>NC_072395.2:51125597-51739882 GCF_028885625.2 Pongo pygmaeus
GTATTGAGTGTGCTCAGGCCCAGCAGATTAACAACCAAAGGCTGAGCCCTAAACAAAGGCAGGGCTTGACTTTTATACACACTTCTGAAAGGGGGTTGGCTAGTTTGAAACAAGCTTGCAGTGGTGCAAAACGCAGCAGCGTGAAAGCAGGTAACAAAGGCAGTTTATCAAACAGTGGCAGGCCTGTAACTCAGGCTTGTTTAAGCATGTCATGTGACTCCTGCTATGCGGCCCAGGTGGCTGTAATCTAGGCTTGCTCAAGCTTATTTTGTGTCCTTCACTGTGTCACCCAGATGGAAAGCAGGAATTTACAGAAAACAGGAATTTGCAAACTTACAAAACTTCCCAGGATACAATAGCACAGGGGGTTGGGTGGGGGGTGGGGGTCTTGAGCTGCCTAAAGGAGAAAAATTTGTTTTTCCTCTTTTTAACTTTTGCTTCAATACCACATTTTGTTTATACATTCAGCAGCTGATGGGCATTTGGGTTGCATCCACTTTTTGGCAGTCTGAAGAGTGTTACTATGAACATTCATGCACAAATTTTTATGTGGAGGTATGTTTTTATTTCTCTTGGGTATATAACTAAGAATAGAATGATTGGATCATATAATAACTCTGTATTTAATATTTTGAGAAATTGCCAAAATTTTTCTTTTTTTTGTGTTACCACCCATAACGGTTGAACATTCCAATTTCTTTGCATCCTTGCCAACACATGTTATTATCTGTCTTTTTCATTATAACTATCCTTGTGGTTTTGAAGTGGTATCTCACTGTGGTTTTGATTTGCATTTCCCTAGTGGCTAAAGATGTTGAACATCTTCTCATGTTTTTATCTACAAGTTGTTTCTCTTCTTTGGGTAAATGTCTATTTAGATCCATTATCCTTTTTTAAACTCAGCTATTTATATTTTTATTGTTGAGTTGTTAAAAATTCTTCATGCAGTCTGGATATAAGCCCATTATCAGATATGTGATTTGCAAATATTTTCTCCCATTCTGTGGATTGTCTTCTTTTCACTTTCCTGATTGTATTATTTTCAGCACAAAAATGTTTAATTATACTACTGTCCAAATTATCTATTTTTCTCTCTTGTCAGTTTTTTTTGTTTGTTTTTATTGTCATCTCTAATAGCAGTTCACAAAGTTTGCTTTCATATTTCCTCTCAAGAATTTCATAGATTTAGCTCTTCTATTTAGGTTTATGACCTACCTCAAGTTAATATAATGTCCTTAGTGAATTATCTTGGCACTAATTGAAATTGAGTAGTTTACTTTTGGACTTTCAATTTTATTCTATTGATCTATATGTTTATCCTTATGTCAATACCATACTGTTTTGTTTATTGTAGCTTTGAAATAAGTTTTGAAATCAGTGTGAGATCTTCAATTTAGTTCTTTTTCAAGATTCTTTTGGCTACTCTGGTTCCTTTGAATTCCCATATACATTGTAGAATCACCATGTCAGTTTCTACAAAACAGCCATTTGGCATTTTGATAGGTATTGCATTGAATGTATAGATCAATTTGATGAGTGTTGCTATTTTAACAATATCAATTCTTCCAATGCATGAACATGGGATGTCTTTCCCTTTATTTTGGTCTTTTAAAATTTCTTTCAACAACGTTTTGTAGTGTACAAAGTATTACATTACAGCATCATAGTATTCACTGTAAAAGTGTTATAATTTTTCATTAAATTTATTCCCAAGTATCTTATTCTTTTTGGATGTTATAAATAAAACTGCTTTCTTAATTTCTTTTCAGATTCTTCATTGCTAGCATATAACAATGCAATTAATTTGTGTATATTGATCTTGTATAATGCAACCTTTCTAAATTAATTTATTCTAATTATTAATAGTAGATTACTTAAAATTTCTACATACCAAATCATGTCATATGTAAATACAAGAACTTTTCCTTTTGTTTTTGAAATCTTAATTTTTAAGATTTATCTTGTTTACCCAATTTCCCAGGCTAGAACCTCCAGTATATTGTTAAATAGAAGTAGTGAGAGTGGACACACTTATGCTGTACTTGAGCTTTGGGGAAAAGCATTCAGTCTTTCACCATTAAGTATGATATGAGCTGAGATTTTGTATTGTTTGTTTTGTTTTTGTAGATACCCTTCATCAAGCTGCAGAAGTTTTCCTCTATTCCTAGTTTATTGAATAGTTTTTTTTTATCATAAATGAAATTTGGATTTTGTTACATGCTTTTTATGCTCTATTGAAATGACCACGTGTTTTTTTGTTCTTCTTTCTATTGATATGGGGCATTATACCAACTGATTTTTTGGATGTTAGACCAGCATTATATTTCTGAGATATATCCCACTTTGTCACGGTGAGTGTGTAATCCTTTTGGTATGTATCCATACTTAATTTGCTTGTATTTTGTTGAGAACTTTTATGTTTATATTCGTAATAGATGTAGGTCTGGTTTTCTTGTGATATCTTTTGTTTTTGTGTCTATATAACTGACCTCATAAAATGAGCTGGGAATTGTTTTCTCTTCTATGTTTTTCAAAGAGTTTTTGAATAATTATAATAATCATTTGAATAATGATTCTTTAAATAATTGGTAGAATGCACTAGTGAAATTATCTGGGTCTGGGCTTTTCTTCTGGGAAGTTTTAAAATTACTCATTCATTAGAGGTTTTTTTTTTAAGATTTTCTATTTCCTCTTGAGTCAGTTGCAGTAGTTCATGTGTTTTTAGAAATTTGTCCATTTCATTTATGTCCATGGCATACAATCTTTCATACCATTCCCTTATAATATGTTTTATTTCTGTAAGGTTAGTAATATTCCCTCTTTAATTCTTGACTTTAATAATTTGAGTCTTCTCTCTTTTTTTCTTAGTCGATCTAGCTGAAATTTGGTCAACTGTGTTGGTTTGACAGGAATCAACTTTTGGTTATTAAGTTTTGATACAACTTTTCTAATCTTTATTGCATTAATTAGTGCTCTATTTTTTATGTATTACTTTCTTATGCTTACTTTAGGTTTCATTTTCTCTTATTTTTGCAGTGTCTTAAGGTGGAAGTTTGGGTAATTGATTTGAGATCTTTCTTCTTTTATAATGTAGATATTTAGGGCTATACATTTTCTTCTAAAGATTGCTTTAACTGCATCCAATTCATTTTAGTTTGGTGTGTTTTTGTTTTAATTTATCCCAAAGGATTTCTGAATTTCCCATAAGACTTCTTCTTTGAATCACTGGTTTTATTTATGAATGTGTTATTTAATTTCCAAATATTTATACATTTTTAAAATTTTATTCTATTATTAATTTCTGATTTGATTCCAATGTCATTGGAGAATATACTTTGCATTATTCAAACCTTTTAAATTTACTGAGGCTTGTTTTATGGCCTAGCATATGGACTGTCCAAAGCTCCATGTGCACTTGAAAAGAAGATGTATATTCTACTGTTTGTGGGTGGACGGTCTATAGATGTTTGTTAGTTCTAGTTTGTTATACTGTTATTTGTTTATAATTATATATCCTTTATAATCTTCTTCCCATTCTATACATTATTGAAAGTGAGATTTTGAAGTCCCTAACTATTATTGTTGAATTGTCTGTTTCTTCCTTCAATTCCATAAGTTTTTGCTTTATGTATTTTGGGACACTGTTGTTAGCTATTTATATGATTATAATTATTACATTTTTCTCATAGATTGGCCCTTTTATCATTATTATGTGTCTTCCTTATCTCCACTAATATTTTCTGGTCTTAAAGTTGATTTTGTCTGATATTAGCGTAACCACTCTGGCTCTCTAAAGTTGCTAGTGGCATGACATATCTTTTTTCATTCTTTTACTTTCAACCTATCCTCTGTGGACAATATATAGCTGAATCTTGTTTTTTTATCCAATTTAACAACTTATGCCTTTTGATTTGACTGTTTAATCCATTCACATTGCATAATTATTAGTATGATTGGATATATGTCTGCCATTTTACTCTTTGCTTTCTATATGTCTCACATCACATTTTGTTCCTCTGTTCTACCTTTATTACTTTCTTTTGTATTAAATTAATGTTTGAAGTATAATATTTTAATTTTTAGTGATTTTTAGTATATTTTTAGCTGTTTTCTTAGTGGTTGCCCTAGGGCTGTGTAGACTGACTAAGAAAAAAGAGAGAAGACTCAGTTATTAAAATCAAGAATTAAAGAGGGAATATCATTACTAATTTTACAGAAATAAAAATTCTTATAAGGGAATAGTATGAACAGTTTATATATTAACTTATCAGAATGATGTGTACTACCTTAATGCAAGTAAAATATAGACACTTTACTCTTACGTAGCTCTATTCTCTCTTCCTCTTTTTTAGTATTGTTATTATACATATTACCTATATATATGTAATGAACTTAACAATATATTGTTATAATTATTGCTTTATATAGTTTTATGTCTTTTAAAGAAGCTAAGAGAAGAAAGGAGAGAAATACATATTTATAGAATTTCTTTCATTAATCTTCTTATTTATCCTTTCTGAGTCTCTTCATTTTTTTCCTGTGCATTCAGGTTACCAACAGGTGTCAACTTCCTCCAACACAGCTCCACTCCCTTTCACCTCCTTTGGGCTCTTTTTGATAAATATGTTAGATTTATATTTGTTATAATCCCTAGATTATATTTTGAGTGAAAGGTCTATATCAAGCTTGTCCAACCTGCGGCCCGGGGACCACATGTAGCCCAGGATGGCTTTGAATGTGGCCCAACACAAATTCATAAACTTTCTTAAGACATTGAGGTTTTTTGTTTTTTTTTCTAATGAGCTATTTTTAGTGTTAGTGTATTTTATGTGGCCCAAGACAATTCTTCTTCTTCCAATGTGGCCTAGGGAAGCCAAAAGATTGGACACCCTTGTGTCCAATTATTCTACACAACATAGATAAATGATTAGTTACTGCAGCCCTGGGTTCCTGGCAGACTAAAGAGAAACGCCCAATAGAAACAACTTCCTTCTAGCAAGATTTAACAATGGTAATTAAGAGACTTTGTAACTTTGTGATCTGTTCAAAAGACTGCCCAAGGCTAAGCCTAAAGGAACTTTCCAAGTTATTAAAGAGAGTTTCACAACTCTGGAGCGTTTTATGAACAGGACAGCAATGCACTGAAACTATCAGAACTGCTTCAATGTCTGATATTCCTGTGGTTATAGAGAACCAACATGAATATTGCAGTTAGAATTACTAGAGAGCTCCTTTTTCTTATATAAACACTTCAACAAATATGAGTTTATGCATAAAGACATCTTTTTTCAGAAGCTGAATAATGAGCAAATGCTTTTTTACAATGTTTTATATTTTTGAATTTTAAAATTTGTTCAGCATCCTGAGTCAGACAAGTAAGAATGAAATCAAACACAAATCTGGCAACAGAGATGTTTTGTGACTCATGAGTAAGCCATTCAGGTACAGACAATACCTGTCAGGCAGGTTGGGTGTGTTGCTAGATCACTTTCTCCATGCTCAAACACAGATGTGATGTCTCGACACCCACATAAGGTATTTCATGCTAAAATCAAGAAATACTGGGAGTTCCACTGAGACCTTAACTTTCAGGAAATATAAAATCAGTGTACTCATTGAAGAGTAGCTATAAATCACTCTTTGGACACAGAAACGTTGCACTCTTTTTTGAAGGTTCTTTCTTGAAGCAGACATTTCTTTCCATTTCTTTTTTTCTTTGTCAGAAAATCATTTCACAAACTGCTTTGAGATTTAACTAAATTTTCTTCTTTTTTTTTTTTTTAAAGTTGAGCTGGGACTGGGCATGGTGGCTCATTCCTGTGATCCCAGCACTTTGGGAGGCCAAGGTGGGTGGATCAAATGAGGTCACGAGTTTCAGACCAGCCTGGCCAACATGGTGAATCTCGTCTCTACTAAAAATACGAAAATTAGCTGGGCGTTGTGGCATGCGCCTGTAATCCCAGCTACTCAGGAGGCTGAGTCAGGAGAATGGCTTGAACCCGGGAGGTGGAGGTTGCAGTGAGCCAAGGTCGTGCCACTGCACTCCAGCCCAGGCAACAGAGCAAGACTTCATCTCAAACAAACAAACAAACAAAAAAAGTTGATCTGGAATTTGAGCTTATTTATTATTCCTTGAAAATAAAGTATAGATACCCTCAATTGCTACCATAGGGAGTGCCACAGCAAGAGCTCAGTGAGTATAATTTGTCCTCCTGTTTTTTTTTTTGTTTGTTTTGATTGCACGTTTACTCTATCAATAATATGAATGTTTCAAATTTGGTCTTTGAAATGTGGACTAGCAAAATTACTAAGATATTGAGTACTTAAAGTTACTTATAAAATACTGCTTAAAGATATCAACAAGTGTTCATCTGTAAAGCACTCTAGAAGTTGTTTGCAATCTTTACTGACAACTAAGTGAAATATAAAGATAAAACATTTGGATCTTTGATGAGCTTCAATTAGAGATGATTTTTTTCCAGAATATATCATTTTTCTAATGATAAGTGGTTTAGATTGTGTTAATATTTCTGTTCCACAATTGTATTTTTTTTTGCCAATAGACTTTTTATTCATGCATTTATTTAAAAAATAAATGTTATATTGTTTCATCCCAATGCTTATATGGAGGCCCAGGTGGCTCTGCATCCCAACCCCTCTGCTTTCTGTCTTACCTGCCAGGTCAGGATGAGAAATGCCATTGGGTTTATTGAGGCAGGGATGGTGAGTCTAGCTTTCAGTTTCCTGTACCTGGCTGACATGATTTTCTTCACCGTCACTTGCTCTGGCTGGTACTTGTATCCATATAGAAAAATATAGACATATCAAAAGCTTTGAACAAACGAAATCAAATTCTAATTCTATTAGAAGGCACCTGATGTCATTCTCTTAATGACTTTTTAGAGTATTACTGCACTAATACCCTCCATCAGGGGGTAGGGGAGGAAGCCTGTATTCTCCTCTCTCTGCATATCTAGTACTTTGCTAGTGGCTGACTTGGTGCTCCATAAACAGGCCCTTTCTTCCTGACACTTTCATTTTCTGAAGCCCATTAACAGCATGAGATAGACACATATGGGTGGATTCCCAAGTCAGATGCTTGGTTCTGAAACTATCTTTAAAATCTACTGTAGACTGATTTTCAGACCATTTTCCAGTGATGGAAACAGGCTCTCCCTGTGAGTTTATGCAGCCTTGTTTCCCCTAACGTTTCACCCAAAATGAGGTTAGCCCTGGAAATTCCAGTGTCCCTTAGCTACAGGGGCTCTACACTGAGAATGGCTTACTCCTAGGTATGGTACAAGTATTATGTTTGTTGCCTGTTCACATCCCAGGAAAAATACTTATTTCTGCTCCTCAAGTCATAAAAGATTATTCAGTTGTAAGCCTTATGTTTGGGACTATCTTCAACTATAAGCAGCTGCACACATTCAGCTTGTTCTTCCTGATTAAAGGGTCCAGAAGCAGACAGTCTGTGGGTGGGAGGGTAACACACAATGTCACCAGGGACCCAGTTCCTTTTCATTTCTACTCAGTCATCCTTGGCACAGGCGTGGTGCTTTGTGTTACAGGAGGGCTGTTTGGTCCACCAGCAGCAGGAGGAAGGGAAAGGGGCAATGGGAAAAGATGACATGTCTATTGGCAAACTCTTTTAAAGAGATTTCCCAGAGGCAGGACAAACTTCTCACCCAAAATTTGGTTCAGATGTTGAGACTGATGACACCATATATGCATCCACTAAGAAAGTATGGAAAGGTTTATTACTCACATAATGATCCAAAAATAGCTTTAGAGACCAGAGAAGAGAGACTGGCTTGGCGTTTATTGTGGGTAGAGATGAGGCTGGGGTGAAGGCTTTTGCACATGGGTAGAGGCTTGTGGGGTTTAAATGTCCCACCAATTCCAAAGGAGGGAGCACCTGGGCCTTCTTATCAGCTTCCTGGATATGGAACAAAAGGAGAAGAGGGAGTAATGAGATTTAAATGCAGCCAGACATCAGGAATGTAGTCAGACTCTTTATTGCACTGTCTCAATACCCTTCTCCTGGCATCTTACAGCAGGCTGAGAAATGTGGTGTTTTAGTGGCCACAATGGAGGGCTGTTAGCACAGGAGTGCAGGATGGAGGTGAGCGGGGGACAGGCAGCAGACTCTGCCAGCCCAGCCATCTCGTCTTTCCTGCTGACCTCCATTCAGAGATGAAAAGTGACCTTGGCTGTCCACAAGGATCAATGATGTTGAGGCACCTGGCTCACTTTTGTTACATAACCAAGTCCAGTGAACTACAGTAATGTGGCCTTTTCCAAAGCTTGAAGGAGCAAGAGGAAAACCATGAGAAGGAAGAAGAGAGCTACCGTTTGGGACACAGCAGGGCCCAGTGAGTGTGTTCAGCTATAAATACAGGCATCCTAAAGATCCATCGCAATGGTATGTCCTTCTGTTAATTGTAAAGACAAAGGGAACACACAAGTTAAAAACAACAACAACAACAACAATAACAATAGAAAGCAAAACAGCCTAATTCTGTCCTCTAGGCTGGAGACTGTAATTTTTTCCCCACTGTGGGATACTGTTAAGTTTATTCTAGGGTAACTGGGTGCCCAAGGGAGGCAGTGAGTATGGCTGAGGTCACCTGGTGGCAGGGTGCTCAGGGATGGCCACAGGATCTACAGGGCCCTACAGGACCTGAGTCTTTAGTCAGTTGGGAAGCTCCACCTTCTGCCCCAGCCCAAGGGGGTTGGGGCAGTCAGGGATGTAGCAGTTTTTTTAATTCACAGGGATCAGTGATGAGCATTGAGCGGCTTGATTCTCACACACATACGCAGTGGCCTGGTCTTCCTGCTTTTGGAGGGTACTCAGGAAAGGCAGCCAGTGGGACAGGAAACTCGAGGGGTCCCCATCAGCCAGAATCAGCACCATGTTAGGAATGTAGACAGGGTGGACACACTGCACCAGAACTTTGGTGTCCTTGGCCAGGCGGTCTCCACAAGTCATGATCTGCCTGAGGGTCTGCTGCTGGGCTGAGAGGGCACGGACCATCTCCGGCAATGCCACCGGGACATAGTGCATGTGCTGGGAGAAGGCAGTCAATAGGCACACACACTTGTCCGTCCAGTCCTTGTGACTCGTGAAGCTGTGCAGCCAGAGCAGGTTGTGGGCTGACACGGAATTGGCACTGGACTCTGGAGACTGTGATGTTTTAAACTCTAGGAGGAACGTCCTCTGAAAGATTGTTCGGAAGAGGAAGTCGTTTTCCCCACTGGAAGGAAAAGAGGGGACAAGAGTCAGAATGATGAGATAAAAGTGCTTTCCAATATGTTATTGTCCAGAGCGTGGTGTAGAAAAACAAAAGTATAGTAAAAAATGATTCTCCCTTTCAATTCTCTCTTTTACCTTTCTCTCTCTCACATTTTTGTACTCAGATGTTGCTCCCCGGTTAAAAATAATTCTGCAGTTGAAAAGCAAGTCACTTGGGAAGATCTGCAAGTTAAAGCCCTACCAATAGTTTTCAAATATGACAATAAATGTCTGGGTGGTGATGATGGGCAACTTGCAGAAACACCATTTTCCATTGTGAAGGTGGTTATTGGCTTGCAATTAGAGGAGGAAGAAAAGATCTATGTTTATGGTGCTGATGGAGAAGCATTCAGAACTAGCTGTTTTTGTGTTTAATATTTCAGTGAGGCAGGTGTCCCTAAAGGCATGTTGACACTTACCTCTAAGGATTCAACCAGAAATCTCTTTGATTTGACATTTATTTTACAACTTTGATGTTTGTGACCACTGCTCAGTTCCCACAGGTTGATGTTTGACCACCCCAAGGTCACAAAGCCACGAAGCCAGAAAATATGTTCAATAGCTAGTTATGGCTCTCAGCTCAGGGACCCCACCTCCCCAAAAACTAGCAGTCTAGAGGACTCCCTTGGCAGAGAATCTGAGGCGTTCTGAGAAGCCTCTTCTGGGGTCCTGATTTATTTTTATTTTTTCCCTTTTTCCCCTTTATTCTCTTGATGAGCTTCAAAAAAAAAATTCCATTGCAGCTGGAAAGGCCGAAAAGGTACTTAATTTCAACCACATTTTTGGTACCCTAGGAAAACTAATTAGAAATAGTATACAGAGAACAAGGTATGGCATAGATGCACAAGATCTTTGCAAGCCAGTGAGCAAATCAAAGATACGAGAAATCGTGGGTCTGCCAACCTTATCTTAAAGTAAAAGATTGAGTTACAAACAAAATACAAGTGCCACCACTCCTAGTGTGGAGAAGTCAGCTTGGGCCCATATCCCAACTTTAAGTAAAGTAGAAAACATTTCTTTTATGTCTGCTTTGCCGTGACTGCCCTACAGTGGAAACAGGACATTTTTGCCATGAATTTATCATTTGATGCAGATGTTTGGCTCAAGTTTCCTGATCTTGTCAGCTAAGTTGACATTAAAACATTAGAACAAGAATTGTGGTTTATTTACGTTTTCTTACGAGGTGTAAATTTGCATATATGAGCATTGTTTTTATTGCAGCCTCTTGGAGAGCCCCTAGTTTTGGAGTGTATGCCCTATTTTTTCTCCATGAATAGTTTGATAGTTGTACTTAAATTTATGGGTTCTTTCTACCTCTTTCTACCTTTATTTCTCAAAGTACCAGCACATTTTATTACAGTGATTGCTGCTTTCCTATTTTTTTTAACGGCCATCAAGAAATATAGACTACCATAGTAGCATTGCAGGTGGCTAACCCCGTCTTGACCTCTAGACTTTTTAAGTCTGCAAAGAATAAAAACAAGGAGGAATTTGCAAAGTTCATCAAGTCTAGACCTTCCTTAGAGGCCTAATGATTATATTTGAAGCCACTCTGGCCAGTTTTCCTGATTGGAAGTGGTTAAAAAGTAGCTAGGAAGTTCTGAAAAAGCAAAAGTGGTTAAGATAACAAGTTAAGCATTAGCAAGGAAGTTTTTCTTGAGCTCAAGTATTAATACATGGTCTGGGCTTTAGGAGTAATTTTACACCAGTTGTCTGTTTTCCTTTTAGAGGTGGATGGAAAGTTGTTCTCAAAATGCATCTGAGTTGTTGAATATCCATTATGTTACAGGGAAGCCATTCCTTCTTCCAAAACAGTTTTAATTTTTATGGAGTCTAAGTTAAAACAGAAACATTTATTTTCTTATGGGTAACGTTTCTGGAATGCTCTATTACGTGGATTTAGTACATTTTTTGACCAAATAACACTTGACCAAACATTAGTTTCAAAATTGACCTCTCTTTAAAAAACAAAAAGATTTAAAAATATGATTCCTTTTGCCGATGAGCATCGTACTTTGGCATTTAGTCTGTAAAACCTTGGCATTTAGTCTGTCTTCCTGGAGCTCAGTTTCTTGAAATGCACGTCTCGCATTCAGGGCTTTCATACTTAACAGGTGGTACCAGTCACTGGTGTTCTGCTTATAATAAAAATGATACATGTGTATTAATATTGCTCTTGAAGTTAATAAACACACCCAAATCTGGTTAATTTGTTCAAATTATTGACAGATTCTCTGTGATTTACTGGGATTAATGAGTATGCAAATACAAGGAAGAATGCCCAGGATAGAGAACATCATGGAACATATTGTACCTTATTGTAAAATAAAAATAGCCCTGGACAGCCCATGGAATGCGTTCTAACAGCATAATCAGTTCTTTACTGTGGTTTTCCTGCCAGCCGGGGAGCCCTGCGTCACACAGGGTGGGTGCCAAGTGTCTGGTTTGCGCTTTGGTAAGATTTTTCTTTTTCTTCCTGATAATTTTCAGGTTTGCAGTTTATCCAAGTGCAAAACATCCAAGCCACCTCCCTCTGCAGTGGAGTATTGATTATGTTCTAGATTTCTCAGCAAAGGTTGGGATATTAGAGTTCAAAACACAAGTGGGCAGGGTGAGCCCACAGTCTCTGTGATGGGGCCTGCTGGACACTCCCAGTCTGCTGGCGAATGGCAGAGGCCTGGGACAGCACGGTGGAATTTTCATCTCTTGCAAATGAACTTGGCCTCTTAGATCCGGATCCTCTGCTACCAACAGCGAATTTGTTACAGTGTGAAGTGTTGAGGCAACTACCTAAATAAATCTGGGCAAAATATACTATTGAAGCAATCTGGGATTTCCACCCTTCATGAATTATCTCACATTTTAGTCTAAATTGTTTAAGAATGACTTGCTCACGGCTAGGAGGCTCATGCCTGTAATCCTAGCACTTTGGGAGGCCAAGGCAGGCGGATTGCTTGAGCTCAGGAGTTCGAGAACAGCCTGGGCAACATGGTGAAACCCCGTCTCTACTAAAATACAAAAAAATTAGCTGGGCGTTGTGGCGGGTGCCTGTAATCCCAGCTACTTGGGAGACTGAGGCAGGAGAATCGCTTGAACCAGGGAGGTCGAAGTTGCAGTGAGCTGAGATTATGCCACTGCTCTTCAGCCTGGGCGACAGAGAGAGACTCCATCTAAAAAAAAAAAAAAAAGACTTGCTCCCTTGCTCCCTTTTTGCCCTCTGTCCACATGGTCCCAGAGTCGGTGTTTGAAAAGCTGCTTTCCACTGTCCAGAGAGGATTATTCTTAACAGGCTGATGATCCTGGAGCCCACGGCCACCCTTCTGCGCTCTAGTCACCTCTAATCCACATCGTGTTAATTGGTCATTTTGTTTTGTGCAGGCAAGACTTGGATGTGCAGTTTTCATACCATCTCTTGATTGTTTACTCAAACAGAAAATGTAACCAGGGAACCAGCAATATGGTAGTTACATGCTTCCCAAATCAACTTGAAGTTGATCCTAAATGCTCGCTGTTTCCACTGCTGCTTCTCTGATGCAGGTTCTGCCCCAGTGATAGTGAGCTGGGGTTACTGTGAACCAGGATTGCACATGGGGCTATATGTGGAAACTTTGACCCCATGATGCCTGCCACACACTCACACACATACTCTTTGAGACCCAACCAAACCGGCACTCAGGGGCAAAGAGTTTAAAGAGATGGGACTTTATGCAACATTGGAACCATTTTAAATTCCCCAAGTAGCTCCATTTCAAGTTCTTCAGATGGCCTATGAAGATCGACAGGACGTCTTTCCCTAAGCCCTTGCCCTCATGCCTCCCCTGACACACACCCAGCATCTCTCTTCTGGAGGCCTTCCCTGCTAAAGCTCTTTCTATGCAACTTCTTGGCTGATTCCTCCATCCCCAGGAGGCTCTATCTAACAGCAGCCTCGTCAGGGACAACTTCCCCTCCTGCCACCTGCTCTGTGTTCCCCCAGCCCACATCTTCACTACACAAACTATTTGTATGCTCACTTATAAGCTTAAGAGAAAGAGACAGTAAGCTCGTCTGGGTAGGAAGTCTGTTTTGTTTACTGCAGTCTCCATATCCTATGGAAGGGTGCCAGGCCCACTGTAGATGCTCAATTAAAACCTGGTAAATGTTGAACAAATAAAATGATTAAATCAAATGGTGTCGTATGCAAGGAAGAAACAAAGATAGGGATTCAAGCCCTGCCTCTCTACCTGGCTGTGTAACTTCAGCTCAGTTATTGAACTTCTCTTGCTTTTAATCTTCTTATCATTATAATTATTGAGATTTGGGCCACGTTTTTAGAAAGTTAAGATTTTGGGTGGCTTTTCAAGCTTTAACACTTTAAAATCGTTTATCTTCTTTTCTGATTTTTTTTTTTTTCTTGCTGGGCTGTAATTTTCTTAAGGGCAGGATTATAAAAGATGCATCTGTTTATTTCCTGAAATTCACAGGACAACACTTACACTCAGATGCTCAATAATCACTTGTTGGAAATAACCTCTTTTGTTTTTTCCCAGAAAAGCTGTTTCAAAAGGTGTATTTTATAGTATTTGATCTGCTAGATCGAGGTTGGCAAACTTTTTCTGAAAGAAGTCCAGGCAGTAAATATTTTGAGTTTTGCGGCCATACTTTTTGAGATGGAGTCTCACTCTGTCACCCAGGCTGGAATGCAGTGGCATGATCTCGGCTCACTGCAACCCCCACCTCCCAGGTTCAAGCTATTCTCCTGCCTCAGCCTCCCAAGTAGCTGGGATTACAGGAGCCTGCCACAATGCCCTGCTAGTTTTTGTATTTTTAGTAAAGATGGAGTTTTGTCATGTTGGCCAGGATGGTCTCGAGCTCCTGACTTCAGGTGATCTGCCCGCCTCGGCCTTCCAAAGTGCTGGGATTATAGGCGTGAGCCACCATGCCCGGCCTATATTTCTTTATCCCAACTCTGCAACTCTGCCATTTTAGCCTGAAAACAGCCATAAACAATTTGTGAACAAATAGGCATGGCTGTCTTGAAATGAAACTTTATTTGCAAAAAGCAAATGGCAGGCTGCATTTGACCTGGGAGCTATAGTTTGCTGGCCTGGCACTAGATGGTTATTGTCATAAAATAACCATTTTCTAAAAATGAACTCTTTGATTCCACTGTGTTTCTGAGTAAGTTACATGAGATCATTTAAGTTTCATTTCTGTTGTTGGCCATTTGTTATATGAATAAAGATTTGCTAAGTGACCCTCAAGCTTGGGTCTTTATTTCGTTTTTAGATTATATAAGGCTTGACCCACTTAAGAAATGTAACTGTCTTTTTATTTCTCCTATTAATTTTTTTTTTGTCTTTGTGACTACCTTGTTTACACAAACTGAACCTGAGACAAAGCCTCTAGTGACTGCTTTTTGTGGTTAAACTGGTTTCTTACCCACCAAAGTCTAGAAGAGGG
The DNA here is from genome assembly GCF_028885625.2 of Pongo pygmaeus. Lineage (NCBI taxonomy): Eukaryota > Metazoa > Chordata > Mammalia > Primates > Hominidae > Pongo > Pongo pygmaeus. Next base: position 51,140,335 of record NC_072395.2, read on the forward strand.
AAAGAAAGAATTGTACCAGATTTGATGTGTTTTGTGTAACATAAGCCAGATTGTACCTCCTTCTCTCTCCCCAGGTCTGTATACAACTTAGGACTAAGAGGTGTACTTTGGTGTCTTAGTTCAAGCTCTAAAAATACCAGGGAAGCAGGGACGAGGGCACATCCCAGGCTTGGTGCAGAAACCTGATCTGAATTGGACCTTAAGATCAGAATATAGAGCTATTGTCTTTCCTCACCTGGCTGTTACCAAACTAACTTCCGCATCTCCTGGGAGTGCTTTCTATTTCATCCAGGCACTGCCCTTATCTGATCTGGAGTGGGTTTATCTCTGGGAGAGCTATTGAAGTGCCTGACAGGAGAGGACACTAAGAGTACCTCCAGTCTCCAACTGCCTCCTCCAGCAGAACTGAGCAAGTCCTAACCGTGCCAAAAACATCATTATCTCTGGTTCCATCTTAGTCCCTGCACACCCTAGGATTCAAGGACTCAAGTAAGTTGGGGAGGGGAACATCTTTTCACCCCTGGAAAACCTTGTCTCCTCCCAAGCCCTGGGAGGAGAGGACTGCTGCTAATGAGACGCTGGTGGTTAGTCTTGTAATTTTTACGGTATTATCTGCGGAACAAATGACTACCAGCAGGTACTCTGAATCTCTTTTCTTTCTAATAAGACGTAATCAGCGAACCAGATTGTGGCCTTGGAGCTGACCAAAGGATCAGCTAAAGGAATTGGACACATCCTGAGTTAGTTAACACATGGGTATTGTCGGTCTAAGATGCTCTTTAGGGGCTAGTGACTCATTCATGATGTGCAGGAAATGGCACAGACACCTCCATGACCACAGAAGGTTTCTACAGGTGCCGTCATCACAGGGTCTACAAACAGAAGGAAGTCAGAGAGAGAGGCTCAGGGGAAGGCAAGGCGGGGCTGGAGACCTGGATTCTACATCGGAGTTTACCGCATCCTGGTTCTATTCCCAAAGTCCTCTCTGTGTGGCCATATACCTGATTCTCAACCTGGCTTCATTCCAGTCATCTCAGGATCTTACAAACAACATTGATGTCCAGGCCCCACCCCAGACCAATGAAATCAGAATCTCTTGGACATTAAAAAAAAAAAAAAGAGTGATTCTTTCTGGGTGATTCTAATATGTGGTCAGGGTTGGGGCCACTGCTTTACTTCATTACATCATGACACTAAAAATACTACTGGAAAGAAAAAGGAAGGCTACCACCTGCCTTCCAATCTCTTCAGCTGGGAACCTCTTCATAAGACTGTATCTGAAACCAGGATATGAGATCCTTATAAGTAATTCCATTTATAATAACAAAGAAAGAAAAGAAAGAGAGAGAAAGAAAGAAAGGAGGGAAGGAAGGAGAGAGGAAGGAAGGGAAGGGAAGGGAAAGAGAGACAGAGAAAGCAAAGAAGAAAGAAAGAAGGAAAGGGAGAAAGAAAGAAGGAAAGGAAAGAAAGAAAGAAAGAGAAAGAAATAAAAAGGAAGGAAGGAGAAAGAAAGAGAATGAAAGGTGTTTACAGCTGGAAATCAAACAGAACTTTGCCTGATACATGTTCATTTTTGACCATTTTTACCTTTTTTTGTGGTGTGAACCATTACTTCAGCCCAGTTAACCCTGAGACCACCCACAAAGACTGAATTCACAGGTGGCTGTCCAGTACAGTGATTCAAGGTGAGGACTGTGAAGTGAGATCAAGATTTGAATTTCTGCTTCTCAGTTCACCAACTATTTGACCTTGGACAAGTGACTTAATTTAAGACTTAGTTTTATCATTTATAAAGTAAGAAGAATAATACCTGTCTCACATACTCTGATTTGTTGATATTATAGTCATTATGCTATAAGAATAAATTAATAATTAAATGACACGGTTGACATAAGGCATTTAAATCTAATTCCTGATCCATAGCAAACCTTCAACAAATAGCAGCTGTTATCATTAGAGCTAAAACGAATCATGTATCTAGGCTAGGGTCTGGTTTCTTTGCTGTTTTGGATAATGGCTCAGGAATAAGAATAATGCCCACTGAAAAAGTCTTGATTTTTCTTAAAGCTGTAAGCTCACTAGAGTTTTTTGCATGTTGCCAATTTCAATCAGATCCAGGAGTATTGGTTACTGTTGGCCTATATGATGAAGATTAACTTTTGGAAGAATCTTTCTGTGGAATGCAGGCCAAAAAAATTCTGAGGCTGCTTTTGATTTGCTTTGAGTTCGTTGCAGCTAATGTGAAGGATGCAAATATTTCCATATTCCCTACTATCTGCTAGGGGTCTTCAAGAGATGAGTTACAGTGACCTGGAGGTAACATTTTAAAAGTTCTAGTTAAGATTAGTGTTAAAAACATAGATAAAGTCTGAATCTCTCCAATGCTTGATTTTAATTTTTAAAAAGAGGAACATACTACAAAGCAAGCAGAATTTCAACATAATCTTTAGATGGTAAATTACATTTTACATTAGTCTGCATTATTACCACAATACTTGCACCTGGCTGGTATGAGGAGTGTGTGTGTGGGTTAAAGGGAGCTGTTATTTACCTGCTTATCTATCAGACTGGTAATACTAATCTCACTCTGAAAATTTAACATCAGGGATTTACTGTTCATAATAAAATAAAAGCATATTGAGAACCACACTTGAACTTAGCCCTTCTGACAGGAAACTTTCAAAGTTAGAAGTTACACTGAGCTTGAATTTTAAGAGAGAGGAAAAGTCATTTAATAAAACTAAAAAATGAAGGATGGATGGATGGATGCATAGGTAGATGGATGGATACATAAGTGGATGGATGGATGGATGGATGGGTGAATGGATGGATGGATGGATGGATGGATGGATGGATGGATGGATGGATGGATGGATGGATGCATGGATGCATGGATGCATGGATGTATAGGTATATGGATGGATGGACGGATGGATGGATGGATGCATAGGTAGATGGATGGATGGATAAATGGATGGATTGGTGGGTGGATGGATGGATGGATGGATGGATGGATAAATGGATGGATAGATGGATAAATGGATGGTTGAATAGATGCATAGGTTGATGGATGGATAAATGGATGGTTGGATAGATGCATAGGTGGATGGATGGATGGATGGATGGATGAATGGATGTATGGATAAACGGATGGATAGATGGATAAATGGATGGTTGGATAGATGCATAGGTGGATGGATGGATGGATGGATGCATGCATGCATGCATGCATGCATAGGTAGATAAATGGATGAATGGATATGTAGGTAGATGGATTGATTGATTGAATAAAATGCTGAAGTTAATAGAATTCTCTGTTACTCTGTATGCCCATATGTTCTTCATGGCCACATGTAAGGTTAGCCTTATGATGAAAGGTTGGCATTAGTATTGTCATTTTTATTTCAGCTTGTGCCTAGGTTACATGTTCTCGTATATTCCCTATAAACATTCACATGGTCCAGTGTGCAACTATGAAAGAAGCTTCCCATCACTTGTGCCTCCCAACCTCACCCCACTCACTGCAGTCTGAGGAAGAAATCCAACACCAAACAAACACTAGAAAGCGCCTTGCTGACGTGGGCTTCCCTGTTAACTAAACTAAAATTCCATCTCTAGGACTCAGTGAACTGACAAGTGTTATTGCTTCCAAATTTGGGCTATGTTCACTCCATCCAGGTGCATTTCTACAATTCAAGTAAACATTTTCACTATAAACTTATTGCTAGTAAGAGCACACCACATCACAAGGAACAGCAAATAGCAGACATATCTTTGCGCCTTCACACAGCAGCACAGAAATTATATCTGGTACTTGATTCAGTGTCAGGTGGTGTAAGCGCTTCATCAACAAATGAAGAACAGAAGGGGTAACTGAGCAGCGACAAATATTTCGTTAAGTTCTGTAACCAAGATAGGAGATAGATTCTTACACTTGATTGCTGGGAATACACACATTCCTATAAAAGCCAAGAAAGTTAACTAAGTGGCACAAACCTTATAGCTTATCAGTACAATGCAAGGCACTTCAGGAAAACTGGCACGATAAAGCTTGGTTTCCTAGGAACAAGCTAATTAAATTATATTTATTCAAGTAATCTAAACTATTTGACTATTCAAGTGGTTGGACAATAAAAGAACTAGAATAAGACTCAGAAAAGCCTAGTACCTACATTGCTCTCCCTGGGAGGTGCAGCAGCACTTTGAGGGCATGCAAATTGTTTAAGATATTTTAAGGAAGCTCAGGATCTCTGCATACGTTCTAGTGAAAACAACAGATCTTGAAGGAACTGAAGTGCATGGCTTCTGTGTCCCACAATTCAAACATGAGAGGAGATGAGAACTCCCGTATTATAAGATGGTTTTGCACATGATTGTTCCTAGAGGTGAGTTTTCAGGCAAAACAGAGGGAGCTCCCTGTCGGAGTGCAACCTGCAGGAAGAGGACCTTGATGCTGGCCACCTTTGCCTCTCACCATGGAGCTTCATTCCCTGATGTCTTCTGACAGAACACACGTGGTGCAGGACAATTCCCATGCCCTCCCTTCTCCAAACTGCATAAGGACCCTGGGAGGTAAACTGTTTTTCTCAGTTCACTAGTGCAAAACCATCTCAGATAAGTCAATCCACTTGCCTCAGGTCATTAAGTTAGTAAGTAGCAGCTCTAGAATTTGAATCTACAGCTAAGACCAAACCTACATTTCTCCCTTGCACCCCCAATGGACTTTACTCCTTGCCAGAAAGAAAGAATATAACCATTTAGTGTCCCAGGGCAAGAATTACAACTTCGGTTCAATTTTGCTGTTGGTGTCTACACTGTAAAATGAGATTTGACTGGCAAGATAAGACGTACCACTGAGCAATTTGAAAAACAAAACATAATGACATTTGCCCTAGAGATTGCAATGATTGTTTAAATTGATAACCCAAGTACTCTTTCTGATGTGCGTACTAGGTGATATATGTTATTTACTGATTGATAAATGGTAAGGCTGCACCTTTAGAATTACTGCTGCCTACTAAGTACACACAGATTTCAGAAGGGAAGTGAGCAGAGGTGAGTTTTCAGTCATAACTCAACTATCACTCTGAGTTAGGGTGACCACAATGGCAAACCAAAGCCAGTGGAACAGAATGGATGACAGATAGGAAATATTCCCCAGCATGTGATCAGGAATAAATGCATGGAGGTGAAACAACTCCAGGATTTTTTCTTAATGAAGAAGGAAAGAAAATACAGTCACTGCATGTCTAGTCTGTATAGGTGTGGTCAAACATCAAGGAAATTAAAGGCTGTATGTTTGACTTTAATTTCAAAAGCCTGACTTTGGCTCAATCATAATTCTCTAGCTTTTATTCTTCAGGTCAGACAGTCAAGGAGAAGAAAAATAAGAAAAACCAGTACCCTATTATTAGGCATTCTTTATCATCTCTTTTTCGGCTGGAGTCTCCATCATCTCTATGTGCACATTTGATAAGCTGAAGCACAATGATAGGATAAGATGATCTTGGACAGCTTTCTCTTTGAATTCATTTTTAGCTTAATGTATTTGTTGTGGCTTCTCTAGGAAATGTTTGCTGAATTAGCCCCTGTGCCTTGCTAGGGCTGATAAGAATAGGTGAGATTTAATAGTCAAGAGTTAGAGTTCACAACACCCTCTTTCTATACTCCTGCTAGTCCTTCAGTGTGAAGTCCCATAGATTTTTATGACAACTGGGCTGAGATCTTTCACTTTATGTAACTTAGCCAATTCGCATTGCTCAGTTTTTCCACAATAACTAGAATATTTGGCAAAAGGGTACAATTTTGCAATGGGAAAGCTCCCAAAGTGAAAAACCTAGTTGTTTACCCAGTTCTGCTAATAATAAATACCCAAGATGAGACCTGGGACTTCTCCTAGGCCCTCTTGCATTGATGCCAGGTAGAAGGAGGGGTATTGGTGCAGAATCAGAGTTTGAATGACATTCTTCTCTGTGGATTTAGAGGGATAAACTGTATGGATTGATAGGGAAGTGGTTCAGGATGTTACAAATGAGAACATTATAGCCTAATAATATCACTACATGCTGGAGCAAATAAAGGGCCATAAAACATGCAGTGTGTACCCAGTTAGCTCTTCCAGAGGCCAAGAACTAAACTTGGAAAAGGGTGAAAGAGGCCTGATTTATGCTCAGGAATTGAAATGTCATAGCAAGAAATATCAGTACAGGAGAGATCTGGAGGTTCACATGCTTCAGACAGTTTGATGGAACTTGGTGATGAAGGAATACAGCAGGTAGAATCAAACACCTGGCCTGTCCATTGATATTGCCAACTTGAAAGACAGATATCCCATTGGCTTGGTGATTTGTTTTTAAAGCTGAAATGTGTGATTGATCATCAGTCAAGCACCAATTGACCAATTGCTAAAATATGAAAATGGAAGGAAATGTAGAATGAATCACTACTTTTGTCTTCCCCAGTTGATCTTTGAAATTATTCAGGGTGATAATCACATTTTCTGTAATATTCTATTTCAAATATTGTAAAGTGGGTCTTGGAGTGTTGGGTTCAAAGTCAATCTGTTGTATGTAAGACAACGTGTCTGGCCATCTGATAGAGATAGGGTCCACGGCACACATACCTCACCGTCTGGCCTAGGAGGCTCCCTGTACAGTTGATTCAGAGTTAAACCACAATAAGACAACAATAGAAGAGGTGGGGGTAATACAAACCAGCATGCCACACATTGATGAATGATCTGGTGAGGCTTTCAAAGCAAGGCAGGATTACTCTGGTTGCAGTGGGCTGGAGAAGGTAACTATACTTAGCAGATATTGCTTTTTTATTTGCCAGCCCACACTGTCAACAGTGGAAAACAGTCATTATCATATCCCTTCTTTGACGGGAATTGCCACAAAATAGTTCACTTGGTAAAAGCCTGTCTGAGGTGAACCAGGAACAAACAGTGTGTGTTTAACATGTGGTGTAAGGTTGCACCAACAATAAAGGAATAAAGTTCAATTTGAATAAGGCAAGAGGAAACCGGATCACCCTTGGGTTCATGTCAGTGGTTGCTTCACAGTTTCTCAATTCTGAAGCCATGCTGCTGATAGGGACCTAGAATCACCAACTAACTCCAGTAGAAGTTTAAAGGACACTTCCATACGGAGCCCCTATAGAGAGGCGGGCACTTCATGCACCTAACTTTTAAGTATATACATTCCCACCTGACAAAGTTAGATTTTACAGATGCCGTGGTAAATGTGCAATCAGTGCTAACAAATTAGGATATCAGGCCTGTATTAAAGCTTTCATTTTCCAATTATTTTTTATTGCATTTAACAGCTGACTTCAAAAGAGCTGAGGACACACAGAGGAATAGGGTGACCCATCATCGCAATTTGCCAGAGAGTAGGGGATTTCTTAGGATGTGGGAATTTAAGTGTTAAAACCAGGGCAGTCAGTGGAAAACCAGGATTGTTGGTCACCTTGCAAAGGAATGACTTGGAGGTAACATTTTTATTAAGTAAGTTTTGCATTTTTGGATAATTTTTGAACCATCTGATTTAAGGAGAACGTGGATAAAATAGCTTCCATGTCTTCCTGAGGAGGAACGCTTTGTGTTGAGGATGGTGGGTGGTGGGAAGATGGGGAAGCCTCCAGTGGGAGGCTAGAGGTTGCTTTCAGCCCCATTTACTTCTCCCAAGGGAAAGCTAAAGGACAAGGGGAGACAGGCAATTCTATAACCAAAGCCATTTTTCTTGTGATTTCTTGCTGTCTAAACTCTGTGAGGCTAGGGCTAGAGTTACATTGCTAAGCTGTCCCAGAGGTCAGATCACTTGGCTCTTTTAATCTTTACTTAAATAATCTTTAATTATTTGCTCTCCATTTTTCCTGGAATGTCAACAATCCTACTTTGTCTCCACCTATGGAAATCTTGTGGGCTGCACTCAATTGTTCCCACCTCTGGAAGGCTACCTTCAAACTCCCAGGTAGAGTAAATTCCCCTTCCTGTGGGCTTCTAGAATATTATGGTCCTATAACACTTATCACACTATATCATGGTTAGCTATTTGTCCATCTTTCTGCTGAACTATAATTTACTCCAGTTTAGGAACTGGAGGGTCTTTGGAACTCAGCAAAAAGAAGGCATCTGATTTAGTTACTAATCAAACTAAATTGACATGATACCAATAACAAAGGTTTCTATTAGTAACAAGAAAGCCCTGCTAAGATTCCCCTAGCATTTTGAGGAAAAGACTATACGCATAATAAAATCTCGTGCATCTTAAATGGAATTCCACATTTTAGTGCTGAAATTCACGATTTTATTTTAATTGGGAAACTGACAAAGTGGAGGAGGATGGAAATATTGAGGGATTGAGGAGCAATGATTAGGGGTAGTAATAGCACCTGCACCATGGATTGGAAAGCATTCCAGCACTCACAGGATTAACCATCATAGCCAGTGCTGCTGGGAGTCTGCCCCAAGCCCTGTGAGTGTTCTGCACTGCTTCTGAGAGCCCATTCCTGCTCTTCTATGTGTGTATTAATTTTAACAGCCTGCTGCCCCTACCACCATCTTCATAAGATTGCCCTTGGGCTATGGGAGCCACTTCCACTTCTGTTGCAGATGCAGGAAGCCAGAGCCCTTGGGAAATTGCATGCTCCCATCACCCTTTCTACTCTCAGTCAAAGACTGATGGGCAGCATCATGAAAGCCCAGCTCTCTTACCTAGGATGCTATTTTCACTCCAGAACTCCCTCCCCAGGATTAGGCAGGGACTGGGTCTTGTCCTTGTCCTAAAATTGTACCCTGGCTTCTTCCCTTCCTGACTTGCTTTCCCCACACCACTTTGGGTTCCTCCTGGGAGTACTACTTTAATAAATTGCCTGTGCATTTTTGTCTCAACATCTATTTCCATATAATCTACCTCCAGACAGGATTTTAATTTTGTGGCTTCCCAGGGCAAGCTTCTTGCTAGAAAGACCCAAAGGCAAGTAGGTCCTCACCTCTGGCCTGTGAGGTCTGGAAATGGGACACTTTATGCTTCAAGACTCACCTATATTCCAAGGAATCATTTTCAATGCCTCTAGGATAAGGATGGTGAGAGCAAATGGGAGACAGCTGGCCATATCATGATGCACCTGCGGAGGGCTCTTTAAGCTGCTAGATTCATGGGAGATTCTGAGGAAGTTTTAAGAACTGTTGTAAGCTTCCATAAATAGCTCCATATCTAACCCAACTTAAATAGAATTTATTCCAAGGTAAAAATATTTTTTCCCTCTCATCACACTTTAAGGTTTTTTATGTCTTGATTCAAGCCAAGATGAGGATTGGAAACATTATAGCATTTTTTTTTTCTTTTTTGGAAATTATTCTTGGGAAACAGTTCTCTTGAAAAATTTGGTTCTTGTGAACTCTTCTGCCCAGTATTCAGATGTAATTTCACATCTTCGTAGAAAAATCCAGACTTCTATGTATTTTCTATGCAAATTTGACACACGTAAGAGTCTTTCTTTCAGTTAACTGTGGAGGTCGGAGTTGGGGAGCAGAAAGAAGTAAACACAACTTACTGAATAGTCATTTATATTTGTTTTTATCTTCGGCTAAAAGGTCAGTAAAATTAACCATGTTCGATTATGAAATGATTAGCTATGTTATTTCATGTAATTTTATACACTAGATTTCCTGCGTTACTCCTTAGAACCAGATTGTGAAACAAATTTTACTCATTGGATGAGAGAGAGATTGGATGGCAGAAAATATTATTTTGTCAGGATTAACAGTTTGTCCTATTTCCCTTAGTCAGCTTCAGAAATTTCCAGAAATACTTAGATCATTCAGTTGTTAAAGCATGCTAAACAAAGCCTGGCCTCTATAACAGAAGTCACATAGACATGCATTTTAGAATTTCCCCACTCACCTCTCAACCCTGCAGTCATACATTTATAATGTCTCATCTCCTTTGGTAGACTGTCAGATCTGCAGCCTCAAAATCTCATTGTTGACGTATCACCAAATGAAAAGTAACAAAAACAGGTAAACATCACCAAAATGAAGAACATTGTCTTAGCATTTAAACTTTAAAATGTATTTCTACTACTCTGGACTCATTTTTTTCCTTCCATCATCTTTAAGATTGTTATAAATGAGTATCCGCTCTACTGTGTATGGTCCTGCAAGAACTAAAACTTCCCAGAATATTAAACTATGGTTATAATTCATGCAGTATGTAACTCAATGCTGAGAAGAAGCTACATATGCATATGTATGCTCAAAATATAAGAATTTAAGAAAAATGTATGATAATGAAAAATGCATGGACTGAAAGTGAAAAGAGCTGTTTTGAGCTTCAATTCATCACTCTGTAGCTGTGTGACTTTGCATAAATCACTTATCTTCTTTGGCTTCCATCTCCTTGCCCTTAAAATACAACTAATCATGCCTACATTTTGATCTGAGCATGGACTTAACAACATTTCTGGCAGTGTTTTACAAATTGAAAAAAGGTGTTCAAATGTTAGTTTATTAAGTAAAGCTTAGGCTGGAAATACAGATTAAATATAAGGAGATAATTAAAGTTCCACGGTAACAAATCATATCTTCCATATGTAATCTTTTATCAACCCACTTGACAAATATGCATATTTTTTGAGGGACTATGGTGTGCCAGATATTACTGGAAAGATGTTTGGTGAACGAGACAGGTACCATTGAGCTCTAGACTGGAACACAGATGGCAAATGGAAAAGCTTTAGGGCAACTTCAGACAGTGGTAAGTGAGATACACAACAAAAGGGAGTCTTGGGGCACGGAGTTGGATCAGGACCAGATCAGGTAAGGACCTCTCAGAGGAGGTGCTGTTCAGGCTAGGACCTAACAATGAGTCAGCTCGGTGAATGAAGGCCAGAGGGGACCATTCCAGGCCGAGGAAAGAGCCCCTGCAAATCATCCCACCTGAGCAGCTGGTATATACTCAGATCCTTTAATTCTCAGTTTTCCCTCTTTCATCGTTCTTCACCTCTGTGCTTACCTGTTTTCTATGGGACTTTTAGCATATCCTCGCGGGAGGTCTATCTGATTCTAGACTGCTGGAGTACCATCTTTAAGAAGTCCAAATCTTGTGTGGCTTCTTCATCCTCCTGCCCTGAACCCCTGGGAGCCCAGTGTCTTCTTTCTGGGGCCACCATTTATACTCCCAGGCTGAAAAGGAGTCCCTTGCTTCCAGGGAAAGAAAGAGCAAAAGAGAAGGAGACTGAGGCATACCATCTCCACTGGGAAAACAGCAATGGAATGATTTATGCCCTGAGCTTTGAGTCAGGAGGGAGAGCGGGGAGAAAATAAGGAGGTCTCAGCCCTTCCTTCCTAAAGACAGAATGACACCCCATCCCTTCCAGCTCCCATTTAGTTCAAGCACCCAGAACAGCAGCAGTTGCACTTGGGGTGAATTGCGGAGCCCAGTACTCTGGGGAAAGGGAGTATCATTCATTTCCAACAGAAGCAAAGTGTTCCTCACCCTGTCTGCTCTATGTCAAACCAGATGCCGTGGTCTGGCCCCACCAACATGCCTGGGCAGGGGACCTGTGGGTATATCATCGTCTCCCATGGGAAAGAGACCCTTTGCGTCTCTTGGCATTGCCTTTGGACCAGTGTAGAGGGCTCTCTCTAGGGGAAGTGCTTGTGAAAAACCCATTCCATCTCTTAGGATTGACCACGATCCCCATGCAGTCTGGCCATGAGAAGGCCAGGAGAGCACATGAGCCTTGGACTGGCCTCCCTTGATGTGGTGGCTGCAAGAGTCACTTTGCATAGGATGGACATATAACCCCATTCCCGAAAGAAGCTTACTGCCTCTGCTTCCGGAGATCTTCCATTAGAAGCCTTCTTCAAAGATGGAATTCTGACCATTTCTCATAAAGATGCCAGACTATGCAAGAATGCTGGAACTCAGATTCCAACATGTATCCCGAAGCCCAATTTCCGTGATCCAGAAGAACCAAATTTTGCCCATGTCTATTCAACTTCTTTATATATATATATAATATTTATCAGGGAAAGCAGGGCAATAGAAAAAAAAATCAGCTCAATAAGTGGGTTGAGCTAAAAACACGAGTTTTCCTCTGTGGCATTTTGCTTAGGTGTGTTTGATATAGGTATAGTCTGTATGGGTTCGTTCTGATTCCCCCAGGAGGCAAGAGATTTTGTTAATATTCATTTGGAGAGGAGAGAGGAAAGAGAAAAAGAAAACATGGGATAAAGGAGAGATTGTTAGAAAAGGTAATCTGGTTATTTATTTATAGTTTACTTAGCCAAAGGGACCTTAAAAATGCTTTGATAAGAATGGCCAAAGTTTCTTCAAAGATTAACTGGCATTCTTTAAAAAGGCATCAGTTTTCTTTCGCACAGGTGTTTGGAGAGCCCAGACTGGATGCCCACTAGAATCCTGTGCTGGTTTGTAGATTTCCTTAAGACCTTAAGACATGCTGACATCATGGTCTCCTTTCTCAGATTCCTTCTCTCTTTTTCTCTTTCTCCCCCACTCTCTCTCTCTGTCTCTCACTTTCTCTCCTTTCCTCCCTCCCTCCCTCCTTCCCTGTCACTCCCTCCTCTGCCCAGTGTCTCCCAATCTGTTTCCTTTCTGTCTTCAGTTCCTCCAGGTAATTCCTACTCAAACTTGTACCAACTTGTTTTTGACTGACAGTGAACAGTGAGAGAGTTTTCTTCATTTTGAGGAACCCTAAACACCTATCTTTCCCAAGGCAACCTGTCTGGACTGAGCATTTCTCTGACTTGACATAACTTCCCATCCAGCCTGGAGTCTGCACTCTTCAGTCTTTGCAGGTAAGAGGTACACGGCGCTTATGTCAACTCTGGGGCATGTGGCACGCTGAAGGTATTTTTGAAAAACTTTACTTCTAAAGGTAATGAAAACGTTGTGATTCTTTTAAAGCTTATTTAAATCATTCAAGACGCCCGTGCTTATCTGGGGGAATTTACAAGTGCTGTTTGCATGTGGAAAGCGGGATTTTACTTAATGATGGGACAAAAAAAAGTGTTTTATTCTTGCTCGTGAAACAATATCCAGATGTTGTCTTGTTTGCGGTGGGTGTACGGGGGTCTAGCTTGCGGGAGAAGAATTACTCCGACTTCTTTTTGCAAGGGTCTGTCAGAGCAAGTTTGTTATTGATTTTCAGCGATTACATAGTTCTTTGGCTAATTCTGAAGCAGTTACTTTCCTTTGTCAGTGGGGAAATCAGTTTAGATTGCCGTAAGGCGAAACCTCGCCGGAATATTTTAAAATCTGTTACCTATCCTTATGAGAAAAGTTATGTAAGTTTTCTGTGGTAGGTGTAAGGAATGTAAACAATCCTGAGTTTGGAAACATTATAAACTTTGTTCATGACCCATGATTAATATGTTTTTTAATCTGTGTATAATTTCATGAGAGTTTAGACTATCCTCAGCTAATAAATGTTATACTGGGTGAAATTTCCACATTGCTCCTGTAACGCCAACGTTTGTCTCCTCCGTACTTCCGCATTTAGTCGCTTGAAGGAAATAAGAATTTATTGTTCAATAGATATTTCTTGACCTCATAATTTCTTTAACCCACAGGTTAGAAAACTTACAACGAATGTAGTATTTAACTGTGGAAAACTAAAGACCAAGAATGTGTACCATTAATTCAAATGTTTAGATTTATCTTTTTCCCCTTAACCTGTAAGAGGGATTTTGAAGAAAAAAAAAAATCCAAGTGATTCTTAAAATTCATTTTTTGCAACCTCAAGATCACAAGCACACACTCACACTCATGCATAATCAACTGTTGTCCCCAATCCTATCTTATTTTGTCCTCTTGTGAATGTTTAAACAAATATGAAACAATCAGTAGTAATAGCCTTAGGTGACAAATTCTCTCCTATTTAAAATTGTCCTAAAAATCAAAAGAAAAGTGTCCCATAAAGCTATAATACATTTTTAAATATCATCATTTTGTGAAAACTAAATACAGTGTCAGAGACACTTCCAGCCAATTAATTAAGTAAGTAAGCACTTACCTCACACACAGCTTCCCCGGGTGCTGTTCTTTCTTCCCATATCTTCTAGGGTTTTACTTTTTAGCAGTTTTTCTCCTTCTCTGTTAATAGAATAAGTGACCATCTAGGGAATGACCCAGAGACCACAAGGCAAGTCTTCCCAAAATACTGAAGATTTCTATAGAAGAGTTTAACCAAATTGCTGGTAGCAGCATGTCAGAAACGCTCGTCAAATAACGGAACAGACCTTTCTTCACTGAATTAAATAAATACATAAATAGTCTGGAGGTTTTAGAGAAATTGCCTTAGTTGAACTTTGTGATTCTGGTTGCTTAAGGAAAACACATTTTTCTAAAACGTCCTCTCTCCATCTTTCCACTCCTTCCTCCCACCAACAGTTGTGGTCATTTTACAGAAAGTCTTATTTCCCCAATTTCCTCTCCTCACACTTCTCACCAGTGCAGACAGCCAGTGTTTCGGGGGGAAAGAGAGCGAGACCCCAGGCTGCACATGCCAGCAAACCTGAGAAGCCAACAAAAGCAGGTCTCTGGGCTCTTTCCCATGAGGCTCAGCACAACCTCACTCTGCTTCTGCATCGAGGAAATCTCAAAAGGGCTGTGCTTTCTTGGGGCGTGTGTATGTGTGTGCGTGTGTGTGGTGTGTGCAATTATATACCTGAATAACAATGACATACTCGTTATAAGAAAACCCACCAATATGTGGCTTTAGGCATGGACTAGAGAGGCAAATTTATTCGGATTTAATCAGTACATGTCAAATCCTTGAAATATCCTTTCCTGTCCAATCCCCTCTCATCTGTTTAGAGACTCAAAGCAGCCCGCGAACTTTTTTGCATACTTTACCTCAGAGTCCAGGGTTGCTTATGAAATGTATTTGTGTGGTGGATGCGTCAGAGTCTTAGAGCCAACATAACAGTCCAGAGACTGAGCTGTAAGCATGATAAAGCTGTAAATGACTGGCCCGTGGGAATGCGTGTTGAAGGTATATACAACTCCCTAATCATTTTTTCAGTCTTTAATATGTAAGTCATACAGCTACCGTTATTTTTTCCCTGCAACAATTCAAGCATTGCACCCCAGATTAAATCATGTATCTCTAAATATGTTGTTTTAATTCTTTCAAGTAAAAATAATTCCACACCAAAAATTGTCAGAAAGCCATTACATGAGTTAATATTAACCTTTATGTCTGCAAAGATGAGTTTGTTGCTTATTCATGGGCAAATACAAGAGGCAAGTCAGACAGAGGTTATTGTCTACCTTCTCTCTCTTCTGTCCTTTACCTTTATCTCATAAAAGCCACCTCAGGAGTGGGGCTTTTGGTGCAGCTGATGGTGGGATAAGGCCAGGGAGGTCTGGATCCAGAACAGAGTGAACCGAGGGTGGGCCTTACTCTATGCCCTTCAAGGATGCAGTGCCCTGGAAGGAGACAGGTCTGACCGAACACACCTGGCTCAGGTAACTTCCTGGTGCCAGTTTTGCAGACAGGTGAAGGAGCAGTGTGACCCGGTAGTAGCTCCAGAGACAAGCCATCTAAGAAGTGCTAAATCTTCCCTAAAAGAACACAAGGAGCCTGCTCCCACCTTTAAAAGGAGAATTAAGGGCAGAGAGGGAGAGAAACTAAGTTATAATTTATAAATAAAGGTTTATAAACATTTAGGAAATGTGACTTCTTTCTTGGATCCTTTATTTATAAGTTCTAACTTAGTTTCTCTCCCTCTATGCCCACGATTCTCCATTTAAGATGTTTTATTTGCTAAATATTACTCTGTTTAAATGAAAGAAAAAAATGAGGGAGTAGATATTTCTGATAAAAAGGCAAGGCGAGAAAGTTGAACTTGACAAGTGTAGCCTCTGGAACACATCTCTGAATTACTTCAGATGATAGTAGGGGGATCTCCACTCATCGTAATGCAGCTGGAATACACATAGTGAATTCTGTCACATGCCCAGGGAGAATTTCAGTCAGAAACATCTGTGCTGTTTTCACAAGGGAAAGGTCAGAGCTCCATGAGGAGTTCATGTATCTGCATTTCTTTTGACGGGCATTGTGCCTCAACTAGAGAAGAGATCAATAAGCCAATAGTCACCACTATCCAATTTGAATCCAGAAGTTCACATGACCTAATTCCAGAATACAGTTCATGCTTCTAGACGAAAAATTCTAAAGCACACAATTCCAGATATTTTAGCCACTATACAAAGATGAATCAGGGTCACGTGATCATGCTCACATCAGAAGATGCAGGAGAAGGACAAAGTTTTGCATTTTGGTACAAAACACGCATGTGCCAGCCACCCGATTCATTTCCAGTAGGGAGCAGTTGAGTGGAAGGTCATGTCTGCACTACCTTAAGACTGAGGACCTACAGAGGGAACACTGGAAAGAATTAGCAGCAGAATAAGCCAGGTTTTGTTTGATTCTGTCTCTTCCACCCTGCAGCTCTAATTCAGAGCAGTCTTAATGTGCAGGGATCCGCATAGAATCAGCCAAGCAGGCCCTCTCGTAGTAGCCTGGCCAGAAGTCAGAGGCTGTGTAGGCCACTCATTCCCTCATTCAGAGTTCAGACATCCTGAGCCTGCCCATGTCCCTGGGATTACAGATAACACGACTCCTCAGAGTCACCACTGGGCCATCAAAGAAAAAAGAGGGTGACGCAGAGAAGGAACACTGCGGGGGGGAATGCAATTCTTAGGGTGCTCTGAGGATCTAGGTGCCTGGGTTTGGGTTTCATTCACATCCTGCTTCAGTCGGAGCTGCCGTGGTGTTGGGCGGATGGCTATGGAACTCATGTGCATTTTCTTTAGTGTCTATACTGGAGGCTGATGAAGATTTTATGGACCCTTAAGATTGCACAATTTGGGGGCTTTCTTTAGAGAAAACAAATGCAAAATTAGGACTGTACTATTAAGTACAAGGATTTGGATAGGACCTGGGCAAGTGAGGAACCCTGAAGCTGAAGTTTCATTAACTTCTTGATAAATCCACTCTGTGTCATACATAGTAAAGCCCTGATACTTGTCTCTTGAATGAATGGTTGAATTAACTTATGTAAATTTTAGCTGCTGGCTGCCCTCTCAATAACTCTGAAAAATGATAAGCAAAAAATACCAATCATGTTTATCCATATCTAGTGATCAGTGATATATGGAAAACCGATCTCAATGCTATCTAGAATGTTTCTTGTTTCATTGGCACCTTGCCATGAAAGGTTGGTCCTTGTACTGTAGTTGAAACTTTAGGTCATATCTCAGCTCAAGGGTAAGATGCTATCAAAGCTGCTTTTCCTATGGTAGAATATGTGAGTACTGAAATTAACTCTGCACTTTTTCCACTTGAAAAGCCCCCAACTTAAAACCTAAAGAACATTATGCTAGTTGTGCCACTAGACCCTAGAATGGTATTGAATGCATGAATAATAAGCATCTTTTTAGCAGACTTGAGGGCTTGCCCCGGTGGAATATCTGTGTTTCTGGTGAGAAGCCTTCCTCTTTTTTCCCTAGTTGCTATTAATGCTGTTTCCAATTTTCAATAGCAGTTAATTGTGTCATTTCTTGGTAGAAATGCTGGCTAAACCCATGCCTACCAGGCCAAATAATGTTCTCACTCAATGATGTTTACATTTTCAAATATTTGCAGATTGATATCTTGCTTCATCTTAGACCTCTTTGCCAAAAAATACAAGGTCACCTCCCTGAATCTTGCTTTCTTATTTCCTGAGTTATCCTTCGTGTCTATTCCAACCTTTAAAGGACAAATTTGAAAAGTTTATCCTTTGCTTTGAAAGTTCATGAAATTTGGCATCATTTGTACTCTTCCTACCAACGCCATTCCCACATATCTGCTAGGAGGCAAAGAAAATATAATGAACCCTGGAGCACCTGGCTGCTGTGACTAGCATGCTCTAAATACTAAGAAATAAGAAACCTGCCCTGTCTTTTTTATATTGTCAGAAGTTTGTGGAAAGAATTTATATATGGACAGTGAGCTGTATTACATACAGACACACACATACAAGTGACAAAGGCAGTGTGAGTGTGTATTTAGCTAGGACATTAATAACAAAACTGACTGTGTAGGTATAGAGAGGCTATCCCAATGTAAACAACATCAGAATACAATGGTACTGTATTTTGAACGTCTTGTTTAATATATTTCAAATCTGTAATTTTGACTTACAGTCAAAATTAAATATTAAGTGCACACAAAACAATTGCCCTCTAAACAGTGTTTTTAAAAAGTGATGTCATGGTGACATTGACATCTGACATCTTTTTTTTTTTTTTTTTGAGATGGAGTCTTGGTCTTTCACCCGGGCTGGAGTGCAGTGACGTGATCTTGGCTCACTGCAATCTCCACCTCCCGGGTTCAAGAGATTCTCCTGCCTTAGCCTCCCAAATAGCTGGAATTACAGGCACCTGCCACCACACCTGCCTAATTTTTGTATTTTCAGTAGAGACGGGGTTTCACCATGTTGTCCAGGCTGGTCTTGAACTCATGACCTCAGGTGATCTGCCCACCTCAACCTCCCAAAGTGCTGGGATTACAGGCCTGAGCTACCGTGCCTGGTTGACATTGACATCTTAATGTCACTCCTTAAAACGAGTTGGATATAATGTCACACGACTTGATTCTTGTCAACAGGAATACTGTGATAATCTGATTAAGAAACACTCAGGGTCTTGGTTCCTAGGCCCTATGGACAGAAGAAGGCTAGCTTCTCCCAGGCAGGCCAAAGCTGCTTTGAGGAGGGAAGGGGAGGTGAAGTCTCCACTCCATTGCCAGCAGGACACAGCTGCCTGGGAACTGGGGGAGAACTCTCAGAGGCTGACCCTGTACTTCCTGTCTCGGAGTCAGGGGACAGGGGTGATTCTGCTGGTCAGAAGGCAGGAGGGAGTGTCCTGAAACACAATTGAATTTGACAGCAAAGCACTGTCTATCCTGGGAAGTTCTGCTGGTGAGCGGAGTCCTGTGAGGGTCCTGGTAACCCTATCCCTGCAAGAAATAAGAAGGTCTGCACTCGAATAGGTTCAGAAAACCTTTCCTAGTTTAGGCCCCTCTTGAACCTTCACAGAAATCATTAACATTTTAAAAACTCCAAGAAGTTCTACAGCAAAGACGTTCTTTAACTTTGAATCCAAGTTGTACATCCATTTTGGACCACAGAACTGTCCACCACCTCCTCCCCGACCACAACTATGATTCCCTCCTCTGACTAATGTTTCACACAACCCCACTGGGGATGCTTTGGCCAACTGTGATGGGTGTGGAGTGGCAAGGCATCATGCAATCCAAGAAAGAACATGTGTGATGTCCAGGCTCCATTTAGGTGTAAGTTGTACTACTGGGGCCTGACTACCTCTGCATGTGACTGGCCAGCCTTCGGGATTGCAAAGTGGCTGCTTACAGTCAGCCCCAAAGAATTTTTTTTACTTCCTTTCTCTTTGTTTCTTTATATCCACCTTATTCCTAAAAGAATTTAAGTGAATTTACAAAGATACACACACACACACACACACACACACACACACACATCAATGAAATAAAAGAAAAGAAAAATAAGAGTAAATGTCAAAAAGGCCATTTGATTAAATCATTTACTTACATCAATTTGATCTATTTTTAAAAATCACAGTTAAATGCACACAGATCCACAGTGCCAGAATCTTACTTTTGAGCTCAACATTAAATATAGATCTTAACTACATCTGAACTTAACTTAGCTTCCTATTTGAACCTGGAAATCAACTGGGCACTCACTGAATGTAGTTTTACATGCACTATATTTTACAATTCTTTTGAAAGACAATGTCCATTTTCCTCTGTGGATCTTTTAAATTTTATTTCACCTTTTACACCCCTTTATGTATAATTTGTTTATACTGAGATTGTAAACTTTCTTCATTGGCTTAGACTCAGGTCTGGCACTAGCCTAAGGGAATAATCTCTGGTCCATCAGGCCTGGGCTGGGAACCCTCTGTGGGATTCCCTCCCCATTCCTGGAGATAGCTGGTTCGCCCTGCTTGGCCCCACTTTACAATGGCCTGCTTACTTGTCCCTTTTCCCTACAGGGCTG
This sequence comes from Pongo pygmaeus, assembly GCF_028885625.2. Taxonomy (NCBI): domain Eukaryota; kingdom Metazoa; phylum Chordata; class Mammalia; order Primates; family Hominidae; genus Pongo; species Pongo pygmaeus. Next base: position 51,160,454 of record NC_072395.2, read on the forward strand.
CAAACTCTTTGACAATGGAGATTTTATGTAGTTATTTCTTTGTGCTTTCAGGGCATGGCCCAAGGTATTCTTCAAGCAATATGTATTGAATCCACAGGCACTGACATGAAAGGCGTAATTTTTGCTATAATTACATCTTCACTTTCACCGTGAACTTACGTCTACCTCATCCTGCAAACACACAGCAGAGACCTTTTTATCTGAAGTCTTTTGAAAATATGTGTATGTGAAAATGGCTAACTGGTGTGTTCTCTCTCTTGGTGAATATTACAAAGTGATAGATTGGCTGCTAGAATTGTGTAAGTGGGGTTATTAAGGAGGGAGACATCTTATTAAGGAGTGAGAAGAAACAGGGAACCATGTGCTTAAGATATAGTAGTTGTGTAAACCCAACAGAGGAGAAATAGAAAACATGCAGGTTATTTTGGAAAGAAACTTGAAATAAAACAGAAAAGTAAATACGGAGCCAGCAGGGAGTGTGGGCTGGAAGTCTGATTCTGAGGAAGAAAACAAGGGAAAAAAATAAAAGGAAGAATATACTGCAATCCCAGGCTAGAAGGGGGTGATTTGATCCATGGAGCAGCAAATGCAGAAAACAACAAAATTAGCATCATTTCAGTCTCCTTCAAATGCTATGTCTAGATCTGGCTTGTGTTAGCATACCTGTGGCAATAAAGGTATTTGGCTCTGAATGTGTTTTAAATTTTAAATTGAAGAGAATTTTCTAACATTTACCTGTTTTAAAGATGAAATATTATAGGACTAAAACTTGTAAGGGCCACTTTTCTGTGATTACAATCAAGTGAATTTCATTGCAGCTGGGAGCAGCCTATGCCAGTATGTGGCATTTCAGAGTCTAGGGCTGCATAAGGATATGTACATTTAAACATGAATTGTATAATTACGGATATTAACATGTCTAGTCCAATATCCTGGGAATGTTCCCTAAATGATACTTTCTGCACAGCACTGTGCTTAGTTTTCAGTATCTGAAGAAATGGTCTGACTTGCTAGCCCTGTGATTGGTAGAAATGTATATTTGATGGGTTTTTAAATCAACTCTCACTCAGATTTTGGATAGTCAGGCTTTAACCCTCAGTGATCTTCACCAAGTATATTCTTGCCAAGGGCTTACTCTGCAGGAGGCTGGGTGGTCCGTCTTATGTCGATTTAGAAGATATAAGTGAGATCAAGGACTCAAGGAGCCTCCAGGCTGCTGCTGGACAGAGGTGTGGATAGGAAGACATGCAGGTAGAGAAACAGTAAAGAAAAACACCCAAAGCACAAGAAAGGCTGCAGTGCCCAGCAGAATGTGATGACATTGACATGAGAGGCCCTGACAAAGTTCCAGGGAAAGTCAGAGAGGGAAAGACCAGATCCCTTTGGGATGACTGTAAGAGGCACTGGGACATTTGAGATGTGCCTTGCAGAACAAGACGACTTCCAGGGTCAGGACGGGGAGAAGCCTTCAGAGCAGGAGGGTGACAGGAGTTACCGTGCACCAGCAGGAGGGTGCGGGAGGCCAGCAGTGTGCACAGGGGCTGAGCTTACTGCAGGGAAGGAATGGGAGAGTGAGGGCCACGGTCAGGACAAAGCTGGCAGCCAACAGCCAACAGTGCTGAGCACTCCTGAAAGGCCAGGCAGGGCTCTAAGTATTTCTTTTTTTTTGTTCGTTTGTTTATTATACTTTAAGTTCTGGGATACATGTGCAGAATGTGCAGGTTTGTTACATAGGTATACACGTGCCATGGTGGTTTGCTGCACCCATCAACCCGTCATCTACATGAGGTATTTCTCCTAATGCTCTCCCTCCCCTAGCTTCCCACCCCGCTGACAGTACCCAGTGTGTGATGTTCCCCTCCCTGTGCCCATGTATTCTCATTGTTCAACTCCCGCTTATGAATGAGAATATGCGGTGTTTGGTTTTCTGTTCTTGTGTTAGTTTGCTGAGAATGATGGTTTCCAGCTTTATCCATGTCCCTGCAAAGGATATGAACTTATTTTTTTATGGCTGCATAGTATTCCATGGTGTATATGTGCCACATTTTCTTTATCCAGTCTATCATTGATGGGCATTAGGGTTGATTCCAGGGCATTAGGGTTGGTTCCAAGTCATTGCTATTGTGAACAGTGCTGCAATAAGCATATGTGTGCATGTGTCTTCATAGTAGAGTGATTTATAATCCTTTGGGTATATGCCCAGTAATGGGATTGCTGGGTCAAATGGTATTTCTGGTTCTAGATCCTTGAGGAATTGCCATACTGTCTTCCGTGGCTCTAAGTATTTCTTAATCCTCACACAGGCAGGCTTTCTTGCTAACCTCTTTAGAGATGAGGAAAGCAGGGTGCAGAGGTTAAGTGAGACGCCGAGGACACAGGCTTCAGAGAGGGGTGAAGCTGGCCTTTGAAGCTAGGTTGTCCATCTCTAGAAGCCACACCCTTAAGCCTCTGCTTTGGGAGGTGGGAGTTAAACATAGGCGATGAGGAGTCATTGAAGATTTTGGTTTTCTGGGTCCTGAGCTGCACTTTAGAAATACCAGTCTGGCAGTGATGATCAAGTGACTAATTCAAAGGGTATTTTGAGAGACTGAGTGAAAGGAATGAAGACCTGGACCAGCATGGTGGCTGTGGGAAGGGGCAGGAGAGACACCGGTGCAAGGGGGATTCAGCAGGTGGAATCTGGGGCTTGCACTGATTGGATACAGGAGTAAAGTTGCTTAAAGAGGGAGAGGTGAGAGAATGAGGACACCATTGTTAGGAAACAAAAATCAGGAGATGTAGCTGGATTTAGGGAGAATAATATGCCTTCAGTTTTGGATGAGTCAGTTCTGGACTGCTCTCATTCCAGGGGATGTTGGAAACAGAGACTGGATCCCTGAGGAGATGCTGTTGGTGAGCATTGATTAATACCATGGGACTCTGAATGGGCAGTAGGGTAACTCGGAGGATGCCAAGAGAGAATAGAAAGATATAATAAAGGAGGTTGAGCACAAGACCTCGGGGAACATAATTGCAAAGGATGGGGAAGAAGAAAAACCCACCACACTGCAGGAGAGTGAACTCTCAGAGAGGCAGATAGATGACTAGTCAGTCATCTATCTGCCTGACTGACTAGTAACCAACAGTAGGAACTTTCTTAGGAAGACATAGTTGATGGCACCACCCTTGACTCATATAGCAGAGAAGAGGAGATGGAGGGAGTTGAAGGGAGGAAACAGTGGAAAAGGAAGTCTTGGTAGCACCTTGCCAACTCAGTTCAGATGAAAAGCCTGAGAGGAACTGAGAGATTATCATTTGGCTGGCAGAGCAGAGTTCTCAGGGTCCTGGAAGCTGGCTGCCTTCAAGCCTATTAATGGTGAATGTTTCTCATGCTCTTTTTTGCTAAATTTGACCTCAAAGTCAAGTGAGTTATTCACTCAGTTAAATCTATCATGACTTAAGAAGTATATGCTTAGCTTGGAGAGGGGGTTACATCTGTTCTTGTAGTCACATAATTACTGGAGACATGAAGGAAGATTCCAGGAACTCAGGCCCCTTCTGAACAGGTTGAATACCTGGTTTTTATGAGCAACCCACTTCAGTTTTCTGAGAAGCTCTGAGTAACTACAACTAAACTACAAGTCTATTCTTGAATATGTTTATAATAAAAAAGGAAAGATAATGCAGTTACTTGCTAATTGCTGCAATGATTAAAGCAAGATTTTTCAAGTTTATCCTTTCATAAGACCAGCAACCTTTTGAACACAAACAGGATCTGACAAAGATAGTAATAATGAAAGCGGGAGAACAAGGAAACAATACCAGTTTTCTTCAGAACAATCGGTTGCCACTGACTTCTAACCTACCTACAGTTTCAAGTTTCTTTGGCTGGGACTATATTCTGGTTTTTCAATGCTGTACTGTGATTAAGCCAAACTTCAGCAAAAAAGGAAGTGCTGCATTGTAGCAGTATTGAAAGTTATGTAGGTGGATTTTTTTTAAAAAATACAGCCTAAATTTTCTTAGCAAAAGTCAAATGAGTAACAACACACAGTTTGGAAACATTTGGAGAGGAGAAAACAAATATCTGATAAGAGTACTTAAAATTTCAAAAAAAAAAAAAAAAAAAAAAAAGTGAAAGGAGAGTGAGAAAAAGCCCCTGACAGGTAATGGTGGAAACCTGACGAATGGAAGGTCATTCTAATGAGAGAGGCGACCTGGTCTCATGGAAAGAGATAAAGAGACTTTGGCCTTTGGAATCTGACCTTCCTGGATGTGAATTCCAGGTGTGCAGACTCCTGGCCGCAATACTCTTGGGAAAGGTGCACTAATGTTCTGAGCTTCAATTTCTTAGCACATTATGGGGCATATGGGAAATAGACAGAGGTGGGCTACTTCTCTCTCCACTCCAGGATGCCACCCTCCCACTGTTCCCCACCTTCCTTCTTCCCCAGGACCAGGCTGAGCTCAAGGCTTGTCCCTAAGGCAGCTGGTAAAGGAAAGGTTCGACTTGGAGGTAGAAGCCCTGGACTGGAGTCCCCACCTATGGGCTGAGGGATCCTCCACAAGTGATTCAACTTCTTAGTTTCTCACCTGCAAAAGGTAGGGAAATTCCTGCCACAGGACAACAAGGAAGTTAAATGACATGATTTTTTGTGAAAGTGTTGTGGAAAGCACTTCTGTCTTCTATCTTATGAATCAGTAGGGAATGAGCATTCTCAAAATGACCAAAATGATTCCTAATTTCCTTTCTAAGGACCTGATTCCCTTTTCATACGTTCTTTTTGTTCTAAAAACAAAACAAAACAAAACTTACTTTATAAAGAAAGCCTGAATTCCAGAGCCAGAGTCTATCCATTAAAAACTTTCAAGCTTTTTTTTAAAAAACTTATAAAAGGCATTATACCCTATAGCCACTCAGACTTTCATAAACAAGAGTTGCAATGTGAAAAAACTCACTTGCTGGGTTTGCCTCTATGAACAACTATTGTTGTCAATGCAAATTGAATCAGAAATTACCCTTGTCATTGTTTTTTTCTGGGGTTGCTTCTTTAATTTCTGTTAAAAATACACAGAAACATTAAAAAAGTAACTATCTCCTCTGTTTTATAAGGAGAAGAAGGTGATAAAGAAAAAGAAAATCAACTTGGCATGCAAGTGAGCCTTGCTCTGGAATTTGGGTGGGTCTAGGAAAAAGCACCGACCTCAGTGGAAAACATATATGGGTGTGTGGGGAATCCCTGCAAACTATAAATTGACTACACAGTGCTTAAGCTGGTGTGGAGAGAAACCACAATGCTCTCTGAAACCAGAGAGGAGGGGACAGAGAGTAAGTTTTGCACAAGGAGAGCACAAAGTGTCCCTGGGAGACGGAGCTGCTGGTAATTCTTAGCAGGCTTCACTGGATCTATTGAAAGTGACCATTGTAAAACACCACTGTTGCACCCTGGGGTTCTCTGTGGGATGCCCCTACTTGTATCATCCAGGAACCCTATGGTCTGACTCTGCTTCACCCACACTTCTTCCCACCACTCCCCAACAAGGCCGCCCGCCCTGTTCAATTGCTCCTGTATGCTTCCCCACTTCACTGCCATTGCCTGTGCAGTTCCATTTCCTGGAAAACATTCTTTCCCTTTTCTATTAGAATCTTATTATGCAGCTTAGAAGCCCTTCAAGGCCTGTCAAGACTCAGCTTTCCCTTCCCCATGGGGCCTTACCTCTTCTACACTTTCTAAATGTTATCTTCTCCAGGCTGAACAAAACCTACTGTGTCTCTGTGCTACTAAGGACTAATCAGATGCTGTGTCCTGATTCATTCGGTGTTGGTGCATCCCGTATCTCCAATCAGATTACCAGCCCCTGGAGGGCTGGGAGCACGTTGGACTTGGCTGAGCTAGAATCAGCTCCCTTTTGCACCCTGAGCTGAGTGCATGCAGCTCTGCATTTGTAATCCTAGCCTAATGCAATGTGAAATTTATTATCTCTCTTTTTACAAATGAGGAGACTGAAGATCAGGGAGACAGTGTCACTTGTCCAAAGTCACCAGCCCAGTTGCCTTTCAGAAGGCATCTCACTCCATCTTCAGGATAACCCCAGGGGCTAGGCTTTCAGACTTTAACTCCTCCTGGAAGGTCATAACCTGAAGATCTGAGATTTGAACCCAAGTCTGTCTGGTTCCTACCCTGTACCTTTCCCACTATAGCATATTTCCTCTCTATTACCAAAATGCCCAACACGAAGTTGAACATGGCATAATATCAAATGAACTTGTGATCATCCCGTTTTGTCAAAACTAAGAGAACATTAAAACCAAAATCAGCAAATTTGACCAGAGCAGTGTATTTATGGCAAGACCAAGGCAAAACTTGATTCCGCATTCTTTGCTTTATAGTAACAGACTGAAAAGGTTCATAAGTGTATTCATATTTAAGGGAATGTGTAACTGTTCTACCTAGGTCAATGCAGAATTCCCTATACGCTGCACGCATCATCAGGAATTTCATATGCAGCAGATAGGCATACAGCCTGGTTTCTCCAACAGCCAAAGGCATTTCTGAGTGGCAACACCACTCTGATCTGGTGAAGCCGAGTCCATCTGCACACCGGGGAGCCCCAGGCCAGCAGGGTTTCTGCTAAGTGGACCTTTCCAAATCCTCTCTGGGACAAAACCTGGTTGGGCATCTTCAAGAAAAGATGCTCTTGTAAAGTTGGTGTAGCTGCTTAAATAAGCCCCACATAGAGTCTAGTCAGTCTCTCTGTGCTTTTCTTTAAATTTCCCTTCATAGAAAGCTAAAACTTAAAGAGGTTTCAGAGAAGCTAGTCTGACCCCATCTCCCGGTATCATTGAGAAAACTGAAGCTTGGAGGGGCTGGGTCATTTGCCGGAGGTTTTGCGGGACACAGAAGAGCTTGTTCTCCTAATGTGGCCTAGAACTCCTCACCAGGCCTCCTCCTATCCCAGGTGGAAACTAAAGAGGAAAAGATGAAGCCAAACTCAGGCGGAAGCAACATAATTAAACTGGTTTATTGTTTGGCAACAGAGATCGGAGGAGTGAGTGGAAAGAAACTGAAAATCAGTGAAACACTTGCAGTTTAAAAGAGGCATGCGATTCCTGCTTTTCCTAAGCAGCTGAAATGTGTTTATATGTCTTTCCTGGAGCTCTCTCATTGCTAATGTGGTCCTATAAGGGGAATTCCTGGAGAATGAGCTGGGTGTATTTGAGTATTCTTCTCAATGGAAAGCAATGAGCTTGTGTGCTACACTGCTTAGGCCACACCATCCCCCAAGCCTGGGCTGCCAGACGTGGCCATCATTGCTCCATGCAGATCATGCCCATCCTGTACAGAAGGTCACTATAGGAACACATGGCACAGGGAAGAAAACGCCCATAGAAATTCACATGGCGCTTGTCTAAACCAAAGGCAGGTGAGATCCACCCACTGTCATGGGAAGCTGCTAGCATGCTCCCATTTGTTTATAATAATTTCTCCACCATAAGAGGCTGCTTTAAAAACAAATGGCCAAAACCTGCGACCCAGTGCCGCAATTGAGACAGAAAGCATGGGACTGTGACAGTTTTAAGAATTACTAAAGTATGAGGCTTGACCAGATCATTTTTCCAAGGATCCAGAGCCCTTTAGAAAGAATTCAAGAGGGAGAATTTCTGGTGACTTCTACCACCTCTGAAGAATTAAAAAACTCACTTGTGCTGCTTTCCAGGCCTCTGTGGTAGTTAATTCTGCTTGGCAGTTTTTGTTGTCAAATAGCTTTTAAAAATTCTGGCGCTATCTCAGATATAAATACCTTATGATGCCAGAGGACTGTCTTTCACCCATAAAAACTGAAGCCATGTGCCAGAAGCCCTCGTGGCTCAAGGGCTCTGTCCTTGGACACGGATGAGGGCAGCTGGGTGGTGGGACCCAGGCTCTGTCTGAATGCTCAGCTTCTGCAGGCTGGGGTGGAGAGTGTGCTCCCGCCTACCGGCTCGGCCAGCACAGGAGCATGTAGCCTGCAGGTGTGGGTTGCACGCAGGCTTCCCCCTGCAGAGTCAGTTCCCCAGATCGCTTCATCACTTCCCCAGATCTCTGGGATCTTCAGCTGAGATTGGGCCCCAGCACCTGGACTCAAGGTAAGGCCTCTTAGGATGCTTGTAGCTGATCAATCAGGGTAGTGCAAAGGAAGAGGGGAAAAAGCCACCCAGACCTCAAAGGAGATTTCTGGAAGATCCAATCAAAGTGATTCACCTTAACCTCAGGCATGACTTTTCCCCATTATCCTCTGTTTTTAATTTCAAGTAGTATAAATCTTACTGATCTGAAGACTTCTGCTTCTGAAACTACCAGCGCTTAACAATGATTGAGCCCTACTCTATAAGATTGCAAATAAAAGTATATTAACCTTGGCAGGAAATCAACTGATTAATACTTATACCCTGCACTGTAAAGACTGGAACCTCAATTTATCTGCATAAACAGAGACTTTGAGTATAAAACTAAAATGTAGTCGGTTATGCCAAAGACTGCTTTCAGTAGTAATGCACCAAACATGCTTTTGAAAATAGCAATAAACTATTCATTTAGATTAGATATACAAATAACTAACTTTCAGAGTTAGTGCTAAGTTTTAAGCCTCAAAGACTTTGATTTCGGTGACAAGATGTGTAAATGCAGCTGTTAGAAACTAAGCACACATACTGAGGTTTCTTTCAAGATTATACATAGTATTAGTCAAAAGTCTTATTGTATATGAAAAGTGACAAGATTTTTGCAATATGAAACAACAGTAGCTAGCTAATACTCTAGTTACCTTTACAGATTGTCTAGTTGGTCACATTATACCTTAATTTTTCAGGATCTAACCAAGGCCTGGTTATCTCCTACTGGCAATGTTTGAAAGGGATGAAAGAGGTCTATGTATATTACTCTAAATTAATCTTAGTGCAGGAAGACAAGTCATATTTGAATAACTTTATTTTGTATCCCTAGCTACTATCATCCTACTATTTGAAAAGCTCCTTTTCTCCCAATGTTCACAAAGTCATTTTCCAAACTTGCAAATATTAAAACCTATTGATGTCTAATACTTTTCTACTTGGTCTATTTCCATGTCCTGTCAATGACCTATCAATTACCCTATTCAATTACCCATGTCACTTGTTATTTCTCCCACCAGAATTTAGGTTGCATATTTTCACAGGGCAATTTATTTTAAAATCAGAATGGCCCATAAAACTAATAGCTTTGTGTGCACAGACCTAAAAGATTTGTAGTAGCTCTGCAGCTGCATTTTTGAGCATCAATAGTTAAACAATCAACGTAAATGTTAAAGAAGTAAATTAACTTTCAGAATTTCACGTGTGCTCTAGCATTCACCATTGACCATGCTGGAAGAAGACTTTGAGGTCATTTCATCCAACCCTCTCATTTTACAGATGAGAAAAACAGGACTAATTGATAGCTAGCAATACTAAATTATAGCTCTTCTAAAACTAGACAGCAGAGTCAGTAGGCTTCTTAATGTGCTCAATTACTGTACGGATTCCACGAGTTGATGAGCGTGCTGTGACCTTGAGCATTTACATTCTGTGGTTTTCAAATGTTTATGTTTCTAATGTGGTATTTGTAAACCTGGGCCCCAGTAACCTTTATCACTGAGGCTTTGCCAATCCCAACTCTGGGCAGCCCACCTCTTCCATATGCAGCAGTGCTTCCAGGCTGTTCTGCCTGGCAAAGTCATGTTAGGTGTAAGCAAAGACGTGAACTAGTGTTCATGCTTGAAAACCTCACAGAGACCTGCCTGCTGGCTGAATCCTTTCTTCATCTCTTGTTGCCTCTCCTACATGTGACTCAAAAGCTAGCCAAGTTTGTTCCACATCCTTCAGCTTGTTCCTCTTACACCAAAGTGCCATACCATCATCCTCTTTAGTAAGATCACACTTCTCCAATTTCTGTCCTCGTCTACTCCTCAATAAACAGAAAGATGCTGTCTGTGGAAATGCACGTGGAGCTCTTGCACACGTTTTCTATAACTTGTCTTCCTTCCTCTTCCCCACAACTAGAATATAAGCCTCATGAGAGCAAATGCCTTGTCTGGACTGTTATCTCCCCTGTGTCTAGTATAGTCAACAATAGTAGGTGATGGGTAAATACATGTGCAATAAATATATCCTTTCATCTTTCCTTCCTATCTTAGGGAAACAAATGTCCCTTTCTTTTCTGTCTTACCTCCCTAATAACATCAGTACTTCTTTGTCCCTCCTCCAATATTGACCTCTGAATCATGTCCTCTTTCTTGAAATCTTGCCTTCTTAATTGTCTGCTTTTATGAATTTACATAGGTGTCCAGCCATCTGGCTTGCCTTTCTCCAGTTCTTTTGCTGGAAAATCCTCTCCTCTTCTCTTTAATACAGGCAACCTCTAAGATTGCCCCTTCAGTTGCTTTCTTCCCTTGGTATTTTTCTTTTTTTTGCAGTTCTCGTTGACTCATATCTGGTCAACTTTTACTTCTAGGTACCATGATTCTTCAATCTCCACCTCTAGCCCCAAATTTAATTCCTAGATATGGACATGCTTGGAGCCAACCCCACCATGTCACCTCAATACACTCTGCTTTTCATCCAAACCTTCCTTTCCATCCAGGCAGCAAACTCCAGAGTCCTTTCCACTCCTGTTCAACCCTTTCTACTTCACATCTGACAGGTATGTGAATTTTACCTGGTGGCAAACCAACGTGGTGATTCTCTTGAATTCATGTATTACTTAGACAAATTCAACAGCCTCCTAAATGATCTCCTTCTAGCTGCTCTCCTCCCTCTCCATCTGTCTTGCTAGATGAGGCTGGCTTCTTTTTTCCTGCAGAAAGATCAAACTTTTCAGTTTAACCCGCATCACCTTTTAAAATTCATTGACAGTGTAGTTCCCAGTATGGCCTCATACCAACTTCAGATACCCCAGTGTATCTGAAGAAAGTAATCCCAGCTACTTGGGAGGCTGAGGCATGAGAATTGCTTGAACCCGGGAGGCAGAGGTTGCAGTGAGCCAAGATCATGCCACTGCACTCCAGCCTGGGCGACAGACCGAAACTCCGTCAAAAAAAAAAAAAAAAAAACAGCAAAAAGCAAATGGGAAACTCTTTTTTGAAAAGAGCAGAGGTTCCCTTTTTAAAAGAGCAGAGCTCAGGCTCTTACTCACATCCCTGTGCCCCACCAAAATATTCTGATTTTATTGTCCTGCGTCAGAGCCAAGGCATTAGCTTCATTTTAAAATCCCCCTAGGTGAATCTCATAGGCAGCCATGGTTGAAAATCGCTGATAATTGATAAACCCTATGGCCCAATCAATTGGAAGTACTTGAAACATACTTTGCCACCCCATAGTTTTGCCTGGGCAATTCCCCTTGTCTGCAATCTTCTTTCTCCTATTTTTTTTTTTCCTACAGAAAACACATGATAACTTCTTTGATTTTTCCAGTTAGAAGGAATCAGTCCTCCTCCTGGAAATCCTTAATACTTTTTAATATATCATATTCATTCATGTGATCTAGGCAGACCTTGTGTTAGATATGGACAAAATGGAGAGAAATAAGACAAGGTCCTTGTCTTTAAGCAGCTTACAGTCTTGCCAGCTCACTGGTTACACATGAACTAATGAGTATCAATTTTTATGATAGAAGTGGCCATGGGATACTGTTTAGGCGTGAAGGAGCCTATTCTGCTTGGCATGATAACAATTTATGTATATGTCATCTCTTCTATCAAATGGTATACTTTTGAGGGCTAAGATCATGCTTGTCTCACCTTTACGTATTTCAAAGACCACAGTAGTGTAAAATGTTTGCTGAATAAATGAGCGAATGAATGATGTTTTGGTAATTAGGAGTCACTGGGGAATAATGGCAGCTCTTAGGAAATGGTACCATAGTTCCATTCTTGGGGTAGGGCTGGGCGTGTCCCCATGGAGTTCACAGAACCATGTCATAATTTCAGTACTAAATTATGTGTGTTTTACAGTTTCTCTCAATCACCCTTTCTATGGTTTATTTAAAATGATAATAGGAATAGCATGTTAGAAACTAGGTCCTGTACTCGTTAACAAAAGAAGAGAACAACAGACATTGGGGTCTACTTGAGGGTGGAGGGTGAGAGGAAGGAGAAGCAGAAAAGAGAACTATTGGGCACTGGGCTTAATACCTGGGTGTTGAAATAACCTGTACAACTAACCCCCATAACACAAGTTTTTGAATGTAACAAACCTTTATACCCTTTTTTCGGTACCCCTGAACCTAAAATAAAAGTTTAAAAAATTAGATTTTAGAATATATTCAAAAAGTGGGATATTATTTCTCAATTAAAGAAAACATCTGAATTCATACTTTAAAACTATTTTTTAAAACTTTAAGTTTGATCAAGGCATTTACATCCTAGAAGACAAAAGCAATCATTTCAATATGCATTCTAGATTTATCAACTGCATACATATTTTAGGAAGATTTTAAGATATTTCAATATAATATCTAAAAATGACCACTTAATTTTAGTAAAAAGAGACTCCCACCTTCTGGTAATTGACAATTACTATGGTCTGAGAGTGTTTAGATTAAAAAATTGTGTGTGTGTGTGTGTAAAATTATCACAGGAAAATCAATACATCAATAGTAGCACCAAAAAAGAAAGAAACTAGGTCCTATTTCTCATGACTAAGAAGTTGACAATGGTCTTTCCAAATTAAGACTTGGCATCTTTGATTTTTGTAAACATATCCTAGAGATCGAATGTGAGTATTTGATGGCTGATGGGAAGAATTGAGGAGGATTAGGGGAGCACTTGACTTTGCCATGATTCTCAAGTTAAATCCTTGGGCCTCTTAAAGATGTTGTTGATGAAGCTGCTAAAATGGTCACCAGATGAATATAAACAAGTAGGACCCGCAGTAATTTCCAGGCTAATTTTGTGCACGTGCGTTTAGGGGAGAGGCAAATTAAATGAATGAGGAGCTGATGTTCATGTGAAAGTAATTACTCTCCTCCAGTAGAAATCCTAATCCTACAAGTAACTGCAGAAATAATTAATCATAACTAAGAAGCAAACCACTCTCAGGGAGAAAAGCTGTATCTGAACTTCCACGTGCTCTTGGAGGATATGGGTGATTTACGGCATAAGAGTCATCTACCAAGTGATCTGCAAGAGCAAGTGCAGCTTCCAAGAGGGTCTGAGTCAGAACAGATAAAAGGAAGTGCTTCTTAACTCAGAGGATTTCAACACTGGGGAAGCTCATTTCCCGCAGAGATAGAACAATGTACACTATAAATCACTCTCAAAAAGCAATTTAGACAACTACACAGGTAATGATAAATGCATGGAGAGCACTCACATGTTTTGGGTTGTGTTTTTTACCTTCATTCATTCTTTATAGATTATTAATCCACGGATTAAGTCCTTGACTCATTTATAGTCATGAGTCATTAAAACTTTTCTGGAGCATCTACCACATGCCAGCAACTGTGCTACTGAGGGTACAAAGGTGGACATGGCCCAACCCCTGCCCTCAAAGAACTTCTAGGGAACACTGACTTTGCAGGCATGATTCCGTCTGCATCATGCATCAGTAAACAGCTATGTGTACTGTAGGGTATTGAGACACAATGACGTTCCCTCTGCTCAGCTCATCACCACAACCAATGTGTAGGAGCTTGCTTTTTGAGACCCAGCGATGCTTTTCTATAACTGGAAGATTCCAAGTTTCCTTTGCTTCCATTTATGCATTCAGCAGACATTAAGGCCCTGCTAGAACCTAGGCATTGGCATGTGCAAGATGAGATATGGCAGCTTGCATTCCAGTGGGAGGTGGTGGGATGTGATGGATGAAGAGCTGGCTTTTGAGTCAGACTACAATCTTAAACATTGTCACCACTACTAACTAGTTGTGTGACCCTAGGCAAATGCTTTAACTTATCTAGCCTCCATTTACTTATTCTTACCAGCATTACTCTGAAGTGTGGAGTTATACATACATGAGCTGCCGACACAGCACTAGTTACATATTCATTCTCAACTAGTGGCAGTTGTTGGTTGGATCATTATTATAATTAAATATACACAAGCAAAACAGATATCTCCAATACACTGAGATAAATATTCTTGGAGACAGAAGCGCAGGCGATCATGTAGAGAAAGCCCCAAACCCATGGGAACAGGTGGAGAAAGCACCTACCTAGAAAGGGTAACACCCCAAAGGATGGACATGAGAATGCTGGCCAAGACAGGAGGTGGGCTTTCGGGCAGATGGCATGGCATCAAGTCAATCAGTAGAGGACTAATCCATCTGGGCAACTGCAAGTCATTCTGCATGACCTGACCAGGTAACAACCTGAGGAGTGGCTGGCACCAAGGCAGGTGGGGCCAGTTTCTGAAGGGTCAGTTTCAGGAGCTGAGGCTTTGGTTTGTAGACAATGGGGCCACTAAGCTGGGAGGTAGAGTGCTTTAGGGACACCACTGAGGAGGGACTATGAAGGATGCTATAGAGAGAGGACAACTTGAGATGGGGACCTCAATTATGAGCCTGTGCTGTCATGCAAGAAATAAAGTATGTGGATCTAAACCAAGGCAGTGTCACCCAAGAAAGAAAGTGTGTGGATCTAAACCAACACAGTGACAGTGGGAAGGGAGAAAATGGACAGCTTCAAGGGATGTTGGGGTAGACTCGGGGTGCTGAGTATTTTTCAGTGCCTGAGGGTCTACGGGAGAAAGGGAGTTGCCCTGGGTAATGGATAATGAAGCTAGGCTGGGTTTAATTTGGGGTGTTTGTGGGCAATCAAAGGGAGGAACCACACACAGTTGACTGTTGTTCTGGCAGTCTTGCAAGAGCAATCTGGAACACACAAAGTCTAGGCTTCATGAACTGCAAAGGTAACATCTGAAACCATGGGAGTAGATGCAGGAGTGTGTCTTTAGTGAAAATAAAATGGTTCGAGCATGGAGCCTTGGAGAAAATGCCACTTCAAAGATTGGCAGAAGAGGAAGAACCTACAGATGGAACTGAGAAGGCATCAGAAAAGTAGAGGGCAAGTTGAGAGAAGACAGTAGCAGCAGACTGAAATGCTATGGAAATGTCAAGGAAGACAAGGAATGAAATGTATTTGCCAGCTGAGTTGTAAGTAACTCTGACCAAGTGGAATGGTGAGCTGAGAGGTTACTCCCTTGGTTGAAGAGTAATCACCCAGCCCTCAAGGAAGTGGAAGCAGAGTATCGTTTCTGTCCTTTTTAAAGCTCTTCTCCATATCCATTGACTGCTCCCCAAAGCTTGGCTTTTAGTGAAAGCCATTCTATTTAGAATGGCATTCATTGTCTCTCCTCTCAACCCCAAGACAAGCATTTTGATCTTTTTAACTCCATGGGTTTTATTACCAATGAATGAAATAGGACATGGCACACAGAGCAGACAGAAGGGCATTGCCAAGATCTTTCAACCGGGGTCCTCTCAATTTTACTTCCTGAAAGTTCAATGTCTTGGCTGAAAATAGGGCTGAAGATAGATTCAAGGAAGACCACTTGGAATTGGCCAACTAGGTTTAAACTGGGGAACAACTCCCCTCAAGTGGCAAATTGAAGGGTCTTCATCCTGCCTCATTGGCTTTAATCCCTCTTGAACATGTCAAAGTGGTTGGAAGACTGAGTCCTGGTGGGCCACATTGTGTTTCTGTGGACTGCGGACTAGTTTCAGAGGAAGCACCTGTCTGACTTAACCAGGGATCACTTAGGATGAACACCAGTTACACAGTATAGAAGACATAAATATTTGAAAATTTATTTGCAGCCACTGTTGCACAGTGCAAGCTGGCTCAGAAATTAAGGCATATATATAGTTCAAATGGGACCAAAGTAGTCTTTTGGAAGTCATAATAGGGCACACATACATGAAGTGTTGAGCAGACCTTGTAAATTAAGAGATTCATTGTGTTCAGTCAATAGTGTGTGTGTGTGTGTGTGTGTGTTCACTTTCTTTGGGAAAACAGCATTTGTAAGCCACTCACTCCCAACATCAGGGGCACGTCAGGGTGAGGGTATATAGAGGTAGCTGTTATTAGTCAGAATATAAGCGACGCCTGACTTAGCACTCTGTTACTGTTAGCACTACCGAATCTTTGATGACTAGGTGTGGTCAAAATCTTGGTTTCCAGCTGTGTTTCCTATAAATGAAGTTTCCAGATATAAACCAAATGCTAAAACAAAATTGCTGACTACAGGATCATTTTGTAATACTGTATGGGTGATTTATAAGCTGTGTTTTTTTAAAGAATGAAGTCATCTAGTGGCTTTGAACTTTCTCCCCATAGGTGAAGTTATAAGTCCAGCAAACTCCTCAGAGGCTCCTTTCTCAACAGTCATGTGAGAGAAGCCAGCCTCAATTAAGCCCCATGGCATTCACTGATGGAATAAATTACCTTCTATTGTATGTGTCTAGAGTGATGCTTGCTATAACCATCCATGGGAGAAATGAGAAAACAGTCACTCAAACCATTTTCTGGGTTCAGTACTGTGTTGTCCAGATGAGGAACAGTGGCTGCAAAAGGCCGTTTGCTATGCAGAGTGAGCTTTCACCTCCAGCCTCAGCCTCGCCTGGGAGCTGGTTAGAAATGCACATTCTCAGACCTACTGCAGACCTTTGGAATAATAATTTGCATTTAAATGAGCCCTCAGGGAATTCGTATGCAAGTTTAATCAGTATTGGTGTAAAGCAATGGATTCAAAAATTATAGCGTCTCGCAGCACACGCAAGGATACTTAGGGACTTACATGCACAATATATACATTTTTCATCTTGTTCTAACATACTACATATATTTTATTTATTTTTTTCAACTTTTATTATAGGTACGGGGTACATGTGCAGGTTTATTAAATAATAATATTGCATGATGCTGAGGTTTGGTGTATAAATCCTGTCATGCAGATAGTGAGCACAGTACCTGACAGGTAGTTTTTAAAACCACCCCACAGCCCTCTAGTAGTCTGCAGTGCCTATTGTTCCCACATTTATCTCCATGTGTGCTCAGTGTTTAGCTCCTTCTATTATAAGTGAGAATATGTGGTATTTGGTTTTCTGTTCCTGCATTAATTTGCTTAGGATAATGGTCTCCAGCTCCATCCATGTTGCTGCAAAGAACATGATTTAATTCTTTTTTATGGCTGCATAGTATTCTGTGGTATATTTGTACAAAATTTTCTTTATCCATTCTACATTTATGGGCACCTGGCTTGATGCCATGTCTTTGCTCTGGTGAATAGTGCAGAGGTGAACATAAAAATGCATGTGTCTTTTGGTAGAATGATATAGTTTCCTTTGGGAATACACCCAGTAATGGGATTGCTGGGTCAAATGACAGCTCTGTTTTAAGTTCTTTTAGAAATCTCCAGACTGCTTTCCACAGTGGCTGGACTAATTTACATTTCCATCAATAGTGTAGAAACTTTCCCTTTCTTTGCAGCCTTGGCCAGCAACTATTTTTTGACTTTTTCGTAATAGCCATTCTGACTGGTGTGAGATGACATCTCTTTGTAGTTTTGATATGCATTTCTCTAGTGATTAGTGATGCTGAGCATTTTTTCAAGTTTGTTGACCGTTTGTATATCTTCTTTTGAGAAGTGTCGGTTCATGTCCTTTGCCCATTTTTTTTAAATGGAGCAATGTGTTTTTTGCTTGTTGATTTATTCAAGTTCACCATGGATTCATTTTAAAATATGTGTAAGATATAAACACTTAAAAGGATAAAGTGGAAGCAACAACTGAATACTTCTATCATTTTGTCACTGTCCCTGCTTGGGTTACTGGTGTAGCCCACATTGGAGACATCTGGTGTAAAGAAGCAAACAGAGCTGAAAGGAATCTTGGAACTCTTTGTCTATGATGGTCAGTGTACTGGGGAACATGAAATACACAGAGGAAGTAATTTGTTGGATGAAATCGAATATACTTATGTTTGCCTATAGTTTTTATCGGTTTTGTCATTTTGAGAGATGTACAACTAATTTTCTTTTCAAGATAGAACATTGTGGCATATTCTTTGTGCTACGAATCAGAATAGGAAGATGAAATCTTTATTTCTAATTGAATTGTTCAAATCAGTGAAGTATTCTCCACCCCAACAATGTGCCTAGCTGTGGACTGGATTCCTCTCTGGGATTCCTCTCTGACCTAGAACGTTGGGCATCATAACCTTAGGCAAGTGACGTTCTTACTAAATCGGATGCTGAGTCCCCTTGAATGGCATCTCTGCCCACCCTGTGCCTCCCTTAAACATTAAGTTCCTACCACATGCCAGGCCTTGTGTTTGCTACTCAGGATGAACTACTGAGCCCAGTCTATGGGGAAAGCTAAACTCCGAGACTGATCATTACAGCAGCACAGTAAGTATTATCATGAGGTGTGGACAATGAGAAGGCAGAAGAGAGGAACAAGATGAACTCTACCTGCATGCTGGAGAAGATGACATTTGAGCGGGGCCTTGAGGGATGTGTAGGAGTTTACCAGGCATAGAGCAAAGAAGAAATATGGAATAAAGGGGTCAGCCTGAGCAAAGGTATAGGGCAGGAAATCTGCTTTATCAGCAGTATCTCTGGGTGAAGTGCAAACTCTTCTAATTCAGTCAATGAAATGAAACTTTAAGATGACTGAAAACTAGGTTCTTGGATTTGTGCAATAGATATTTGGAAATATCTCTGAGAGTAAATGATTTCATAATATTTGGCCACAACACTGTGTGGAAAGTTTCTTTGTGTAATATAACACAGAAAGTACTTCTCATTTACAGTAAAATCTGGAATACTTGGAAATGGTCTGTGCTAGGGAAATTGAATTTTCAGATTAACTGCATAAAAATGGAAAATCTGGTTGAAAAACCTTTCTAATTTTGTTTTCCTTTAGAGAGATAACTGCTGTTAATATTTTAGAGGTGTTTTATTTTTATCTTACCTAGAGAGAGAAACGGAGAGATTACCCTGCATGTTTAGCTGTATCAATTGCCTTTTAAAAAACATATTTAGCATTTTGTCATGATTTTTAAACACTGCATAATATTTCAGCCTATAAATGTTTTATAAATTTAAAACCATTTCTATATTGTTGGTGACTCACATTGCTTCTAATGTTTTAATATCATAACAAATATAGAGAACACTCTTGTATATTATCCTATCATACATTTCCTATTAAGTCTTAGAAGTAGACTTACTGACTTAAGCAGTCTAACATAAATAGTTTAAAACTTTGAGTATACATTGTCAAATTATTGCCTCCCTCAAAAAAATTCTGCTAGATTACTCTATCAGACACCATGCAGGAAGCTCTTCATTTCTGCAAACTTGTCAATGTAGAATGTTGACACGTCTTTTAAAATTTTCGGTAATTTGATAAGTGAAAAGTGAGCCCCTGGTGACTTTGTGTTTCTTGCACTGATGGTCCCTCCTCAGTCTCCTTTGCCTGTATCTGTGAATCTGCCTGGTCTTAAGGCTACTCAGGCTCAGTCTGGGTTGCTGCTTCCACACCACTGTCTAAGGGGGAAGCTCCTGCACTTTCATGGTTCAAATTCCACTTGTTGGCTTATGTGCTAAAGGCATCCCTCCTGTCCAGGTCTCTCTGTTGAAGTCCAGGCCCATCTGCACAGACCCTAGTGCTTACTTCTCTTTAGGTGTCTCCAGGCAGCCTCCAGTGCACACCTTCAGACCTGCACCCCAGAGGTGAGATCCTCCTGCATCGGGATTCTGCACAAGCGTGAGCGCCATGCTGGTGTAACACCAAAACACTCAATCTGGGTGTCCCATAACATGTGCATAATGTTAAAATTACAGAGGAAGATCCAGTGTCCTCTGAATCAGTAAGATAGCCTCTGCCCACCCCAACACACCTCATTTCCATGCCAGGAAGCCTGGAGTCATCCGTGAGACCTCCTCTTCTCTCTGCCTTGTCTTCTTAACATCCACCTGTTGGAGATGCCTGTGGACTCTGTCTGGGACCTGTCACCCAGAGCTCCTGGCTAGTAGCTCTCAAGCTACTAACACCGCCCTTGTCCATGCATCAGTAATTTCAACTCAGATTACTGAAAGTGCCAATTAAACAGACTCTCAGCATCTATGTTTGACTCTTTCCAATCCATTCCCCAGGCTGCGTTAAACATGATCACTTTCAAAAGCAAGTTTGATCCTTTCTCTTCCTTGAATAAAACCCCAAGATACTCCTTGTGCTCCAAGGATGGGGGTGACGGTCCTCAAGGATCCCACAAAGCCACGTGCAGGGGCATGGCGTGGCTCTGCCCTTGCTCCTACCCGACACTGCTCCCCTCTCCCCTACTCGATATCCTCCTCGTTTCCTGGAAGGTGCCAAGCTCCATGCTCCAACTCCAGACTAGGACATGTTATATACCCCATGTGCTAGTCTCTCATCCATCCTTGACTTTCTCCCCAGTTCTTCCCACAAATGTCTTTAAATCACTCGTCTAATGATGTATTTAATGCCTCTCTTCCCCATTTTCTTGCAAACTACCCAAGAGCAAGAATCAAATCACTCTTAATGCTTCATCAGCAGCACCCTGTGCCATGCTTAGCACATAGTTGGTGCTCAATAAATTCTTGCCACACAAACCAATAAATAAATGTTAAAGTGTTGAAATGTTGCCTTTTCAACATTTTTTGAATTGCGTTTCTACACACGTTGCCCACTTAGGAGAATGAAGGCTCTTGTTGATTTGTGAAAACTTTATATGAACCCTCTGCTGTTCATCTGTGGTAAATGCGATTCCTTTTGATAAGTCGTATTTATGTTTTATTCATTGTATGCATATGATGATAACAGTTAACACTTGTGTAATGATTAATACTAATCATTATACTAATCATACGAGCAGGCAGAGTTTTATGGTGCTTTATATGTTTTTATTTCACGCGACCCTATGAGGCATAGAAATGATCATCATCGCCATTCTGCATATGAGGAAACCGAGTCTCAAAGGGGTTAAGAAAGTTGTCCAAAGTCACACAGCTGGTGTTAACAGAAGCAGTGTCCCATGCTCTTATTCTTTACACTATACTGCCTCTGAAGAATTGTTTAATTTTTTTTAAGTACAGAAGAGATAATGTTCAACCTGACTTTTGAAGGACAGGTGGGAGTTAACCAAGAAAGGGAGAAAATGAAGAAACTTCAGGAAGGAATTCATGTGCCAGATGTGGGCTGAGAGGGCACCCAGCTGCTCAGGAAGGGGTAAGTATATACCCAGGCTCTATTCTGAGGTGAATAAAGCCGGAGAGGGAGCGAGAGCCAGGGCTTAAGGGTCTTTTTGGTTTTCCAAGGTGTTCAGGATTTGTCTTGTTAGCAGCGGGAGATACTGGAGGATTTATGAAAAAGAGTATTGTCTCAATTAGTACTCTAGATGAGTAAGCTTTCTCTTTCCTGGTAAGAGTTATCATGAAACCATGGCAATATAAAGTTGCATGTGACTGAGTGGTATATCAACTAAAAATCCACCTTCCTGGCTGGGCGCAGTGGCTCATGCCTGTAATCCCAGCACTTTGGGAGGCCGAGATGGGCGGATCACGAGGTCAGGAGACTGAGACCATCCTGGCTAACACGGTGAAACCCCATCTCTACTAAAAATGCAAAATATTAGCTGGGCGTGGTGGCAGGCGCCTGTAGTCCCAGCTACTTGGGAGGCTGAGGCAGAAGAATGGCATGAACCTGGGAGGTGGAGCTTGCAGTGAGCCGAGATCGTGCCACTGCACTCCAGCCCGGGTGACAGAGCAAGACTCCATCTCAAACAAAAAAACAAAAACAAAAGCAAACAAACAAAAAAAAATCCACCTTCCTACTTCCGAGAAGTGCTACAGTAAGGCTATGAAGACCAAGCATTATGTATGTATCTGAGCTGTTTTCTGTTATTTCCCCCTCTGTTTTTATGTCAGAAGAAACTGTACCATTACTTCTAGAGTAGAAGATGTTGGAATGTCTCCTCATTGGTCTTACTGTTCCAATCATGTGAGCACCAATGTAATGTTCATTACTAACATTAGTGCCTGCAAGGATATCCTACTGGAAAGGGGATTAGCTGTGATTTTGTTAAGTGTCCAACCAATTTTCATAAAAGACACAGTATCTGAGATGGCTGTTAAACATGTCAAGAGATTGTGTACGAGGGGAATAAATCAAGGAAGATTCTATAGGTTGGTCTGATTCTGTGATATTACCAGAATTACTGGTAATATTTACAGCATTTAGAAACTTCATCCACAGTCAGATTTAATCCCAGGGCTATGAAGCCTGGAGAATATATGGGTAGAACTCAGGAGAATCCACAATCTCACATGAGGAGAAAAGAACAGCAGTTTATTTTAAATGGCCTCTAACTAAAATTTGTATTGAGTGTGTGCAACAAACCACAGATGTACTAGCTGCAACTGTGACTTTGTCATAGTGGAAATCACAGATATTTCAATATCACATTCCAGTCATTTCAGAGACCTTGAAATAACATTGCTGCTCACCACACCTTCAAAACATTAGCTCTGATTTAATGCTTGGAAAAGTATAATTTTGTTTTTCCAGTATTGTAATAGGTGCATTTTAATATCATTGGTGTCTTCTGTAATCTTTGTGACTTTGCTTTTATCTGTCTGAACACTTTATTCTGAGAAGGCAGGCATGTGTCTCACTACTCCACCAAAAAAGACCATAACATAAAATGTTAGGAGTCCCTGAGCTAATATCTTAAAAATGAGACAAACTTCTTAGCTTTTCCGACACCTCTGGTAAGCCCTGCATTAATAGGCTGCACCCCCATCCCGCAATGGTTAGATTTGTTTTCAGAGTTTTTAGTACTGGGAAAATCTGGATAGTTTTTTTCTTCTAAGAAGGATGGCTTTACGTTAAACCCTGTCTTTAAGTTTCTTGGCCCTAGGAATGACTCTTGAGCATAAGTTTGCTTTTCCCTAGGGATGCCAGATTTAGCAGATTTAGCAAATACAAATGTAGGGCCACTCTGTACTATGCATATCTATAGATACATATATGTAAATAGTACATATATATCTCTGAATTTCAAATAAAAAATGAATAATTTTAGTATAAGCATATAGGAAATATAGCATGTGACAGGCTTATACTAAATTATTTGCTGTCCATCTGAAATTCAAATTTAACTGGGCATCTTGTATTTTATCTGGCAACTCTAAAAACACCAAATTTGGGCCAGTAGTCCTCCGGCTAATTAACTACAGATGGTTAGAATGTGTTTTCTTACACTGTACAGTGATGGAAATTAGTTAACTGCCAAATGTCTTAATTTTTGATTGAATGTGAAGATATTTTTAAGTTTGAAATTTTGTATTATCATTCAGTGATCACAGAGTCTGTTTTCAACTTTGGGACAAGCAAACAACTGAGAAATACTACCAGTCTTTAAAGCAAATTTTGGTATAAACTGTGTTCCACTGAGATACAGTTTCTATATCAGAGAAATGTGGTCAAAATGTAGACTGATAGTGAGACAGAACTTCAAAACTTTTTGACATTCATCCCATTGTTAAATAACTTGGTTTTTTTTTTTGTTGTTTTTTTTTTTTTTTTGAGATGGAGTCTCACTCTGTTGCCCAGGCTAGAGTGCAGTGGTGCTATCTCAGCTCACTGCAAGCTCCACCTCCCAGGTTCACGCCATTCTCCTGCCTCAGCCTCCCGAGTAGCTGGGACTACAGGCACCTGCCACCACGCCTGGCTAATTTTCTGTAATTTTTAGTAGAGACGGGGTTTCACTGTGTTAGCCAGGATGGTCTCGATCTCCTGACCTTGTGATCCGCCTGCCTCGGCCTCCCAAAGTGCTGGGATTACAGGCATGAGCCACCGCGCCCAGCCATAATTTGGTTTTAAATCAAGCACAAGTCGTAATTTCCATTGCCTGGGATGAGATTCATGCTAATAACCAATATGAATATGCCAATGAAGATAAGAATTTCACCTTTGCATGCAGGTGAATTACATCAGAGCCCATTAGTCATCAATTTATAGAGACTGACAACTCCACATTTATTTCAAATAAAAGAAAATGTAGTAGTCAGCATGAGGCCAGAAAACAAGCCAGTCTGAAATTTTCACCCATATTTATAACGTGCTTTCTATGTTTCCATGCCTTCATCATAGTGCAAAATATTATAAATGTGAGGCAAAGAAAGATAAATGTGAGTGGTAAAAATTGGCAGACTCAACATCTTAGTGAGAGAGAGATTTACTTAAGGGAAAATCAGTTTGGAAGTATTGCAAAGTATATAATGATGCGGCGTAAAAAGGCATGATCCAGTCTCAAGCATCTTCTCATGTCTCACAGAAACAGGAGTTAAGAAAACCAACATCACTGCTTACTTCCCACGTGTCATCTCCTGTGAATGCTCCAACCATGTCCACTTTGAAGTTTCATTAAATAAAACACATTAAGCCGGGTGCAGTGGCTCATGCCCGTAATCTCATCACTTTGGGAGGCCAAGGCAGGCAGATCACTTGAGGTCAGGAGTTCGAGACCAGCCTGGCCAATATGGTTAAACCCCATCTCTATTAAAAATACATAAATTAGCCGGGTATGGTGGTGCATGCCTGTAATCCCAGCTCCTCGGGAGGTTGAGGCACGAGAATCATTTGATCACTTGAACCCAAGAGGCAGAGGTTGCAGTGAGCTGAGATCGCACCATTGCACTCTCCAGCCTGGGCAACAGAGCAAGACTGTCTCAAAAAAAAAAAAAAAAAAAAGTCAAATACTTGCTTCTCTACCAGTATTATCTGCAAAAACAGAAGCCTTCCACTCTGATTTATACCACAGTCAGACGAACCCAAACGCTGTGGATTTCCTTCTCCTTAACCAAATGGTACTGTTTTGAGCCATCTTCTCCTCTGTTTTAGGTTTGGACTAATGCAGACAAAAATAGTGAGTGAGATTCCATGAACCTGTTGAAGAAATCTCTTTCCTAAAGAGAAAATTAGGGCCAGGTGCGGTGGCTCACACCTGTAATCCCAGAACTTTGGGAGGTCGAGGTGGGTGGATCACTTGAGGTCAGGAGTTCAAGACCAGCCTGGCCAACATGGTGAAACCCCATCTCTACTAAAAATACAAAAATTAGCTGGGTGTGGTTGTGCACACCTGTAATCCCAGCTACTTGGGAGGTTAAGGAAGGAGAATCGCTTGAATCTGGGAGGTGGAGGTTGCAGGGAGCCGAGATCGTGCCACTCCACTCCACTCCAGCCTGGGCGACAGAGACAGACTCCATCTCAAAAAAGAAAAAAAGAAAATTGAGCAGTGCATTATGGAGGCTGACATAGTACAATTCGCCTCCTCACCCCCTCCACACTCACTTCCAGACATCAGTGTTCCTGTGTTGCCAGTCATCTCACAACAATGCATGTCCAAGCCACGCTGTGATTAGAGAGAGAATATGCTTATTACCCAAGTTCTTCGCATGTTGGAGCAGGGAGAGGCCAAGGGTGGTAAACCACAGGAAATTTCCATTTGCCCTCCGCTGCAGCACTCTCACTCTATAGGGAAGTTAGTTGTTATTAAGTAATAATGTTCAGTGGAGGTTGGTCACTCATAACAACAGACAGATGTGTAATGTTTTATTTGGGTTAGCCAGCTCTCTCACAAATAAAGAGCCTGAAATTAAACTGTCTTTATGAAAATATTCAGTAAATGATACCTCTGGCTTATTCCAGTGCTCAGATTCTTTGCCATGGAAAATGGCAAATGAGTTCCCTGTTGGGTCCGGAATCTGTTTAAACTTGTCTTTGTTGAGTACAGAAGGGTTGATGTTCTATGAGATTAAAAAAAAGTTTTTAAAGAATTCGCATCGAGGAGTAAAGGGAACAATGATGCAAACCACATTTAGAGATGGAAAAGAATTTTTTTTTAGTACTTATGGAATTTCAAACAATAATAACGGAACAGAAACATAGGAAAAAAGCTACATATCTGACCGCAGAGGCAAATTGCATTATTACATGCTCACATGCAATGCAAATGTGGATTGGTCTGTAAAGGAACACTTCTTGCTTTTCTAATGCATAGTAGGGTGAGAGGGGCACCTCTCCAATTTACCAAGGCATCACTAGCAAACTCCAGCTACCGAATTGCTTGGGGAAATTGAGTTCTTTTGAAGACAGGTTCTTGGGAACTGCACCCCAAGAACTTCTGGTTAAGTAGCTCAGGTGTGGAGCCTGAGAGCCTGCATTTCCGACAATGGGGATGCTGCGGTTGGATGAGGGGAGGGGGTCACACTATTCTATACCACCCTGTTTCCAGTAGCCAGTGAGATGGATAACTCATCTCAACATATAGCGTGACCACGAAGAGAGATACCTACCCGTAAAATGGACTAAGATTCACAAAAGCTTGTTTCCAGCTCTAACCTTGTTACTGGCTCAGTAACCTTGAACAAGTTACCCAAACTTTTTGATCCTTTTATCTCCCCAGATATAAAGTGTAGAGTTTAGACCAGATCATCACTCCTCAGTGTTTTCAAATGTCATAAAAAGGCTAAACACACACACACACACACACGCACACACACATACACACACACATATATAGCTACAGTTAAGCAGGTTTTATAACTGTAGGACTTCTCAGAAACTGTAATAAACAAATGTGCAATGTGGCTCTCCAAAGAGTGAAAACAATGGGGTGTTTGGGGGCTCAGCTTCAGCTCCAGTAGGCAAATCCTTCCAAAAGTATTTAACCACAAATCCCTTTATGTGTGTGGAATACCTGAATCACACACTTCAGCAAGAGAACCCCTAATGTCCTCCAGCCTTAACTTTCCCAGCCTGGAATCTAGGTTCTCTCCACAGTCCTCCAATGTTCCCAGCCAGGCCAATGCTAAAAGCTTCCGTTAATGATACCCATTATCCAAGGAAGAAACCTGAGAGCAATTTTCTACTGACTGTTTGCTTTTTTCCAGCAATTCTCAACTTTTTGCCAAGACATTACACCCGAACTTCTATCCCCAAGGAAACATTTTCTAACTAAAAACTCCACCTGGCCACTGCAGTACTTATATATTTAACCCCAGTGACTTTCTCCATTCCTTTGTTTGAAAGTAATGAGACTAAATTTTAGACAATCTAATTTCTTGGCTTATTCATTTTCTCCATATTCCAGATAACTTTTAAGTGGTGAAGAGTATAGATTGTGGTTTTCCAAGTGTAGTCTAAGGTCTAACAGCATCAGGGATATCTGGGAAATTATCAGAACTACAGACCCTCTGGCTGCACCCTAAACCTGCTGAATCGGAAATTCTGAGGTGGGGCCCGGTCATTTCCATTTTTATCAACCCCTCCAGGTGATTCTAAAGCACACTGAAGTTAGAGACCCAGTGTTGAGATCAGAAGCATGGACTATGGATTCCAACATACCTTGTGCTATATCACAGTTCCTTTGTCTGGAATATGGGAATAATAGTAGTACCTACTTCAGAGTCTATGTGAGAATTAAATTAATATATAATGCCTAATATCAGGCCTGGCACAGGGTGAGCAATGAGTCAATTAATTATAGCTGCTTAATCTATAATGGATGCTGACGCGTAGTGAGCAGGAACTTAGCTTTGTCACACCGCACCACGAGACTCCTTTGCAAGCTAATGCCGATGATGGTGGTTAGATAGGAGTGCAGCCGTGGGAGCAGACAGAGCTGGTTTGCTCACCAGGTGCTCCATTTATTAACTTTGTGAGTGCATGTAAATTATTTAATTTCTCTTAGTTTCCTCACGTAGAAAATAGAGAAAATAATTTCTTCCCAAGGTGAAGAGAGGGATTCAATAAGATAATATCTATAACTGCTTTGAAAAGTGCCTGGACCCTTTTAAGTTGTCCCTTCCCAAATGAAAGCTATCGATGACCTAATGACAGTGGTACCTGGGAGGCCCAGTGTATCTATGTGATTACAGATCCTGAGGCCACTAGGATCTTAAACTGGGGCTTCTTGCTCCACAAAATATTAGAATGATAGGATATGATACCCTTACAACTTTCCCTAAAAAGTTATCTTGTCATGATAAATGTAAATATTGACTCAGAAGTAATCAAAAGAGAATTAGTCACCTTTTCTATGTTGTTCTTAGGGATAAGGCAAGCCATTCTTTCCATTACAATCTTGTTGAATTTGGGTTCTTTTTGTATTCAGTGTTTAGTCATAGACCAACATTCAGAGTTTACATTAAGACTATTTCAGAACTCAGTTGGGTGCAGTGGCTCTCAACTGTAATCCCAGCACTTTGGAAGGCTGAGGTGAGCAGATCACCTGAGGTCAGGAGTTCCACACCAAGCTGGCCAACATGGTGAAACCCCATCTCTACTAAAAATACAAAAATTAGCCAGGCGTAATGGTGAGTGCCTGTAATTCCAGCTACTTGGAAGGCTGAGGCAGGAGAGTCGCTTGAAACCAGGAGGCAGAGATTGCAGTGAGCCAAGATTGTGCCACTGCACTCCAGTCTGGGTGACAGAGTGAGATGCTGGCTCAAAAAAAAAAAAAGAAAAAGAAAAAAAGGAATATTTCAGAACTTTACGTCTTTCCTTTAAATGCAGTACCTTTTAGGTCAGGCATATAATCCTAAGATAAAAAAATATGTATTAATCGTGAAAGTGTCTCTGTGGTCAGGTTTCACTAGGTTTTGCCTTGTTAACGACTCTAAGAACTGTGTGGCTTACAGCAACAAGAATTTTTTCTCACCTGTGTTTCAAGTCAGCTGTAGTTGAATTATGGCTCAGTTCCAAGTTTCCTTCTTCCCACTTACCAGAAGGAAGGAACAGCCCAATCCATGACCCACCCACATGCAAGGCAAGCCGTGTGACGAGCCCGACACCTCTCTTCAGGCATGGTGTGGGTCACTGCTGTTCACACTCCATTGGCCAAAGCAGGTGACAGGGCCACACCTGACACAAGGGAGTAGGAAACACACACCCCACCCCCGCTATGCCCTGGCAGGGACAGGCCCAGGCCCAGGGAAGGATCCTTTGTGGAAGGACCCAGCCGAGAGGCACAGCAAATAGTTGGGAGCAACGTACATCAACCACAACCTCCCAAATTGTCACAGCTTTACCAATAGTTTCCAAGTTCAAACACATCTTCCAAACACAGGTCACTGAGAGGAAACTAGCTTCCAAGTGTGCTGTAATCTCAACTGGTGCTTCCCCTGAAATCCTGATAATTCTCCTGGAGGAGAATGAGTGATTCCACAGCCTCCAAGGAGCTGTCATTCTTTCTGGGCCATCTTTCAGTCCTCAGTAGTCTAAGGAAAAAGTGTTTTTGCAGAAGGAAAGTAGAATTTCCCCAGGAGATACAAACCGAAGGATTGCCTTCTGGAATCTGCTGAGAATCCACTTTGTCCACCTTGCTCGTTTTCAATGAACATGTCTTTCTGAGGCCACTTGGCAAAGCTATCTGTGCCCTTGGCTGGTATGGATGAGTTAAAAGCTGGACTTTGAACAGTCAGACCAGCCTTTAAAGCAGATCCTTCACTGCTCTGTAGTGTAGGGAGGAAAATGGCCCAAGGCCAAGGCCAAAGGTCGTGGTGCACATGCTCCTGTGACCACAGTCGAGGGAGCCCGAGGAGGAGAGCTAAGCCTTTATTCTCAATTGTTCTAAGCCTCCTGAGCTCAGTGAACCCCAAGTAGATTCTTGTCAAGCATTTCTTTTCTACTTAATATTTAAAATATTAAAATATTTAAAATATTTGACTTAAAGTCAAATTTAATCCAGGCATTTTTTATTTCTGGACAAAGACATCATTGAAAAATTAATTTGTCAGAAATATATGACATGCAAAAAAGCAAAAAAGCTTTTTAAGCAACTTTTCTTACAAACAGGAAGCTATGTTTTTTCAGAGCTTACAAGTGAGATCCACCACATGTTAATTTTAGTCTGGAAATCCAAAGTTACAATTTGATTTAGATTTCACTCTTTATGCCTCATCACCCTGGTTAAAAGACGTGGAATGAGGTCGCTGAAGGCCTAGTTGAGGAACCCCGGTTTTGGGGAGCCACTGTCTCCCCATTTTTCTGTAAGTGAGAAATGTTTTTTCTATGGGGCCTTTGCTTTGTTAGTTCACTGTGAAACGCAGAATTAAGTTTTCTCGAGATGGGCAAATTGAAAACCTTCAAAATCTGGCCTAACAGAGCTCTAAGTTTTAAAGACATCAATGTTGTACTTACTCGGAATAAAAAAAAAATCATTCTTAAACTGAATTTATTTTCCCTAACAAAGCATCCATGTGACAGCAGGACCATCCCCCTTTTATGCATACTTTTGAAAAAAATCCTTTTATTGAGGTACAATATACATATGTAATTTACCATCTTTAGCATTTCAAGTGTACAGTTCGGTGATAATAAACACATTTCAATTCTTTTTTTTCCCTTTCATCCCCCTTCAAAATCTCTGGTAACTGTTAAACTCTCTATTTTCATGAGATCCACCTTTTTTTTTTTTTCCCCTGAGACGGAGTCTCGGAGCCTCACTCTGTCACCCAGGCTGGAGTGCAGTGGCGCGATCTCGGCTCACTGCAACCTCTGCCTCCTGGGTTCAAGTGATTCTTCTGCCTCAGCCTCCTGAGTAGCTGGGATTACAGGCGCCCGCCACTATGCCTGGCTAATTTTTGTATTTTTAGTAGAGACCATGTTGGTTGAACTGATCTCGAACTCCTGACCTCGTGATCTGCCCACCTCAGCCTCCCAAAGTGCTGGGATTACAGGCATGAGCTACCATGCTCAGCCGAGATCTACTTTTTAGCTAACACATATGCATAAGAACATGCTATATGCGTCTTTCTGTGCCTGGCTTATTTCACTTAACATAATGGTCTTCTATTCCATCCACGTTGCTGCAAATGGCAGCATTTCATTCTTTCTTATGGCTAAATAATATTCCATTGTGGATATACCACATATTCTTTATCCATTCATCCATTGTTAGACACTGGGTGGATTCCACATCTTGGCTATTGTGAATAGTGCTACAATGAACATCGGAGGGCAGGTGTGTCTTCAAGATACTGATTTCATTTCCTCTGGATCTATACCTAGTAGTGGAATTGCTGGAGCTTATGGAAATTCTAATTTTAGTTTGTTGAGGAACCTCCATAGTGTTCTCCATAGTGACTGCACTAATTTCCCACCAGCAGCATAGAAGGGTTCCCCTTTCTCCAATCTGGAGGAGCTCATTTTTGAGACTTAGAGAAAAGTGATAGCATGTACACACGGGCTGACTAACATAAATGAGGGCTGAAAATCTATTGTGGGAGTTAAAGATTTATCTGAACTTAATTTTAGCTAATGTTTTTACTAGAATTATTTGTATTATATATATTTCCTATAGCTATAAATGTTATAATACATGCTTATATATTCTACAACATATACTATTTATATAACATTTATAATAATACATGTTAGTAATATATTACAGTTTTGATCAGATTCTCCATATATTCCTGCTTTAAAACATTCATGACTTTGAGTCCCTGGGTAGTTGGCATTGAACTATGAGGATGGCAGAGGTTGTACATTCCTGGAGTGGATACACAGCTGCTCTCAGTGCCTCTGTGAAATGACGTTATTTTAGGATGCTAAGGGAAAGTTGAGCCATAAGGCTCTTTGTCAAGGGGAAACCTTATATCACATGTGGTTCCCAGTGTGTGTTCCTGGAGCACCAGAGACAGCATCACCTGAGGACTTGTTAGACGTGCAAATTCTCAGGGTTCACCCCAAACCCACTGAATCAGCAACTCCGAGCCTTCCAGGTGATTCTGATGCGGCAAAGCTTGAGCCCCTCTGTCAGGGCAGTTGCAGGCATGGGCACAAGAGCCTTGCTGTGGAATGTACCACTGCCCTGTGTCTGCTGTTGGGAACTTGGGCGAGTCACTTACCCTCTCTGTGCCTCAGTTTCTTCATCATGGGGATAATGATGCTGCCTACTTCTCAGGGTTGGTGTGAGGGTTAAATAAGTTTCCATGTGGAAAGCACTTAGAACGGTGGCAGGCATGTGGTGGTTTAAGTGTTATCTATTTATGATGATGATGATTGTCATTATTGATCTGAACTTTTATTGCTATCATTACTTCTCTGAATATTTATCACATTATCTTATTATTGCTATAGTTACTATTTATCTGCATCTTTCCCACTGTGGGCCACTCTAGCTCCATCCTTGCCTATTATTTGCTTATATATTTCTTCCAACTGGTCAGGTAGCTTTCTGGTCATTTCCAGGTTGATTTCTCTGATGGAACAGTGTGTTCCAGCTTGCTGTGGTGGGTTTTTGGATTGTTCATCCTTATAAGAGCTTCTGTCTTTGATGGATTTTTTTTACTCCCTCAAGATGGCAATGGGTACTACCCTTCCATTTGCCATTATCCTTGCTGTGTCCCCAACACTGGAAGTGTAGTTCTCCATATAGCTAAGTACCTTTTTCAATGTGCCTTCTGTTTCATTCTGTTTCAGAGTGTGTTTATTTTCTTTCCTTTAACTTCAGAAAACAAATGCTCACAGCATAAGCACTCAGTGACCTCAGACCATGGATCTTTTACTGGTTTGAAGTAGGAGAAAGTAATACTGACCTAACCATTCAATAGTTGTAAGAACTTCACTTAGGTAGATATTGCCATTCTAAGAATTGCAACCCCAACCCACAAACTGAAACGATATAACAAAAACTGCAGAAATAAACATTATTTCCAGAAATTAAAGAAAACTGTTAATGGTTTATATGAAATATTGCTTAGCTGGGAGGATTAACCCTTTTCTCATTTGCCCTGAGAATACTCACTGGCAGCACTTGAGGCTGCAGCATTTACCTGGAGATGATTTTGCCACACAGTATATCATTTTTATTATTATTTTCGTGTCACTATAGTATATCAACCTTGGAAACAAAAGACAACATTCTATTTATAGCATTCTGCTTTTAGTAGTTGTATTTTTATTTACAAAATATAGTAATTCTCAATCGCTGAAAATGTCAAATCCTGGAAAACACAGCATTCCTACACATAATGTTAACATCGGTCTCCAACAGTTGTTAGCCAAAGATTCATTTGATGAATCCGATTTTTCTGAAATAGACAATTCTGATGATTCAGATGATTCTGATGTTAGTTCTGTTTAGAAATAACTCCAAGAATGATTTTTATGTTTTATTTTCACATTGAAAATCAATCAGATTTGCTTCAGCCTCGAAAAGCATGTTTGTGTAAAATTAAATGAGCACTGGTTGCAAGCTGCACTTTTTTTTTAATGGGAAAAAGGTTAAGATAGGGAAAATTAGAAGAAAGTATTCTTCTCTCATTCTTTGTGTTTTTATCTTTTGGGAAACTGTTATTGTTGCTTACCATGTTAGAAGTTAAGCCAGGTCTATTGAAGAATCACTAAGGGAATATAACCTAAGGCAGTAACATAAAATTATATGAAATAAGAGTATGTATCAACAATGATTCAAACTTCATGAAAGAAGTCTGCTGAGGAATAAAATTCTATAAATTAAGAGCCTATGATGAAGTGCAATTCATAAAGCCTATGGGTAAGATTGATGGGCACAAAGAAGATTCTGGGTCTTAATAGAGCAATGACAAAGAGGTCGTTTGCCAAACAGGCTGTGGCCACACTGGCAGGATCCAGCCTGTAAGAGTATGCACAGGTTAATTGGGAATACTTTAACTATAAGAGAGTAATAACTGTAAATAATTGGCAGATCAGAAGAAACGTAGGAAGTATAAGTGTGCCTGTGTGTGTGTGAGAGACATAAAAATATATGAGTGTAGACAGATGGATGATTGATAGATAGATACAGATCATAGATAATTGATAGGTAATAGATCAATAATTGATAGATGATAGATAATATGTAGGTAGATATTTAGACCAGTAATAAATAGATAGATAATTGATAGGTAATTGATAGGTAATAGATAATAAATGATAGATTAGATAGAGAGATAATTGATAGATAATAGACTGATAGAAGATAGATAATAGGCAGATAGCTTAGGAAGAATTATTTTCAAAAAGTAGATGCAAAAGAACTTCTTGAATTTAAAGGAGATTACATGAAACTGTGGACGTTTAAGGGGATTTTGTGGTGGACTGACAGGAACCCTGGGCTAGCTTCCAAAGACTTTGGACCTTGTTCTTTCTGCCAGGACCCAGCTGTGTCAAGTGGGATGGTTCTGACAATCTTTTCCACTCTAATGTCCTATGACTCAACGGTAGCAATGCATTTCCACAGGCGGTAAAAATATTCTAGACTCTTCCCTTCCAGCGCTCACTGTTTACTTCCTCTGCATTTCCCCTTCCTGCCTCCCCGTGTGCCGGTCAGTTCATAGCGGGCCTCAATGAGGGTGGGTTAACCCTCTCTTTCCAGGGTGTTTTGCTACGGAGCTCCCTCCAGGGGCTGGGAACTGTGTGGTGAGGGCTGTGGTTGGGGTTCAGCTTCCTTCTTAAATCGTTCTTTGAACCTTTACCCTATTCTGTGCACTGTGCCGATTTCCAGGGATTGGAAGGTAAATGCCATGGCGTAACTCTTAGAAAATCATCGGGGGTCAGTTTTACTGGGGTGCACTTGGTAACCATCTATGAATCCATGTGTCCCTCTTTCTTTCAGGCAGTAGCAGAATCCCATGGTAGCCAGGTGGGTGAAGGGGAGCGAGGACGTTCTACCTGCCTTGAAGAAGACACCTGACCTGCGGAGTGAGTGACCAGGTAGTAGACGGTTCTGAGGGCATCACACACTTGAGGGAGGGAGGAGGACAGAGAGGGCCATGGCACCCTTTGACTGCTGACTGCCAGCTGCTCTCTTTCCCACTGAGAAATGCTGCCCCCAACACACCCAGAGGCTCTAGGTCTTGTCCTGTGATTTCTGTCCACCAAGCCTTGATAAGGAGGTATGATAGATACCATTAACTCCAGCACTAGATACACAGGACTGCAGCAAAAGCGCTCTCAGCAGAAAGAGGAAACAGATCCAGTTCATCCCAAGCCTGGCTTGCTGCCCCTTTGAAAGAGAGTTTAAAACAGAAGCTTCATGGTGCTGCCTTCATAAAAACGGGGCCAAACTTTCCAGAATCTGGCAGAGGGCTGAGTGCCCGCAGGACACTTGTGTATCACTCACACTGGAAAACTTAAGCCTCTGTTTTTATTTCAGTGGATTGAATGGCATGTAGTTTCCTCAGCAGTTTAAAAAGAATGCATGCAGTCACTTGCAGACAGGCTGCATTTGTCTCTGCTGGTGCTCATGTTACAAGTTTGTCTGTGCATTTGGGCATGCCAACATGGCGTTTCATTTCCAAACCTTTACTGTGGTCACTTCCCTCTTCGTTACACTGAGAAGTGTTGCTGAGAGTATAGTAAAGCCCTAGTTCATCAATTATATCCTGTACTTTTCTTCTAACTTGATCCCAAAACAGTGGAATTTGCTTCAAGGTAAACAAATTTTGAATAATGTATGGCCCTTCTTTTCAACAAAAATGAAAACGTGACTTTCTAAGGAAAAATCAATTTCAAGGGGGCATTTAGTAAATAACACACTCTTAATAATGTAACAGGAAAATTAAAATGCCCAGCAGACCCATTGCATCCTGAATAGGTGTTTGCTGCTAATGGATACAGTTTCCATTTCCTTGAAGGGATTTGCCCAGAGGATTACTTTCAAAACTTCCATTGAGATAATACTGCTCTAACAGAAAGAGCAATGCATGAATCTGTATATCAGTTCCTTAATAAAAGGGAAGATTTTTTTTAATTCTTAAAATACCAATGAGGTGAAGAAAAACATGCCACTCAGGTAAAGTTACTCTGTAATCACCCACATTATCTTTTTCAAGGAATGTGGGGGAAATTTATGTCAGTCACCAGGCAGGTACTAGAAGATGCTAGGGGCCTCACAGACAGCTTATTCCCGCTGTTAACATGGAGCAGAGCATTCCCTGGGGCTGAGCATGGAAGCCCAGCACTTCTTATAGGTAGGTCTTTCCTACTATAATATTAGATGCCTACAATTATTGACTTTTTTCATTTGCTCTTTAAAATAGATTTCTCCTGCTGGTTCTGCTTAGTTCTAAGGAGGAAGGTAGAATTTTGGTGCCATACCTAAATATCATGTCTAAAATGACATTGGTAGCACTTTTCCAAGAATAACCAGCATATTGATCAAGCCATTAATAAAGCCTAATTATTTGCTATAAGAATGTTTTGGGTTGTTTCAAACTGAGTTTTTTCCAAAGTCATAACAAAACTAGGAGAGGTTGTAGATTCTTAATTATTCATTAGATTAGGGGGAAAACAAATTGCTATTACAAAGAATATCATGCAAAAAATAAGTTTTAAAAAATGCATTACTACTGAGTTTTAAAAAATGCATTACTACTGAGTTTTAAAAATGTATACTAACATTCTCCATATCAAGAACTGTTTCATGGATGGTAGATTTTAGTTATAGCAGTACTGGACTTACACTCAGTCAAATAATTTTAAATTTTCTATAATTGGGAATACATAGTAGCTGAATATAAGTAAACATATTACTCTATGAAATAAATGCATAAGAGTTTGTTATCACAAAAAACAGCATAACACTATTTTTTTGAAATACGAGGCTCTTTTAACACTTTACCTTATTTAATAGTGACAAAACCCCTGAGGAATAGGTTGTATTGCCATTTTAAACATTGGAGAGCAGAGGTCCAGAGAGGTTAAATAGCTTTCTGCAGGTCACACAGATGATGAATTGCAGAGTCAGCATTTAACCCCAGTCTGCTTTTCTGCAAAGCCTCTGCTCCTCACTCTACCCTACCAACCACCTAAGTATAGATCAGTTAATCTTGCCTTCAGAATTCTCCTTTCTTGTGTACTTCCATGTACATTCATACTTACTTCACATGATGATTCTATTTTCTGGAAGTTCCACCACATATGGCGATAATGAAACATCTTTGTCATTTCTCTAAGTGTTTCCAGAGCCTGGCAATGGATGCCATTCACATTGGCATGTCCAGCACCCCCCTGGTGAAGCACACTGCTGGGGCTGGGCTCAAGGCCAACAGACCCCGCGTCATGTCCAAGAGTGGGCACAGCAACGTGAGAATTGACAAAGTGGATGGTATATACCTCCTCTACCTGCAAGACCTGTGGACCACAGTTATCGACATGAAGTGGAGATACAAACTCACCCTGTTCGCCACCACTTTTGTGATGACCTGGTTCCTTTTTGGAGTCATCTACTATGCCATCGCGTTTATTCACGGGGACTTGGAACCCAGTGAGCCCATTTCAAATCATACCCCCTGCATCATGAAAGTGGACTCTCTCACTGGGGCATTTCTCTTTTCCTTGGAATCCCAGACAACCATTGGCTATGGAGTCCGTTCCATCACAGAGGAATGTCCTCATGCCATCTTCCTGTTGGTTGCTCAGTTGGTCATCACGACCTTGATTGAGATCTTCATCACCGGAACCTTCCTGGCCAAAATCGCAAGACCCAAAAAGCGGGCTGAGACTATCAAGTTCAGCCACTGTGCAGTCATCACCAAGCAGAATGGGAAGCTGTGCTTGGTAATTCAGGTAGCCAATATGAGGAAGAGCCTCTTGATTCAGTGCCAGCTCTCTGGCAAGCTCCTGCAGACCCACGTCACCAAGGAAGGGGAGCAGATTCTCCTCAACCAAGCCACTGTCAAATTCCACGTGGACTCCTCCTCTGAGAGCCCCTTCCTCATTCTGCCCATGACATTCTACCACGTGCTGGATGAGACGAGCCCCCTGAGAGACCTCACACCCCAAAACCTAAAGGAGAAGGAGTTTGAGCTTGTGGTCCTCCTCAATGCCACTGTGGAATCCACCAGCGCTGTCTGCCAGAGCCGAACATCTTATATCCCAGAGGAAATCTACTGGGGTTTTGAGTTTGTGCCTGTGGTATCTCTCTCCAAAAATGGAAAATATGTGGCTGATTTCAGTCAGTTTGAACAGATTCGGAAAAGCCCAGATTGCACATTTTACTGTGCAGATTCTGAGAAACAGCAACTTGAGGAGAAGTACAGGCAGGAGGATCAGAGGGAAAGAGAACTGAGGACACTTTTATTACAACAGAGCAATGTCTGATCACAGGGGCGCCATCCAGGTTTAACCCTGCAAGCTGTTTCCACATCATAACTCCCTTCAAACACAAAGATTGCTGTGAAAACGAAAATGTGTAGACACACTCTCAAAAACTGCATGGACATACAAAATCAATCTTTTCCTTTGATCTTGTGGCTAAACCAGCATTTCTGTGATTGAGAGATTTCCTGTTAATTGCTTCGTCTGAAAGTGAACTCTCATAATTCAAATTGTATAAAATAAAGCTACATTTCTAAGAGCTTGGTGTAGGGCAATTGGAATAATGTCCTGTTAGATAAACAGACATTTAGCAATGCTGACATTAAAAGGAAATGTATTTCTATACAAGATTATTAGCTGTAATACAAGATATTTATTTAACCAATGACCTTATGGCTGAGAGTTGAATTGTGGTTCAGTATTCATTGACCTCGTTGCTTTAAAACATGCTCTTTTTGTTCAAGCAGGAAAAATATTATATCTAATGATGTCTATGTGGTAATACCTAAAAAGAGGTAGAGAGACTCTATGTTCACAAAATATAGTAATTTCATTTTTACCTTTCTTCACTAGACTGAATGAATTGTATGGAAGGAAATTGATCAGATCTGTAATTTACAGCTGTGGAAACCTACACGAATGGGGCTGATGCCATTGTTTCCTCTATTTTTTTTTTTGAATCTACTATCCTCTTTCCATTCAAAATGTTTCCATTCAAAATGTGGTTCACAGACCCGCCACATCAGCGCCATCTGAGAGCTTATTAGTAATGTGTAGATTCTCAGGTCCCAGCCAGACTTACAGAATTGGGGTCTGTATCTTAACAAGAATCCCAGATGATTTGTGTACAAGTGAAAGTTCGAAAGCTCTGCTCTGGACAACATTTTCAAAGCAACTTTCTGAAGCCATGTGGAAAACTGACTCTGTGGGTACCGTATCCCTGTGGCATCCAGACCTGGCCTCTCTTCATTTCATTATTATTGGCCAATATTTCTTTCAGCCATTTCATTTCTTATCTATTAAAATGCCTTGCCCATAAAGGAACTGCATAGGATTATCCCCTGCATTCCAAGAGCAAAATAAAGCTCTTGAGAGTAATTGTTGTCTCCCTCATGCTTGCTGATTACAGTTAGCACAAAAGAAAAATTCAGCTGCCTGACAATACAGGAAATGTTCTCAGATGCTGAAGTTTGTAAGGTCCGGTGGGGCCATGAGGAAGAAGAGGAGCTGAAGGTAAGAAACTCATAAACAAGATGACTCTTTGATGCATGAACAAGATTTGAAAATCTCAAGCCTGTAAAGAATACCCCTGCTATTTAAATAAAGCTCATACCAAGAGGTAACTTTTTGCCCTGGGCCAAATTCAGGGGTCTAGTGCCCTTCATTCCTTTGAGGCAAAAAATAAATGGGCTATGACTGGTTAAATGTCCAAAAGGTGAATTCTCATTTCATTCAAACAAAGACAGATTTGCGCATTCGCTCAAGCAGAATGTGGCCATGAATATTCAGCCCCTGCATACATACAAAGATGTACGCATGATTCCCCCCACCAAGCACAAACACAGTCACACACGCACACACGCACACATGCACACACACACGCACACGCGCACACACGCACACACGCACACACACGCACATGTGCACACACGCACACATGCACACACACACGCACACACACACACACATGCGCACACACACGCACACACACGCACACACTTGCACAGGCCCTGGCTCTTCAAGCATAATCATGGTAGTCATCAGTGAAAGACATTTGCGATTAAGACAGCAAGTCCTTGACAAATATGTTCATGTCTATTTGGTTCTAGTTCTATAAAAATATGAACATTAGGACTCAGAGAAAATGGGGAAAATAAAGTGGATTCAGGTATAGATTACAGCAAATCTGGATATATATTGATGTTACTGCATTTGCAAATGTCCTCCCATTAGACAGAAAATGTGGCTAAAACCCCTGGCATGGAACTGAACTAGTTTAAGGCAGGTGTAAGGATAGTGGGAGTAAAGTTTCTGAAAGTTTAAAAAATGCCCTCAATCCATGAACAAGAGGGAGGATGTTGTCTTTACTTATTTAGAAGGTTTTTTTTCCTTGTCTGTTGATAATTTTATGGAAGGTTGCTTTAGATCTCCATTCCTTAAAAAATATTACATGTCAGTGTAGTTAGATATTATCTCTTTTAGTTATTATACTTGCTATTTTTACTGTATAGTGTGGTATAATCAACAAAAAATAATGCCACGGGCACGTTTACACCTTTTCTGTTGCACTATTAAATTCTTTTCACAGTATTTATATCAATGCTAATTTGAATGTGATGCCGATTAAAAATCTTGTTCATTTATATTGTATATGGTACAAGGACGTAGCACAAGATACAAAAAAAAATTTGTATTGTCATTTAGCATAT
The DNA here is from genome assembly GCF_028885625.2 of Pongo pygmaeus. Classification (NCBI taxonomy): domain Eukaryota; kingdom Metazoa; phylum Chordata; class Mammalia; order Primates; family Hominidae; genus Pongo; species Pongo pygmaeus. The sequence continues at coordinate 51,201,008 of NC_072395.2, forward strand.
CAATTTCAGCCAAATTTGGAAGACTTGATCATCTTATCTTTTGCTCTACACACTCAAAACAAGTATTGCAGCAGAAATATCACCTTAAAAATATATCTTAATTTATATTTAGATAATATTGAAATCACAGTCTATTAAAATTGGAAATTTAATTCAAATAAAAATCAAACAAAATAGTTGTTTCAATTTATCTAAATATCTGGTCTTAAGAGTGCCTTAAGAGTGTCTGGTTTTTAAGAGTGTCTTAAAAACCAATATACGTGTAAGTCAACAAATCATATAATATTCAATAAATAGCTCTGAAGTTGTATCTGATTTGAAACTTACCATTTTCCTGGAACCTTAACTATTATTACTTTATACATAATATTTTCATGTTACTATGCTAACAAAGGATTTAGGTAGCAAACAATTTATTATATCTGGTCAGTCTTCTGCTTGAAACAGATTCACACTCAACACCCAACTAAGGAGGAGCCAAAGTAGTGGAGTATTCCTGACCCAAAAAGGCTTTTGAATTTTGAAACATTTCTAATGTGTTAGGTTTTCTCAATGAGACCATTAAAAAACGTTGTGTTCCATTTGAGAAACCACAGTCAACAGCAGTAAATCAGCATGCCCCACAACCCATGTCTTATTCAGCAATAAAATAGATGGCGCTCACATGGTGCCTGGCAGACAGTGGCTCTGGACAGCAAAGCACTGAGTCACCCAACCCCACTCCTTTGGGATGAGGTTGGGAGTCATGCATTGGCTCCCTTTTTCATCCTGGGGAAATTACAACACAAAGCAGAGTGTCCAGAAATCTAAAGAGCTGGTTTAAGGTGAAAAAAATGCCATGAATGAATGAATCAGATATTTAATAAATCAAAACAGCTATTTTGTTGGATTTTTATTTGAATTAAATTTCCCAATTTTTAACAGACTGTGATTTCAATATTATCGAAATGTAAACGAAGATATATTTTTAAGGTGGCATTTCTACTCCAGCATGAAAAAAATAGTGGCACTTGCACTCTAGCATTATTCTGTCTCCTTTATTTGAGTCTTCAATGTATATGCCCAGCTGGAGGGAGAAGAAGAGAAAAGAAGAGAAAAATGAAAGCATTAGGCCTTTGACTAGGTTTGGTTCTATATGCTGTCATGATGTTCAAAAGGTCAGACATTTGACCACATAGCACAGTGAAGACTCTCAGGCTCTCAATTTTGGCTTTCATTCTTGCTAGACTTTTCTTCTATTTAATTTCTGAAATGACTAGTTTTTTTTTTTTTTTTGAACTTGAAAATCAGCTTTTTTTAAAATTTATTTTATTTTATGATTATTATACTTTAAGTTTTAGGGTACATGTGCACAACGTGCAGGTTTGTTACATACGTATACATGTGCCATGTTGGTGTGCTGCACCCATTAACTCGTCATTTACATTAGGTATATCTCCTAATGCTATCCCTCCCTCCTCCCCCGACCCCACAACAGTCCCCGGTGTGTGATGTTCCCCTTCCTGTGTCCATGTGTTCTCATCGTTCAATTCCCACCTATGAGTGAGAACATGCGGTGTTTGGTTTTTTGTCCTTGCGATAGTTTGCTGAGAATGATGGTTTCCAGTTTCATCCAATAACTAGTTTTATCATAGCTTTCCATGATGCAATTTTTTTAAGTGAAAGGTACTAGCATTTCCAGTCTTGATTTCCAAGTTCTGTGGTGTGCACTCGAAATCTAGTCTCTGATTGTTAAACTCTGGGTAGGTACAAGAGGCTCTTAATTTTCTTCCCCCTGGGAAGACTTACTTACACTTGAAGGTCAAAAGCTTAACATTCACTTCTAAATGATTAACTGCATACACTTTACCCTTTGTAAACTTCAATTTGTCTTTTTTTTTAATATTTGTTACTGGGTCTCGCTCTGTCACCCAGGCTGCTGGAGTGCAGTGGCGCGATCTCGGCTCACTGCAAGCTCTGCCTTCCAGGTTCACGCCATTCTCCTGCCTCAGCCTCCTGTGTAGTTGGGACTACAGGCGCCCGCCACCATGCCCGGCTAGTTTTGTTTTTGTATTTTTAGTAGAGACGGGGTTTCACCGTGTTAACCAGGATGGTATCGATCTCCTGACCTCGTGATCTGCCCACCTACAAGCCAGGTGTGGTGGCCCATGCCTGTAATCCCAGCTACTCAGGAGACTGAGGCAGGAGATTCGCTTGAACCCAAGAGGCGGACGTTGCAGTGAGCCGAGATCGCGCCACTGCACTCCAGCCTGGGCAACAAAAGTAAAACTCCATCTCAAAAAAAAAAAAAAAAAAAGAAAGGAAAAGAAAATAAACATGTGGCAAAACTAGACCTTCAGCCACTTCACTTCATTTAACCCTATGGCCCTCCTCATCTTGCACCCAATTTCTTTTCAACATCATACGTGCTTGGTTGACTGTTTCTTCATATTTGCTGTTCATTCTAAATAGATTGGTGGGTTAAAAAATAATCAATTCAAATTCAAATTAGGAATTTATGGACATTCAGATATCCACATATTTGAGGACAGGAATTTTTACTTTTCAATTGGTATGTTGGAATTTTTACTTTTCAATTGGTATGTTGGCAGTGTGTAAAAATGGAAGACCAAGAGAAGGCGGTTGATTGGAGTTGATAGTTAATAGCTAATAAAAATTACAAGAGTGGATGGTGGAAGTCAAAGGACAGAACTGATACACGAGTATAAAAGCCAACGATGTCATATATATATAGGTAAAGTCTTTGTAATCTGAATATAATGCCAGAGAGCTAGGGCTGCCAAGCACTCTGTATGTGCAGAATATGTCCTATATGGAGTAATTTTTGATTTGTGTAGACTTTTTTAGGATACCTTAAATGTCTTACATGCAACCTTTTTTTCCCCATATATTACAAAATTGCCTTGGAAATTAGACAAATCTTCAAACTTAACTGAAACTCCTGTCCTGAATAGTTATTTGCCAAGTCTGACAAATTTACAAAGAGTGTTCACATAATCCCAAACTATGCCCATTTCTACAAGAGAAATACATGCCTCTTTATTTGGAGTTTATGATATTCATACAACTAGTAGTAGAGGCAGGGAGTATTCCAGAAACGTATTTCCCTGGCTTGCCCAATTATCAAGGGAAAATTTCAGCTGAACGCAGGGAACCCAGTCTTTGACACTCCTGTGTGCAGTGTGGAGCAGCGTGCGCTGTCTGAGTCTCTGTAGTGAGGAATGGTCTCTTCCCTGGGACATCATCCTAGAAGGATGGGCTCAAAGTCGCCCTCCACGTGGGTGCACAGGAGCCCAGATTCTCAAGCCCCAGTTGCAGAATTAGGCTGATGGTTTTACAAAAGAGTCCTCCTAAAAGTTCATCACTAAGTTTTGTTTGGTTAGCAACCCTTGCCACATGATGTAGTACTTAGCTATAATTTTATCTTTATTCAAGGCCAAATCTTATTTAGTGTCCATGCCTTCCCACCTACTTAAAATTTCAAATTTCACCCTCAAAAATATTTAAGTAAATAAAAGTTAGATCTACTCAAAATTAAGACTCCAAGGGAATTACTATAGTTGATTATTATAGAGTATCTATTTCCTCAAAAAAAAAAAATCAGAAGTTGTTGACTCTGGGCTAGGAAATGTGTGATCTCTCAGCTGACTGTTACTTTATGCAAATTTACTTAATATTATAGAAAAGTAAAGAGCTTCCAAGAAGGTGATTGGAGGGAAGTTCAAAGGGAAGATTTTTTTCATTCACTGTAGTTTTAGCTGTATTCTTTCATCTGCAATCAAATCTCAGGATTAAGGATGTCGTATTAAATCAAATCATTACAGGAAGTATGACTGTATCAGCGACTTTTTACAAAAACAAACCTCCAGATCACAAAAGGAAGCTGTGTTTGTGTACTGACACGAAGTGTTACATAGCAGCCAGGAGAGGAAGGATAGCAGCCGACTTGGATCCATTTTTGAGGAATTATTTCTGTAAGGTGTCGTGGAATTGTAAGTTACAAAAATAAGGCTTTTGTAAACAGAATCTCCATTCCAGAAGGATGGACTCCAAAATGCTACTTAATGAAACCCATGGGAACGCTATGGTGATGGAAATCCCAAATGACATGTAGATTTTATATGCAAACAATCCCACTACTTGTAACTCCTGGCAGTGTGTACTTACCAAACTCTTGATCACACTTCGGTCTCTTGCTATATATAGAACCACCTCTGATCCTTATACAGTGTTGCAAGATATATGTCCTTGCTTTCCCATGGTTCTTAAGCGAGTCTTAAGCTTGGATTTGCTCCAGCAGAATGGTGGTTTGTGTTTCTCAAGGCTGAGCTACTATTTGGTGCATGTCGGAAATCTCACACTAACTGTGGATACTCTGTCATCACTGAACCCAATAATACAATGACCAGACAGCTTTAAATATCTACTTTTGTATGCTGTGAATTCATCCCTTTATTTGTCAAATCCTTTATTTCCATATGTGTCTCCATCACCTTTTTTTTCTCTTCCGATAAATGGAATTACTGTAACTTGTGAAACAATGGCAAACACTATAAAGCTAATTTTACAGTCTTGAGTTTCTTTTTGTTTCACTGGAATGGTAATGGTGTTACAGTGGTGCTCTGACAGACAAAAATCTAATATGTCCTTAGAAAGTTCAGAGGTGAACTTATTTGAAATAACCTTTTCTAGTGATGGCGATCACAATAATGCGGGGATGCCTAGGTCCTAAAAACTTATCAAGGTGTTACTGTTTATCAGTACCTAGAGAAATGTATTTTGCTTCTTTCCAATCACTGAATAGAAAATGAAATCCCTGCCTCATCGCTCCTTTTTTTTTTTGCGACAGAGTCTCACTCCATCACTCAAGCTGGAGAGCAGTGGTTCACTGCAATCTCCACCTCCAGGATTCAAGTGATTCTCCTGCCTCAGCTTCCCAAGTCGCTGGGATTACAGGTGTGTGCCACAACGCCTGGCTAATTTTTTAATTTTTTAGTAGAGATAGGGTTTCACCATGTTGGCCAAGTGGGTCTCAAACTCCTGACCTCAAGTGATCTACCCGCCTTAGCCTCCTGAGTAGCTGTGATTACAGGCGTGAGCTGCTGTGCCCAGCCTCATCTCTCTTTTTCTGCCTGATGCTCTCCTGCTCCAAAATGATTATTTCATTTTAGTCAATGATTAAAAATCAAGCGACCATTTCATAACAAACATCCTTTCAGCACTGCAACCCTTACCAAAGTGCCTTTTGTGCTATTGCTCCTTTACTTGGATGGATTAAAAGAAAGAAAACACTTAACTACGTAAGTCCTACAGGCATTAGTATGGGTGTGACTCTAAAGCGGCACACCTAATTAAAACCCACGTAGCCAAGGTGTGCATCCAAATGGCAGTAGTTATCCTCCAAGCAGTTTCCTGGGAAAACTACACACACATGCAACAAGATAGTTGCCACAGCTCTGAACATTCCAGAGTGTCTCTCTTAGAGCCCTCTCCTTTGGAGTCTTGGCTCATTCTTTGTAACATTCTCGGGTGGCCAAGCTTTGTTGTTGGAGGGAGCATGTGACAGCTGTAAATAAACAAGGCTGATGCAGATAGTAGGAATTCATATTTGAGGATACTGTTTGAACAAAAAGGCAAAATGTTTTCTAGAAAGTTTACAGTCATCTGAAACACAGTCATGAAGCTAGCCGGTGGGACACATTTTATTAATTTTAATTTGCATGGAAGTTTTCAGACACATGTTATTTTCTACCCCATTATCTCAAGCATCAATTGTCCTTCCAGGGTGACCTCGGCTGAGAACTGAGCTAACCACATCCAAGCCATAAGGCAGCATTGCTTTCACCACACCATGTCCTTGGGGCAGAGAATAAGGGAATTTGTCATAGCAACATGGGAAGCTTTGGTTCTGGGCTGGATACGCAACATCCCGGCAGGCATAATTTCCCTTCTCAGAAATCCTGTCTTCATAAATGTTAGACAAACAACTTTCATGGTTTAATTTTTCATGCAAAAGTCCATATTCTTCCCAGAAACTCTTACATTGTTCAAGTGATTATTTTCTAAATTAGTCTATTCCTTTACTGGAATTTAACACTTGCATAATAATCTTAGCTGATAAGGTATTTGAGTGATCTAAATGTGTTTTCACCCGTCCTAAGGGCTGCTTTCTGTATCTTTCTTAGTTTGCCTCTGTTGAGTCGGCCAGAAACTCTTACTCTTTTTAAGATTTTGTTCACATTTTTATTTTATTTTTTTATTTTTTGAGACGAAGTTTCCCTCTTGTTGCCCAGGCTGGAGTGCAGTGGCGCAATCTCAGCTCACTGCAACCTCCGCCTCTTGGGTTCAAGCAATTCTCCAGCCATAGCCTCCTAAGTAGCTGGTATCAGAGGCTCCCACCACCACACCCAGCTAATTTTTGTATTTTTAGTAGAGACGGGGTTTCGCCATGTTGGCGAGGCTGGTCTCAAACACCTGACCTCAGGTAATACGCCCACCTCAGCCTCCCAAAGTGCTGGGATTATAGGTGTGAGCCACCACGCCCAGCCCACATATATTTTTAATTAACAAATAATAACTATATATAGTTAGGGATTACAATGTGATATTTTAATATACATTTTAGAATAATTATATCAAGCTAATGATATATCCATCTCCTCACATATTTTCTTTTTTGTAGTGAGAGCATTTAAAACCTACTCTATTAGCAGTTGTACTTGCTCTTGACAGTGTACCTCTCTGTAAACTCTGTTTAACGTGCCCACTCAGCATGTGATTTAAAGATCTGCAATAAAGAAGTCCACTATGACCAACAGACTCACAGCCTCACAGCAGCCCAGAACAGTGTGCTTCTCCTTACCCCTGCCCCCACAGTAAGTCTGGCTGACCTGCTACATGTTCAAATATGTTGTGGCATGTTCTATTGCCAGCGTGCCTCTTCTGCTCATACAAGCCCCACAGCCCCCAAACACACAAGTCTCATGACATCTGGTCACATCTTAGATATCCAGAGAGCAAGCAATATTCATATTTGTAGGGCTCTGAATGCTAAAAACAACTTCAAATATTCAATAGTCCATGTTATACCCAATGAAAGGGTAGAGGAAGGACGTATGCAGTTATTTACACTTTGCAGAAGACCCTGTAGCCCACTGACATCACTTCCAGAGTGACCCAGTGAGCCTTTGGTGGCAGTCTGGGTCTTTTCCTTCTTTTCTTTCTTTTCTTTTTTCTTTTTTTTTTTTTTTGAGGCAGGATCACACTCTGTCACCTGGGCTGGAGTGCAGTGGCGCGATCACGGGTCACTGTAACAACTTCCCAGGCTCAAGCAATCCTCCCACTTCATCCTCCTGAGTAGCTGGGACTGCAGGTGTGCACCACCATACCCGGATAATTTTTTAATTTTTTTGTAGAGATGAGGTCTCAGCTTATTGCTCAGGCTGGTGTCGAACTCCTGAGCTCAAGTGATCTTCACACCTTGGCCTCCCAAAGTGTTGGGATTACAGGTGTGAGCCACTATGCTCAGTCTGGATTTTTTCCTTCTGGCTTAGTGTTTTATCTCCAAAATTTACAACATGGAAATCTCATAGTGAAGCAGATTTCCATGTGAGATGGATCAAAATTAGGGCAAAAGTGATAGCAGAATAGATAACCCAGGTGGAAGCATGAGATTGGGAGTCTGGATAAATTGCCTAAAGGCCTAACATGCTTCGAAGGGTCTGTTATTTACAGGCTGGCAACATGAGATAAATATCTCGAAGGTAAAGAAGATATGAAGTGATCAATTGAAAAGGAAAAGGCAGAGGAGTAAAAATGCCATTCATTAAGACAAAAACAGAATCCACATCCCTACTGTTCATCTAAGCAGAGACAAACGGTTGACCAAAGACTAGACATGGGGTGACTAAGATTAAGAAATCCTACAGAAAAGTCAAGATGAACAAGCATTCAGTTCTAAAGTCCTCACATTCATTATGATTGCATCATATGAGGCTCAGAAAAGTTGAGTAATTTGTAAAGCCAGGAGTGGCAAACATAAAAGGCTGGCTTCCTCTCCGTGTTTTGTCCTGCCTCCCAGGTGGGCCATTACAGGGTACATCCAAAAAACCATAGGTGATTTGGTGGTTGATGCTCTTGGAACCAAAGCAGCATTTGCTTGGTGCTCAAGTGTTTCCACCAAGTGAAAACAAAGCCATGGTTGAATTGCCGTGTCACCACAGACGACTTGCAGACGTTGAATTCATGCTGAAAAGCAGCAATGCAAATAATAAGGGATTTTGCCAGTGTGCCTCCCATTGTGAATAGAGCAGTGAGCTTTCAACTGAATGTTTTGCTGAGTTCTAAAAACCTGATTTGTAAGGATTTATACTGGGCTTCTCAGAGAAGCTTTAAGGTAGGTAATCATTTTAAGGTCTTGGCTGATTGAGTCAAGAGACAAAGAGAGCTTTGTAGAGACAAGCAAACACTGCAGAATCAGTGGAGCTGGCTGGAATCCCATACTGAGCTTACAGGGCCTAAAGGGAGCAGGTGAGTGGCCCCAGCACAAGCAGTCATTGCGATTACAATGACCAGGCCCGGGGCAGGAAGGCTCAAGACCCAGACACCAAGAAAAGCTAGAAACACAGGGCAAGAGAACAAGGGGGTCCTTAGAAGCTGACTCTAGAAAGATGTTCTGACAGATTGCTCTTGGCACTAGGGAAGACCTGCCTACAAATCTCTCCATTTCACAAGCAGATAAATAAAGAGGGGCAAATAGGAGAGAAGTGCAGTATGAACCCACAACACATGATGGAGAGCAAGGAAGTAGAGCTTCAGGAGCAGAGACCCAGACCCAGGGCCTTCAAATCAAGGGCAGGACTCTGTCCTTAATAGGAGTCAGGAAGAAGGGAAGCAAGACAAAAATCCTACTGCAGGGACAGAAAAATGAAGCCTGGAACTCAAGAGCAAAGAGGCTGGCCAACGCAGGAATGGAACTGGATAAAATACTGGGGCTTCCTCATTGGAAAGAAGGATTTGTGGCGAGCTGGACCTGGACAAGGTACACTCGTTAAGGAGTCAATGGCTCGTAACATCTTCATCTCTCCTCAGTAGGAATCAGAGCCGGAAACCACAATTTCTATTTCAGTGCTTCCCAGGGCAAGAATTGGCAGCCAGGAGGCAAGCACATCATCGCAGCCTTAAGTGTATATTTCATCATCAGATGAAGTGGTTTCTTGCATCATTTATTATTTACCTAGTCACTTTAACAATCACCTGATCTCCAAGACAGGTCCATGGAGTGTTGTGGTCTCCACATTAATATTTATTTGGCAATGGACATTGTACTAGGAAATAAAAGCAGATTCCTAAAAGAGCTATGTTATTTGTATTTTTCTAGGGCTGCCATAATAACTGCAAACTGGGTAGTTTAGAACAATTCATTGTATCACATTTCTGGAGCTGAAAAGTCTGAAGGAGGACCATGCTCTCTCTGACACCTACAAGGGAGGTATTTTCGCTGGTCTCTCCCAGCTTCTAGTAGGCTCAGGAGCTCCTTGGTTTGTAGGAGCATAATTCTATAATTCTAATCTCTGTCTTCATGTGCACATGGTGTTCTCACATCAGCTTCCCTTTGTGCCTGTCTCTGTGTCCAAACTGCCCCCTTTTATAAGGACTCCAGTCATATTGGATTAGGGACCACCCTAATGACCTCATTTTAATTTGACTACCTTTCTAAAGACCCTATTTCCAAATAAGGTCACATTCTGAGGTACTGGGGGGTTAGGGTTTCAACATATCTTTTTGGGAGGATACAATTCAACCCATAACACTATTCTTTCCCATCCATTTCATCACCAATTGATCTACCTTCAACCTTCCTTCTAATCAGAATCATACTCATATAAATAAACCAGAATGAGATGCTTTGCTTTGGAAGAGACAGAAGCTTTCTCTAGGTTACTGTAACTGTCCTGAATTTCCTATTTCTGCAGAATGGACAGAAAAAGCTGACTTCCAGCAGACATTCCATTATAGTTTGACCATAGCTACATGGGAAGTTATGCCAGTGGACATTCCTTTGGAGACAGTTTCTGGTTCTCAGTGCAGAGAGCAAAGAACATTCTTCCTTGGAAATTGCCTCCACTATTTTGTAAACAGGAGAGGACTTTTCAAACCTGGTTTTCAAATAGCCAGAGGCTAATTGTGCCCTCTCCAAGTTAATCATATACTGGGCTTCCTCTCTCAACTGCTCTCACAAAGCTTGCTGATTTCTCAATAGCACTGAGATACTTGAAAATAATTGATTTCTAGATGCCTTTCATAATTCTGGCTCTGCCATTGTCGTCATTTTGTGTCTCCTACTATAAAGGTTAGGGAAAACCCTTGCTTGGCAAGCCAGCAACTCAGGTATGTTGCCTCAAGGTGATTCTGCATCCATCACTGGACCACCAGCTGAGGTCCCCACACTTGCTTCACTTTGCTGAGTCAACAGTCGTACCCCATTGTTTTGAGAATAATGCTCTTAAGTGTTGCATTTCTCCCCAAACCTCTCCTCATCCAGTGCCAGAAACGTGAGAGCTACCTTTGCTTTCTCCCACTCCCTCGTCACCTGTATCTAATTCATCACAAATCCCCGTCCACGCTACCCCCAGCATTGCTCTCAAGTCAGTTTCTTCTCTTCCATTCTAATCTCCCGGTGCTTAGTTCTGGCCACCATCATCATCATCACAATATATGTTTTTAAAAAGGCACATTTCACACTGGCTACCCTGTTTCTAGTCTTTCTCCTTCCGAATCTATTCTCCACACTGTACCCAGTGTGGTCATTCTAAAATAGAAGTGCGATCATATTACTCTTTCACTCAAAACCCAACCTCCAGATAAAGGGCAAGTGTCCAGACATGGGACTCATGCCTCTCCTTAATCTGGCTCCTGGTAGCTTCCTCCCTTGTCATGTCTTTCCCTTGCACTCTACCTTCAAACATCGTGAACTCTTTGCAATCCCCCAGTGCTGAAGGTTTTTCCTCCTCTTGCGGCCTCTGGGATATTGGTTTATGCTTCTCCTGTCTGGGATGCTACCACCTCAACCCTGGCCGGCTCCTGCTCGGTCTGCTGCTGTCTGTCTGTCTGTCTGAACGGCTTTCTTGACAGTGCCTATGTGATTCTAGAGGAAGGGATCCTGCCACTCTGTTGACTTCCTCATGGTGCACAGGACCTGATATGGGATGGGGAGCAGGGAAGTGCTGGGCAGAGAAGAGCAGAGTCCCTGGTGAGGGCTTTACCCTCGGGCCTGTGCCTACGGACCTAAGTGAGGATAGGCATTTCTGGTTTTGAGTTCAAGAAGTTGCCTTTTGGCCTGCCACACCCCTCCCCCCATCCTATGCCTATAAAAATCTAGGACCGTAGCGGGCACAGACACGAGTGGCTAGACGTTGAGAGGAGCGGAAGAACACACTGGCAAACACCAGCAGACACGGGCAGGCCAGTGACAGTGGAATGACATAGACACTGAAGACAATTCAGTCAGGGGTGGTCAGAGGACAGTCCAGCCGCTGGACGGCCCGACTCCAGGGGAAGATCGCTTTCCCACTCCATCCCCCTTCTGACTCCCCATCCACCTCGCTGAGAGCTACCTCCACCACTGAATAAAACCTTGCACTCATCCTCTAAGCCCACATGTGATCTGATTCTTCCAGTACAGTAGGGCAAGAACTCAGGATACAGAAAGCCCTCTGTCCTTGTGATGGGGAGTTGTAAACACTCACCCCTAGATACTCCAATGGGCTTGGAACCCAAACATGCTCCCCACAACCTCTGCACCTGCTCATCTGCATGCTCCCCCTATGGGGCTGAACAGTGGGGTTCCAAAGAAGCGAGCCACAGCCCTGTTACATGCCCTGCAAGGCGGATAAGGGAACTTCTCTGGTTTCACATTCACCTCTCAGAAGGCTGTCCTGACATCATGACCTAGCCTGCCATGCCTCTGGGTAGCATTCCATCTCTGGAGCCAGGCCTTCCAACTGGGCTGCTCCCAGGCCCTTGCCCACTCTGGTAAGTGGCTCCCCACTGGTTCTTCTGATAAGACTGGGGTGTGGTGAGTGAGATAGGGAGACACTTGCCTCAGGGACAATATTTGTGGGTTGCTGAAAAACTCAGTAGTCAAGATTCTATTTTAATGGATCAGTAAGTGTGCTTAAAGGAATATTTATAGTTTCGGGTGTTTGAGAAGAAAAAAAAGGTTTCTTCTCCAGCCTTAAAGAGTCAGAAAAAGAAGAATAAAATGAACCCAAAATAGAAGGAAGAAGTCAAGGAAATAGGAAATACACCAAGAAGAGTTCTGTTTCTAGCAAAAAAAATTATCCTCCCACAGATAGCAACTATAAGTGCTGGAAAAATACATAAAACCAACTAACCAAGGACCTTAGAGAGTGAACCAAAGCAAGCACACTTCACAGGAGAGTTGAAGTTCACAGGAAGCAGCCAGCATGGGGGAAATTCTCATTTTTTTCAGCTTTACCCTAAGGATAGCTGCAGCTGGCTTGTGTCATAGGTCAACTAAAACTCCTGTAAATAGCTCACCATTTTTCTGGCTCATGAAAAAGAAGAGAAGGTCCCAAGGGCAACCAGGGCTACTGGAGGGTGGAAGAAATCCAAGAAAGAAGAGCACATGAAATGGGAATCCCTAACTTTGTGCACAGACTCTGGACAAGTCAGTGGGTGACCACTGAACCATGCACAGAGAGGGCAGACTGCACCAGTCCAAACTAAGATCATAACTACTATGTAACCACTGGCAAGACCAAGTTTGAAGTTTAACTCTAACAAAGTTTAACTCTAACTAGCCCACTAAATGAACATCCACATACTTTGTAAACAGAGAACGGAATTCAGAATCTCTACAACATATCTTTGACAATGTTCAGGATACAATTCAAAATTAAAAGACGTATGAAGAACCAGGAAAATGTGGCTTACTCTCAAGAGAAAAGGTAGTCAAGAGAGCCTAACCCTGGGGTGATCCTGATGTTGGAATTATTACACAAAGGTTATAAAATAGCTGTTAAAACTATGCTCAGTGATTTAAAGAAAATAGGCAATAAATGAAAACTTAAGAAATCTCACTAAATACATAGAATACATGAAAAGAACCAAATTAAAATTTTAGAACTGGAAAATAAAATACTTGAAATAAAACTTTTTCTGGATGAGTTGAACACCATAATGGAGGTGAAAGAGGAAAGGATAGGTAAGTTTTAATATACATCAATAGAATTATCCAAACTAAAGACAAGAAAGAAAAAAAGACTAAAAAATGTTTATCAGACACCAGGAACCTGCAGTATAATGTTAAATGTACTGGCAAAAAAATCTCAGAAAGAGAATGGGGCAGAAAAAAATATTTGCAAAATAATGACAGAAAATGACCCTCATTTGGTGAAAGAGAAAGATGTAGAGATTCCAGAAACTCAGAGGACCCCAGACAGGAGATGTTGTATTTTATCTATATATATAGATTATATATGCAGGAAACCATTTTTAAAATATTCAAATCAAACTGCTATAAACCAACAATAAAGAGAAACCTTTGAAGAGAGCAAGAAAAAAATTCTACATTACATACAGGAGAACAATGATTCTAATGATCACAGAATCTGATAAGAGACCATAGGGTGCAGAAGATAGTAGAACAATATTTTAAAATGCTAAGGGGAAAAAAAAACTTGTCAATTTAGATTCTATTTCCAGATATATATGTTTGTTTCCAGATATATATATATGAAATATACATATATTCTCTCTATATATATTTCTATATATACATTTCATATATTTTTCTGAAATATATGTATATATTTCAAGAATGAAGACAAAATAAAGACATTTCCCAAATAACAGAAAACTAAGAAAAATTGCCTCTACAGACCCACAGCACAAAAAATATTAAAGGAAGATTTTCAGGCTAAAGGGAAATAAAATGTCAGATGGTAACTTTCATCTTCAAGCAGGAAGAAAGAGCATCAGAAATGGTAAATATCTAGGGAAAAAACCTGTTTTCTCTTAATTTATTTAAAACACATATGGATATATTTATAATTCTAAAAGTGTCTTGTGGATTATACATCTATATGTATGTGGATTATACATATATATGTATGTATACGCACATAAATAATAGCATAAAGACGGTGGGGTAGTGAATGGATATACACACTTGTAAGATTCTTACATTCGTATAAAATGATACAGTTTAACTCCAACTAGACTGAAAAGTTAAGAATGAGCATGGGATCTTCAGAGAAAACCACTAGAACTGATAAATTAGTTTAATAAAGTCACATGGTAAAAGATTATTATAATCAATTGTATTTTTAAATACCAGCAGCACAAATTTGGAAAATAAAAGCTAAAAATTTATTTACAATAGCTTCAAAAATAAAATATTTAGGAATATATTTGACAAGATATATGTACAACTTACAACTGAAAAGTACACAACTTTACAGAGAGAAACTAAGGAGCACCTAAATACATGGAGAGATAAACCATGCTCATAGGTTGGAAGACTCAATGTGGTTAAAATGTCAATTTCCCCAAATTGATTAATAGATTTATTACAATCCCAACCAAAATTTCAACCAGCTGTTTTGGAGAAATTATCAAACAGATTCTAAAATGGATATCACTATACAAAAGACTCAGAATAGCCTAAGATATTTTTAAAAGAATTAATTTAGAAGATTTGTACTAATTATGTCAACACTTACTGTGAAGGTGTAGTAATCAAGATGGTATGTAATTACAAAAGGGTAGACATTTATAAATGGATCAGAATAGAGTCCAGAAGTAGACCTACACATATAATGCCAATTGAATTTTGGTGAACTTGCCAGAAAAAAATTCAATGGGGAAAGGAGAGCCTTTCCAACAATGGTGCTAGAATAACCCAATCTTCATATGGAAGAAAAAAACACTACAGAGAACCTCACACCACACACAAATTTTAAAAGGGATTGTAGACCTAAATGTGTAAGCTAGAAATATAAAACTTCAATTATGTTTTGTTATTATGTATAAGCTAGAAGTACAAAACTTCTTGGGAAAACATACAAACACATTTTTGTGACTTTGGGGTAGGCAAACATTTCTTAAACAGGACGTAAGTAGTATAAACAAGGAGAAAAATGATCATTGGATTTTATCAAAATTTTTTAAAATTTCCTAAGGGAAACAATTAAGATAATAAAGACAAACTACAACATTAGGCAAAACTATATATATATGACAAAGCACTTGTATCCAGAATATATAAAGAAGTCCTGCAACTCAATAAGAAGAAAACAAAAAAGTCAATTAAATTGTGGGCAGAAGGTTTTTTGTTTGTTTGTTTGTTTGTTTTTTTCTGAGACGGAGTCTTGCTCTGTCGCCCAGGCTGGAGTCCAGTGGCGCGATCTCAGCTCACTGCAAGCTCTGCCTCCCGGGTTCACACCATTCTCCTGCCTCAGCCTCCCGAGTAGCTGGGACTACAGACGCCCGCCACCACGCCCGGCTAATTTTTTGTATTTTTAGTAGAGACAGGGTTTCACTGTGTTAGCCAGGATGGCCTTGATCTCCGTGGGCAGAAGATTTGAACAGATTCTTCACAAAAAGAAGATATATGAATGGCCAATAAACATATGAATACATTATTCTACATGATTCGTTGTAGAAATGCAAATTAAAACCGCAATAAGATGTCACAATACACGCATTAGAATGAATAGAAAATAAAAAGACTAGCCCAGTTGTTAATGGGTACACGGAGCAAACAGAACTCTCATATACTGCTAAACAGAATACAAAATAGCATAACCACTATGGAAGACTGACAATTTCTTAAAAAGTTAAACATACATATTATAAGACTCAGACATTCCATTCTGAAGCATTACCCAAGTGGAAAGAGAACATCTGTCCACTCAAGGACTTGGTTGGGCAGTCATCCTTTGGCATCTGAAGGGGATTTGTTCCAGGATCTCCCTCAGATACCAAAATCCAAGGATGCTCAAATTCCTTATATCAAATTGTATAACATTTGCATATAACCTACATCTATTCTCTTATATACCATCTCTAGATTATTTACAATACATAATACAATGTAAATGCTATGTAAATAGTTGTTTACTATATTTGATTTTGAAACCTATTATTTTTATTGTTGTATTCTAGTTTTTATTGTTTTGCTATTTATATTTTTGATCCATGGTTGGTTGAACCCACAGACACAGAGGGCCAGCTGTACAATATTGTTCATGGAAGCCTTCTTCATAATAGCCAAAATATCTGTAAACCACCTAAATATTTATCAATTGGTGGCCAGGCACGGTGGCTCATGCCTGTAATCCCAGAACTTTGGGAGGCCAAGGCGGGCAGATCACAAGGTCAGGAGTTCAAGAACAGCCTGACCAACATGATGAAACCCCATCTCTACTAAAAATACAAAAAAAACAGCCAGGCGTAGTGGTGGGCATCTGTAATCCCAGCTACCGGGGAGGCTGAAGCAGGAAAAATGCTTGAACCCGGGAAGCAGAGGTTGCAGTGAGCCAAGATCGCACCACTGCACTCCAACCTGGGGGACACAGCAAGACTCCATCTCAATATATATATATATACATTTATCAATCGGTAAATAGATTAAAAAAATGGTCTGCCCATACAATGGAATACAAGAAAAATCAATGATCTACTGATGAGAAAAACAATATGATGAATATCAAAGCCATTCTGCTGAGCAAAATGAGCCAGAAGTACATACTGTATGATTTCATGCACAGAAAGTTAATCAGAAGTTGCCTGGGGTCAGGAGTGGAGGGAGAAATGGACTGAAAAGTACCTTGAGCAAACTCTGGGAGCAATGAAAATGTTCTGAATCTTGGTTGCAATGACGATTCACAGGTTTATACATCACTCAAAGCACATCAACCAGGACAGTTTAAATAGATCTTTATCTTACTTTTATCACAATAAATTGGATTTTAAAATTAATGTGCATGCTAATCACTAGGGAGCTAGTTGAAATGGAATTCTGATCCATTAGATTTGGGATGGTTCCTAAGATTCCACATTTATTACAAGCTGCCAAGTGATACCCATGCTGATGGTCTGAGTTCCACACTTAAGAGAAGCTTCAGACTACGATTATTCAATCCCCAAATGATGAAGCTGAGGAGCATTTTATGAATCCTCTTCTCAGGTGTGATTAACATTACCTCTCTCATGCTTTTAGAGCTGTGTCATGTCCCGGAACTTCCCCTGATGCGACATTAATACTCTGTGAGGTTGCTAATAATAATCACATCTGGCATTTACAAAGCACACACTAAGTGTTGGGTACCGTTCTTACAGCTGTACATGAATTTACACATTTAATCCTTGATGCAAAAGCAGGTACTATTACTATCTCATGTTGACGGATGTCAAAACAAAAGCCCAGAAAGTTTATGAGACTTGCCTAAAGTCACCCAGCTGATGAGCAAATGAGGTGGATTCAAACCTAAGCATCCCAAACTCTTAAACATCCCAGACTCTTAAGCACTGTGCTCTGTGGCTTCTCCTTGGAGGAATTATAATCCTCTGAGTGAGGAAATCTTCCTGCTTTGCCACACTTTATGGAGGGCTTTACTGGTTCAACATCAAATATTGATTGAGCACTTGCCATGTGTCAGGGATTTACCCAGGAGTTGGTGGTCTGCTCTGTGCATACCTCCCTGAAAACACATATAATCCTTTGCCTACTAGCCCAGCATTGGCGGTGCCCACTCTGTGGGTTGTTTGCCGAGAATGCTGACTGTTGTTACTTTGCCACCTCCCTCCATTCTCCCACTGGAGGAGTCACAGGTGAGCAGAAGCAGCCTCATACGTTTCCCTAGTGTCAGAGCCAGAGCTATGAGAGAACCAGGCTATGAGCATCTAGGGATTTGTTGTGCTTTTTTGATCTCTGACTATCAGAAATATGGAGCGTTGTTCAGATATCCCTGCAACTCGAGGAAATTCATTTAAACTAAAGCATGACAGCTGTCAGTGAGATGAAAGGTAGAGCTGATTCTGGAGCTCCTTCCTGCAGGCCTGTCGTATTAGTCCATTCTCACGCTGCTATAAAGAATTACCGGAGACTGGGTAATTTATAAAGAAAAGAAGTTTAATTGGCTCACAGTTCTGCAGGCTGGACAGGTAGCATGGCTGGGAGGCTTCAGGAAAATTTCAATCATGGCAGAAGGTGAAAGGGAAGCAGGCACGTCCTACATGGCTAGAGCAGGAGGAAGAGAGCGAAAAGGGAAGGGCTACACACTTTTAAACAACCAGGTCTAGTGAGAACTCACTCACTATCATGAGAACAGCAAAGGGGAAACCTGCCCCTGTGATCCAGTCACTCCCACTAGGCCTCTCCTCCAACACTGGGGATTACAATTCCACATGAGATTTGGGCAAGGACAGAAATCCAAACCATATCACCTGTCAACATTTCCATCTCCTTGACCAAGTGGGAGTGAGAGACTCCTGACCCCTCTCCTGGAATAAGGATAACATAACCCAGGGCTTCAGAGTTGTGAGCTCCACGTGCTAGCTTGTTGCAGTAAGTCTTGCAGAAGTTGAGTGATGGGGACAGAGACCTAGTAAAGGCTCTCCTATGAGAGCTGCATGATGCATTAACAGTGTCCACTACAGTACAGGAGCCTTTCAAGAGAGATATAAGGAGGAGTTTCCTGAGCAGGAAAGTTGTCGATCACAAGAACAGGTGAGCAATGAAGACAAAACTAAGCTGGAGTCACAACGACTCAGATATAAATCCACCCTGAGGCAGGGGACTGGACCCATTGACCTGCCAGAGCCCTTATATATCTATAAGTTGACCGCAGAGAGTTTCAAATCTGATAGGACTTTGTGAGCACCATATAGAAGACAAAGGAGCTGATCCAAGGGAACGTTGGCCAAGCCCACTTCCCAGTTGAGAACAACATGGCTTAAAAATAGCCTGCACAGCTTCCTGGACGTCCCATCACATTTGCCAAATAGCATTTTGGTGAGCTGAGAATCAATGAATGAGAAACAGATGGATTTAATTTCCCTTGAAATTAGGGATGGGTGAGCCCAGCCACACTGTGGAATTGTTGAATGTCTCAAACTATTTTTTTCAAGTGCCTTTGGTTCAGAAAAACCAAAACCATGGTTTTGCAAAGCACGTTTCCCCTCATTTGTATGAGGGTTCATGTATTTTAAGGGGAATTTGATCTGCATATTTCAACTTCTTTACACTTCACTTATCAAAATGCTAAATAAAATTTCCAGGAAGTCTGAGAAATATTTATAACTTTTTTTTCCAAATTATTTTATTTAGGAAACGAAACAATGCGGAAGTTTGGAAAATCCTACAAAAGAGAAGGTGGGTTCAGGTGGAAGTTCACACTTTTAGGGAGTTCTATGTCCCAGAATTACGCACATGTTAGGTGTGCAGTCACAATGTGCTCAACGAATATATTTGAAAATCTCTTGAAAAGTGAGGGGAAGGGTGGGAAAGTTCAATAAGGACAAGCTTGAGGAAAGGCTGAAAAATACAACACAATTTAAAATAGCTTCTCATCTCTAATAGCCAGGCAGTGTATTCCTAGCAGCCATAAATCTAATGACGCAGAACTATAGCATTCTTGTATCATCCACCAGCATGAACTCTACCATTCTTCAGATGTCTTTTCTCTTTATAAGACTTGTGATAAAGGTGCTTATAGGATGCTCATGAGTGGAGGGATGGCAAGAGGAGAGGGTGGAAGAAATGCACCACAGAGGGTGGGTGGGAGCAGGTGGTGGAGCGAGTGCCCAGCGCCGTCTTTGTTTTAGAGGATGACTCAGACAACAGACTTATGTGTGAGCTCTGAAGAGCTGTTTCTACTTAAAGCTTAGCTTTCGGTTCCAGGGGACCAAGTAAGACACAAGGGGGAGAGATGCAGTCATCCCATCTCTCAGGGAGCTCAGTCTGTTTGTATTGTGCTGGAAGCACAGTGCTTGCTCATCACCGACAGGCAGACTTCTGCTCATAGTGGCATTGGCAGATAGTGCAGCAACGGACACTGCCCAAAAGGAGAGAAGAAGGAAAAGGCAACTCCTTGTGGTATCTGATTACGTTCGTCTCAAATGCCCAGGAGACATTCCCTGGGGATTCCCAGAAAAGCAATTTGAGATGGGGATTTGAGAGGGAGCAATAATTATTGATAAAATCGAAAGAATAATGTTTATTACGATGAATATGCTTCTCATTTTAATCCCCAGGCTGGTGCAGGGAGCGCAAACATGGATTACATATCTCTTTAAAGCCATGTATTTTCTGGCTTTTAAATTAGAAAATCCAAATAGGGTTGTGTGGCAGTGACAATAGGAGTTGTCAAGTATTCCTGGGACTCCCCCACGTTTCCCAGCAGCCTTTCAGGTAGTTAGGTTGATGGCAGTAATTGATTTGGGCCAACAGGCTGTGAGCATGGATGATGTGTGGCATTTTCTGACCAAGATGGTCAATTCTTCCATTCCTCCCTCCCCTCCTCAGAGATCTTGGTCTACAATTTGCCCAGATGTTTTAGCTACACTGGACTTCTCACAGAGGAGAACTAAGCTTTTACTCTGTTAAACCACTGTGATTTGGCGGGGGCGAGGGTGGGGGGTCTTGTTTGTTACAGTGGCTAGTGTTAAGTAGTTTGATTAACACAAGTGTTAATTAGACTAATACAAGTTGTAAACTTACAACCTGTCATTATGATACCCTGATAGTAATAAAGCTGGTGGTTTGGGGTAAGATTCTCAGAAGTTTTTGAGAATATAGTAGTGCCTTATATTAGTAATCTACTGCTATATTAAAAACTACCTTAAGAGGTAGTAGTTTAAAACGACAAACATTTATTATCTCAAAGTTTTTGATGGTCAGGAATTTTGGAGTGGCTTAGGTAGGTGGCTCTGACTCAAAGTCTTTCATGAAGTGCAATCAAAATGCTGGCAGGAGCTGCAGTTATCCAAAGGCTTGATTGGGGCTGGAGAATGCATTGCTCATAGGAGCCCTCAATTTATTGCTGGTTTCTGGCTGGAGTTCTCATTTCCTCATCAGATGCTCCTCTTTGTAGAGATTCTCAGGCAAAGGACCTAACATCATTCAGACAGAGTAATCCAAGACAGAAAGCAAACAGGAAACCACAGAATCTTTTATTGCCTACTATCTCATGTTGCTTCCTCCCCCACCTGTTCATGAACAGTAAGTCACTAAGTCCAGCCACACTCAAGAGGAGGAGAATAGGTTTCACCTTTTCAAGAGGGTTTCAAAGAATTCGTGAACAGATTTTAAACTATATACACCCCATTACCCCAGAGTGGGTTTGTAGGTAGCTAAGGGGGTAGAATGGTGGGTGGCACCTAAGGTGGGGGGTTCAGTGACCCAACATAAATCAGGCTAATAGAGTGTAATGGTGTGACTGCCCCATCTTACATTATTCCTTAATCTCAACAGCGGACAAAGGGAGCCCAGCCATTTCTATTCAAGCAGCCTGGACTGGGCCCCTGACAAGCATCTGCGTATGGAGATACCAAGGTAATTTGAGATGGGGATTTTCTACAGGGAGCACAGAGAAATTCCTGGTTGCTTACCTCTGTGCATAGACATGATGCAGAGGAAATGAACTCTCATGAAACGGGACATTGTGCCGGAACCAGGCTGGCCCTGGCTGTATAGGGAGGTGGAGTTCTGGCATTGTCCTCTGACACAGCCCCCTCCTGCCAACCTCCCAGCTTGCCTGGAGCTACATAGTGTGCTAACTGCTGATAGAAACCCTAGGAGTTTGCAGAGGAGGATAAGATAGATCCTACAGAAAGAGAAATTCTTCCCTTTGCATAAAACCTGTGCAAATGAAGCTGATCTTGATCTTAGCCCATGGCAGGGAATGGCAGTAACACCGGAAATATTGGCTTTGTGAAGGCTGGAATTTTCCATCTTTCCTCCTATATTCATAGTGCCTATATAAGTGTGCACTACATAAAAAGCACCTTGCTGGTATTTTTTAATTAATTGAATGAGCTAGCATTTACCATGGAAGAAGGTATGGTGGCATAAGAGGGTGACAGGAGTTCTAGGTCTCATAGGTTCCTGATGCCAGAAAATTCATCAGCCCAGCCTTACTGATGGCAGCCTTGCACCCTGGGGAAATGGTTGTGTGAGTTCCTATAAAACAATAACATTGGGATCTAATCCAATTATGGTATGACCCACTCTTGGCTGAGCCCAAAGTGTGATCTGAACCATGGGGCAGGGCAAGGACCAGAGATAAAGGTTCAGTTTATGCCACTCCTTCTCAGGCTGATGGTGTTTGCTTGCATAGCCATAAAAAGCAGCCACTGGGGACAGTGGGAGAGTGTGGTAAAGCTGGACATGTTGCATTAGCTTGCCAATCACTATTAGCAGCAGTGAGAATGGGACATTTCCTTAGACTCCCCGGATTTGGACAGCAACAACAGGTTCTGGGGCCACAGTGGTATAACAGAGCTCCCCTGAGCTGCCAGTGTCCAGAATGTGAAGTCCTCTAGCCTAGGGGGAACATAGCTTCTCCTACTAGGAACTGATAAGGAGGAGCCACAGCTCAGCCATGGGAAGGGTGGACTTCTTTCTCATCTTGTCATGGGCTTCCCTGGTTGAGACACCAGACTGGTGAAGTATGACATACTGGTTTGAGTTAGTTTTATTTTATCTTTAAGAGGACTTTTAACTGGACCATCACCCCCAGGAAATGTTTCATGTAAAGAATAGCCAAGAAGGCCATAGATTCCATCCCACCAATGACACACAGCAACTGACCATTCACCCCCATATCCTGCACTGGATTTTCCGTATGGCCAACTCAAGTACACATATTGCTTTACCAAGTGATGCTCATCTTTGCCTGCAATTACCACCGCGATTACATTTCTCCTCATTAGCCTAGATGGGAGGGTGCAGGGAAGGATGGTTGGATCAGGAGATCTAGTTACCACACTCCAACACTGAATTTGCTGGGTGGCTCTGCTCAAGTCAGTTGACCCACCTGTGCCTCCTCTCATGGCGCACATGAGATATGCCATGAGATTGTTCAGATATGCAGTGATTCCATGACTGATTTTCAGTGTTGGTCTCAAGCATGTAGCTGCCACTTGGTGCAAAGCATTAGCATATCTTTATAATTGCTAATGAGGGAAAGAAAATTCTAGAAAAGCTGTTTGGAGGAACCTAAGAATAACACTATGAGCTAAGCATTCTGCCCAAACAATTTTTGTTAAAAGAAAACCAAATTATTATCCTTTTGCAAAATAATAGCAATAATGGCCTTAACTAACATTTGCCAGGCTCTAAATATGTATCTTGCAGTGTCTAAATATTTTACACATTGTTTTCATTCCTTCTTGTTCACCCCATTGGTGAGGGAGACATTCCACACTAGAATTATGAGGATGACCAAACACATTACACTCGATGCTTAACAGATGTGATTGACGGCAGTTATTATTCACATACACTCACAGCTTGGGAGAGGTGAACACAGCATGGGATGCTGGCCACACAGGGGTTGCCCTCAGGAGCAGGGTGAACAGGCACGGGCTGTGGGTGGCAACCTTTGTAGCAACAAGAGGGTGAGGTGCCCCCTGGTTCCTGCAGGAGAATGTGATGGTCTTTGAACAATTCCGAGGTTAGCAGGAAACTGATACCCACTACTCAGAGATAAGTAAGAGCTGTGCCTGGTCCACTTGATAAGGTGGGTTGCTTGACTGGAGCCTTATCTGCAAGAGTGGAATGGAGAGAGGCTCTTGTGGGTAGGTCAGTAGAGGTACTGCTGATTTGACCAGATTTGAAGGCAGCACACTATACCACGCCTCAATTTCAGCCTTTACATGATGCACACATCATATTATTTCATCATCGCAACACTCCTATGAAATATCATTAAGCCTTTTTACAGATCGTGAAATTGAGGCTTAAATGAGGCCACGCAAATTGCCCAGTGTTTGCTAGCTGGC
The DNA here is from genome assembly GCF_028885625.2 of Pongo pygmaeus. Lineage (NCBI taxonomy): Eukaryota > Metazoa > Chordata > Mammalia > Primates > Hominidae > Pongo > Pongo pygmaeus. The sequence continues at coordinate 51,225,041 of NC_072395.2, forward strand.
AAGTGGCTGAGCTGGTATTCAAAGCGAGGTTTATTACTCTCAGAGTCTGACCTCATAAGCAACTGTGGACAGGTAGATGTAACAACCCATCTTAGACATGAATCAAGAAAAAAGAAGGACAAAGGGGGAACACCCTACCCCAAATAACCAGAGAGCTCAACTTAAACACGCACAGTCTTTTGTTCTGTCCACATGTGACCTCCTGAGTCCCATGCTACCTTCCGCAAGGCAGCTGAGTTAATAAAGCCACCTCAGTGACCATTAACAGTAGCAGCTCTGCCTCACACTTTAATCAGTGGTCCCTGAAGTGCTTACAAGCCCAGCTGCTCGGGACACACTTTTGATTCTACAGCCTGGAGGAAGAGAAACCATCCAAGCAGATCAATCAGCTCCCAGGTGCTTCAAATTCCCAAGGTCCGAGATGGCACCAGTCAGTCATTCTTTTGCATGTGGATGTTGGGTATGTCAAAGGAACTTGATGTTCTAGAATAAATTCCTCTACATGGAAAAGAGGCTTTAGATCTCTTTCAGTCCAAATCCCTCATTTTACGGTTAAAGAAAGTAAAGTGGCCTCCCCAAGGTCACAGAGTTGGTTAGGGCAGAACCTGCTTGGATCCCTTCCCTAAACCCTTTCCCAACTTCCTCCTCCCATGCACACCTCCCACTCTCAAGTGGAAGAAAGGAGAAACTCTCTTCCTCAGCACCTTTGCAGTTAGGCTGACGGTGTGACCCGTTCCAGGCTCTGTGCCAAGAGGCAATCTGCCAGGAGGAGTCTGGGAGCGGTGTTTCCTCCCTGACAGAAAGAAAGAATGGGCCGGGCGTGGTGGCTCACACCTGTAATCCCAGCACTTTGGAAGGCTGAGGCGGGTGGATCACGAGGTCAGGAGATCGAGACCATCCTGGCTAACATGGTGAAACCCCGTCTCTACTAAAAATATTAAAAAATTAGCCGGGCATGGTGGCGGGCACTTGCAGTCCCAGCTACAAGTGCTGGGCAGGAGGCTGAGGCAGGAGAATGGTGTGAACCCGGGAGAATGGCATGAACCCGGGAGGCTGAGCTTGCAGTGAACAGAGATCGTGCCACTGCACTCCAGCCTGGGCGACAGAGCGAGACTCTGTCTCAAAAAAAAAAAATGAAAGAAAGAAAGAAAGCGTGGTGAAAGAGCTCTCTCACCATCCTCTCCAACCTCTGCCTCCTATAAGAGCCAGTGGAGGACCTGAGGCTTGAAACCAGAGGTGTCTTTTAGCCATGAGGGAAAGTTTAGAGATGCGGACACAGCAACTCAGCCTCATGTGGCTGCTAAATCAACCCCCAAACTGCGCTTCTTGATTCCTCATTTCAGTAACAATTAATCCAAGTTTAAACCACTGTTAGTCATGTTTTCTCTTCTTTGCAGCCAAACACCCTCCCTCTGAGCAGCAGTCACTAGAGTCAGGCAGTGGGTGAATACCCAGCAATGTCACTCACTAGCAACCAGACCCAGGGCAAGAAACTTTTCTCTGTCTCAGTTTCCTTTTTTGGAAAATGAGCATATATTTCTACAGAGGTGCTGTAAAGTAGTGCTCCCCAACCTTTTTGGAACCAGGGACTGGTTTCGTGGAAGACAGTTTTCCCATGGACCAGGGGTGTGGGGGTGGGGGGAGGTTTCAGGATGACTCAAGTGCATTACTTTTATTGTGAACTTTATTTCTATTATTACATTGTAATATATAATGAAATAATTATACAACTCACCAAAATGTAGAATCAGTGGGAGCCCTGAGCTTGTTTTCCTGCAACTAGTCAGTCACACCTGGGGGTGATGGGAGACAGTGACAGATCATAAGCCATAAGAGTCTCATAAGCAGCATGCAACCTAGACCCCTTGGATGTGCAGTTCTAAATAGAGTTTGCTATGAGAATCTAATGCCGCCACTGATTTGACAGGAGGTGGAGCTCAGGCAGTAATGTGAGCAAGGGGGTGGGGGATGACTGTAAATAGAGATAAAGCTTCCCTCGCTCACCCATCACTCAACTCCTCCTGTGTGGTCTAGTTACTAAGAGTCCAGGACTGGTACCCATCTGTGGCCCGGCAGTGGGGAGTGGTTGGGGACCCCTGCTGTAAAGCTTAAATATTTATAAAGATTGTACAATATTTTCTAGCTCACAATTGACTGTTAGCTAGTATTATTTCATTATTCTCTCAGCCTACCTTCACAGAGGCTGTCCAACACAGAGCTCCTCAAAACTTTGGACAATACAGATGAATTGCCTGGCAATCCTGTTTAAATTCAATTTCTGATTCAAAAAGTGTGCCGTGGGCCTAAGACTGCATTTATGAAATCTTTTAGGGTATGTCTGTGCTGCTGGTGCTCAGATCACACTTTGAGAAGCAAGACTGTGGGACCCTCTGGGACTGTTTCCTGCTAGTTCAACCTTCTATCTGGTGGATTTGCACTAATAGTATGCCCCAACCTTCTCATTATACTCATGGAAGCTCGTTCCTACAGTCAGACTGTCCTTATATACAGCAGCATCTTCATCAAATTCTAATTCCTGGGCTGAACCAGTGACTCAGACCCTGCTTCTCCAGGTCTAATGGATGTCACTGTCAATCACAATGTCACCCTCAAAGGCCCATGGTCTAGCCTAGTCAGAGGGAACTGGATGTACAGTAAGACAGGTATATGGAAGAAATCTGGGGCTTTTTGAGGATTTCATTCAAAGCAGGATGCAAAGGTTCATATACTTCAGAACTGGAGCCACTTGGGGACCTTGGTCTCAGGATGATGTATGTTATGATAACCCCCAGGACTAGAATCCATTAGTTCCCTTGATGCAGCACTGTGCTGCAGCCCTGGGACAGGCTTAAAGTTTGTCCTGACCCAGTTCATCTCATCTGCCTGCCTGTACTTCTGTCAGCTGCCTGTGCCAGGTGTTTTCTTCCCCTCCTTCCACTTGTGAAGAAGCTCAAAACCTGCGATGAGCTCTACTTCCTTCCAAGGCCAGTCTTGCCTTCACACACCTCTTCCCCTTCTTCTCCCTGTACTCTCTCCACTGGGTCTCCCCACACTCCTGCCCACCAGTCCTGTGCTTTGCTCTCCATGTTGCTGAAGTTCACCTTCTTTCCTTCCAGATTGTGCCCTCAATTCCTCTCTTAATCTATTTTGTGTTGCATGACTACCATACAGTAGGTAATTCATAAAGAAAAGATATTTATAAAATTTATTCTCACAGCTCTGAAGTCTGGAAAGTCCAATGTCAAGGTGCTGGCATCTGGTGAGTGCCTTCATGCTGTGTCATCCCCAGGCAGAGAACAAAAGAGCAAAAGAGAGTAGGAGATGGCCAAACTTGCTTTTATAACAAGCCCACTCTCATGATAACTAACCTACTCCTGCAATAATGACATTATTCTATTCATGATGGTGAAGCCTTCATGGCCTAATCACCTCTTAATGGTCCCACCTCTTAATACCATCACAATGGCCATTACATTTCAACACAAGTTTTGGAAGTGCTGTGTTTTGATTATTTGTCCCCTTCAAAAAGTATGTTGAAAAGTCTCAGTGTAGCAGTATTAATAGATGGGGCCTTTAAGAGGTGAGTGAGTCATGAGGGTTCTGCCTTCATGAGAAGATTAATCCATACATGAATTAATGGATTAATGGGCTATCACAGGAATGAGTCTGTTTAAAAGCCAGCGTGGCTCTCATTTTCACACCCTTGCCATGTGATGCCTTGAGCCATACTGGGATTCTCCAGAGAGTCCCCACCAGCAAGAAGGCCCTCACCAGACGTGGCCACTCAACCTTGGATTTCCTCAGAACTGTAAGAAATGAATTTATTTTCTTTATAAATTATCCAGTCTCAGTTATTCAGTTTTAGCAACAGAAAACAGAGTAAGGCAGGAGGGGACATTCAAACCACAGCATTCCAACCATGGCCCCCCAAACTAATGTTTTTCTGACATACAAAATGCATTCATTCTATCTTGATGCCCCAGAAGTCTTAACTCATTTCAGCATCAACTCAAAAGTCCAAAGCCCAGAGTCCCATCTGAATTAGAAATCGGGGAGACTCAAGGCATGATTCATCCTGAGGCAAATTCCTCTCCAGCTATAACCTGTGAAATTAACAAGTTACATGCTTCCGAAATACAATGGTGGGACAGACATAAGATAGACATTCCCATTCCAAAAGGGAAGAATAGGCAAGAAGAAAGAGATAACTGGTCCCAAGTATTAATAAATCTAAAACCCAACAGAGAGAACAACATGAAGCTCCAGAATAATCTGCTTTGACTCCATGTCCTGGGCACTCTGGGGCAGGAGTTGGGCTCCCAGGAACTCAGGCATCCTTGCTCCTATGACTTTCCTGAGTTCAGTCTACCTAGCAGGTCTCACGGGTTGGAGTGTGGCATCAGCAGCTCTCCCAGGTTAATATTTCAAGCTGGTAGCTCTACAGTTATGGGGTCTCAGAAGTGACCCTGGCTCCACTAGGCACAGCACAGCCCCGTCCCTGCAGCAGCTCCAACTCCACATTTCGACTCAGCATTGCCCGAATAGAGCTCCCTGTGATGGCTCTGCCTCCATGACAAGTCTTTGCCTGGGCCCCCAGGTTGACTGTGACAGCCTTTAAAATCTAGGTGGAGGTCACTGTGCCCCACAGCTCTTGCATTCTACATGCCTGCAGAATTAGCACCATGTAGATGCTGCCAATGTCTACAGCTTATACCTTTTGGAGAAGTTGATTGAGCCACAACTGGGGCCACTTGAACCGCAGCTGGGGCAGCAGAGATCACTGCACCAGGATGTAAAAACAGAGACCCAAGGTGGTCCTGGACAGTGAGCCTGGAGAGGGCATCCAGGCCCATCACCAAAAACCATTCTGTCCTCTGAGAGCTATGGACCTGTGATTGAGGGCAGCTTTGAAGATCTCTGAAATGCCTTTGGGGTCATTCTTCCACTGTCTTGATGACCCCTTCCATCTGTACGAGTCTCCTTACCCAAGGGTTTGTTGGCCACACCCTTGGTTTCCTCATGTGAACACATTTTCATTCTTTAAATGGTCAGGCTGAAAATTTCAAAAATTTTTCTGTTCTGCTTTTGTCTTAAATTATAAATTCCATCTTTAAGTCATTTTTTCTCTCTTGGATATTACTATATGCAGTTAAAAGTAGCTGCACAACTCCTCCAATATTTTGCTTAGAAGTTTCTTCTACTAGATATTCCAGTCGGACACTCTTAAATTCCACCTTCTATAAATCCCTTGGGCATGGACACAATTTGACCAAGCTCTTTGCCATTTCATAACAAGGATGCTCTTTACTCCAGTGTCCAAAAAGATACCCTCTTTTTCCACCTGACACCTCATCAGAATGGCCTTTACTCTCAGCATTTCTATCAACATTCTGATCATGGCCACTCAAGTAATCTGTAAGAAGCTTCATACTCTCTCTATAGCTCTCCTCTTCCTCTGAGCCCTCTCCAAAATTGTCCTTACTACTCTGTTTATGGAAATCTAGGCTTTTTCTAACCTACTCTTCCAAATTTTTTCAACCTCTATCGATTGCCCGGTTCCAAAGCTACTTTCACATTTTCAGGTATTTGTTATAGTAACAGCCTCAATTTTCAGTACCAACTTTCTATCCATTTTGTGTTTCTATAAACACAGGTTGGGTAATTTATAAAGAAAAGAAATGTATGCTCACAGTTCTGAAGGCTAGGAAGTCCAATATCAAGATGCTGGCATCTGGTAAGGGCCTTTGTGGTGTGTCACCCCCATGGCGGAAGGTGGAAGGCAAGACAGCACGAGAGAGCAAGAGAGCAAGAGGGGGCCAAATTCACTAGTGTAAGCAGCCTACTCTCATGATAACTAACCCACTCCTGCAGTAACAACATTATTCAATTCTTGAGGGTGGAGCCCTCGTGGCCTCATCACCTCTAAATACTGTCACACTGGCAATTAAATTTTAACATGAATTTTGGAGGGGACATTCAAACCACAGCACTCTCCAAACCTCTCTTAGCATCTTCTATAAGCCTCTAGGTTACAATATGCCAAATGCTACTAAGGCCCCTTGTTTGAAACATGTTTGTCTCTCCCGTCACTGAGCTTTCTGAAGGCAGCAACAGCCTTTCATCCCAGATCCTCTTTCTGGCTGGACCCCTCCCCTGGCTCCACCCCAACCTAACATGCCTTCCAGGCACCTGTGTCACTCTGGAGGCCGAAGAGCACAGGCACTTACCTGTGTGATGTGTTTTTCCATCTCTGTTTCATTGCCTTCATCAACCTTCTGATCAAGGTAGCCAGAAGCTGCTGTATGATCAAGTGAAAAAATAAAATCTCTGAATTATTAATCACTTCTAATGTGCTGCACACCCTGATAAGAAATTTATGTATGCCAGTTTAATTAATTCTTGCAACTATTATCGCTATTGGATTTCTATCATCTCCACTTTACAGATGCGGAAATGGAAGCTGAGGGCAGGTAATAGGAATACTGCCTGAGGTTGCACAGCCAGGAAGAGAAGCAGTGGAGCCAGGAGCCCAGCCTCTGTTAACTTCTAGCAAAACGGCTCAAGGAAATACCAGCACAAACCTGGTTCTTGGCTGGCTTCTCCTTTTCACCGGTGGACAAACTAGTGGAAAAGTGGAGGGTCCTGTTTAAAAGAGAGTAGTTTAGTTAAATCACTGAGTTTTACTTCCTCCCACCAAACTATGAGTTGTTATTGCAAGATCCCTGAGTCAATGCCAATCTTCTACAGTCCTGGGAGCTTAAATACACTTGGCAAGCAACACCAAGTTATACAGTTTCCAATACTTAGAGGTATCTGTGAATGCAGATCTTAATGCAGTATATTCTTCTGGGGCTGCATTTTCTGTCTGAAACTGAGAATGTATTTTAGATGATGTGCTTAGCATAGAACATGCTTCTTCTCAGGACTCAGTTAGGATAACAACAAGGCAGGCACATTGGCTAGTGTCAAGTGTGAAGGCCCAATTTAGGCCCTTACTGTGTTGAAGGCTGCTGGGCAGATGCCAGGACAGACACAGAGGCCAGGCTCCAGCACAGTGTCAGGGGAAGTCCATGCCAGGGTGTACTTGATCTGGTCTCCCACATAACATAAATGATCCTAGAGACGAAGGTCCTGCCGAGAGATCTCCAGATGACTCCAGGAGTCCTTGAGGCTGTGAATCTTTGCACCATACTTTAAACTAAATTTCTACAGAGCCCCAAATGCCTGTCGCCTCCTCAGCTCCTTTTGTAAAGGAACATGGGTAAACCGTGGACCATTAAGAGTAGACAAAGTTTTGCCAAGTCTTTGGTGCTATGTAGGGAAGAGCTTCTCAGAATGTTCTACTGGGTCCCTCTAGCTGCGGAGGAGGGAAAATGAGCACCGGGGGTCTGGAGGGATAGCCCGAAGCAGCCCCATAACTTGCGTGGAATGTTTTTGAAGTCTTGTATTTATCTTAATAATTCATGAGAATTTTACATTTCTTTCCATGCTATACCCATGCCTATTTTATATTAAATGTAGCATTAATAATTGCCCGAAACCTGAAAAAAATGGTGCCCCAGAAAGGTGTACCCACAGTTCTCCTGTAGCCGCCCTGGGGGGACATATGCCCCAGTTCAAAAGCACCGATGTACGGCGTTACGCTCACTGATTATTCCAGAACCTTCTCTGGCCCACACTTAGAAAAACCACAGGCAGCCAGGGGCTTGAACCTAAGCAACATGCACACAAGTTCAGACCCAACAAAGGGAAGAATTTCCAGGAGATATTTGTGCATAGGCTCAAGAAGCCTTTTAGAAAATGAACAAACAAAATACCTCATCATAAGGCAGGGACTCCTAATATTTTGGATTCTCTGAACACTGATGTAGTCTACAGAGATCCTCCCCAGAAAAAAAAAAAAATACAAAATATTTCTTAGGTCTGTGTGTTCTTTAGAGATTTCTAGCAACCTGAGGCCATCCGTGGGTCCCTAAGAATATAAAGATTCCCACTGAGATCCTTTGTGCAAAGGTCCCTTGTAGAGGGCGTATGTTTTCTTTAAATGTTTTGAGCCAACGTCTAAACATTGAGAAATTTCACACTGATGTCTGGATCCTGGAGACTTGACAGCTTTGGGCCTACATGATCTCATGGCTCCATGGAGGGGAGGAGCTGCTGCTGCCCCTGCAGCTAGGATTCCCTGTCCCCTCTGCCACACCACCCCCATTCCTCCTTCACAGAACCCGCTGGCCCCTGTGGCATCTGAACTGGTAACTTGTCATGCCATTAGGTCATCGTCGGGGACATCAGGCCCTGACAGTGGCCAAGAGCCATCTGGAATACATGCTAGTCATCACCTGCCCCAGCTGACCTTCCACCCAGACCTGCTGCAGGGCTGTGGCTGGAGAAAAGCTGGGTCAAAGAAGCGGAAGAATCTACAGATACACCCAGTACTAGGAGCATTGCTTGCAGTGGAGGAGTTCAATTCCCCATACAGGGAGTATTCTCCCCACTCCACCTGGAATGGAGCCATGAGGGTGAGTGGAGAGTCAGAGCCTGCCGCAGCCATGGGGCAGAAACAGCTTCCCACACATCGGCACCTTCCCTTGGGATGGTGGTGGCTGCAGCAACAGATTAACACAAACAGGGTGACTTAAAACACAGAAATGTATTCTCTCACAGTTCTAGAGGCCAGCAATCTGAAGTCAAAGGGTCCACAGGGCCATGGCACGCTCTGGAGACTCAAGAGGAGAATCTGCCATTTGCCTCCTCCAGCTTCTGGTCTCTCCGGGCATCCACTGGCTTGTGGCTGTGTCGCTCCAATCTCTTCTTTCTGTCTGTGTTTTCTATCCTGTCTCTTCTGAAGACTCCTGTCATTGGATTTGGGGCCCACCTAATCAATCCAGGATGTTCTCATCTGGAGATCCTTCCCTTAATTATAACTGAAAAGATGTTTTTTTCCAAATGAAGTCACATTCACTGGTACTTGGGATTAGGACTCGGATGTATCTCTTGGGGGTCACCATTCAACCCACTACCCAGCTTCTTCTCAGCCATTGGCATACGTCATAGGCAACAGCAGCCCCTAATAACAAGTGTCAGTCATGGTGGTGGCTTTGCCAGTGTTCATGGTAAAAAGTGCCCTCCATGAGCCAGACCTGACTGCGGAGGAGAATACAGAACCACATTGCAACTTGACTTGGATGCCGTTGGTGATGAGCACAAGAGCCCAACCGGAGGACACCAAGAGATCTCTGGGAGGGATGGAGGCACATGAAAGAGGTCCTGGAAGAGTGAGTAGGGGCTGAGCCTGATTTTTTTTTAACATGCTGTGACCTATTTGCACCCCAAGGCTGCTGAGGCCTGGGGAAGTGCTTAATTTGCACAGCTGCACCCTCATGAGAGCCCTGGTCTCATCTGAGTCCACCTGCCCATGCCCCAAATCCAAACCCTCTCATGCTCTGCCAACCAGTATGGGGTGAGCCATCCAACACCCACTGAGCACTTCCCATGTGAAGTTCCCATGCTGGGGTACCCCTCTCCCTAGAGCTCTAGATGAAGAGACAGAGAGGCATTCTCCAATCACCTGGGAAAAGTCAGTTAGGTGTGGATGCCAGAGGTTTTCATCATCCTATTCCTGTCCCTTATTTAAAAAGTGAGTGGGCTCTGTGTTCACTGTCCCCTGGTGGGATGCAGTAGAAATAAAGGCAAAAATTGCCTAGCTTTGGTCTTCTGGAAGTCTAAGTCCCTGGGGGATTTCAGAGAATCTACTGAGCTGGCAAAATAAAAGGGCTTAGGGGTATGTATTAGCCCATTATTGCTATAAAGAACTACCTGAAACTGGGTAATTGATGAAGAAAAGAGGTTTAATTGACTCAGTTCTGCAGGCTTAACAGGAAGCGTGACTGGGAGGCCTCAAGAAACTTACAATCATGGCAGAAGGTGAAGGGGAAGCACGTTTTACCACTGTGGAGCAGGAGAGAGAGAGAGACAAGGGGAAAGTGCCACCCACTTTTAAATGATCAGATCTCATGAGAACTTACTATCACGAGAGCAACAAAAGGGGAAGTCCACCCCCCATGAGCCAATCACCTCCCACCAGGTCCCTCTCTCAACACTGGGGATTACAATTCAACATGAGATTTGGATGGGGACATAGAGCCAAACCAGATCAGAGTAGAAACAAAAAATACTGGACCAATAAACAGAAGGAACATTTCCCCAGATCAGGCAATTTTCCCCAGGTTAGGGAGATATTCTCTTGGGGTGTGGGGAGGAGACCAGGATAGGTCAGCAAGGTCCCAGGAAGGCTGCAGCTGCCTGGTCCTCTTAGGTACTTGAGAAAGCTATCTTCACCCCAAATGGGGCTTTGAACCTCAGGCCTGATTGCCCCGAGGGCCAGCCAATGGACTGTAATGTATATAGACTGATGATGAAGCCCAATGAGGACCAGAGTATCCACTCCTGCCCCCACCCCACTCAGCAGTTCCACAACCTACATATGTCCCTGAGACCATGATCTGGTCACAGAGTAAGGAAAGTGCCTTGGTTTGCTAGGGCTGCCCCAACAATACCACAGACTGGGTGGCTTCAACAATAGACTTTTTTTTTTTTGTAGCAGTTCTAGAGGTCAGAAGTCCAAGATCAAGGTGTCACTTGGCTATTTCTGAGGCCTCTCTCCTTGGCTTGTGGATGGCTATCTTCTGCCTGTGTCTTCACATGGGCTTCCCTCTGTGCCTATCTGTGTCCTAATATTCTCATTACAACACTGATCATATGGATTTAGGGCCCATTCTAATGATCTCATGGTAATTTAATTGCCTCTTCAGTGGTCCTGTCTCCAGATACCGTCACATTCTGAGGTATTGGAAGTTAGAACTTCAACAGAAGAATTTTAGGAGGTCAGAATTCAGCCCTTTACAAAGAGGAACTTTCAGGAAATGATCCAGCTTGGTGAAGAAATGGTTCTCTTGAAATAAAATTTAAGTAAATAAAAAACACCAATTTGTCTTTTGCACACACCTCGGGATGTGGACTGATTCATGCCTACTGGCCCCCACAGGTGCCTTTTCCCCAGGCAGGAAGGTACAGATCCTGGGAGGGGCACGATTGTGTGTGTGTGTGTTTTTTTTTTTAAAGGAAATCTCCAGGTGATTTTCAGTCCCTCCCACAGAGGCCCACTGCTGTGCCAAGTGGGCACAGGGCAAATCCCAAAGCTCTTGCTCACTTATAAGACAAATAGTCAGTAGGTGCCTTCTATAGGCGAAGCGTTGTGCAAGGCACCTGGAGGAAAACTAAAGTATGTAGCCTGCCCTTACCTGTTATATACAGCAAGGCACTTGGTCAAAGCAAAGAGAGCCCAAAGGCATTCCCAAGCTTGGTGCTCCAGACCTCCCTGTGCACTCACATGCCTGTGCTCTTTACTCTCATCCAGGTTCTTTCTCCCTCCCTAGATCTGCTAAGAAGTGTAGTATGGTTGGGTCACCTTTTCCAAAGAAGGGTGGGAACTTCCTCCCCTCAAAGGAAACAAGTGTCCTGTGGTGGCAAGGAATAAGGAGAGTGAGGAATATGACTTTGTGGCAAATGCTTTAACTCGGACATTAAGAGCTAAGTCTGGCATTGCTGCAATTGAATGGATACTATTGTCCCAACTTTGCAGAAGACTCTGCATATCTTAGTTTGGGATCCCCTGAAAGTGGACCTTTGGACAAAGATTTTCTATGCAAGCAGTTTCTTGGGCAGGGATCCAGGAAGCACGGTGAGGGAGAGGGGAACAAGTGCTGGGAAGGGGAGGGGATCAGTAGAGGACACGCTAGTGAGTGCGCTACTGCTGCAGGCGCATGGGGCTCAGTCCCAGTGGGGACTCTGAAGCCTAGGACCATGAGCTCAAGTAAGCATGCATTGGAATAAGGAGAATGCCCAGACCTTGTAGGACTGTTGGTCATAGAGTCTGAATTGACATTGATAGCTGGGGACATACGGGAGCCAGGTAATACATGGAGTCCTGGCCCAGGTCTAGCTTACAGTGGATTTGTTTGACTCGTAGACCACTGAGTGGTTGTTTTCCTAATCACTCAGTAGAGAGTTGGAATGAAAATGCTTGATGGTTGTCAGAAGTCTCACATTGGAACCTTGACCTGTAGCATAAGAGTTTTAATACTGGGGAAAGCCAAATAGAAACCCAACCCCTGTCTTCGGCCAAAATAGTTTTTAAAAAAACAAAATGCATCCCCAGGAGAACAATGGAGCTTAGTGGTGCCAGCAAAAATTTGAAGAAGGCAGGGGTGGTGTCATTGCCATATCCCAATTTAATCTGTTAGGGAAGCAGGAGGCCAGGCAAGCCAAAGTGACACCATTTTTAAATCAATTCCATCTTAAAACTGGCAAGGCACATTCCTTGCCAGTCACGACCCATGGTCCTGAGATGTTTACAGCTAAGGAAGCAGCTTAGTGATGCTACAAGGACACACTCCTACAACAACAAAAAGTCCAGATGTCCCAATACTCATATATGTTTCCAAGATAATTATAGTTACGCTTTGATGTACTTACACACTAAAATGTCAAGAATAGTTTTATTTAAATCAATAGAATAATTTTGTCATGCTGTCAGCCCACCTGTATGTGGGCACAACTTAGTTTAGTCTCTCCATAGACAAGACCCCTATATAAAAAATTAAACAGAATAAAGATGATACATTCCTCTGCTTGCTTCCTGAGAATATCCTACTCTGTAATGGAGTAGTTTCTAATAAACTCACTTCTTTCACTGTGCTCTGTGACTTGCCTTGAATTCTTTCCTGCATGAAATACAAGAACCTTCTTTTGAGATCTGGATTGGGACCCTATTTTCCAGCAACAAATCCATCAGTCTGGCCACTACAGAAATCAGAGGGTCATGGAGATGACAATGGGCTATCACAAACTCAAGCAATTAGTAGCCTCCATTGTAGCAACTGTGCCGTACGTGGCAAAGAGAGATTAACACAGCCTTTAGAACATGGTGTGCATAGGGGTGCTGCCCTTGACCTGTACTTTGCCCTATGTATCAGCAAAAAAGACCAGAAGTAGTTCCCCTTCATGTAGGACTGATATAGATTTCTCCTGAGGCCTCTTTCCTTGGCTTGCAGACAGCCACCTTTTCACTGTTTCCTTACCTGGTCTTTCCTTCATGTGCACACATCCCTGGTGCATCTCCCTCTTCTTATAAGGACATCAGTCATACTGGATTAGTGTGCTACTCTTATAACCTCATTTAATCTTAATTACCTCTTTAAAGGCCCTATCTTCAAATATGGTCATATTGGAGGTTAAGGCTTCAACCCATGCATTTGAAAGCGGAGGGACAAAATTTAATCTGTAAGAGGCACCATGGCACAGATAGACAGAATGACTCAGCCAGCTATGATCAGCCACCTCAATTCTGGCACAAGGAGCTCACAGAGTAGCTAAGGTGACAGAGAAGGAGATTGAGGTTGTGCCTGGACGCAACAGCAAGGGTTCCCTCTCATCAAGGCTGATCTAGCTTTGGCTGCCGCTGCATGTCCAACCCATCAGCAGCAGAGGCCAACAATGACACAGAGACCTGCCTAGCCCAAGTGTGTGCCCCCTCCCAGGGGACGAGTGTCACCAATGACTGGCTTCTGCATGGGTATGTAGGTCCAGCCCCTTTTCTTCAATTTGGGAAAACTCTGATGGATCATTCCGGTTATGGAGCTCTTGTGGAAGCAACTGAGGTCTCAGTCATAGCACCATCACAGGTCAGCTTCTCTCTCCGCCCAGTTCTGCCATCCTCACTTCCTTACATGTGTATCTCCCAAGAACACTCCCCAGTAAACCTCGGCACTCAGCTCTCAGAGTCTGCTTTCAAAGGACCTATGATAAGACAGTAACCTTTCTAAAACTGATCTGAGAGTGAGCCTGCATTCAGAATAGTCCTTTCCCCACTGTAGAACACTGATGCCCCTCATCTACTTTAAATATTTCTGTGGCTCATTACTCTAGCTGAAATACACAACTGGCGTTCTACAAAAGGAATCGAAGTATTGTCTCAAAAGACTATCTTCACGATTAATCAAGGCCCACTGAGCCATAGGGTCTCCAGCCTTTCCCTAACTGAGGGATACTTCTGCTAATGGTGAAGCTTGGTGTTAAAAATAATGTTTAGACCTGTTTTGTGATATTCTGAATGTAGAACAGCCAAAACCATTTAGATTAGTATCATTTGTTCTCATAAATGTGAATAGAATGCTTTGTGGGACCACCAAATTCTTTAAGACACGTTACACAAAATGTGCAGATAATCTTAAAAGATTCCTTTTAGAGTTGGTGTGTTTCATTCAATAAACCTGTTTTATCAAATCACACAACATTTCTTTGTCACCAATCATTCTTTTATTTCATCCTATAGAGTATTGCATATTTGTCTTATTTTTTTTTTTTACCAAGAAATGAACTTTCTAAAACTTATGAAAACATTTAGATGTTAGCTTACAGAAATACACAGCGATGATAGATTTTTCCTTATTCTCTTAAGGTATATGTGGAAAATAAAGTACAAAGATCAATGGAAAAATGAATACCCTCCTGCCTGCCCATGTTTTCAAGCAATTAATAAATAAGAGAAAAGAGGAAGCAAAGAGACAACAAAAATATATAATGACATCCCTTCACATGGGGTGGGGGAGAAACACCACCTCCTCTCCAACAGGATACCCACACCTTCCAGATTATCTGAGTAGATCTCAAATTCCAATAATCTGATCTGCCATCCTCAGAAGATCACGTAGGACTGTCAGATACCTTGTTCTCTTTGGGGAAAGGGTATGGAACACAGAGTCCCAGTAACCACACACCTTCTCACCCAGCCTATGATGGCTTCAGAGCACAGAGACTGCGGTGCCCTTGGCTTCCTTGCCAGGTGCTCCTGTTTGGCTTTCACCCAGCACTTCCCAGCAGACCTGGTTCCTGGTAGTGACGCCTTTGCTTTTCTTCCAGGTCTATTTTTGTCCAGAGTCACCAATTCCCCACCACAAGTCTCCGTTCTTTTCCCCCAAGGACCTTCATTGGTTTCCCTAAAGGGGTTTTCCCTTTCCCAATCCTGGTGCCTTTGAGTCACAGCCGGCATCCTTGCCAGGGGACCACCAGCCCACTCTGCTAGCTGACCAACAATCCTGTTTTTGGGTCTAAGGAAAAGCGTCTCATGTGATCATCAGAGCTCGAGCCAGAGGACATATATGGGCAGGGCTTAGACCAAGGGCCAAAGGCAACAGGCCCCAAGTGAGGGCAGAGATGTGAAGTAATAGATAGTCACTGCTGCTCCAGGCACCCACCTGGGAGAGCCTGCATTGCCCCATGAGTGACCAAGTGGTCCCATTCCTCTGAATATAGCAAAATTAAGAACCTTAGCCTTGAAGAGGTCAGGAGGCTTAAACGGACATTTCTGAAGTTGGGGTCTTTGCACTTGAAGTTATCCAAGTAGTTGAGCATTAGACGTCTTACTCTTAAACCTTGTACGCTCTCCACCGAAAGGTTTGAAGCCTGGTAAAACTCTTGAAAAAATGCACACCATTGTGGTAGCCATGTCTTCAATTAGCCCCTATCCATAGAGCAACATTTTAGCTCAGTGTCTGCAAAGACACCCTCTCTTCTTATTTTATCCCTAATGCTTAGGTTGCTGCTGGCACCTAAGAAGTATTAAATAAATATTGATGGCATGAATGATCATTCTGACTTGAAAGGGCATTTATTGAACTTTTTACTCCATCAAACACCATAAGCCCTTGATTCTTATTTCTTCTGCTCTAATTTCTCAGAGCTTGCAAATATTTCCTTGCAGGTCATCGTTGCCACCTGGGCAAGACAGGAAGGCTGCCCTCATCCCACTCACTTGTTCTCCTTTTGATCATATACTCTCATGTTCTCCAATGCATCAAATTAGTGACCTTCTTCTAATCACAGACAAGTACAATAAGATTGGAAAGTGTCATGTTTTGGCAGGTGAACCTGTTTCTATAAGGATCCTGAAAAGACCAAGGTATATTTATTACCCTCAGTTTCTTTCCCTGACTTGCTCTTTGCACTCTGATGGGCCAGCCTTGGAATATCTCCAAGAGCAGCTGTTGGCAGGTCTTTCGCCCCAGGAAAAAAATGTCAGCTCTATATTACTCAAGTTGTCTCTAAAGATGTTGGTCATTAGCCACTTCACTCTCTCTCACCTGCTTGTGAAACATGGGTTGGATTTCTTCTGACATGTTACATCCCCAGTTGATCTCCTAACGCAAATAGGAATGTATGGAGAGATTCAACCCAGGAGTTTATGACCTGGCTGGGAGGGAAAATCTCCTCCACAAACATCTTCTCTAATTTTTTTGTATCTTTCCCATCTCAACATTCCCACTTCCTAAAGACTCTCATGAAACAGAAGCACAATTTTTTATTGAGCCCCCAGTCTGTCTACTATAATACTCTCTGGATCCCTTGTTACAAATATATTTATAATCCTAATTCTAACTAAGGAGTTTAGTTATAAGCTAAACTCCTGTATTTCCTCAGGAGGTGCTGGCCTCACAAATATCCTGCAAGCAAGGAAAGTAGATCTTCTAGGAATGGCAGGAATCACGAGAAGACTGAAGGGTCAGCTCTTTAATTGGACCACCTCAATCGTTTGGGCTGTTAAACAATCTTTTTGCTCAGTCTTTCCCACATTATAGTAATTAAATAGTTCCTCCCACATCCTCAACAAAGTCAAACACAGCAGCTTCACTGGGTGAAAAAGACCACTCTTGATTTGGGTGAGAAATGTTCTTTCCCACCCATGAGGAAGGCCAAGCAGCGAATCCTCCCACTGCTGAGATTAGAGCAGTTATTTCTGCTAACACTGCCATCCCTTCTCTCTCTAGAACACTTTCTCTGTTATCAAGTTGAGCAAAGCCAGGAAAAAGTAAGCTGGTCAAATGTTTACTTGGTTGGTGAGCGTTGATAAAATGTTGGCGTCTGTGTGGTTCTGGACGAGACATGCACCCCCTGACCCAGCCAGCCCTGGGCTACAGTGAGAACCAAGGAGCAGGTGATAGCTCTTAAACAACCACCCAGTCCCAGGTTTTCAGCCCAGTGTTTGTTCACTTATCCCAGACGCTTACTCACGAGGGACTGTGTTTATATTGGCTCTGTCCCAGGGTCACTTTGGTTGAGTGGTATCCATTGGTGCGGGTCCTACAGCAAGAGACCAAGTCCTGATGCCAAGAGAGATTAGGAGTTTGCAACGGGAAAGAAGAGGAAGAAACAAAAAAAAATGTCTCCAAATCAAGTAAGTTGCTGAGATGACTTGAGCTTGTTTCTACTTGCGGAAAACTAAAATCAATCTCTGGTTCGGTTGAAATAATCTTCAGATTGTTTGAACACCATAGTTGGTGGCACGGATTTAAAGACGTCTCAGCAGATTGGAGTGCAGGAGAGCAGAGAGTAAGTGGGTTAAGATATGAGCCAGCTTAAAGCTTCACTCAATGGAAACTGTAGCCCCGTCTTTCCAGTGAGGCAAAAAATGAATAATAATAATCGTGGTGATGATGATGATGATACATTAAATAAACCTCCTTGGAGCTTTTTGCTGACTTCTTCTGCTGGTGCCTGCACTTTCTGCCTCCCTGGAGGTTCCAACAAACCTTCTGACTCTAAAAGGAAACCCTTCTGACTCCAAAAGGATAGCCAATTATCTCAAGTTTTACAGCATGAATAATCTAATTGGATACTAAGAGGACTCCAGATACTTGCACAAAAACTAAACCATCACACAGAAGGGTATTATCCCCCTGCCTGGCCTCCTTCTTCCTAAAAGCCTGGAGAGTGAACAGACTTGGGTGTTGAACAACCCCCATTTCCTCCTGCTCTACCGCGAGTGGGCACCGTGGCCTCAGGCGTGGGACCAACCTCTTCATGTCCTCTCAGTTTGAGGAGGGAGGTGCTATCCACTGTGCCTCCCTTGATAGGAGAAATCAAGCATGCATTGAAGCCCTTGACAAAGAAAAAATTGCTGAACAAAAGCAAGGTCTGCAGGACATGGGTCCTATTGCTGCTGGGCATTTTGCAAGGATAAATATTACGTAGTCACTCAGTTTGGTAGGAACTTTGCTCGCAAGAATTGGAACTGGAGGGGTTGGAAAATAAAAACTCCAATGGAATAAGCTAAATTCCTTTTATCTTCATTCTTTATTGTTAACTACTTAAGCCACATAATCCCCTCAGTGTCAGGTATCCCAGGCCAAGAATCCTATATACCCAGGCACATCGCCACCCCTGCACCACCAGGCCACATAATACTAGAGACTCGTTCAGAAAAACTCTTTCCAGACTGATTAATTGGTGATTGAATAAGTAGGAGAAGGAATAAGGGAAAGGGCAGAAGCAGTAAATGAGAAGAGAATGCAGGAAGCCAAAATTAGCATGGCAGGTACAATGGCACCTGCCCAGATCCCCTCTCTAGGAAGGACAGATGGCCGCAGCTGCCAGGAGGGCCGTTATACCCTTCAGAAGTGGCTGCAGTTGCAGAGAGATGCCTGACTAGGGCATCCCACAACTGACAGATCGAGGCAGGTGTATAAAGGTAGCACTGGGTCATTTTAACCCAATGCTGAACAATGCTGCTAAGCCATTTTAGCTCCTGAGCTTCCCTGGCGTCCGCTGAGGCTGTCTCCTCTGCATCACTGCTCAGCTCCCACCTCTGCCCACTCAAACTTTTCTTGTCCTCACTTCCACTGGTGTCGATCTCAAGGGCACCCCTTAACAAGCATCCTATCCCTTAAAATCCGTCTCAGAATCTGCCTCCAGAGAACGCGACTGTGACCACTAGGAAATGTAGCCAATGGAAATTCTCAAAGACTAAGAGGAGAATGAAGAAGGCAGGGGACACACTCATCTATTTTGTGCTGTCATTGCCGTTCCTTGCCTGGGTGTCTGCTGCAGCAAGGCACTGGAGCACAGTGACAAAGAAACACGTGTTAGGTTCCTGGGAACTCTTTCTCACCTTAGTTTTGTCACTCACGAGCTGTGTGGTCGTGGATAAGTCAATGTCTCAGGGCCTCTTTTTGCAAGTTAAGAAACAAGGAGAATAATGATCCTACCTGACATTTGAGTCATCATGAGGATCTCTTATGACCGTAGATGCCAGTGTGCACAGGAGATGGTAACACCCCACCTGCTAGTGATATTTCCCTCTTTTCCAGCCAAAGCTTGGAAAGACAGCAGGACCTTGAAAATGGCAGCCAGAAAGGCAGCCATTTCCACCCTGACCTTCAATCCCCAGGCTGAGGAAGTCCTTGCAGGGAGGAGTTAGCTGCTAGAAGTCATGGGAGGGGGAGGGTACTATCTCATTAAACTCTCATGCCATAGATCATATCGAACACCTGATACCCATGTGTTAAACTCCAGGCCAGTCCACACACAAAGGGAGAAGGAAATTAACTAAATCCTGCAAACAAATAAAAACTTCCCACAGGGAATAAGCCAAGTAACAGGAGTTACAGAAGGCCTCCCTGAGGAAGTCACACTTGAACTGAGAACTGAATGACGAGAAGGAGGTATGTTGACAAGGAAGGGAAGGAAGGTGATTGCAATCTGAGATGAATATGAGTCCCAAGAAGTCCTCGTGGTCAGGGGAGCAGAGAGCAGAAGGCCTGGAACACGAGGGTAAACCTGGGAGAAGTTGGGAGGCAAGAGTTGAAAACGGGCTGGGGAGAGGATGAGGGCCAAGTTGAGCAAGTCCTGGCAGGTCGAAGACTATTAGCTTTATCCTGAATACAATGGGGAGTTGTTGAAGGGCCTTAAGCAGCAGGCAGATGGTTATACCAGCTGCAGAGGGAAGGATAGGTGGCAGGGAGGTCAGAGTGGGTAGCATTAACGACCATGAGCATTGGTTGATTTACTACATGCTTGGCACAGTTCTAAGTGTTTAAATGAAGCACAGGCACCCAATAAAATAGGTACTATTGGCCGGGTGCAGTGGCTCACGCTTGTAATCCCAGCACTTTGGGAGGCGGAGGTGGGTGGATCGCCTGAGGTCAGGAGTTCAAGACCAGCCTGGCCAATATGGTGAAACCCTGTCTCTACTAAAATACAAAAATTAACCAGGCATGGTGGTGGGTGCCTGTAATCCCAGCTACTCAGGAGGCGTAGGAAAGAGAATCACTTGAACCTGGGAGGCAGAGGTTGCAGTGAGTCGAGATAGTGCCATTGCACTCCAACCTGGGTGACAGAGCGGGAGTCCGTCTCAAAAAAAAAAGGTACTATTATGATCCCCATTTTAAAGATGAAGACATGAAAATACACAGAGAACAAACAAACACGATGCCAACCAAGCTGTCTGGCTGCAAAGCCACACACATAACTACACAATACTACATGGTGGGTAGACCAGATGGACAGCTATTTTAGTAATCCAAATTTGAGTGACAGCAGTGAAATTGGAAAGAAGTGGATGGATTTTCAAGCGTGTAGGAGATCAAAAGAAAAGACAGAATTCAGTTAAACTTTGGCCACAGGGATGTGGGGAGATGGTTTCTGGGAGAGTGATGGGGTGGCAGTGAGAGACACTGAGATATAGGGGTCCAGAAGAAAACCAGGGTTGCAGTATCAGGACGGGCAGGAGATCGGGGACAGCATGAGTCCACTGGGACCTGCAGAGATTTGAGATGTCCTAATGATATATTTCGTAGTATTGTATTCTTTTAAGGAGACCTGGTTTTATCATCCTACAAGATTCTGGCTCTTTCTGTTTGACTACGATCCATCTGGAATAGTCACCTGTTTAATATAATCTGGCTCCTGTGCACACAGGGAAAGGAGCCACTGTCTCCCTTAAAGTCCCCTTCCAGAAGCAAGAGCGTCCTCACCCCTCCTCAGCCCAGCACATCATCATGCGAAATCATCATGGGAAGCAGGACAGTCCCTGCTATGCAAGGAGAGGACAGTTGAGCATGAGGGCTGGTTAAGAGCAGAGATTTCTGAGCCCAACTCCAAGCCCTACCATTTATGAGTTGTGAGATTATGTCTTTGCCCAATTTATTAATCTGTCTAAACCTCAGTTTTTCTATCTGTAAAATATGGTTCTTGAGAGGCTGCAATGAGATGATATACCTAAGAGAAAGCCCAGAGCCTGGCAGGCAGCAGCCAAGTGATGGTAGCAGTTATTATCCCTAGTGGAAATCCCAGTGCATGAACACTTTTGGATTGTTGTTTGTTTCACAGCTCGAGTCTCTGGAACTGGAGGAATCCCTTCCAGTTACCTCCTGTTCTTGCTTTTCAGATGCCAGGGGCCTATCTTGCCAGAACAGCGGTCATGAGCCATGAGGGCAGTTTCTACACATCTTCCTAGACAGGATGGCTCAGCTCATGAACTGGAAGATGTTTTGCCACTGTTCAGCCACAAGAATGGTTGTCATTTGCTCCCTTGCTTGTAAAGGAAGGCCCATCTATGGCATTTGCTTAGTGAGAGCAGCAGTTTAGAGGACGAGGAAAGAAGTTTATTTGAAGAGAGTCTCAGAAAGTGAAAGGTAATTGTTTTACACAGATGATGGATGAAGCGACTCCTTTTGCAATAAGCTCTTATCTTTCCTTAAAGCTTGTTCCAAGGGGGAAAGGCTATCACCTGGCCTACTGTGATTCTTGGAGTCTCCTCTGGCAAAAGAGGTGGCAGTTGTGGCTTGCCTCCATTTCGTTTTCTTTGCTGAGGCCTCCAGAAAGTCAACCTGCCTCAGAAGGTGCAGGTCCCATGGGCTGTGGCCCCTCACGGGATGGTTACAAGGCAGGCAACGGAGTCACACATTTTGTTGCTTCCCAGGACACTGGAGACTTCTCACCTTGAGGGTGGGAGAGGTCTGACGGTTTGAAGGAAAGAGGGATTCCCAGATACTGCAGGTCTTGGTAGGGAAAATGTCTTTATTTATGAAGCCTTGGGGAGCACAATCATGAGTGATTTGGGGAAGGATTTCATGGGGAATGGAGACTCTTTGAAACAGACAGGTCTCGCCTCATTTCTCTCTAGTCCCTGGCAGCAGCTGCTCACAGGAAAGAGTGCAGGGTCTTTGCTAAGATTCTCTGAGGTTCCAGCACTGCATAGAAACAAGTAGCTAAGTGTCCAAGTAATTGTCACCATCTGTACCTAAGAGAAAGGAAAACCTCACATGTGACCAGTTTTTTTTTTAAGCAACCATTTCTTGAGAGAATAAAGCGGAAAAACCTGAACTCATCCTTTTGCATGTACTAGGAGAAAGAGAAAACACAACAAAACACACACACCTGACCCCTAGCTAACCTTTCTCGGGATGGGGATGGGAGGGTCCTGTCTGGAATCTCAGAAGTTGGGGCTTCCTAAGGCACCCCTACACCCCCGTTTCCTGGAATCTGCTAAAAGAAAATGGAAAACCAGCCGAGATATTTGACTGAGGTTTCTTAAGAAAACATATTCTCAGTTTGGGTTGTTTTCTGAGGGGAGGGTTGGAGCGATGTGGTTTAAGTAAGAAAATTGCTCATGAACAGTGATGGAAATAATGACTCTCTTGACTGTTCCACATGTCTCTGGCTATAGTTACAGGAAGCAAAGTGGAACAGTGTTTGCAAATTACCTGGGGAACGCGGGCAGAGTGGGCAACTGATCTAAAAGGCTGGAGCCAAGAAAACATCACCGCATCAGTGATCTGGGTAATTCCATGGCTGGAGCATGTGTTTAGTTACTTAAGTGGAAGGTGGGGACGATCTTATTTCGGGAGACTGGCTAGACTCCAAGATGAAATAAGAGAACCTACTTTATCTAATTTGTTGCCCACACTCCCTAGAGACTAACGCATCTCAGGTCTCTCTGACGTCTATCCTAGTGAATCTCAAAAGATTTATTTTCATACTCTTTTAATAAGGTCAGTCAACCAAAATCTAAACTACTTGACTTGACTTTGAAAATGGTTTTAGAATTACAGTTCATAGTATAAGAGCACAAACAGTTTCCATTATCTTTGAATAAACCCAGTAAATAATATTCACAAATTCTAAGACACAGACAATTTTAGTTGTTTGACCATCAGAATCAGTTTTTCTCTGGTGTATCTTTGTGGTTACCCTTTATGATGTCACGTGTCTGCTACCATCTATCTATTCAGGGAAAGATAAACAGAGGGCAAACTATTTGTTTATACCTTTTGGGTTAAAGACACAAAAATTCTGCTTAATTGCCTTCACCAATCAGTAGAAGATCCTAAACTCCTGGAGATCATGGAGCTCAAATGGTTAGGGTGGGCCATGTGTACACAGTCATTCATTCAATAATTCATTCACTCTCTCAGCCAGTCAATAAGTGTTGCACATCTGCAAAGTGCCCGGCACTGGGCTAGGCTCTGGGCATTTCAAGATGAATAAGACCCCACTTCTGAATGATGCAAAGAGCTTTCCAGCTACACAGTGACATTTGTAATGTCACAGGCAGTCCAAGGAGGGAGTGGTTACTTCACAGAAGTCACTAGAGAAAAAGAGTATTTATGCAGGGCCTACAAGGATGGGAAAGATTTTGGCAGGGAGAAACAGAGGGCTAAGGAGCTCTAGAAAGATGAGTTTCCAAGTATAAGCAAACTGAGGAAGCTGGAAATGAGGAAAACGGGGTGGCCACCATGGCTGCAGCTTGGGAAATGCGGAGCGGAGTAGTGGCAAATGAGCCGCTGACAAATCGCCAAGTTTCTTCAGAAGCAACGAGTGGGGGCTTTTCTCTGTAGTAGCTGGGAACCAAAGAAAATGTGTGCATGGAGGCAGAGGCAGAGGCAATCAGGGATCTGATGGGAAAGTTCAGTGTGCTGTCAGGTGAGGAATGCATTACACAGGTGGGTTGGAAATACTGGGATAGGAGGCAAGAGATACAGACTTAAGCAAATGCCTGAGAGGGAAGCAGTAGGTTGCTGAGCGGGGCATTGCCGAGGGCAAGAGGAGAAGGAGGTGGCTGTGCAGAGGGGGCAGGCCACCCATCTGGACTCTGTCCTGGCCCCACTCTTGGCAGCTATGGGACCAGGTTTAAGTGGCTTCCAGTTTCTCTGGAGAGAGAGAAGGGCTGGGTACAGCAGCCCCTCCCCCAAGCCTATTGAGACATCTGTAGGGAAGAGAGTTCAGCTCACTGGGAAGGAGAAGCCTTCAAGGCTGGAGAGCGCTGTGGTGATGTGGTTATCTAATTTTGCTGTGGGTCAGAATTGCCTGGGCAGCATAGCAAGCGGTCCCATCCCTGGAAACTCAGACTGGGCTGCCTTTGTAGCTTCACCACACTTTGGAAAACCCTAATCTCACATCTGGGGTGTTTTCTGATTCTCTGTTTGGAGGATTCTGAAGCTCAGAGGGGCTGGGTGAGTCCAGCCTGAAAGGGGCACATCCCATCACCTCTCTCTCCTCCCACCATTCACAGGGACGCCCAACACGATGCCCCCCGCGTCTTCATCTCTCCCTCTCCACCTCCTCAGTCCCTCTCCCCAGACTTCATGGGAGCCTGTTGAGCTCAAGAGATCCCCAAGAACCAAGATGCAAGCCTGTAGATTTCAGGACAGCTGGTCCTGGTGCTGCTGGCTGCTCGAGAGGGCCGGGCCTCCTCATTGCCGTCACCAGCCCCCGTTGGGCCTCATCAGAGCAAGGCCAGACTCGGCTGATGCACAGTGCTGTATTCCTTGACACCTCCATGGGGCTTGCTACCCAGAACGTCCCAGGCTTGTTGGAAATGCTGAAGCTCAGGCTCACCTCAGATCCACGACTCAGAGTCTGTATCTTTTCCAGATCCTGGAGTGATCGCATGTGCACATAAAAATCGGAGAAGCTTTGGCTTCCATAGCCTCTGCTGGCTGTAACTAATCCTTCCTCACCCCATACTGAGGGAAAAGAAAGAAGGGAAGGGAGGGAAAGGAAGGGAAGAGAAAGGAGAAGGAAGGACAGAGGGAGAGAGAGAGAGAGAGAGAAAGGGAAGGAAGGAAGGAAAGGAAGGAAGGAAGGGAGGGAGGGAGGGAGGGAAGGAAAAAGAGAAAAGAAGGAAGAACAGGAGGTTAGGAGAGAGGAATGAAAGAAAGAGAATGAGAGAGGGACAGAGGGAGGGAGAAAGAATGATTCTGTGAGTCTCTTAACTCTGGTCCTCCTGAGACACATCTTTTCTTCTACTTTTCCTTTGTTTCACACTTAAGCTTTGAAGATATAAAGTAGGACCAGAGGGTGGGAAATTCAAGAACCTTGAAATAAAAGACCTTTCTGTTTGCTTTTCATTTCCTAAAAAGGAAGTCCTCACTGACTGTTCCTGTAAGGGATATTAAGCTGCGTGGATTATGGGTGATTCGTCACACAGCAATTTGGAGCAGGAAGCACACAAAACCCTAGAGCTAGCCTGCACACAACTAATAGAAGCCCTCAATTAATCGGATTGGCTTCCACCTTCAGGAGAAAAGCAAATACTAAGAAAACAAATTAGCACCTAGAATTTAACAACTTCCCTTTTTTGGTGTGGGGGCACGTTATATTCAGAGTACATGATGACTGATGGCTCGTCTCATAGGCACAGACATCTTTACAATCCTCTAAGGCAGAGTGGTGTGGTGGAAACAGAGTTGGCAGAGGCATCAGAACTGCCCAGGTTTCCATCCCAGCTCCAGCATGCATGGGCTGTGTCGCTTGGCAAGCAGTCTCACCACTCAGAGCCTTGATCTCAGGATTAAAAAAATAATAACCTATTCAACAGAATCACGGTCGAGAAGATTAGGCGTTTGCGCAACTGCTCACCTGGTGGATACTCAACTGGAATGAGTTCTCTTTCTCAGTTCCTGCCTACAGATCTATAGACACTTAGCTTAAAAAGCTTTGATTGTGGCCAGTTGCCTGGTATACCTAATACCAGCAGAGGAGTGTATTTTCCCTACTATGGAGGAACAGAGGTAAAGGTTTTCCAAGTTTGAAGCAATCATACAAACAAAATAGGAGCCCAAAGACTTCTGGGGAGCTTTGGAATGAGAGGTGCCCATTCTGGTTTCAGAAACGCCAGCGCCATCTCTTGGAGGAGCATGAAATTGGTTCCTTGGGCTGAAGAAGCATCCGTGGGGCCCCAGGTAGGTTCAGCTGGTCCTCTCCCTCTTTCTACTGTAGTTTCAAATTGGAACCCCAGGGGTTCTTCGAAGGGAAACATTCTTAATTATTTCTTTATAAAGGTCCTGCATACCTTTGTTTGTCTCTCTTCCAATCAAACCATTCTTTCTCTGTAATTTCATTGGGTCCAGTATTTCCAAATTTCAGTCCCAGTTTGTAAATCTACAACTCAACCCAAACCTTCAAAGACTGAATTTTCTAAGTGGTTAGTTATCCCTCTAACACAGAGGATCTTCCTTCTAACACCCTAGCAGAGGCTGGGTAGCCTAGCACTCAAGATCCTGGACTCTGAAGCTAGACCACTGTGGTTAGCATCCCACCTCCACTCAGCCTTCCAGCTGTGCGACCTTGGAAAGTTACTTGACCTCTCCGTGCCTCAGTTTCCCCACCCACAAAATGAGGCTGACAACAGATACCACCTAGAATGGTTGTTGCAGCATTACAGGAGTTCACACCTGCAGCACTCGGTGCAGGCCTGTGACGGATCATGAGCTAAGTGTTTGCCATCATCTTGGTTTTCAGTGGCTGTTCCCTTACATAACACTTACAATGTTGGGCTAGGATTTCACTTGACTTGTCAGGGTTGCCCACCAGGTGGTGTTTCTGTAGCATGGGCAGTAAGGACAGCATAGATCTAGGCCACACTCAGAAATGCACATGGTTAGCACACAGACCCCGTGATTCAGATGCAGGTGGTCTGGGGGCCTGATTTTTAGAGCTGCTGCACTCAGTTTTGTGCTCCTAGGGGGCAGGGACTAGCTCCATCCATCTCAGACCCCAGCCTGTGTGCAGCGAGCACCCGCCCCCTTGAAAGTACTCAGCTCAAGTTGCTTTCCTTCTCCATCTTCTTTAATAAATGATCTTGGAGTGAACAAATGGGAGGCTGACAGTATTACACTAAAATAACAGGAGTTTCTGGTCACCTGAGAAGCACAATGGTCTCTCATCTTCTCTTTACTCCATTAGGAGTTCATATGCCTGCATTTTCCTTATTAAATCTGAGGTGCTTTTCTGAACTCTATCTGAGAAGGAGATGAAGCAATCGATGAGTGTCTCACACACAAACACATGGAAACAGGTTCTTAGTGAGAGCGGTGGGGACTCTGACTCCAAATTTAATGATTTTTCACTAGACAGGAATGATGCTTCCCTTCACTAGAAAGCAATGATGTCTTTGGTGGTTGCATCAATGACCAAACATGTATAATAAACTGCTTCTTTGAACTTGAGGACATCTGATTAAGAGATAGAAAGCAAAACAAGCCTTCACAGATGGTAATAGTGCTGGGACACACCACCTTTTGTGAAGAACTGAAGAGCATATATTAATAACAGAAATCACATCGGTGTGCCCTTACTGAGAATCAACAAAGGAGAACACGTCTGTGTTTTGTGGAAACATGACTGAAGCCTTCATCCAATGAGGTTGGCTGGCCCCGCTCTCCTCGTGCCATCAAGCACCTCTACGCTGACTCAGTAGAGCAGCACAGCCCTGTGTGTGGAGAGATTCCCATGCACCATGGGAAGAGGGACCAAGCCTGGGCCCTGAAGGGCACAGCTGGTGCAGTCTGCAGGAGGCTCCGTGTTTCAATGACTGTGATGTCCCCACACCCCAAGGGCCATCTGTAGATCTGCTGCTCCAAAGTTTCTCACAGTGGCTTTTCTTTGGAGGTCACTCTCCAGTTAAGTGGGGGACCAACTGCAAACTTCTCCCATCAATATGAACTGCAATATGATATTGCAGCAAACAAAACACACACACACACACACACACACTCATCCAGAAGCATTTAACAAGAGAAGTGTGTACCCACACATTTAGTCCCAAGATCTCTTTCCAGGCCCTGTCCAGGTTCATGGTGGAAGGCTGTCCTCTGCACACTGGCTTCCCCAAATCTTGCCATATTCCAGAGCAGGGGAATCCTTTCTCCATCTTTTGGCTCAGATCTACTGCGGAGTGTGGGAGAAATATTAAAAGTAATGATCCTTGATGGTTAAAGCTGCCTTATCAAGTTCCCGCCCCTGGGTTTAAATAAAGTCTCTTTTTCTGCCAGCTTTAGATAAGGATGGAGGGTGAGAGAAACAGAGACAGAAAGAGAGAGAGAAGAAGGGAGAGAGGCAGAGAAGCAAGGACTCTATAGGGCAAGAAAGAGGTTGGACATTAATTCGTTTTATGAATATTTGTTTTATTCTTCTTAAGAACAAGGTTTGTCCCAGGTGCCTTGGGGGCAAGAGAGAATTTAAGGGGTGGCAAGGGGCCACTGTCCCGCATCTTGGGGACGTTGTAGGCAGGCAGGTAGAGATATGCTAAGGTTCCCGGGTCCTGGAGATGCCAGGCAAGTTGGAAAATGCAGAAGAGGAGGCTGGGATGGACAGGGGTCATTTTGGCTGAAGCTGGTTACGAGAGGCTTAGAAGGTGAAAGTGTCTGCTGTGCTGGGCCCTGAAATATGGGTCTTCTGTGGCCACAGTGGGAAAGGGGAGCCCTAGAGGTCCTTGAACAGTCTGAGTGACAACACCTGGGCTGCCCAGCCCCAAAGGCCAAAACCAAGACATGTCTTTGTCTCAGAGGTTGGGCCTGGGGTCTGGAGCTGTGGATGCTGACCCTTTCATGGGCATGGGGACAGGTGAAAAGCAGGAGCGAGGCAGGCAGGAGTGGGTGCCAGCACCAGTCCACAGCCATGAGGCCCGTGCCAGGCCAGCCTGTGGGGACACTGGGTCCCTGAGAGAGACATAGAAGCTCCCACCAGCAGAAGACTTGAAGGTGGTCAGTTCTGAAGTCCTCTCCTTCTTAGGCCTGGACCTGGGGACACAGGCTCCAGCCAGCAGCAGGAGCCCACGAAACTCATTTGTCCCAATCTTCTTCCCAAGTCTCAACAGCTTTCAGGGGGTTCTGTGACAGGTGCCCCACTTCCAGCTCCACAGCCAGCCCTACGCTAACTCTGACAGATGAAAGCCCTCAGAATCCCCTTCTTCAATTGTACTGAACCCAACTTGTGGAAAGCAAAACAATATTAAAAATACTTTTTAAGAAACTCTAGAATATATTGTCATCAAAGTGATCACGGTTCTGCTTATTTTTGGTCATCGCAATCAATGTACTGAGCCCCCTTTGCCCCGACCCTAGCAGGGCCTGAGTCTCAGCGTCCATAAAACGAGGCTATGGCCCTTGGGGAGTTCCATACGGTGCCACAGTTGGCTTCTGAGTTACTCTAGAGTGATAAATGCAGCCTTGGCAGTAAAATACCACAGAGGTAATGAGTGCGGACTCCGTGCTCCCTCCGCAGGGGCAGGTGCGTGAGGCTCTAGCGCCACCTCGTGGGCCGTGGGATTCGTGCCCGTCTTCTCCCGGGCGGGAGTTCCTCTGGAGCCAGGAACTCTTTGGGCTCAGGGTGTCTTTTTAGAAAAGCTTCTGACATTGGTTCTTCTTTAGTGGACCTTCTCCAGTAAAAAGAGGTGAACAACTCCAAACTTTTCCCCACCTAAAGGGATTGAAAGGCTGTTTCAAAGGAATTAGAGCTCTGAGACTGCAACCCACAAAACACACGATAGCATATACACAGAGATGCACATAGAAACATAGACACACAGGGACACACACCAGAGATACACACACACACACACGGACAGGCAGACACATGGCCACAAACACATATGCAGAGATGCACACAGAAACATACACACAGGGACACACACCAGAGATACACACACAGACACACACGGACAGGCAGACACATGGCCACAAACACATACACAAAGATGCACACAGAAACATATACACACAGGGACACACACTAGAGATACACACACAGACACAGACAGGCAGACACATGGTCACACACACACACACACACACACACGCACACACACACAATGATATTCAACAAGGGAAGGGTGCACCCACAGGCTCAGTCTTGAGACCTCTCTCCAGGCTCCTGGGTGGGTTGGGGAAGCTGAGCCTCCCTGCCTGCTCATAGCACACAGCCTCCACAAATCTTACTCTATTCCAGAGTGAGATGGGAACGTTAAAATTGATGATCCCTGATGGCCAAGGCTGCCTTATCAAGATCCTGCTCCCGATTCAATAAGAAAAGATGCCTCTTGAGCCAGCAGCAGATAAGGCTGCAGCCCTGGGCGTTCCCAGGAGAGCGAACAATGGAAGCCCCCAGGATGCCTCTATATGAGGTAGGATGGTTACTTGCTCAGTCTCTGCCTGCCAGGCCCTTATCTGGGAGGCGCTAGTTCGGGTCGCACCCTCCTGTGTTCCTAGCTGGGGCTGCCGCCCACCAGGCTTCTGAGGCCTTCCTGGTGGGGGTTGGTGGAATGGTGGCCGGGGCAGGGTGTTGATGGTGCATCCTGAAGTGCTCCCTGCACCTTTCCCAGAAAAAGAAAAGGACACCATGAAAACACTTCACCCTAGACGTGGTTTACCCTCGGGAAAGCTGATGTGAAGGAAGTTCCAGGGGGCCAGGGATAGAAAAGGATTTAGAAAGACGAAGGCAACAGACAAACGACACTTACAAAGTGCCCAACGTCTGCAAGTCCTGATAGTCACAGGGAAGGATATCAGCTGGGGGGAAACCTCACCTTTTAGGCCTGTGTGTCAATTTTGCACTGCTGAGCTGTGTGACCCTAGGCAGGTTACTTAACCTCTCTGCGCCCTGGCATCTCCATCTACAAAATAAAGCTTCTAACAGCACAGGCCTCACACACCTGTGTGGAGACCCCATAAGTCAACAACATGTGTTTACCTGAGGAAATGAATGTGGGTGCCCCTTTAGGCCTGTCCCACAGAGTTATACACCTGAAAGACCTCAGAGTGAGTCCACACCCCTTACCAAGTAATGCAGGCCTTGAATAATCGCCACTTGAAGGGAGGTGGGGAGAAAGAGCCCCGTCACAGCACAGCTAAATTTACTAAAAAAGAAACTCTTTGCCCACTTATCTTTCGAAAGTGCCTCACAGCAGAGGCAGCCCCAACCCCTTCCTCTCTCTCCAGCCTCACCTCTCCTCCTAAAATTCAGTTCCTCCTCACACTCTCAGTGCCTGGCCCCAGCCATGCATTGGATGCCCTGAAGAGCTTTTGAAAGGGACCAATCCCTGGGCCCTATCTCAGGTGTGTCTGAGCATCTGTAGATTTTAGAAGCTCTGAGGAGGTTTTACATGCATTTAGGGTGGAAATCACTTGTAAGTATATTTTTTTAACTGTTCCCTTTAAATATGAATCAATGGACCACTTATGGCTTCTGCTAATTCTCTTCCATATGCCCATGGTTCCTTGTTGCAGTATCATTTGTATAATAAAAAGATTGGAGCTAACCAGAAAGTCCGTCAATGGGGGGAAAATTAAATAATATGTAGTTCATTCAAGCAATGGAATACTATGCAGCTCTGAAAAGTGAATCAGGAAGCTTTCTATGAACGGATGTGGAAAGTCTCCAACGTACAGCATTAAGTGGAAAAAGCAAGACATATAGTAGTGTGCACGTTCTATATTTTACATAAAATGTGAATAAAGGCAGTTTATATTCATGCTTTCTTAGATATACATTTAAAAAACTCTAAAAAGATACACAAAGAATGGTCTAGTAGTCATCATGGGGGGTCTGGGAAGGCGAGAGATAATATATTATATTTTCAAGTTTTTGAATTATGAGAACATGTCATTCATTCAAAAATTGAATGTAAAAAGGGTTAAGAAAGAGAACAAAGCAAGGGCCAGGGCACGTCTCCACTGTCTGCCCTGGCCTTCTCAGAAGTGGATCACACCTGGTGCTGGGCAGGGGGACAGAAATTGCTGTGGCCTGAGCAGAGCCTGGGTCCAGCCAGCATCTATGCAGCCCACGTCCTCCCAGGGAATTTCTCTGTGCTCTGTTTTGAGGTGATGGTCCTGGTACTGGAGTTGCAGAGCTAGGTCCCTGCTTCTTGCATATCCCTGAGGCTGCCCTGTTTGCTCTTCCTGTGTGGAGGGCATTGGCAGAGGCCTCTGGCCTGTAGAACCTTTGTGAGCTGAGCCACAACTCACTTTGAGCTGTTCTCTGCCCTGGCTTTGCTACCCTGAGGTCTCCAGTGCCATCCACACCTTCCTTCTGCCACTGCCAACAGCCACAGGTGACGGATGGGGACCATAATGTGAGAGGAGAAGTGTGTACTGGAAATCAGCATGAAGGGATATCCAAAGACCTGGAGAAACCCAAATCACATGGGGATGGGAGAGTGAAGACCCGAGGGAGGGATGTGCGGCAAGCCCTGCTCTGAGCTCTGAGGGTGCAGGTGTAATCAAGACTGAGTGCTACCCCACCAGACCTGTAGACGAACTCTCCTTCCGGTGAGGCAGTGAACCTGCAAGAACGGGAAGGTGGTGGTGGGATGGGTGCCATGGAGGAAACGAGGAAGCAGGAGATACATTGGGAGCCAGGTGGGGTTGCAGTTCTCAGCAGGGTGGGGCTGAGGTGGTGATGGGCGAGGGAGTGAGCTGTGGAATATCCAGGCAGGGAGAGCAGCAAGTGCAAAGGTGCTGGGACAGGAGTGGATTTTGCGGGTCTGCAGGGCAGTCAGTGTACTGGGAGTGCAGTGGATGAGGTAGGACATGGAGGCCACAGAGTCTCAGAAGCTGTCAGAGGCTGGCGTGCAGTCAGGTTCTGCAGGGCGTTGTTGGCCACTAGGAGGATTACAACTTTTTCTCTTACCCCAAGTGGACCTGAAACCATTGGAGGGTCTGAGGGAAGAGTGATATGGTCAGATGAAGTTTTTAAATCATGTATTTAATTATTCTAGTTGATGTGTAGAGAATGGAATTGGCGAGGGAGGAGAGAGTAGAAGTAGGGGGACGAGTTAGGACTGATGGGAGATTGAGTTGCTCCTTGACCGTCACAGGATTCTGCATCCTCTGCCTTTACCATGGGCCTTGCTGCCTCCCCCAGGGACAGAGTGTACCCCTCCAACCCTATTGACTGCACATTTGGCCATGTGACTTGCTTTGCCTCAAGGGACATGAGCAAAGGCCACATCTGAGCAGAAGTTTTGAGGGCCATTGCCTGGTTGGCTCTTGCTTTTTTCCCTCTGCTCTGAGAACAGGCATTTCCAACAGGGGGTCCCCTCCAGCCCAGGTCCTAGAATGGGAAAGCCTACGGAGCAGGGCTGCCACCGCAGCACACAGCCGTGACAGACATGGGAGTGAGAATGAGATGGCTGTCATCGTAAGCCTCGGAGATGTGGAGATTGCTGACCGACACAGGGGCCCTTGGGGTACCAGACTACAGAGGCACTGCTGGAACGGTGTGAGGAGAGTTGACTTTGTAATGTTTTCTGAACAGCAGAGCTACCCAAATTGGAGTTTGATGTATGGCATGAGGGAGAGTTTGATTTGGTTTAGGGATATGTTAAGTTTGAGATACTCATTAGACATCTAGGTAGAGGCTAGAGTTCCTAGAAAATGTCAACTACAGGTACAACTTGGAGTCATCTTCTCACATTTGCAAACTCAATATATGCAAATGGTATGAAAAGTCATGAGGCTATACGTGATCAACCAGAGAGAGGGTGTAGAAAGAGGTGTGTTCTTAGGACCTGGGGCACTCTAGCATGTGCAGAATGGAGATCTCAAAGGGCGAGTGAGCACTGACCTGGTGGTGGCGTAGGCAGGTGCATGTCAGGGAGACAGAACCTGTGTGCAAATACAAGGAAGGTGAGTGATATGGTTTGGCTGTGACCCCACCCAAATCTCATCTTGAATTGCAGCTCCCATAATTCTCACATGTTGTGGGAGAGAGCCGATGGGACATACTTGAATCATGGGTGCAGTTCTCATGGTGGTGAATAAGTCTCACGAGATCTGCTGGTTTTATAAGGGGAAACTCCTTTTGCTTGGCTCTCGTTCTGTCTTTGCCGGCTGCCAGGTAAGATGTGCCTTTTGCCTTCCATCATAATTGTGAGGCCTCCCCAGCCACTTGGAACTGTGAATCCATTAAACCTCTTTTCCTTTATAAATTACCCAGTCTTGTGTATGTCTTTATCAGCAGCATGAAAATGGACTAATACAGCGAGAGAGCCTGACACCTTCAAGAAGGGGGCAGAGGACAAACTCTCCAGCCTGCCTGGGCTCATGCCCAGCACTGTGGCCCTTCTCTATCCAGGAGTCTTCCCTGTCATTATGCACACCCTCAGTCACTGTCCTCTGCTTGGCAGAACCTCTCTGGACTCACAGTTTGTGGACCAGTTTGTTCTCATTAATCCCACGACTTAAATTTCTACCACCCATGACATACAACCTTTCCCTCTCCTAACTCAACCCCTTCGTCACTTTTCCCCACTTCTGACATAAAGGTAACCCATCTTCCTAAATTACAGTTTCTTGTGGCCCAGCCTTGCCCCAGTACCAATTTTTAGGAGATGATTTTTGTCACCATAGGTTTTATTTTACTGTGAATGGCATAAGATTTGTTTGGGGCTCTTCTCTCTCTATATCCACCTTCCCTGCCCTCCAGTTCACCATGCTCCCCCAGCATGATCTCCAGTCTTCCCTAATGGCTGTTGGCTCCACGTCCCTCCAGCACTCTAAGAGTTATCAGCCTGCAGAACTATGAGCTGCTCAGGTCACCCTACAGCAAGTCACTCCTCCCACCCAGATCATTCTCCCTCAACCCATCAGAGCAATCCCTCGAAAACAGGAAGGTGGCCCTTCACTCCCTTCCCTGCCACACTCCTGCCTGGTAATTCCACCATGGCTGCTTTCAGCCTTACAGGGACCTCAAGTCCCTGGATACTTCCATCCCTGCCATGATGTCTGGAACTCTCAAGAAACATTTTGGACAGTTTATCTGCCTGCTGTTGGATTTATTGAGTAGTGAAGAAACTCTGTAAGTTCACATATCTCTACTCTATCCCTGACAATTTTTCTGGGACAGGAGAGGAACCAGAAAAGGAATGGAGTTGGGGATTGAGGAAAGAGGGAAGAAACAAGAGAAGGAGTACCTTGGGCAGCTGGGCAAGAAGAAACAAAGCCACACCATCCAGAGACAGGGATTTTGGAATAACTGCAAAGTCACAAAAGTATTGGGAAGATGACTTAATGCCTCTTGAATTCAAATCCTCAGACATACACAGATATTATGGTGATCATCATAGCAAAGCTAGCCTTCCCAGGAAAGAGAATGCCAGAGGTTTTCCTCAGAGGAGGCATAGAATTAGCCTAGCCAGTGATCAGTTAAAGGACAAGTGTTGACTTTGACTTTACCCCAGTCCACTCACGCTGCCACCCCCATGCCCTACAGAGCCAGCTGTGTCCTTGTGTAAAGCACACCAGGAGACACCAAAGATATCACAGAGCAGGTCCAAGTGGCACATGGGTTCTGAAACCTTAATGCAAACCAATGGCATGCTGGTATCTGATCCCACCATGACCTTCATCTCGAGAAAGGTGCCACGAGGCTGTTTCTTGAAAGGAAATTTTGTTGACCTGGTTCCTACACTGAATATGACCACTCACTACCTGGATTTCTTTAGCCATTTGGAATAGGAGCAAGACCACAAGCGCTCATTACCTTCCTGCATGAAATTACATCTCCTGGGAGGAAGACAGCCATAAACATCAAGGTGGGTGTCACCTGGTCTTAATTTCTTGGCTTCATTAGAAAAATCTGAGAACTCGGAACGACATACCCACAGAGAACATTTGGGTTTACATAAACTAGTATTTCCTTCGTCTATAAATACATAGCCAGTTTAATGTAAAAGAATTGTGGGCCCAAATCAACAGTTTTAGGGTATTTAATTAGGATATTATTCAGTAGGCACAAACGGCTCTTCCTAGTTCTATATTTGATTCACCACTGAAAAATTTGAAACTAGGAAGCAGATCTCTAGAGAAGTTGCATTTATTATTTTAGAGTAATGGTAAGCTTTGGGGATTTGATGAAAACGATGGGCCATCTCATCATAAAAATTCACACATACAAACATTTTTTTCTATGCAATTTAGAGGGTACCCAACCCCAGCTAAGAATCTCTGATCTATTGATTAAAATTCTAAAATAACTAAAATAATATGCATTTATTTATTTATTTTGAGATGGAGTCTTGCTCTGTTGCACAGGCTGGAGTGCAATGGCATGATCTTGGCTCACTGCAGCCTCTGCATTTCGGGTTCAAGCAATTCTCATGGCTCAGCCTCCCATGTAGCTGGGATTTCAAGCGTGTGCCAACACGCCCAGCTGATTTTTGTATTTTTAGTAGAGACGGGTTTCACCATATTGGCCAGGCTGGTCTTGAACTCCTGGCCTCAAGT
Organism: Pongo pygmaeus; assembly: GCF_028885625.2. Classification (NCBI taxonomy): domain Eukaryota; kingdom Metazoa; phylum Chordata; class Mammalia; order Primates; family Hominidae; genus Pongo; species Pongo pygmaeus. The sequence goes on from NC_072395.2 coordinate 51,261,439, forward strand.
GATCCATCCACCTCGGCCTCCCAAAGTTCTGGGATTACAGGCATGAGCCACCATACCCGGCCCCAATATGCATTTTCTTAGTGCCTGAAAGCTACCATGACATGGGCATGAAATGGGCCCAGTGCAGACTACATGTGTGAGAAGAGACTTCCTCCAGGCCAGCACGACACTTCTTCCCTATGGTCACAAGTGCCTTTTTCCTCTTTGTGTAACAACTCCTCTCTAACCATCTGCAGTTTGCATGTGTTGAACCAAACCCTAACTCCAAAAACTTAGGTCTGGTCAGTTGGAACCTCCCATTTATTTGGCTACAGTGATGGGTTCAGGGATGGCCATGTGACCAAAGTCAGTGAGTGAGACTCAATTCCAGGACTCTCTTGAGACTACTGGGAAAAACAAATGCTATTTCTGTTGGAGTGGTTGAGAGGCCATGATGTAAGCCAGGGATTCTCAACAAGTGGTGATTTCACCTCCCATGGGACATTTGGGAACACCTGGAGACATTTTTGGTTATCACTTCTAGGGATGTGCTACTGACATGTATTGGGTAGAAACCAGGGATGCAGTTGAACCTCCTACAAATGCGTGGGACAACCATCCCCAACAAAGAATTACTCTGCCACAAATGCCAATAATGCAGAGGTTGAGAAACGCTTCTGTAAGCTTAGAGTTTGAGCAACTATTTTGGTGTTGCATAAAATGAGCCTGCCCAAGACTGAGGCCAACTGAAAGGAGATAAAGCTGAGAGATGGAGGAAGGGCAAGTCATGAAGATGTGCTTTGAGATCTGGGATGCATCTCTGTCTGAAGTTGAGCCCTGGACTTTACAAAACTGTATCATTTACAAGTAATTGCTTCCTGATTCAGCCTTCTGTTGATTCAACAACACATGTTCGTTAGGTGGCTGCCAAGTGCCAGGACTCTTACTTTCATTGAGTTATACCAACAACGATGTTAATGAGAAACAAAAAAATAAAGAACATAGAACTAGGAATGACGGATTGCATACAGAGGCTAATTTAGATGAGGAGGAAACTGGAAATCAACAACAGAACATCCTCCGTGTGCATGCATTGTGGTCCATGATGTATGAAAATGTAAAGTCCATGATATTTGGTGCTCCTGAAAGAGTGTGGCTGCAGTCACAGTCATCAAATCATTGCAGTGTCTTCACAAAATCTCAAGTTCAGAACCCCTCTAGGATTGCTATGTAGGTACCAGTATAGGAGAGAGCATTTCTGATCTTTAAAGAGAAAACATGCAGGATTCTACCTTCAGATGGCAGTTTATTTCCTGGCTGGGGGCACAAGACGGACATTTGGTATCGAAGGACTTTGACTCCTAGATGCTGGCAAGGCTCTGGAGAAATAGGAACACTTTTACACTGTTGCTGGGAGTGTAAGTTAGTTCAACCACTGTGGAAGGCAGTGTGGCAATTTCTCAAGGATCTAGAGCCAGAAATACCATTTGACCAAGCAGTCCCATTACTGGCTATATACCCAAAAGATTATAAATGGTTCTATTATAAAGATGCATGCACACATATGTTTATTGCCACACTATTTACAATAGCAAAGACTTGGAACCAACCCAAATACCCATCAATGATAGACTGGATAAAGAAAATGTGGCACATATACACCATGGAATACTATGCAGCCATAAAAAGGAATGAGTTCCTGTCCTCTGCAGGGACATGGATGAAGATGGAAGCCATCATTCTCAGCTAACTAACACAGGAACAGAAAACCAAACACTGCATGTTCTCACTCATAAGTGGCAGTTGAACAATGAGAACACATGGACACATGGAGGGGAACATCACACACCAGGGCCTGTTGGGAGGTGGGGGGCAATGGGAGGGAGAGCATTAGGACAAATACCTAATGCATGCAAGGCTTAAAACCTAGCTGATGGGTTGACAGGTGCAGCAAAGCACCATGGCACATGTATACCTAGGTAACAAACCTGCACGTTCTGCACATGTATCCCAGAACTTAAAGTAAAATTTAAAAAAATTAAAAAATAAAATAAAATAAAATAAAAGGACTTTGACACCACAAAATTGCTGAGTCCTGAAAGAGAACAAATGGTTCTGTGCAGACCAGGCACTGCAGAGAGGTGCACAGCTGAGGGGCAAATGAAGGCTCACATGGAGCCCAAGCTCCCATCAGCCAGTCTTGCACTTGCCTTGAGGGTGTGTAACCCCAGGGAGGGGCACATTGTTATGAATTATTTGCCCAGAGGGTTTGTCTGCCCTGAGCAAGTGCCTTTACTTATTTACACGAAGGGGTCTTCTGTGCTGGGTGGTAGGCCCACTGGTGGAAGCTATAGTGTGCCCCAATCTCTCTTCTCATGCCTTCTCCATAGTCACAGAGCAATGACAGCATTCTTCTGGCTCCTTGCTGTCAGATGCAGGCACTGCCTACCATCTGATCAGTGGGGAGTAATCATACATGCCATGCAGCAGCTTATAGGGACTTCCCTAACGGACATCTGTCACGTGCTTTTTGTCCCTGTTCTTTATCCTTTCCTCATTAGTGCTAGCTGGACTGCAGATGTTATTCAACCAAAGACACATGCCCTGATGAAACGCACACGGGGCCTGCTGGGGAAGCACTTGTTGGAGAAAACTCCAGGAGTCAGGAGCAGAAGTGAGCATGTGGATCACCTGCTGGACATAATGGTTCTGCAGCAGTGCACAGAGAGCTTACAGGGCCTGGCATCTGACTGTGGGAGAGGGACTTAACCCTTAGGAGGGTTTTAAACTTATGTCTCCTAGAAAGACTAGGAGTTTGGATCCAACAGCAGTAAGAAGCAGCGGGACCTGTCTCTAGTTTAATTCCATCAGCTCAGATTCATGGCTGAGGAACACCCATCCCATCCCTTGGTGAACCAGGGTTTGAAGTCCAAACCTTGCAGTCGCAGTTTCCATGACATGGCAGATGGGACCTGATTTGCCACCTTGAGCACTCAGCTGTACCAACTCAGACACCAACCTGTGGGAAATCAGTCTTGAAAAAGACTTATAGCCTGTGTTGTTCAGTTGTTCCAACACAAGTCTCAGAGTTGCTCTGAAGGTATTCTGTAGATGTGGTTAGCATCAACAATCAGTTTGCTTTGAGTAAAGAAGATTATCCTTTTTAGCCTGGGTGGGTGGGCCATGTTGAAAGACATTAAGAGCCACACTGAGAAAGAAGAAATGCTGCTTGTAGATGACAATGTCAGCTCCCACCGCAGAGTTTCCAGCCTGCTAGCCTAAGAATTTCAGGCTTTCCCAGCCAGACCCCCAATTCCTTGAAATAAATAAAGACATATCTTACTGGTTCTGTTTTTCTGGTAGAACTTGGACTTGCTTTTCCGTGAATATGTTGGAATTAGAGCATCTATCTTTGACCAGCATAACTATGCACAGGGGAGCAACAAGATAACAAAGATCCTGGATCTTCTTACCCTGCGGATCCACAACAGCCCTTGGCCATACACCTCTGGACTTTTACACAGAAAAGATGCAAACTTCTACCTTGATGAAGCCATTGTTTTTCTTCTCTCATAGCAAACTTAATCTTAAGTAATGTATATTTATTGGGTGACTATTATTTGCTCAACAGATAAGGAAAGAGAACTTCTGAGGAACTAAATGACACACCCAAGATCAAGCAACCAGCAAGTGCTAGGAAGAAATGCATGCCTGTGAGGTTTGAAAGCCCACACTATTTCAACTACAAAATCCAGAATTTCAGGGTCCCACCTATGCTTCTACAACAGCTCTTTTACATCTAGGCGTGGGGGGAATGTTTCCTTAAGCAATAGTCTTTGGCTTCAGAAAATCTGAGCGTCGTCATATACTTTCACAATGGAATGAGAGAAGAGCCAGCCAAAGGTATTTCAGAAGCAGAGGGAGCACTTTGCAGATCTAAGGTCTACCAAGGCTCTCTCAGCTTAGCCACTCTTCAAGTCTAACGCGATGTACTAGGTTAGGCAGAAGTCATAGGCCGAAGTCCAGAGAAAACAAGATGCATCAGTCACTGTGTAACTATTTATTGCTATGTAACAAATTTCTCCATAAACATTTATTACCTCACAGTTTCGGTGGATCAGGTATTCAGAAGCAGCTCAGGTGGGTGGCTGGTAGCTCAGGGTCTCTCATGAAGTTTCAGTTAAGATGTTGACCAAGACTGAGGTTACATGAAGGCTTGACTGGGGCTGGAGAATTGGCTTTTGACAGGAGGCTTCATTTCCTCATCCCATAAGCTTCTCTGTAGGGCTGCAAGTCTTCATGACATGGCAGTCTTTTCCCCCAGAATGAGTGATGCAAAGAGAAGGCCACACTGCCTTTTATGACCCAGTCCCAGAAGTCACACACTGTCACATCTGCTATATTCTATTCATTAAAAGCAGATCATTGGGTCCAACCTATATAAAAAGGGTGGGGAAATTAAGCTTCCCTCTTGAAAAGAGGAAAATCATAGGCGACCCATATTAGAACAAGACAGAATTCTGCACAGACATTCATCAACAATAACTAACCAACAGAAGGCATTTGGCAGAGGAAGCAAACCTTCTGTGGAATAACGAAACCTACAGTACAAAGAGTGAACTCTCAGCCACCTCCCAGGAGGACATGAAACATCCTCTGCAGAGAACAATTAGAGTGCAGCACATTTCACAACATTGCTGAACACTGCTCCAACAGGGGCACGCTCCTGGTGGAAGCAAAACTGGGGCTCAGCTTCCATCCTAGGCCTCTGGGCCTGTGATAGGAAAGGTTCTCTTTCCATGTTATTTAAAAAATAACTAAAGTCAAAGGGACATTGTATATACAGAACAGTGTTTGAAATGAACATGTATAACCAATAAAGAAAACACTACCACAAAGAGAATTAGAACATTGCCAGGCTCTTAAAAGATCTGATTCTCCCTACTTAACCCCATCCCTCTTCTTCCCGCTGAGAGGTAATCACTATCTTGGCTTTGGAATAATTATTCCCTTGCTTTTCCTCATTTTTTTGTGTTTGTTTTGTTTTTTTCACTACCATTGCATGATCCCTAAATAATATATTATCTTTGTCTGCTTTCAAAGTGTAAATAAATGGAAGTATATCATATATGTTGTCCTGCTACATGCTTCTTTGGTGTGACAGTGAGTTTGTTAGTTTCATTAATTGCTGTATAAACTCCATTATGTGGATATACCTGAATTGGCTAATCCAATCTAATGTTTATGGATTCTTGGTTGATGAATGCTCATGAAAAAATTTCTTTTTTCTATATGCATGACCCAATCACCTCCCATCAGGCCGCAACTCCAACATTGGGGATTACAACTGAACATGAGATTTGAGCAGGGACATAGATCCAAACTGTATCAGACTTTTTTTATTAACTTTAATTTTGAGTTCAGGGGTACAAGTGCAGGTTTACTACACAGATAAATTTGTGTCATGGGTGTTTGTTGTCCAGACTGTTTCATCACCCAGGTATTAAGCCTAGTACCCATAAGTTATTTTTCCAGATCTTCTCCCTCCACACCCTCCCCGCTCTGAAAGGCCCCAGTGTGTGTTGTTCCTCTCTATGTGTCCATGTATTCTCATCATTTAGCTCCCACTTATAAGTGAGAACATATGGTATTTGGTTTTCTGTTCCTGTATGAGTTTGTGAAGGATAATGACCTCCAGCTCCATCCATGTCCCTGCAAAGGACATGATCTCATTCTTTTTATGGTTACATAGTATTTCATGGTGTATATGTGCCATATTTTCTTTATCCAGTCTATCACTGATGGGCATTTAGGCTGATTTCATGCCTTTGCTATTGTGAATAGCGCTACAGAGAACACTGGGGTGAACATGTCTTTAAAACAGAATGTTTTATATTCCTTTGTGTATATACCCAGTAATGGGATTGCTAAATCGAATGGTATTTCTGTCTTTAGGCCTTTGAGGAATCACCACCCTGTCTTCCACAATGGCTGAACTAATTCACACTCCCACCAACAGTGTATAATCATTCCTTTTTATTCACAACCTTGCCAGCATCTGTTATTTTTTGACTTTTTAATAATAGCCATTCTGACTGGTGTTAGATGGTATCTTATTGTGGTTTTGATTTGCATTTCTCTAATGATCAGTAATGTTGAGCTGTTTTTTCAAATAATTGTTGGCCACGTGTATGTTTTCTTCTGAAAAGTGTCTGTTCATGACTTTTGCTCACTTTTTACTAGGGTTGTTTCTTTTCTTTGTAAAGAAATTAATAAATTTAAGTTCCTTATAGATGCTGGATATTAGAACTTTGTTAGATGTATAGTTTGCAAAATTTTTCTCCCTTTCTGTAGATTGTCTGTTTATTGTCTGTTTACTCTGTTGATAGTTTATTTTGCTGTGCAGAAGCTGGCTAATTAGATCCCATTTGTCAATTTTTGCTTTTTTTCAGTTGCTTTTGGCATCTTCATCATGAAACCTTTGCCTGTGCCTATGTCCTGAATGATATTGCCTAGGTTGTCTTCCAGGATTTTTATAGTTTTCCATCTTGCTTTAATTTTTGTATATGGTATAAAAAGGGGGTCTAGTTTCAATATTCTGCATATGACTAACCACTTATCGTAGCACCATTTATTGAACAGGAAATCCTTTCCCCATTGCTTGTTTTTGTCACTTTTGTCCAAGATCAGATGGTTGTAAGTGTGCAGTCTTATTTCTGGGTTCTCTATTCTGTTCCATTGGTCTATGTGTCTGTTTTTTGTACCAGTACCATGCTGTTTTGGTTACTGTAGCCCTGTATTATAGTTTAAAGTTGGGTAGTGTGATGCCTTCAGCTTTGTTCTTTTTGCTTAGGATTGTCTTGGCTATTCGGGCTTTTTCATATCAGACTTTTTAATGTTTGCCAATATGGTAGGTGCAAAATAGATATTATTTTGATTTTAATTTATATACCCTTAGTTACCATGAGCTTGAGCATTGTTTATAATTAATTATTCATCATGTTTCCCCTCTTGAAAAGTGAGCTATTCAATTCTTTTGCATATTTCCCACTGTTTTTACTTGTTGATTTACAATAGTTATACATTTTGGTTACTAGTGTTTTGCAGGTGATATGAGTTACAAAACTTTCTCCCAGCAGGTAGCTTATCTTTTCACTCTCTTTAATGATATATTTTAATTTAAACACCCTTAATGTTAATATAGTAATATCTATCAATATTCCTTTTACAGGTTGTAGTTTTTATGTCTTGTTTTATAAAACCCTTTTGCACCTCAACATCATATTCTCCTGTAATACCTTATAAAATGCTTTATAAGTTTAAATTTTACATTTAAATCCTTAATCATATATGTGTGATTGATTTTTACATGTGGTATTATGTAGGGGTCCAATTAATTTTCCCCATTATAAAGATTTATAGTTGTTTGGCCTCATTTATTGAAAAATCCACTCTTTCTGAGTTGATGTTTAGTACTATTTCTGATTATATCAAGTATGCATATCTGTTAGATTAGTTTATGGACTTTCCTATTTCATTGTTGTGTCTCTTTTGAGCCATCCATACTGTTATTCTTAATTACAATAACTTTATAATAAGATTTAGTTCCTAGGGGAACAAAAAACACAACACATATGCTTTGCTTTCAAGCATAGCTGGGCCTGTGCAATCTGGCCCTCTGTGTAATTTTAAAAACAGCTTGTAAAAAAAAAGCACTGCCGGATTTTTTTTTTTTTAGAGGAATTGCAGTGGGTTTCTAGATTATCTTGCAAACAATAGACATCTTTATAATACAGAATTATTAAATCCATGTACATGATCCATCACTTCATTTGCTTAGATCGTCTTTAATGTTTTTAAATGAAGGTTTATTGTTTTCCCATAAAGCTCTTGCATATCTTTATAGAATTATTCTTAGGTATTACATTTTTATGCTATTGAAAATGATATATTTTTAAATTTAACCTTCTCAATGTATATATATGTTAGTATGTAAAAATGCAATTCAATTTTGATTCCAACAATTTTGCTAAAACTCTTAAATAAAATTCAAAAATTAACCTAATGATTACTTAGAATTTTATACATGCACAGCCATATTTTTTATGAATAATAGATTTGTTTCATTCCAATACTTACCATTTTTATTTCTTTTTTCCTTGCCATAGTATTCTGGTGAGCCTCCAAACCTATGTTGAATAGTAAGCATCTTTTTCTTGTTCTTGACAGCAAAGAAAATGCTTTTAATTATATAGCTTTATGTGAAATATTTGCTATATGTTTTCTATAGATACTATTATCAAGTTAAAGAAGTCATATTCTTTTCTTAGTTTCCTAGTAGTTAATAAGATATAGATGCTTAATTTTACTTCCTATATGTATTCAAATAATCGTACTTTTTTCCTATAATGTTTTCATGTGGGGGATACATTAATTGATTTCCCAATATTAACCCAACTTTGCACTATTTTGATCAACCCACCTTGATCATGATATAATTTCTTTTTTATACATGGCTGAATTCTCCTTACTAATATTTGGTTAAAATTTTTGCATCTTGCATTCATAAGAATAATTTGCCTTTTTTTTGTACTGTTATTGTTTTTGGTACCAAAGTTATGTTAGCCTACAAATTTTACAAATTTTATTGGGGAGTATTATTTCTTTTTTATATTCTCCACCATATTTTGGGAAATTTTGGACCTTAAATATTTGATTGACCTAACTGATGAAGCCATCTGACTTTAGCTTTCTTTGCGGGAAAAGCTATGACTATGAATTCAGTTTCTTTAATGGCTGTAAGATCATTCAGGTTTTCTGTTTCTTCTTGTGTCAGTTTTGCTAGGTTTGTTTTCTACACAAATTTATTCATTTAATATACTTTTCAAACAAATAGGCATAAAGTAGTTCACAACATCCTCTAATCATTTGAAAGTCTTTAGCAACCGTAGACTTACCCCCATTTTTATTCTTAATATTATCTGTCTTTTCTTTTTTAAAGTAAGCTCACTAAAGACAAGATTTGTCCATTCTATTAATCTTTTAAAAAACTCCAATTTTTATCTTTGTTGATTCTCTGTATTTTAAGTTTTCCAATTTGTTAATTTCTGTTATGTTTATAATATCCCACTTCCTAATTGTGTTTTATTTGTTTTTTGTTTGTTTTGCTGCTCTTTTGACAACTTTTTAAAATGGATGTTTAGTTTACTAATTATCATCCTGTTTTTTCTATTTCAATATAAATATTTAGGACTATAAATTTCTATTTGCTGTTTTAGCTGTATACCACAAATTTTATATGTATTTTTATTATATTAAATCATATTGTCTAACTTACATTGTAATTTCTTTTTTGAAATGTTAGTATATTTCCTAAGTAAATTTTTCTACTTAACTTTTTATTGACATTTAGCATAATTACTTTAGGTCTGAGTAGGTATTATATTATTTTAGTCATTTAAATGTGTTGTGATTTTCTTTATAAACCTATTCACAGTAAATTTGTATAAATGATTCATGTGTAAGTATTTGTATTTTTTAGTTGTTGGGAGCAGTGCTCTAACCCCATTAAGTCAAGTTTGTTAATCTTCCATTTCTTGTTTTTTTTCCACCTGTTTTATCAATAGCTCACACAACTATATTAAAAAGTAGGTATGAATGTAGTGCAAGAAATTATTTTCTTCTTGTTATAAAATCAAAATGAAATTGACTCCACCAAGAATTGGTGAGAATTTTGAATCTTTTAATGTCATCATCATTGTGAGTTCCGCTCTATCCATAGATCCTGGAAGCAAAAGTCTTCTGGTCCTCAGTGCACACTCTTTGCTCCAAACCCTACAGGTTGTGGCTTCAGTGTCAGGTAAAGGTACAGGGATCCCTGATGGGGCTAGACTCTGCATAACCAAGGCTTCAGCTCCCTGGCAGAGCCACACTCTGAATTCCTGAATTCTGAATTATTCATAATGGTCTAGGTCCCCATTGCTTGTGAATCCTATAGACTCTAATCTTTTTCCATTAATGGGATAACTTCTCCCAACATCTCTCTCGTTTGGCTACTCTTTTTATTGTTTCCTTTTACATTTTGTTTTCAAAAATTTCCCCAAGAACTTTTAGAAGCTCAATTTAAACTACTCTATCTTGGGCTTGGGGGTGGAGGAATGAGATGCTGAGACGTAAGATCTGGTAATGCCTACAATAGGCATATTTCCCTCCACAGAAAGGTCAGTACCTCTGTAAATATACAAACCAACTGCCTGGCTTCCTGTTTTTTCTGTATCAAGTTCTTGTAGTACCATTGAGAAAGTAGCACTGGGAGGTTGAAAATGTATCTGGCTAACGTTCAAGTCCTGGGTCCAAGTTCAAGCTCTGCTTTTCACTAGCTACATGTTTTAAGATGTATATTACCCTCTTGGAGTCTCTACTTCTCATCTTCAAATGGGGACAGGAATTCTACAAGACTCTGAGGTCTACAAAGTCAGGGCCTGCGTTCCATTTCTTTTTGTATTCCTTGGGCCTAATTCCACATCTGCTATTGTAGATCAAATCTTTGTTCTGAATGAAAGAGTAAATAAGTTTCTGTCTTGAAGATTTTTTGCTATGATGAACTGAGACAGCACATGAGTAAGCTCTTTGTAAACTATTAAGCATATGAAAAATGTATATTGTTATTGTCACCTTTCTATTATATTTCACAGCAATGTGAGATATCCTCAAATATGCTTTTACATCCCTCATCCTCAAATGTTTAGATCAGCCCCCAATATTTACATATTTTTCAGCAATTGTTTAATATAATCTCTTCCCAAGGAAGAGATAGAAGCCACTTGAAAAAAAGTCTTAGGGACATCTCCCAAAACTGCTTATTATTTGAATGGCTTATATTTTAAAATGTGTGCAGCCAATTTTTTGCTCTCTTGTGCTCCAACCCTTCTTCATACCACAGGCTGTGGGGGTCTGCCCCACAGACCCTGACCCAATGACAGATGAATAACGTACACTGACACACAGATATTCTGCTTTGCCAGTCCAGCTAAGTGTCTCAGCTGCTTACAGACTCCTTGGAGAGTACTGTAAACAGTTGTCGACCAGCTAGTGAGACTCACATTTATTTGGTAAAGATTAATTGACAAAGGCTGGAGTCAACCCCACTAGAGGGTAATTGACATTGTGGACTTCCGGAGCAGAAAGCAATTAAGCACCTGTGGTAAATCAAAGGTTAGTCTTAAGACCACATGAGTAAACAAGCTAGCTAGAAAAACTCCCCACATTCCTTTGTTACTACTTTAATATACTTAACTAAAGGTAAAGGGACCAGGCCACCTTCAGCCAGATCTATTACTGAAGTTATGCAAACTCTCAGGCCTTCCAAGAGAGTCTGTGGCTATTACTATAACTATCTTTAATATTTTTCCCACCAGCCTGATTCAACCCCTACAACAGACTATGGTAGGTCAGACCCAGAAGTGCCATGACTTTTCAGACATGGTCCACATGTGTAGCAAGATGCCCCAAGCCCCACTCCTTAGTATTTTTTCGTTCATTAAATACAAAAAATGAACATTCTACTTGGCCTTATATTGTTTTTTAAACCACAGATTGCTTGGGTTTTTTTTATTTTGTTTTGTTTCCATCACTAGTATGTTTTGCTCCTGAAGATTGTTTTCTGACCCCATGCCTTTGCTCAAGAAAAAAAAAATTCCCTGCCTGGAATGCATTCTATTCATCAAAACCCTTCCCTTTCTGAAATATCACCTCCTTCAATAAGCCTTTCCTGCTCAGCCCACTATATGAGTATGAGTATCCTCATACTCAGAAGCAGCTCACACATGCTCACTAATCTTAAGAAGAAAATACTAACAGAGCGTCTACAGCTTTTATTCAAGGAAGGCTGAGTACTTGTTAAGATCATTTTTTCTAAGTTCACTTAGCTGTAAAGCAGCAAGGACACGATTTGGATCAGGTTCTGTTTGATTCCAAACCCACCACGAGGAGCCACTGTGCTGTTTTACCTCTGAGAAAGACCTGACTTAAAACCCGACCTCTATGTTATGAGAGTCAGGCTCATAGGATGGGCAACCACGATGGGTGCATGCATGTGTTGTCTTGCATTAGAGATTTTTATGTACATTTTCCCTTTCTAGATTATAACCTCTCCAAGGGCAAGAACTCCCTAACACCTTTCTGTACCTCTTACATCATTGTGACATCAAATATTCTTAGCAAATGCTTGTTAAGTAAATGAGAGCAGACATTCTTGCTCCCCACTGATTTTATCTTGGATTCTAATAATACAGTAACCTTATTTCCAAAAACCATTCCCACAGAGCCTGACACACAGTGGAACAAAAGCTGAGAATTGGATTGAAGAACTGGATCGAGAAAAGGAAACACTTTGGTGATATCACAACCTGTAAACAGACCTCAAAACATAGTGTTCATAATTTAGATGGTTTCCCATGTCTGCGATTCAAAACGATAATGCAATAATATCCTTGTGCAAAAATCTTTCTCTATATTTGGCCTTGTCCCGGGAATAAAATTACTAAATCAAAAAAAAAAACCAAAACATAGTGTTCACTCAACTGAAGCTGAACATTCTATAGCCTGGGTTCATTTAGCTTGACTGTGCATCACTTGTTTACTTGGTGTGTGTAACACTCTATAGGAGACACAGGGTCCTTTTATAGGCATCTCTACTGTGGGTCTGTTGTGGGCCCCAGGTAGTCATAGTCCCACTCTCTTGCTCATTATCCTCCTGCACCCCCAACACAACTGGACATCACACACTAACTTACAATTCAGCCACCTTCCAACTGTCTTACCCCTTCTACTTAGTTTCTTTCTGCCTTACTTAACTTCCTAGCATCATATGAATAATCATTTGTTTGTTTGCTCATCCTATCGTGGTTGCCCATCTTATGATCTTAACAAGTACTCAGCCTTCCTTGAATGAAAGCTATAGATCCTCTGTTAGTATTTTCTTTTTAATTGGGGTAGGGTGGCTTAGTGAGCATGGACCTGACAGTGTTGGTTTAAAATCCAGTGACCATTGCATAGCTCCACTTTAAAATGCCCTGTGCCACATGAGTGCGAATGCACAGAGGCACAGACAAGCCCAGGGTCTCAGGTTAGAAAATATGATGAGGGGAGGGGTTTCTTCTAAAGAGAACTGTGGAATGGTCGGATGTGAATCTGGGCCTATTGTTCGTTTCTCGCTATGCATGTTTCCATGGGACGGACACTCACTTGTTACTCTCACTCTCTCCCACCACTTCCGCTCTCTTTCACAGGAAGAGGTGGGTCCTACCCTCAGGGAAACCGGTTCTGGTCTCTGTCCAATGGGAGTCGCTTCCTGTCCTGCACCTTCCCAACCACATCAGTGAAAGGAGGGAAGTGCCGGTCTGCCCACTGCTGCAGGCTTAACCCATGTTCTCCCTACTAGGAAAGGGACGTTTCCATTTTCATCCACCTGACTCCCGAGTTGGTTGCAAAGACGGAAGAAAAGAACAGCCATTTATTCTCCTGGAGGCAGGCCCTGCCCGACCTGAGAGGGCCTTCCCTCTGACCCTAAGCATCAGAGCGGATGGAGGCAGCAAACCCTGAGGCCGCTGTATGGTGGGTCTCTTCACAGCCATGGGGCCCAGCCCCACTCGCCTCCCCCAGGTTATGGCTCAGCAGCTGGGACTCGGCCCAGAAGAGCACCTGCAGCACGTATCCTGTGTTCTCCATCAAAGCGGCCTGGAGTCCGCCTGCGTCCCCAGCAAGCAGCACTCCCACCCTAAAACCAAAGGGCGCAGCAGGGAAATGGGAGGGCTGCGCTTTGCTTCCTGTCTGATAACTACCAACAACCGGGCTTCTGCCCAGCATAGCTAGATAAGGGGAGGGCACTCCATTTGACATGCCCTGAAGGCTGTCCAAGCGATGGCTTAGGAAGGCCATTCCAATTTCACGTCCTGAAAGTTGTAAGATTTTTGTGACTTAGAGTGATTTATAACATAGTTTAACCTCTCAAAGCCTCCATTTCACATCTGTAAAATATGGATAAAACTATCTCAAAGCGTTATTGTGCAAGTTAAATGAAAAAGATAGTTATGCATATTGTTTGGCACTAAGCTATTATTATTATCAAAAGTAGTAGCAATTAGTATTATTGTTTAAAGGAGAAAATGATATCCATTGGGAGGCTCCTCTCTGGACCTGAAAGCCTAATATCTGGAATTACTTAGAACTGGAATGCCAGCCTCCGTCTCCTGCCAGCAGCCTGCTGCCAATTCTGATGAGACAGCTTAGAAACCATTGCCCTGATGCCATAGAAAAGAAGAGGACAGCTAGCCTTTTCCTTTCTCTTCACCCTTAATTTAAAAAGGTTGGGCAAGTTACACATCCATCCACCTCCAAACCTTTCAAACAAGTTTCAGTTATATTCTTGCCAAGTAAAAAAACCAAAAATTAATAAGAAAACTTACTTAAAATAAAAAGTTGTTAACACCTTGATACATCCTGGCTTTCCAGTTAAGAGACTTTACAGAATGGTTCATGACTTCTACACCAAATTCTTTCTTGTACATTTTGTCTACACCCCACCCCTTCCTTAGCCTCAACCTCATGAGTGCAAGTGGAAATCAGCCCTGGCTCCTGGCCTCCCATGACTACTTGGAGGTGGAAATGGTTAGTCTGGAGTAGGATTGAGGGCCCCTGAGGCAGACTGACATTCTTTCAGCTGATGCATGTCTAATGCTGAGCAGGCTGTGACCAGCCACCCTCAGGACATGTTTTTATGCAAGTGTGCTGTAGGGGGTGGTCTTCCTCATAAGTGAGAAAACATGGAAGCAAAGTTCATTTATCCCATCAGTTGGCTGCTTCTCACCATTCACCTGGGCCCTGCAGTGCTGAGAAAATAGGATGTATTTTAATCTCCAAGCAGACTGGACTCCAATCAATTTAGAGACACAGAGCCACAACATAATTCAATTTGGGGTGATTCCACTGCCTCTGTAATGTCTAAAGCCCTAATGCACTGCTGACTCTTAGGACAAACTGGCACTGACCAAGGGTGAGGCTACTAAGCCATCATTGATTTCAGACTCTCACCCCTGACTTTCTATGTATGTGTTTATAGACAACACTTAATATTTCACAGAACCCAAGTTGCACAGGACTGAAGAAGACCTAAATAGCCGTGTAGTCCATGTGCTGCGAAACGCCTGGTGAATAGTTACATGGTTGTTAAATAAGCACACCCCATATCCAGGAACTCCTGGACAAAGGCTGACCATTCCATTTGGAGCTCCTCCAACTTTTAAAAAGCTTTCTCTTGAATTTGGCCAATGGGCATCCCTGCTGAGCCCAACTTTAGTCCAGATGTTACCTTTCTGGATGTTTGTTCATGCATATAGCCGCAAACGTTTTCCGACAGCTTGATATTGCTAGGCACTGTGCTGGGTCATGAATCAATGAGTGATAAGGGTAATCCCACTTCCAGCAGAGACACTGACAGCCCCTCCTTGACATGGTCCTGGGTTCTCCCATTCCCCTTGTCTCTCCCCACTGAACCTGCACTAACTGTCCTGTGTCACTCTTTAAGTGTAGGCCCAGAATTGATATTGCAGTCTGTTTAATGTATAACAAATAAGTCCTCGTTTGTGACCTATTTCAGAAAATGCAACCTAAGATTGCGCAGTCATGTCACCTTCCCGTTTAATTTTCTGTCCATATGAGGCAAAACAGCTTAAGATTAAGAAAAAGCTTTTGGAATTAGCTAGCCCTGGAACAAGCATTTGTTGCACCTCTTACCTTGGCGAGCTGGGCAAATTGTTCAATCTGTCAAGACATTTTTTTAAAAAAGTATACCGTGGGGGCAGTTGGAAGGAGTAATGAGGCAGTGTATATACAGCACCTGACCTAGTCATGGCTCATTAAAAGCTGCTATTCTACATCTCATTGCTGTCATCTCCAAAACGCTGAAGTCTTTTCACATGTGCTGCTGCTCCATCAAACTCCCAGGTGTTTCGGGGAGGACTGCATGGAGGTTCTAACACCTTCAAGATCTAACCCATCACCTCAGCCTATTCTTTGGCATCCTGGATGTGTCACATAACCTATTGTCATCTCAGCCCGATGGCATTTGGAGCTGAGACCAGGATAGCTTCTGTGTCCTCATCTGAGTAAAGTATGACCAAGTAAGTTCAAGGGCCGCAGCCTGGGGTTTAATCGTGCGACCTCCCTTCTAGACGAGCATCCATTTTTTAATTAGTACTGTTTGGCTGTGCTTATTCAATGAGTCACAACCTTGAAACATCTCCAGATTGTTTTATGAAGTCATGTCAGGATGAAATTCTGGCTACCTACTATTTCTGTATTATCTTCTTTAGGAAACAGGCCGTGTGGCTATAGAACATGAAAAAACCATTTCTTTTTTCCATAAAGTTTCTACATATAACATGCTTCCTGCAGAAGTTTGTAATTCACATATTCTAGCACTAATTATAATCAGGTAATATTATGACTTTCTCCAACAGAATAATAGTTTAACATTTTTTTGTGAGAAGATAATTATGTTTTACTCAGTAAAATCAGTTTAAAATTACAAGTTAGCAAAGTTTATCTAGTTGTTTCTATATAGCATTAATCTGGGCTGCTTTGTCAAAAATTTATTTTATTTTTGAATCAGGGTTTCACTCTGTCACCCAGGCTAGTGGCGTGATCACAGCTCACTGCAGCCTTGAACTCCTGGGACTACTGCAGTTGTGCACCCCCATGCCCGGCTAATTTTTGTATTTATTTATTTTTTTGTAGAGACTGGGTACTCTCATGTTGCCCAGGCTGGTCCTGAGCTCCCGGGCTCAAGCGATCCACCCGCCTCTGCCCTTCAAAGTGTTAGGATTACAGGTATGAGTCAACAAGATTTCCTTAAACCAAGGTTAAGATAAAAAGAAGGCACAGAATTTGGTGTATTTTTGAATAGTCCAAAGTAATTTTTATTCTCTAATTAGTCGCCTCTAAACTTTATTTGAATGAATTAATGAGAGGCTAAATAAACCAGCTTTTAAAAAAGTATTTTCTTCTCTTTCTCCAGGCAATGGGTCACTTTGGGGTGCTGCAGAACATCTGTGCTTTCCCCGTGCCCCATTACCTTCCCAGCTCCTGAGCTGTAGCCATCTCTGCTGCACCTGCTGTCAGAGGGCAGCTCCTCGGGCTCCTGCTCCTGGGCTGCAGGTGCCACATCTGTGCAGAGGGCTTAGGAGGAGCAGTGAGCCTTCTAACTGCAGCAGTCCTGGCAAAGCACTTTGTGAACCCCTCCGGGACATACGGGCATCAAACTAGGAACAAAAACACAGTCTTGACTGTGATTTGGTGATTTTACCACATACAAGGCCCGAAAGACAATTGAAGACAAGAAAAGAAGACAAATCTCTTGCCAGCAGGAGTAAGATTGTACAGGAGTCTGAGTATACATCAGGGCAAGCCAAGAGACAGGGAGAAACAGAGAGAAAAGGTTCATCCAATTATGAATATGACCTGGAGGGTGCTTTGGAATTAGATTACAACAGTAACAGAGAGTTACTGCCATTTTGAAACAATTTAATAATTATGTATTTGAAGGAACTCAGTATTATCATGTTATCCAAAATTATCCCAGTTGCTCATAAGACTTGTTAATAACCTGGATTGGTGGGGGGAGGGTTGAGGGATCTGACAGAAAACATCTGTTAAAATTGAATATGATAATCATGTCTTGTTTTTATGATCTTGCTCATGAGACAGTCTTGAAGAGAACTGAGTGATTATCCAAGTAAATGTGTATTTCTATGCAGAATGTAGGTGTGTCTTGACTTTGCACTCCAAAATAAAAATGACTGATCTTTTCCATTAGCACAGTTTGGGTCAGCCTAACTGCCAGCTTTCATGATTGTATTTATTTATTTTCCCTAAGGAGATATCAGCACTTTGTGGGCCTTCCCAGGCTGCTGTAAAATGATGGATGGTTGGGCTCCGTCTAATCCAAATGACACGGGGTGTTGGGAGCATTGGTAATCGTATCCTGCCGACTTCAAAGCCCACTGCCAAAACATCCACAGCACAGAGGTTTGGCAACTTCACATAATCATAGCAAAAGGATTACAACGTGAAAAAACAGGCCCTAAAACAGCTATGAAAAGGGCCAATTCAGAAACCGATTCAGCTGTTTCGGCTAGTGCCCTCGCACGGTCACCTTGTATTTTCACC
This sequence comes from Pongo pygmaeus, assembly GCF_028885625.2. Taxonomy (NCBI): domain Eukaryota; kingdom Metazoa; phylum Chordata; class Mammalia; order Primates; family Hominidae; genus Pongo; species Pongo pygmaeus. The sequence continues at coordinate 51,279,643 of NC_072395.2, forward strand.
TCTTGAATTGCCTTCACCTGGACCAAGGTTGGCAGCATTTGCGATTCAAAGAAAAGATGCCCAGGGAAACTGACTCTAGATTATGGAAATAAACATTGTCTTCAAGGGATAGCCAGCAACATCAGGCTCAGGGCTAGTGAATCCCAAGCCACAGTGCCCAGGTAACTCTGATGTAGCAGGACTAAAGCTGTCTACCTAGTGAGAGCTCCTGAAAGAGAAACCCCGCGGCAAATCTAGACGTTATCCCTTGTTTCTGTAAAGTGAGAAATTGCAGCTATTCATGACGCTTTATTTGCCAGTAATAATACAGTTTGCCTTACGAGCAGTAGCTTGTTCACTGTTCAACAAATATATTTTAATCATAGCAGGAATTAAGGGTGATTTGTGACCAGGTGCTGAACTAGAATTTCTCAATGACAACCCCAGCTTCATAGGCCTCTTTCCATTCCAGGCATAAATATGGAGGCTCCAATGTGAAACCTGGGGTCCTTCTGTTCCAAAAGGGGCTAGAAATAAAAGACAGGAGGGGAGGCAAGAAGGACCTGGAGAGGCTGACGCCATTTGGGTGCCAAACATCCTATTTCCTTAGCTCTCCCTTGCACAAGTTCCTGGACAAAGTAAAATTATAACACAAAATCCACAACATTCAGCACGTTTTCATTAAGCAACTTTAGTCACTAAAAAAAGTGCAAATGCAGACTCCTGTATAAATCTGATTTGCCATGCTAGGCCAAGCTTATTTTATTACATACATTCTGCATTCTAAGAACTAATAACTTCATATTGTAAACATTAAGCATACAGAGTTAAAATTCAAGGCCACATTATATCGATTGTCTCTTTTGTCGTGTGTCTTTGGCTGGCCGAGATCAACTCGTAGTGTATAAATGCATAAGTTATATAATTATTATATAAAAAGGGGGAAAAAAACATTGACTTGTATACTTCATTCTGACAAACGCACAGCGTTCGCGACTCAAAGGAAAACTGGAGGCCGCCTACCCAAAATGCCTGCGTGATTTCTGATTGTGGCAGCCAAGAAGGCCATCTCTTACCTGACCCTGTGGAGAACAAAGCCCCCACATAATGATGAGGTCCTGAATGTTTCTCTTAAATATCAGACAATTCCAGTTAAAATTTTCATTTGACAAAGAAAGAAAGAGATGCACATTTTTGTTTCTGAATTCTACTACTTCCCCTTTCTCCATTACGCTGTGTCCTTTCTCCTAACACTGGGTTTGGTATAACACTGACTGCATGAACCCTCGAGTCTCCATAACTCATTGTACACAGTCCCCAAATGTCCTGAGTCCAGTCTTCATTGCTTGAGAAGTTTCTTTCCCAGCCCTGGTCTCCTCCTTCTCTGCCTCCTCCTCCTCCTCCTCCTTCACCCCTCTGTCTACGATCACACGCTCACTCTATACACATCCTCAGTCCTACCTTTTAGTTCATAGTCCCGGTAATACTGTAAAGGAGTTGGAAACTTTGGGTCATCTTCACAGTTTGAGAAAGCTGACAGCTGTCCATCAAACGGAATGTATTTGATTTCAACCAAAACAGCACATGCCATGCAGTTGCATATCAATGTCTGTTGATGGGCCACAGTCTCTCTCGTGTCTTTTCTCTTGTTTTTGATATGTTTCTATTTTTAAATACAGGTAGTTTTCCTTAAAATGGCATTATAAACGGTATGTTAGGTCAAAACTGTGTTGTTTCTATTGCTTTAGTTTCATCCCAGTTTGCATTAGTGGGATTCCAAACTCTACTCTAAAGTTTATACATTTCTTAAGACCCCTTTCTTTGGCACTTTGTCCTTAAGACTTCATGCTTCTACATACACTATCTTTTACAAGGTCAGTCCACAGATGATATGTCCATATTCGTGACATTTTTAGCATCCTCCTCTTTTCTGTAGTAAGACTTCAGTAACTCCCTCCCAAGAGTCTTTGGATCTCTTCCCTGGCTTCCTTCCCCAGCCCCAGTAAAGCTTTTTTCATTCCCCTTGAGGCACTTTTGATTCATGTTCTCTGATAGAGTTTGTGGCGATGGGCTGGTGAATGCACGCTGATGGGAAAGGCCTCCATAGGTCTTTAGTAGTAAGTGCCCAGATGAGAAGGCACATGGCTGGTGGGGAGCCTAGTGTTGGGGTATATACCCCCAGTTGGTGAATTCCAGTACGGGTTTGGGGCAGCAAAAAAACTGGAAGATGTCACGGGGAGGGCTGGAGGGTGGGGCGCCACAAAGTTCATCTTCTGTGGGTGGGCGTGATAGGAGCCCATGTACGGGAGGTCTGAGGGGTACTTGTACAGAGATGACTCCGGGGGGTGGGGCTGGAGGGCCTGGGCGATCCCGTGGAAGTCGAACTTGTAGGCGTAGCGCTTCCCGTGGACCTTGGTCATGATGTTCTTGTCATAGTAGTAACGGAGGGCACGGCTGAGCTTATCGTAGTTCATGTTGGGTTTGCTCTTCCGCTCTCCCCAGCGCCGGGCCACCTCGTCGGGATCTGTCATCTTGAACTCCCCGTTGGTGCCTTCCCAGGTGATGCAGCTGGAGTTGGAGCTGTCCGACAGGAGCTCCAGGAGGAACTGCCAAAGCTGGATCTGGCCACTGCCTAATGAGGTCAGGAAAGGAAGGAAAACTCCAGTGAGCACAGGTTCCAGGGGAAAGAGGCTCTCTGTGATGACGGAAGGAGGTGCTATTGGTGTGCCGCCCACATTCCCTTCACCAGGCCTGTCCGTCCATCCCTCAGCTGCAGGGGTGCGGACTGCTCTCGTTCCATGGCCACCCATTTCTCCAGAGAACTGCCCTTGCATGAACAGAGCCGCCGCCTCACCCACCCCCAGGTATCCCACAGCTGGGTGGACTGAACAGGGTACCATGGGCTGGCCCCCTTGCCTCAAGGAAAGACCAACTCCATGACGCTATTCAGGCTTCAGGGCTCCTGTGAGATTGGGCTGAAACAGCGTCCAGCTGCAAGGAGGCTTGGAGAAGGCCAGAAACGTCCTCAGCCCTGCCCCTGCAGCGCCCCATTCTCTCTCTCCTGAGAACACGCCGTTAATCAGTCACCTGCACAAGCAGGCTTACCCCAAGCTCTGCATCAAGGGAACCCGACCTAGGACGATGATCTAACAGATTCAAGACCTAGATGGAATGCAGGGAATTCATATGGGGCAAAGTTCAGGCTGGTTCCATCCATTTCTGACTTCCTTAAAAGAATAGCCAGATCAACCTGGTATTTAGGGGATGAAAGAGCTATATATTTTTTTTTCCTATTTTGTGAAGCACAAAGTACTGTTATGTGGATGGCAATAATGACTTAATGCCATTTATATTGGCTAGGTCAAGTAAGATAATAAAAGTTAGATTTAGGAAATGAACTTCTAAAAGTTTATGGAAAAAAATTGAGAATGGAAGTAAACACCATTATTTCTAACATAACATTTTGCTGGCGCTCAGAAAGCAATTCTGTCAAAACTTTTCGTAGAACAGAATTAACCCACTCAAAATGAGGAAGTTTAGAAAAAAAAAAAAGCTGGCTCTTTTTCAAACCAGATCACCCAGTTCCAGTATTTGGGCAAGTGCATCGTAACGGAAACCAATGCGTTGCCTGTGCCCTGCAATGCCAATTGTGTTAAGCAGCATTTCCAGAAGAAAAACCCCAACAATGAGTGATTGCAAGTCCCCTTGGGAAGCTGAATGAGACTCTTCCTTTGTCAAAGAGATCACATTTAGCTGGGTGGACAAAGTCAGAATTTTCTTGATTTCATTGAAATCATATAGATACGGCTTTGTTTTATGAAATTCAAAGAAAAATCTAGGCACATCATTCTAGCTGCTATGTTACAATACTTGAAGATAATTTATGGCTCCCTAGAAGACAGCAGCATGTAAATATTGACAGCAGTATCAGTACCGAGAGAAGCAAGCTGTGCTGAACATATTTCAGAAGCTTAAGAATGGATGGGAGGTGGGTCTTTCCTCCCAAATTCCAGTTATAGCACTGCCTTAGACTTATTACCAAAAGATTACCTTTTATTATATTGTAAGTAATATCAATCGATGTGATAAAATGATTAAATTATCTTTAACTGACATCTACTCAGGGAATTAATATAATATGAAAATCAATTTTAAGTTCATTTTCTTCTAAATCCTCGCTAGCCTCCTGTATATATCACCCAACTTATAAACTCTTCTTTGCATGTTGGCTACATGGAAATGGATATTTTTGTGAATTTATCCATACAATAGCACTGTGAGAAAGGTCAGCTTTTTCTGAATCTATTCTGGAAAGTGCTCATTTTCAGTCTAGCAACACATTTGAAATGTATTAACAGCTTGTAGCTCATTGCAGTGGAAGCCTTTGCTTTTTCAGAACCACATATACAAACTGTTCCCAATCAAGTTTTGTTGCCTCCAACATTTTATTAATATGCGTTTAGAAAATACAAAGAATGGTATGAGAAAACCATATGGTCTTAGTATATATATTGTAACCAAAAAATTACAACTTGAAAAAATTCCATATATGACCTGGGAACAGGAAAAGGCGTGGAGTTTTGATTTAACAGTCTAACAGATGCTTCAATATAAACACATACGGTTGTTTGAAAATAAATATTCAGCGTCAACTTTCTCCCATAGAGAAAGCAACTCCACAGACCTGCCAAAATCACACTTGGAATCTACTCAAACCTTGGCATTGCCTCTTAGCAATTTGTCCCTCACCCACTTCTCTTATAAACTTGTGTAGGACAGAATCAGTGGACAAAAGTGATCTCATGTCTCTCCTATTTCTGAAGAGTTACAAAGCAGGGGACCTAAATTTGTGGCAGCAAACTCTATGCCCAAAGGATGGATGAGCTAATTTCTCACTTGACTATTTTACCCATTAGCCATAAAGACACAGGGCTCAGGACTGTGAGAATTTCAACGGAGGGTCTATAGAAATAAGAGATCTGTAAGCAAAATTCATCAGCTTTCAAACCTTGAAAGAAACCTGGAAATGCAAAATCAATGAATGTTTAAGTAAATGGTAGAAAGAGTAACATTATGTCAAACTCACTAATTGTTAAATTTAATATTTGTAAACAAAATTCACTGCATTTTGCAATGTGCAGAACAAAATTTCTCACTGCAAGAATTCTCAAAAATGAACAATGGTTGTTAAAAAATTGTCAATGGCAAATGAGTTATTCTCAGTCATAAAATTTTAAGAGCAATTTTTAAATTCTTATTTTACTTCCAAAACAATAACATTTAATGTGTGATGAAGTGCATTTTAGAATATAGAATAGAGATTTCAAAACAAGAATGCTTAGGGTTTAGGAAAGCCTAAGAGTGGCTTGGGTCACTCATGGGCCAAACCAGGATTTACAAAGAGAAGTTCTTGAAAGACAAGAGCTTTCATTCAGTAGCATCACCACCTCTACCTTAGGACTCACCTTTCTTGGGTAAACCCTTCAGGTCTTTTTTTTTTTTTTTACTCTCTCTTAATAACATCCTTGTGATGTCAGTAAGGAGGAACTAGTTTTTTCTTAGGGTAATTACCAAAATAAAACAGATTTGGGGGTAAAAAACAGTGGCAAGCAGCATTGTCCACCTACAGAGAACCCTGTGGGTGAAAGGGAGCGGCTGTGGATTTTAAGAAGACAGAGGCACTCCTTTAATTTTACAGAGGAAAGTAATCTCCTAATATTGTTAAAAGAAAGGGAGAGAAACAGGGTAGCAAAGGGGTACAGACTGAGCAAAAAAGGGGGAAAAAAAACTAAACGGTTTACAAACCACAGAGCAAAGCAGAGAGCTGCAGAGTGACTCAGCAGCTGTGAGTCTGGTGGAAACAGCATCCTGGTGCAAAGCCCTGCAGCCGTCAGCTGATGCACAAGGGTAGTAAATACAGCCGTGAGGGGCCCCGCTAGTACCATGGTGGCAGTGGTTTGGGGCCACTTTCTCTAGAAGCCAGCGGTGGTGCAGAAGATCCCACGTGCATGGCCTGGACCCTCTGCAAGGCAGCAGGTGTGTCCAGCAGGTGTGTCCTGAATGGAAGTCTCTGCCCCGAGGCTCAGTGAGGCTCAGGCACACTTACTGGAGGTGCAGGAAAGCATGGTGATAGGGAGCACCAACTTTGGAGTTGCCACTGCTTCAGTTGAATCCTGCCTCTGCCCTTTGTGGGATGTTTGGCAACTCTCTCAGCTCTCTCTGCCTCAGTATCCTCATCTGTAAAGTGAGGATGACGGTAATAGTACTATCTTGCAAGATCATGGGAAGGATGAACTCAGTACTTGAATGGTCTTGTCATAATTTCTTTGGGCTGAAAATCAGAGTTTAAGGAAAGATAACACTCCTCTCCTATAGCCAGGAAATGCCTAAAGAAAGAGAAATACTGTTCAATTGGCCTATTGAACCATGAAGAAGCTTGAAACGGTGCTATTCTCGGGCTGACTGATATCCTCTGAAAGCTTACTGTGTGCCATGCACCATTCTAAACGCTTTACATGTACTGGTTTATTTAATCCCCACAGGTATCATGTGATTAGTCCATTGGAGAAGTGAGGAAATTGGAGCTTAGAGAGGTAGACTGACTTATTTTGCTCAGCGTTGGCAAGGGTTGAAATCCAGACTCTAGGCTGCCATGCTTAATCACTGTGCAAACTTCCTTTCAGGCCTGGTTTATGCACACCTCTGTAGCCTCCTCAGGTCCTTTCCATGTTGTCCCCTCCCTGGGGGACTCCCACTGGAAGACTGCACACTCCTACCTCCTAACAAATGGGAAAACATTCCTAGCCTGGTCTGTCGTTCTGCAAGAGGCAGGATGTATTTTCATGTGCACCATTGAAGAGTATCCAGTTAGCATCAAGGGAGCCTCTGAACATAACCCAACAAAGCTCTTTCATTAGAGGAACCATGTTAGATAGATTCTCAGCTGCTCTGATGGGATGTAAAGGAGCTGTGTTGCTTATAACCGATCCATGATATCAGAATGCAGGGACACACTCTTCTCAGCAGGAGAAGTGATGTCCAAAGTACACATCAAATGAATATTTGGGATAGAAATGTTGGGATGCTGACATCATCCTGTGCATTCATACTATATGATGCAATCTTTCCACTTAAAATGATGAAAAGGAATTTGTATTGTATGAAGAGCAAAGACAGCAATTTTCAAGTGATGAAGGATTTATTTATCAGAGAATAGAAAAATAGAATCAAACAGGAAGAAGCATTGTCATTAATACAAAGATAAAAGACATTCTGGTTTCAGGGGAAAAGTTCACATGAGCACAACAGACACAAACCTAAAGATAGATGGAGAGAAAGTCAAATCCATCAGAAACTAAATGAAATAAATCTTTATCTTAAAGTCACTTGGCTGCAAATCAAAGGTGGGATGTTGCCATTTTCTCCAGGCCCGTTAAGAATACTCTTAATGGTATGAAGCACAGTCCTGTTCCCCCAGGCCTGTGATGAGTTTCCGGTCTCCTCACTCTGAGCTCAGGTCCCTCTATCTACAAAGGGCATCCCCAGGCTGCTCGGTCCAGGGCATATGCAGTGTTCCCTTGTGAAAGCTGGCACTTTGCTTAGGAGCAAGTGACTCTGGCCCTATTCTACAAACAAGCCAAGCAGTACCTTTGGGCTATGACAACGTGCTCATGGACATATATGTTTCATTTGGCCAATGTGTGAGTGCAAAGGCCAGTTTGTTCTTCTTTGGTGCAGCTTGACTCTTTCCTCCTCTTCCTTCCCAACCTCAGATTCATCGCCTGCACCTAAGCAGTTATGACCCTGAAAGGAAATCCTTGCTTTCTATTGTCACAGTCCGCATTTTGTAAGACCTCCTCTTCCCTTCATACTTAGTCAGTGGCAGAGTAGGGCAAGAAAACAAAAGTAGACTTTGGAGATAGAGTCAGGTTTCAAATCTGACCTCCCTTATCATTGGCTGTGTGACACAGGAAAAGTTACTTAACTTCTCTGGACTTCTAATTCGTCTTCTGTAGGATGGAGATAGTAACCTCCCAGGGCTGTCATGAGGCACAGAAGGGACCACAGACATTCTATGGGGGGCATTCTGCGGGGTGGGAGCTGTTTGATTGTTATTTCACATGATTGTATTAACATTCCCAGAGTGTTTCAGCTTCCGTCATTTTCTTTTTTCTAATCTATCCTGAACATTGCTGCCAGATCAGTCTTCCTGAAGCATGACTGATAATAATCATCTCAAAACATAGTCATTATTTTTATTTGAATGGTTATATGGCAGAGTTGCAAATGAAAAGCTGAGCAGAAGGCTGAGAAGAGACCACAGTCTCAGGAGCCTGGGCTACTAGATGAAAGCCAGCATGAGCAAAAAGGGCCTGTGGCTCCGTGTTTGGGACAATGTTGTAACTACCTGTGTCCATCTCTCCATGGACCGAAAGCTCCCTGAGCTAAAGGACTATATCTCATTATCCTTGGCATTCGTGTATGCAACAAATAATTATTGAGCACCTAGTCTAGGCCCCAGGCTAACTAGTTTTCTTTAGATTTTCAGCTGTGTAAAAAAAATTCATTGAATTCATTAACATTAACCAAAATTTAACTTCAAAAATACAGATGTTCAATAATGATAACATTTCATGTTTTCAATGTGTAGATTCTCTTGCGGGGATGTACACTGATTAAATCTGAATTATTCTATTTCGAACCTTATTTTGGCCTCAACGTTTAGGAAATATACATTGCATCTTGTGCTTGCAATATGCCTGTAACATCTTGGCATTTGAATTTGCAGTTGGGAATATGCAGCATAGGCTACGAATTTCTGAAGTTGTTGCCAGCACAGCTGGTTCTGATCTGAATACAAACAAATAAAACTATGTGGTTGGCACTGAAACACTAGGACAGGTGACAAACCTTGGCAATGCACTGGTTACAAATGGGCTAATTAAGAATCTGCACTTTCTTCTAGCATCAAAGTTCAGAAACAGACCATCGAAGATGAGCCTGAATTTGAAGTCTTGTGGTTGTTGTATTAAGGCTCTCTTTTAAAAAATACTAGTTATTTTATCTGCTTGTGTAATGGGTTGAATTGTGTTCCCTCAATTCCCTATGTTGAAATCTTAACCTGCAGTATTTGAGAATGTGACCTTTTTTTGGAGATAAGATCCTAAATGAGGTAATCAAGTTACAGTAAGGTTATGGGGTGGGTATTCCAATCTGACCAATGTCCTTATGCAAAAGAGACATTTGGACACAGAGACTGACACACACAGAGAGATGATGACGAGAAGAGACACGAGGAGATGATGGCTATCTGTAAGCCAGGGAGAGCCCCCAGGACAGATCCCTCCCTCACAGCCCTGAGAAGGAACGAAACCTGCCACCATGACACTCTGATTTCAGACTTCCAGCCTCCAGAATGGCGAGGCAATAAATTGTTGTTGTTTAAGCCACCTAATCCATGGTACTTTGTTACAGCAGCCCTAGAAAACTATTACAGCTTGGATTAGGTTATAATATTCTTTGTTGAAGCTGAAGTCTTAATTTATAACCCAACCCACTTTTCCATTAAGGCAAATAATTCAGTGAGACCTAAAACTAAAATTTGTTCAGTCGAAGGAATTTCTCACCAATACCAATTTACTTTTCAAAATAACCACTGCCAAAAAGTAATTTTGTAAGAAGAAAATCATCAGCAATTTCTCACCTGGATTTGCAAGGCGGCTACTTGTTGGTCCAAGAATCTGATAAGGATCTACAGCAAAAAGAAACAAAGTCAAATCCTAGACATAGTTGTGACATAGCATGATGTGACTTTAGACATAATACCTGACTCAATGGTGTTTTCAGATTTCAGAGGTGAAAATGTCCCCCAACTCCAAATCACCTGCCTCCACCTCCTCTATGAGAGAAGATGTCACACAGCATCTCAGATGTCTTGCTAGGGGACCCCTAGTTGGTGGCAGGGCTTGAATTCAACCCCAGGATCCTGACACGTAGCTCAGGACTCACACCAACCAATGATATAAAGAGGGCAAACATGTGCCAAGCCCCATCAGTCCAAGGCCATGCAGGCTGTGTTGTTCAGGCATAGAAAGTAAAATTTAAAAAAATTAATGGATCACAAAGAAGCAGCCTGTGTGCAAGTAGAATTTTTTTCCCTATTTATTGCATAGTTGGGGACGTGTTTTAGCACCATCTCAAGTCACCTCGCATGAGTAGGCTGATGACTTGGGCCCTATCTTACGTATGGAGCAGTTGAAAAGAGGCAAAAAATCATGTTAATTTCCATTAAAAACTGAAGCATTTTAGAAATGTGCTGCTGAGCCTGAATCTTCTCTTATGGTTATCCAGATGGCCCCTGAAACATACCTAACTGAGGACGCTGGTCTTCAGTTTTGGGCACTGTGGAAGGAGATGGTTGAGCAGCTGAAAATCCAGAAATACAAAAGGCAATTAGCTATAACAGATTTGGTCACTAGTCTTTGATGTTGTTGCATAATCATTCTATCAGTTAATTTAGTTATTAACATAATAGTCTAACTCAGAAGCATCTTACGGTAAGGAAAAATTTTCCTTTCTGATGAAATCAAATGTAAACACTGTAACAAAAAAAGAGGACATTTCCAATTATTTAAAAAATGGATACCTCCCACTTTTTCCAAAAGTTAAAAAAAAAGAATTTGGAATGGCTTACCAAATAGATTACAATAAATCATAAGTCTAAGATAAATACATAAAGGGAAACCACCAGTCAATAAAGTAAAGCCAGGGATACTTTTAAGCATGGCCAAGATTCAGGAAATCACCAATTATTTAATGTGTACTCAAACATCCCATGAAACATGCATTTGTGAAGGTTGAAATACACTACATCATTCCTTTATTTTTGTTATGAAAGTCCTGATGACCCAAATGGAGAAAGAATCACTGCAGTTAAAGATCAATTGTACTCTGTCGTCAATGGAACACACCCATCACATGTTGCAAAATCACAGATTAACCACAGAAATTATTATATACTCCATCAACAGTCATCCACTGCCTGTGACATGAAACTCAGGGTCATGGGAGCCAACACTGTACCTTTCGACTGGGGCGTGGGGTGGCCATGACCGGTCCAGGCTGATCTCCTGGGGGGCTCATACGGTAAATCTGTAAAGACAAATAAATTGACTAAAAGATCAATCATGTAATTTTTATAAGAGATGTTTTGGTTTTTTATTTGATTTTGCATTTATTAGAATAAATTTTGTGCAAAAAATCTGGTAATCCAAAGAAGTATCCTACTAGATTTGAGTTTTATTTACAAATTAAAATTTCATATATTATAGTGGTCTAAAATTCTCACCTGTTTGTCTGAAAACTTCCATTGACAGATTCTCCCAGAGCTTTCCAACTTTTCCAATTTCCTACAATCATAAGTCAAGACCCTAATAAAAGTTTCTTACAATCTAGTTCATCCTGCTTCCACGGGGACTGATCTACATCCATCTCTGTTATCTTCATGACTCATTCATAACAGAGTCTACAACTTGGATGAACCAGTCCATTTTTGTTTGAGGTCTGCCCCTAAATCAATCAAATGACATTCAGCTTCTTTTTCTTCTTGCGTCTCCTAGGGAATGATCGCTGCCTTATCTTTTTATTTACCAGCTGCCTCTCTTAGCCAACTCTTATTTTCCCTTTATAATCTCATAAATTTATATTAAATCAGTCTTATCTGATCTAGTGATTTTCATAGGCAAATGTCTCCCATTTCTAATGTTCTAAATAAATTTAGAATTTCTCTAAAATGACCTGCATGAAATGAATTACAGGACTGAAATAGTATTGCTCCCACAGCACATTAATGATGACCTTCTGAGCTTAAGTATATGCCAAACATTTCTTTGTATTGATAAAGTAGTATCACTTGTCCTATAAACCTTCATTTACTTTTCATATGCAAATTTAGTAACTATACTTCTGCATCCTCAGTGTGAGTTCTATTAATGATTATCAATGCTCTACGTCATTTCAAGTTTGTTTCAAAAATATATTACAGAAACCTTATTATAATACTCTTGCTAAGAGTGCATATCTAAGGCTATTTCTACATGCAATCTTATTACATAACTGTTTCAAAATTATGTCTTCTTGGATTGCTTGGTCTCAGTTCAATGTCATGTGTCATTCTGGGCCAAGTGAAGGCCATAGCCAAATATCTCAGCAGGTACTTTGCTGCCAGACACCAGGAGATGTGTACAAAATTTCACTTGGAGGGTAGGACAGTGCAATTGTTAAGCTTCTGTTTAAACAAATATTTTAATTTTGTTTAAAACCAGCAATTTGATGGGTCAATCTTCAAAGAGCTTGACTGTGTTGCAGAAGATGTGTCTCTTCCTATTTTCATATCCCAAAGAGAATAGAAATGATGTGCAACGTGAAAGTCAACACAGAATCTCCTTAATGTATTTGGTCTGTTTGGCTGCAAGCATCTTTGCCACTAGTGTGGTCTATGAAATCCTACCCTTCAGAGCTTTGGAGAATTAGATAATTTTTCTTTTTAAACTGCTGTTACTCCTCTCTCTCAGCTGGCATTTTTGCATTTTTGGCCCTAAATCTTTTCCCACCCAGCTCCTCAGACTTTCACATTTCTGGTGTTGGGGTTACACATAGGAATTATATCGGCAGCCCCTAACAATTTACAACTGAACTTCAACTTAAGTCTCTGGGAACATTCTGCACATGGGTTCTCAGTCAGTTGCATTTTGTCTAAAAAAAACTGGATAGCCAGAGTTTCAATTTGTGAATTATCTCAGAAAAATCTACTCGCGAGGCAATCCTAGCCACATCTAACCTAATTTAGGAGCAGAAAAGCACATTAACTAAGGCCTTCTATTTACCAAATGAAAAAAAGCAAGATAATACAGAAATATAGAAATATGTTCTAGATCTCTGTTTCTCAAAGGGTGGTCTGTGGACCAGCAACATCAACAATACCTGGGAGCTTGCTAGAAATGCAGAATCTTACCCCAGACCTACTGCATCAGAATCAGCATTTTTTTTTTTAATTTTTTTTTTTTTGGAGATGGAGTCTCGCTCTGTCCCCCAGGCTGGAGTGTAGTGGCACGATCCCAGCTCACTGCAAGCTCCGCCTCCCAGGTTCACGCCATTCTTCTGCCTCAGCCTCCCAGGTAGCTGGGACTACAGGTGCCTGCCACCATGCCTGGCTAATTTTTTGTATTTTTAGTACAGATGGGGTCTCACAGTGTTAGCCAGGATGGTCTCGATCTCTTGACCTCGTGATCCGCCCACCTCGGCCTCCTAAAGTTCTGGGATTACAGGCATGAGCCACCGCGCCCGGCTTCAGAATCAGCATTTTGACAAGATCCTGGGTGACTCCGGTGCACACTGAAGTCTCAGAAAGCCTGCTCTAGACCATTGCTCTTTTCAGGAACTCTGTTCCTGCAGATGATTTCAGAAATGCTATCTAGAGTGTGCACAGACAAACTAAAAAATGGTTGAAAGAGTTCTAGATGGATTGCTTTTACCCGTGGCATAAGTATGCTAATGGAACGAATAGACAGCATCAGTAGGTTAGTCAGATACTACCTTAAATAGAAAATTATTGCTCATGAAATGTGACTGGGAAAAAAAATGAATGTCAAACTGCTACTCCCAAAATATTTTGAAACTCTTTATTCACAAAATCCTTCTCTTTATTCACAAAATCTTAGGTGTATAACCATATCCCATCCTCCCTTGAAAATAAGTCGAAACTTAACACCAAACAGAGTCTACTTTTCAGCCAAGTATTTGAGACATTTACATGAACAATGATTAACATGTTCATAAACATACTGCCGTGGAAGATAAGCGGGCTTTTGTTTTCTTCCATGACATTCTGGTCCAATGCTTCCTTATCGGCTACCGATCACATGCTGTGGGCACTAAGTATTCCCTGTGGGATATGACATTGGGAAACATTCAATTCAGGCTCACTGAGATGGGGGACAGCCAGGGGTGACTGCTTCGACAGCTACACCATCTCAAAACCTTAGCAGTTCTGCTCTTGACTGCTTGAAAAATCACTCCTCCATGTATCTTTGCTATGTGTCCTTTATTGACAATAGAGCATCGGACTTCCAATAAGAATACATTTTACATTTAATTTTTGCTGATCATTTCAACACCCCCTCCATTTCTCTTTAACTTGCTCTTCAAGGTAATGAACTCATATGCTTGGCGGAAGTGCCCATGTAAGGGAAGGCTGCTTTCTGGCACTGGTTCTGCTGTTTTATCTGTAAGAGCTTCATAAAAGTCATTGCATAGGCAGCTTGGGTGAACACAGATGTACATTACATCACAACAGTATAGAAAACAGCATGAAGCTACAAATAGGGACTTGGCTAGTGCTGACTGCTACACACCAGCAACTGTGTTGATTTCCTGGGAGCTGGGATCAGCTTCTCGTTCTGAATGAGACTCCTCCTCCACCACACCCTTTTGAAGACATCAATAAATTAATACAACATTCTGGCTACCCTTTCCTGGAGGGCTAAGTTCAGCCAAGTTTTACATTCTCCCTTCATCAAACTCACTGAGGAGGAACCCTCCAGCTCTTGCCCCACACCCCCCACACTGCCACCCCGCTGCCTACCCACTTTATTTTTTAAAGGGCAAGAATGTGGATCATGGAAGAGCTCATCCCCATTCTGCAGGATCCATACCATATCTCCAAAGCAACTCCGGAGGTTCCCTGGCTGGGCTGGATGGGAAAAGATGAGATTTGCCTGCTCTTGAAATTAGATGCTAATGGGGAACACAAATTAGGAAGAGCAAGAGCTGCTGCTAAGAACCAATCTATAAATGTCTGTGAAATGAAAAAAAAAGTTTGAGTCAACCTTAACATAATTAAGTTGCTGTCTATTTTCCTCTAGATCTTCTTAAAATTCTATATCAAAGGCATGGAGTTTTGGAAACATTTTGCATTCCCTTCTTGCCTAGGTTTGCAGATCCCTGTGGTTATATAAGAACTAAGGGGAAGCAAAGAATGCAGTTTTAGCCATTTGCTAAGATACAGGCTTTACATAACACCTAACTGAGAGGTGCTATGCAGCAGCTGTATTGTCTCACTATGCCTAGCTGTGCTGAAAAGCACTAGGCTGTGAGCTCCAATGGAGGAATAATTTAAGATTCCAAGAAACCCCTGAAGAGCAGCAGCTTCAAAGTAGAAGTGAAGGCTGCATTTGCAGGCTTAACTCTCTAATCTCTTCTGATAACACCCCAGAGGCATATCATAATATATGGGTTGTCATGGGGATGGAAGAGGAAAGGATGGGGTTGCAGAATATCATCCTTGGGATAGAACTGAGCTTCTGCATGACCTGCTCCTAAGAGGACAGGCAGGGTGGCGCACTGTGTAGTTAATAGGGGCTTGCAAGATTCTGTGGATCTGTTTTTGCCACTTTTTTCCCGAGACCTCAAAGGTCTATGGCTCCAAAAGAAGTGGATTCAGCAAAAAAGAAGGGTGTTTGTAGAGGAGGTACAGAAAGGGATTCTGGTCATAGTAACTGCAACAACGTGAGAAACACATGAAACATCATAAAATAAAGTATAATAAAATATATACATATTTAAAAAATCATAAAACCACAGAATGTAAAATGATATGCCTATGGGTTGATATTTTATTAGAGTAGAGAAGACGGTCTCAATGCTGGTTCAACAAAGGGGTTGTGAAAGAAGGTAAATCTTGAATCAGGAAAATGTGGGAAAATACTAGGTACGGGCATGCAAGGAAAAGGGATGAGGTTTGGACAAATGGCAGGTGGTGGTGGCGGCAGGGCATGTTCACATGTGGTCCCCTGTGAGGTCAGTGAACAGCCTCGGCCAATTGTGCAGGGAGACTGAACTGACACAGCAGCGGTGAGACTGACCTGACAGGGAAGCAGTCAGGGGGCTCTGGACTAAATGATCCACTTGGGAAGGTGGGCCATAAACAGAAGAAAAGGTAGATTGGGGGCTGGGCATGGTGGTTCACGCCTGTAATCCCAGCACTTTGGGAGGCAGAGGTGGGCGGATCACGAGGTCAAGAGATCAAGACCATCCTGGCCAACATGGTGAAACCCCGTCTCTACTAAAAATACAAAAATTAGCTGGGCGTGGTTGCATGCGCCTGTAGCCCCAGCTACTCGGGAGGCTGAGGCAGAAGAATCGCTTGAACTCGGGAGGCAGAGGTTGTGGTGAGCCGAGATTGCACCACTGCACTTCAGCCTGGCAACAGAGTGAGACTCCATCTCAAAAAAAAAAAAAAAAAAGAAAGAAAGAAAGAAAAGAAAAGAAGAGAAGATAAAAGAAAAGAAAGGAAAAAAAGAAAGAAAAGAAAAGGTAGGTTGGGGCAGTAACCCAGGGATGAGCGACTCATAGTGGGAAGGGAAGGAGGGAAGGGTGGTGAGGAAGCGCTGGGAAGGTGGATGCAGCAGGACAACACACATGTGTAGGAGTCTCTGCAGAAAGGGTGCAGAATGCTGTCTAATTGAACCAGTAAACCCTGAACACCACTGTCTCCTCTATCAGGGACTCTATAATGAAACAGCCACCATGCAGAGAAGAGACAGATTCTGGTCTAAGTAGAGTTGTTACCTAGGAGCCTCACTTGCTTCATGGTCAGCACAATGACGCTGACCAGAGTTCGGTTCCCTCGGATGTGGGATTAGACAAAGGGTATAGAAATGAAGATCATGGCACAGCAAACCAAGAGTGGAGGAGACAGGGATTTGGGTCTGTATCCCCAAGGACCTTCAAAGAAACAGTCAACAATCACCTTTCTGAAAGTAGTCAGGTACCCACTGACCACAGGGATATCGTCAGATTCCCAGTGACCTCCCTCTGGGACTCGTGCAGCTCTGAAAGTTAGTGATGCAAAAGCTCTTCCCCCTCAGCCATCACGACGTTCATTCTCCAGTTGCAGGTTCACAGCTTTTATCTCCACAGGACCAGTCCTTTAAGGTTGATAGCTTAGCAATGGATGACCCGAGGTGTATAACTAGTTATCTCCAAGGTCAAGTCCCTGAATAGGGCCTACAGTAAATAGTCCTCTGGCTTGTTCAATCTGCTTTAAATTCTTTACAGGTCAGATACCGATATTTGTATTGGTTCTCATAATCACAGTAGCAGTGGTCAAAACAGGTTATTTCAGCTACAAACTGAGTCTTGAAAACATACTTGACTAGTAGTGGAGCTGTGGAAGTGTGCTCTTTCCCAGGTCACGCTCAAATCATGGGCCCATGGAAGAGCATCATCAGAGCGGCATGGGAGGTGTCTGAGTTTGCCACCCTTGCCTTCCCTGGGTTGGGCAGAGAGGGAGTCTCAACCAACATCCTCACAGTCACCCTCTTCTCCATCCACCTGGATGGGCCATACCATCCAAATCCACCATATCCTAAAATGTGAAAACAAAGCAGCTCCAGGACCCACTGTCTTAACCAGGTAGCATCAGTCAGCTGGCTTGTCTGAGAGAGATTGTGCCAATGAATTTGACCAGTGTTGTGATCTTTTAACTCAGTTTATAACACTAGCTCACAACCCCTGGCTTTGCAACTCATTCAGAGGCACCTATGAGATGTCTTAATATAAACAAACAAATACAAAAGTAAAAAGTAAAAAATTTTTTAAAACCCCAGCCAAATGTTTTGGAAATAGTTTTTATTTTTTTAAGTATATATGGAAATATTTTTTAAATGCTCACAGAATTACAAAACCTCTAGAGCTTGAGTCAACATGAATTTCTATTGTCCACTTGCAATACACGTGGTGGATTTCTTTAGGACCAGTCTTGTAGGCTCTAGACACTGGGTCTTGCCCATGTTTCAATGGCCTGTGAAATCTCTTACATGACAGAGATGACTTACTACCTCTTAGTACCTCTTAGCTAAGCTTTTCCATCATGCTTCCCAGGAGCAAGAGAGCAAACTTTTTCTCTGACGTTAGAGAAGAGAAAATTGCCAGCCTGAAGTCACTAGGCAGTAACCAGGGTAGTGTCAGTACTTGAACAGCCTGAGAAGCTTCCTCATTCATTCTCTTTAGCTCCCTGGGCCCCCAGTCTTTCTCATCAGAAAGAAAGAGTAGTTGCCAAGCCTAGATCTTGAACCTGTTCAAACTGAGACTTGTGTATTCTGGATATGTGATAGAGGTGAAAGAGGAGTCGCCTGAGTTTAACATGAATTCTGGAAGCATGTATGAATATGGAGAAACCATCCCACCACCCTGAACACGATGTCATCAGCTGTGAGGCTGGTACAATGATACCTAGCTTATCGGGCTGATCTAAGTCCCAGGGAGGGGACAAATGCTTAAGGCAAGCTATACCCTTCTGGGAAATGCCCTCTCTCCCTGCTCATTATTCGTCTGGCAAACATCTAATTCCCCTTTGCCACGTGGCCATTCCTCTGGAAAGCATCTTTATGCCTTTCATGGGGGATTGAGTTCCTCCCCACTCCTGCTCCTACAGCCTGTATTGCTAGAAGTGGTGCCTCTACCATAAAATCTATCACATTAGGGAAAACATTTATGTGTACATATCTGTCTCTCTGCCTCTAGGTCACTATACTGAAACATCTAGAACTGGAGGCAAAACATTTTGGCTTGTTCACCGTCATACCATCCGTGGCTGGCACAGAGGAGGCACTCAGCAAATGGACAAGCCAAGCTGAATGAAGAAGTGAACTTTCTGAAGACAGGAAGCTTACTGAAGCCTGGTTCATCTTTATATTCCCAGAGTCTAACATCACGCTTGGCACTAATGGGCACTTGATAGATGTTTATTTTTGCATGAATAGCATATAAATTAATTACCTAATTAAATCATCTGGAAGACAGGCAGTAAGATTCAGATGTAAATACTACTGGTTGCATGCTTCTGCTCTGCAAGACTGGCTTCTTGTGACATACTGATAATCGGTCACTGTGAATCTGGGGAGTGTCCTTGTTTTGTGCTCTTCCCCCGAGGAGGGACAGATCCTTCTGTTAGTTCAAAAGTCGGCCTATTCCTAACTGCCAGGCATCCAGGATGCCTTCTTTGCCCATCTGTCTTTCTGAAGAGCTAGTTAAAGGGCTAATCTGCTCTTAATTCCTTTAGTGTGGTCTTTGAATGAAATGGTTTGAGTGGATTTAGTCTCCAAATCAACAGAGGCAGAATAAGACTGTCTGGGACTGTCTTCAGCTCCGGGATCAGCTCTCTTTGTATCACGTGACTTAGGGCACAGATCTCAGCAGGACATCTGGGATGTCTCTCAATGAAGAGATCACACAGGGGTGTTTTCGTACCTGGCCTAGTTGTAATTCTTTGCGTAGCTTCAGGATATACTGAAGTATTTGGGAAAATAAAAGCTGCACCCCCTGCAGACAAAAGGAAAGACAAACATGTGAAGGTCTTTTGTTGTGGTTGTCGATCTCAACATCAGCGCCAAATCTACTTTTCCCTGTGACAACAAAGGGAAGAGATCTCCTCAAACCTGCCTTAGCAGAGCTCCGGAGAAACGGACAGGTGCACATGTCAGATTCTCAAGATGGAAGTGACACTTGGAGCCTTGGTGTACTCCTGTGCCCCATTTGCTATAAAGCGTTTTGATTTTATAGCTTCTTGATGAAGCCCTATCTGTGTCCCCCTCAATCCCACTTCCCGCTGGGCAATCTCATTTTATTAAAAAATTATTTGGTACATGTGTTATTTTTCAACTTGTATAAAAACCCATAATATATTTTACAAAGCTCTTGGAAAGTAGTATCAAGCAATTATAAGTATTTAGCCTAAGAGTATATGGATTTTATTAATAATTAATTCACATCTCTATTCAAATGCGTTTTCCCTTTCTCTCTTTTGACCAAAACTCATGTTGTTAGCTGAGAAAATTTCCTTTCACAGTTCAGTCCATTTGGAATTTGTTGTCCTGTTCATTGGTTGCTTCTGTGTTTAACAATAGCAAAATTAATACATTTGGAGCTTTTTTTGAAACTTTCACTCAATGGTTAAAGAATTCCTAAATCAATGTGAAATTATCAGAAAATGTGCATAGCTCAAAGGTGTTTCCTAAGAAGGGGAAGTAACTTCCTCTAAGTTATCTGTTATTTCTGGCCACAAGGTCACTAACAGGCTGATGTGTGCAACCAAAATTATTGAAAAAGTGTACTACCAACTCAAAGCAGGTTTTTTAAAACTTCAGATTAAAAAGACAATGTGTTGAATATAGAAGACCATGATAAATGAGCAATTTCATTATAATACTCAAATCGGGACTCACTCACATTTTATATTTCAAAATAAAATGGTAAATATTGGGAAAATAGCTGTATTTCTATGTGAGGGCTGATCCTGAGTTAACTGGCTGACTTGCAAGGCTTCCTGGCACTTCCTGTCTCCCTCCCTAGCCCGAGTGATTGTGGAGGGTCCCTGCAGCTAACAGAGTGGGGTGAGCAGCCGGTAGCCATGCTTCCGGAACTCTCTCCATTAGGAAGGAGCAGATGGATGTGAACCAGGAACACATTCATCCACAGAAAACCCAGCCTCTGCTGTGAGCGGGGGGTGAGGGAGGAAGGTTAGCCAGGATGAGGCACAGTGTTAAACCCTACTTAGGCTCAGGCAAAATAAATACATAAATAAGTCAAATGTAGAGTCAATGGTTAGAGATAGAAAACAGGCATTTGGTTAGTGACTAATTTCATATTCTCCAAAATTACAGCACAGTTCCCTCTGAACAAAAGCTCTCAAAATGTTACAGAAATTCCCTCCTGCCTTTTGCAAACACACAAAGTCTATAGGAAAACAAATCAAATAGCCTAAAAGTTTATTGGAAAGGAAAAAGAAAATTCCAACTTATCCTAGCAAATATTTCTTTAGGAATAAAAATGGAAAAAATTAAAGGAGGCTGCTAAGGGCCCTTTTATATTGAACATGCTTTTAGTGTCTACAGAGTCAGCACAGCGAATATATTGGGACTACCAGAAGAAGACTGTAATCCGGCAAATGTGAGCTAAAGTTATGGCTAAAGGCAAATTCTGCACGTCTCCTGGTTAAAAAGGAACCCTTTGATAATCACAGTGGGGTGCTTGGGAAGCGCTCCGAAAACCAAAGGGCTTCACCTTCCTTTAGGCTGTGGTACATCCTAAGTATCGGAAAGTATTCTGAATCATCTACCTGCGTTCTGTCTTCCTGACACGTGCTGACTGGTTTCCCATGAAAGCATGCAACCTGTACATAAGACCCTACGCTCTTGCTGGGAGGCAGGGGCGGGGCCAGCATTACCTGTGTTTCTAGCATGCATTAACCGTGGAGAGTTTTGTAAGGCTTTATCAACATCATCTGAAGTCAAATGTGGAAGAGGAGCTACAAAACAAAACAAAAAGCGACATCAAAATGAAAAAAAAAAAGAGAGAGAGAATTACCTTTCTTACAAAAAAAAGAAAAAGAAAGAAAGAAAGAAAACCGTTCCCCCACTCCCACACTAACATCACGGACAGCTTATAACTATTTCCATCAACCTGCTACTTGTTAGCATGTTAAAACCCACATGGGGGCCCGTCTTTAATTCAGGGAAGAAGTGGTTGGGATGCCAGGCAAAGCAATGGAGGAGAATTTATCCACCTCACTGTCTGTCACACTACTTCCTTCTTACCATGCTGGACGTTGTAGAAATTAAAGCATGCAGCAAACATTCTGGATTCATGCCAACATGCCATCCCTTTCTGTCAGGTTAAGCCGAATCACATGATACAAAGTGAAAACTTCCCTTGTTCTGTGCTCAGGTTAGAATATAAAGTGGGGCTTCATGTAGCTTTAGGGAGAATAATCCCCCTAATTCCTATGAAAGAGAAGCCTTAATGATTCTATTTCGATTTGGGGTATCATGGAGACTTAACTAATGTGTGACCAGTTAACGCTTCCTTTCCCTTTGACATTCCATCTTCTTGGTCGCAGGACCCTGGAGGAGGCAGCTGAGTGTGGAAATGAATTTTGGCTTCTCCTGAGAGCGCTGACTACTTCTCATCAGGTGATGTGGCCAGGATGTTGTTCCCCTAAGTCATCACATACCAAGCGTGTGGTTCCCTCGGATTCCCAATGGGAACTGGGTGAGGGCAGGAGGATGCTGTCGGCACACCTGTTAGAACCCTCTGAAGCTCAGGTCATAAGAACCATAGCCACAGCCATCTATCCTTGGAGGAAGGGGGAGCTTACTCTCTCTGAGGTAGTGGAGATGTGAGAGAAGGATGTCGGCATTGTAGCTGGGGGTGAGCCTCTGGAAGTCGTCCTTGGTCATCTTGCACAGTTCCTTCCCATCGATGTTCTGGAATAACAAGATGTTGACATCTGGAAGGCCATATTCTTTCACCGCCCACTCCAGCCACTGCCGCACATGGTCTGTACTCCATAGCGTAGGATCTGAAAGGGGTGGGAACACATTCAGTCAATTCCTGAAGCCAGGGATCTGCATCTTGGGGCAGATCCCCATCCACGTGGGATTTCTGACCAGCTGCCTTCCACAAGCACAGCCTCCAGCCAGCCTCCCTGGCTACCCAGGAGAACATCTTGGGGGAAAGACAAAAGCTGCCTCACATCCATAGATCATTGTCTTTAAAGTGAATAGTTCTGGAATCTTGGGATTATTCACATCACATACCCTCTTTTTTGCTCAATCTAAAGTTTCCTGTAGGCATAAGATTTTAAAAATTCTTTTTTCTCATTTATGTTCAATTTTATTTATTCATTTTAAAATGAGTAAGAATAAGAGGAAACTTCCTTTCCTTAGAAAACTACTGGTATATTTATATGGAAATAAGAGTAAGCAACACATATCAGGAAGGTGCTAATTACAGATCACAACAACAACAAAATAATAATAACAGTATTTATGCAAAATACTGAAAAATACTGACCACAGAATCGGAAATGAAACATAGATACACCAAGACTCTAGCCCCTCTTATGAGCCAGCGTTCCTCACAGAGAGCTGTCAGTTCCAGACTTTTCCTGCAGGGTGTTTGGTTTTGCAATTAACCAGCACCTGCAGGAGTGGGGTTGGTGAGTGGTTTTTGCATTCCACAGCTGGCTATGGCGAGCACAAATACCCCACAGGATGCAGGCCACGTCGTCACACTCCACTGCTACCTATGGGACAGGGAGAGCAGGGCCCTGGGGAGAAGGAGCAGGTGATCTCCAACAGAAACGCCAGCCGGGATGTCCTGTGGTAAACACCCTCAGTGGTAGGGTCTTCAGAGTGTGGTAAATGGGGCAGGTGCTCCCTTGGGCCCCGAGCCCTTAGAGACACATGGGCAGGGAGTTGGAGCCCTGAGTTCTAATGCCACCATTTCTCCACTTTCTGGACCTTGCTGTGGGCAGCTATGTCTCCTTTCTGTGTCTGTCCCACCTGTAAACTAAGAGCACAGATCTCAGTTCCCCAGACAAGCCCTTGGGGGTCAGGCATGCCAGGATGTTTCAATCCTCTTGAATGAAAGTCAGGTGTGGGAGTCACATTTTAGCTAACACTTTCAGATCCTTGTTTGTTTGGTCCCACTAATATTTTAGGCTACTTAAGAATGGAGCATGTAGTATGCTGCTGCAATACATTTTTAGGTTTACAGAGGTAAACCATAATAATAGTGAGAAACAGCCAGCCAGTCATACACCCAGAGCTCTCTTCCTCTGCCTCTTTCTCTCTTCCTTCCTTCGCTTCTCCCTCCCTTTCTTCCCTTCAGCTACATAGAAGAAAGAAATTATTGCAGGTCCAGTAGAACCTACGCTTCCCATTCCATTCTCCTACTGCAAACACCTATCCTGAAGTTAGTAGCCAGTGGTTAGAAGTAACCACTATCCTGAAGTTAGTACATGTATCATTCCTATACATATTTTAATATTTTTACCATTTAAACCACATTTATTGTTTTGTGTTTTTAAAGTTAACATAGACGATATCTGATTTGCTACTGGCACTCAATGTTATAATTTCAAGATGTAGCCAAGTTAATCCACAAAGATATACTCAATCATTAAGCAGCTCTCAGGCCTCCCCCATGTGAATAGTCTCAATTTATTTAGTGAACATCCCCTGTCCATCTCCCTGCGTATGCGTGAATGAGTCCACACTGGTCCACAGCCTGGGGTCCTTGTTGGAATCACCTGGGGAGACTGAAAAACTAGCGATGCCTGGTCTCCCCTGGGAGAGTCTGTTCCAATTAGGCTGGAGGGCAGTTGGGCATCACAGTTGATAAGAGCTCCCCCAGGTGACTCTAATGAGCAGCCAAGGTTCAGATCATCTTCTCTGGGCCTCACTATTCCAAGCGTGGTCCTCCAAACGGGCAGCATCAGCATCACCTGGGAGCTAATTAGAACTGCTGACTCTCAGGCCCCACCCAGACCTGCTGAACCAGAATCTACATTTTCACATGAAACTTGGGGACACGCTGGCCTTGGCTGAGTACCTAGATACGGGATTTCTGAGTTACAGGGCACATCCATCTTCAACTTGACCAGCTAGCATTGGATGTCTACCAATATTTAAACACCCACATTCTCACTTAAAAATCAGTGCGCAGGCCGGGCGCGGTGGCTCACGCCTGTAATTCCAGCACTTTGGGAGGCTGAGGCGGGTGGATCTCGAGGTCAGGAGATCGAGACCATCCTGGCTAACATGGTGAAACCCTGTCTCTACTAAAAATACAAAAAAAAAAAATTAGCCGGGCGTGGTGGCGGGCGCCTGTAGTCTCAGCTGCTTGGGAGGCTGAGGCAGGAGAATGGCATGAACCCGGGAGGTGGAGCTTGCAGTGAGCCAAGATCAGGCCACCGCACTCCAGCCTGAGTGACAGAGCGAGACTCCATCTCAAAAAAAAAAAAAAAAATCAGTGCGCAGAACCTGAAAACTAAAGGGAACTCTGGTTTTGCTACAGAGAGAATATCAACAAAAACTCCAACGGCAGTGATGACAGAAAAGTGTACATATTTATTTGTCATCCAAACACTTGGAAACATGTTGTTAGTCTGTGAAAACTGAACGTAGATATGGAAGGTTAATGTTATCCAGTTCACTGAAGTTCAGATGACTCTTCGTCATTGGCTGAGAATTTGGCTTTCAGAGATAAAGTGTTTCTTTTTTCATGACATGTCAGAATTCCTCTTTCTACAAAAATGGATCATACTGAGGTCTTAGGGCAAGTTATCTTTATCTTCGGTTCTGTGCAGAGGATAGTTTGCTCAGCCCTCACAGAGAGAAGACCCCCCATCCTACCCAAGTCATTCCCTATAAGTTCCACCCTTTGATGTTAGCGAAACCCACCTTTTTGTTTTGTTTTGCTTTGCTTTTAACAAAATGGGAGGACTATTTTTTTTTTTAATGTAACAACTGTACTTCCTAGAAATAAGTTCATTCTGGGAATAGACTTTCTTCTCTAAATGGTGGAACCGGATATTCTCAAAATGACACATAAACATATTGTCTGAAAGCCACTAGGTTCGTGTTAAAATGGTGAAAGGAGAAGTTTAATCTCTCTATTATCCCTTGGCGTACCCCTTAATTGGTTTCGCTCATCAAGCCAAGGGTTATCATGGCCCATTCAGTTTTCCTTTAAGGGAATCAGGTGCAAGACCCCAGAGACAAAGTCCTCAACCTGTATTGTACTTATCTCTACAAGTCTCAGTTTGAGTTGGTAAAAGGCTGTTCTGGAGTTCCGGAGTTCTGCCTATATGAGTATAAATTACTACAACCTTTCTGACGAACAACACAACAATACGATACAACAATACAACACAACAATACAATCAAACGTCTTTAAATATGTGCAGATTCCCTGGCTTAAAAATTCCATTTCTAGATATTTATCCTAAGGAAATAATAGAGGATGTGTGCAATGATTTATCGTCAAGGATGTTCCTTGTAGTGTTGTTTATAATAGCAAAACATTGGAAACACCCTAAATGTCCAGCAAAAGAGAACTAGTTTTGTAATGCATTTAGGAATGTTCCTGTGATATTTAGAGACTAAAAATTACACTGTTGAAATATATTTACTGATATGATAAAATGTTCAAAGTAGATTGCATTTTAAAGTTTCAAAATATTATTATGATATCATTGTATTTTGCAAAGATATATAAATATCTGCAGAGAAAGAAATTCAGAGGGAGATACAGCAAAATGTGAACTGTTGTCACTGAGGGAAAGGAGATGGGGAATTTTAGATTTGTCTTTTTCACTAAACTATATTTTCTCATTTTTCTATAATAAATATGGAATACTTGGGTTACAAATTATTTATAAAAAATGTATTCTCTATTTTTCAAAACCAAAACATGGTCCTACAAAGGGTATATATAAATATATATATTTAATGTATATTATATATATACTATATATACCACCTATATATAATATATGTGAAAGTATTTTTATAAAATACTTTAAATACTTTATAAAAAGTATTTTTTAAAAGTATAAAAAATAAAAGTAAAAAAACAAAAAGAAAAGTTAAAAAAAT
The DNA here is from genome assembly GCF_028885625.2 of Pongo pygmaeus. Lineage (NCBI taxonomy): Eukaryota > Metazoa > Chordata > Mammalia > Primates > Hominidae > Pongo > Pongo pygmaeus. The sequence goes on from NC_072395.2 coordinate 51,306,123, forward strand.
GAAACTATGCAAAGCATTTTATAAAAAGTATAAAAAATAAAACTACTAAAATACTTTATAAAAATATTTTTATAAAATAATAAAATATATAATATATATAAAATATATACTTACATATATGCTATATATACTACCTATATATAGTATATATGTGAAAGTATTTTTATAAAATTGCTGTCAAGAGTATAAAAAGTTAGTTTCAATTTCTTTTATATTTTGTTAATATAGATTGCTTCATCTGAAAAGTGTAAAATTACACGAAGTCAGAACACTCCCACATCCTTTTAGCATTTGATCTCCATACCTCTGCCCTATAAATTTCTAAGCAAACAATGGTGAAAACAAAACATGGCCACTTGGTAGAAGAAATGAGGGCATTCCTTTTCTCCTGTGCATTCGCACCACTCTCCTGGACCCACTCCGGAGGTGTTGCAATAGAGGATAGTTTGCAGGGGGAAAAGCCCGGATTCCCCAGCGTGAAGCACACAGTCCTTTGTTCCATGGGTGTCATTCCCAACCATTCCCCCCCACCCTACATTTCCTGAGCCAGTGCCTCCATGCCTGTGCCACATGCCACCCACAGCATGAAGGACTAGCACCTTCTTGTGCCCTCACCTACACTCACCACCTCCTTTGGGCATCTGTCCTAGATGCTCTCACAGAGGAAACACTTAACAAATCTCTGGGCAGTGAAGTGATAACAAGACTGAAGACCTAGTCTCTGCTCACACTGAACTCCACCTCCACTACTTTGGCCAGGCAATGATGCTGCAGCTATAGATGATGGTTTTTAGAGTTCAGGTCAGTGCACTGGGTCCAGGCTGTCAGGTTTTGGCCCTAACCTTTTAACTCCATGGAGAGCCCCAGTAGTCTCTCTAGTCTCCTCCACAGTTCATGGTATCTCAGCAAAGCTTTATGGCTTCTGTCACGTCAGGAATCAAAGAAAGGGGCTCACGAGTTCCTATGAGATTCAGCAGGCCTGTCTTCCTCCTTTCTTGACCCCAACCACACATGTGTAGGAGGAAGGGGAGGGGACTACAGCATAAGCCCCAGCCGAGGCATCACCTTTGCCTACGTTTAGGTGCGACCTTCTGCCCTAGGTAGGAACACCTCTTGCCTCCAGGTAGCAGCGTGTTTGGAACCTGTCATTTAATTTTATAACTGGACCTCATTTTTCTCTTCTGTAAAACAATGTGGAGAATTTCAAGACCTGAGAAATGACTTGAATAGGATAAGGACTAAGATAGATTTAATTCAAGTAAAAGTCATTAAGCATTGTGCATATGGCTATATGCACCAGTACTATGGAGATTCCAAAGTGTCCAAGACCAAGAGAAACACTAAGGATCCACTGAGAGAGGCAGCTATGACCACAACCACAAAGCAGAACTAAGTCTCCGTGATCAGGCCGGGCGTGGTGGTTCACACCTGTAATCCCAGCACTTCGGGAGGGCAAGGCGGGTGGATCACCTGAGGTCAAGGGTTTGAGACCAGCCTGACCAACATGGAGAAACCTCATCTCTACTAAAAATACAAAATTAGCTGGGCGTGGTGGCGCATGCCTGTAATCCCATCTACTCAGGAGGCTGAGGCAGGAGAATTGCTTGAATCCAGGAGGCAGAGGTTGTGATAAGCCAAGATTGCGCCATTGCACTCCAGAAGCCTGGGCAACAAGAGGAAAACTCCGTCTCAAAAAAAAAAAAAAAAAAAAAAAAAAAGACTCCGTGATCCAAGGAGGAAGTGGAAGTGCAGAGAGGTAGCACCAACCAGGAAAAATGGGAAAAGCTTACCAGGAGAGTGAGCTTGGATTAACAGCGAGGATTTTGACAGAAGTAGAGAGAAGCTCTTTGGTTTAGGGGAACCACTTAGCCCAGCCTCATCTGACATGTTTAAGAAAAAGGGAGAAATCTGATGTGGCTGCAGTGGAGGATTTCAGAGAGAGCACAGCAACATATGAGAATGGGGATGAAAGTTGGGCTCAGATCAACAAGGCCCTTGAGTCTTCCTAACAAGGTTGGATTTTCATTTCTAGAGATTTCAGAGTAATTGAAAATTTCTAAGAAATTTTTTAAAATCTTAAATAACACCAATCACAGAAAACTTGGTGATGAAAATAAAAGGCTTTATTGGGAATCCAAATACCCACATTGGGATTCTTATTTAACTATTTACTAGAAGTAAATGTCAACCTCTCTGGAATTTGTTTTATATTTTTCTGTGGGTAATTAAATGAAATGTTAGGGGAATAGAAAAGTAAATGAGATAATGGATGTGAAAGCACTTTGCCAACAATAACATACTGCAAAAAAAGAATGCATCCACACACTTGATTTTGCATTGCAAACTCTGCTAAAATGGAATAAGAACAAAATCTGTTATCACAGGGGCAGCCTCCTCATTAAGACACAAAAGTCCAATTTATAATTTTATTTTAAGAAACTTTCGGAGGTGCTTCTGTCAGATGAATCATAAGCCACTGAAGATAAGTTGTTCATTTGCAGCCTTCCATTCCAATTGTTTTGAAAATATCTGTGTCATCATTCTACATTTCATGCACAACAAAATGGTAAACTGTCATGGCACAGGCTAAACAGAAGCCATCACTCTCTGAAGCCTCTTATTCGTATCTTAAGTTACATGGTTATTATGAAATCTACTTTGGTAAATTGGAATTTAAAAAATAAATAAAAGTAAACCATTACACACAGAGTTCTGGAGTTGTACTGTTAATGTACTCTGTATGTGGAGTGGGAGTTGGGGTATAAGCAGTGGGAGGGAGGGAGGAAGGCTGACATTTAAAAAAATATTTCCATGAAACAGGATTCTGACCTAGTAGAGTTCCACTGTTGCCAGGAAAATATTGAGTAGATATTTAAATCAGGCAAAGGGGTACTGCATTGCCAAAGACATACTGTGCCTTTGTGAAACAAAATGCCTCACACAGGCAAACATCCTATTTCAGAGGCCCCGCTAGAGAAATGAATAAAGTAAGATTAAATAAAAGCCAAACTGGTGATAATGAAAGTCCTGAATGTTATTTTTCTTAAATAATATCAATGTAAAATATTGGCTTCCCAAAAGAAAAAAATTACTCTTGGTTATGAAAAAAACATCAAAAAATAAAAACTAAAATGTACCTCTAAGCCATATCACAAGCCTAGTGAGGTGTTTGTTTATAAATCCAGGCCCTGGGCAAGTCAGCCAATCTGCTGTCCAAGACACTCACAGGCCTGCAAAAATAAGATTTAACATCTTGCATCCTCAGGAGGACAGAAGTTACATTTATAAAGCAGGTCCAATAGAGAGAACTGGCTTAAATTTGGGCAATGATTCATTCCATCACAAATGGAAATTTGATCTCAAATAAAGAGCCTACCTCAAGACTGTTTCTGAGCCTTTTAAATTTCTAACTTATATGTAGAGTTCATTTATTGTTTTGGTATTGATTTCTAATTTTATTGCACGTTGGCCAATGAATAGAGTCTATATGAAATTAACATTTTATTTTATTTTATTTTATTTTTTTGAGATGGTGTCTTGCTCTGTCACCTAGTCTCATGACCTAGAGCAGTGGCATGATCTGGGCTCACTGCAATCTCTGCCTCCTGGGTTCAACTGCCTCAGCCTCCCGAGTAGCTGGGATTACAGGCACCCGCCACCATCCCCAGCTAATTTTTGTATTTTTAATAGAGATGGGGTTTCACCATGTTGTCCAGGCTGATCTGGAACTCCTGACCTTAGGTGATCCACCCACCTCAGCCTCCCAAAGTGCTGGGATTGCAGGTGTGAGCCACCGTGCCCAGCTGAAATTAGCTTTTTAAAAAGTTCTGGTTTGTTACTCTTTTGGCAGCCTAGTGCATGGTCAATTTTTATAAATGTTCCTTGATTGCTTAAGAAATGCATATTCTCTAATTTGGGAGTACAGAGTTCTAGAAAAAAAACTCTTGGTAAGGTATATTTGATTTTAATGTCACTGACCTATCAATTACTGAGAAATGCAAATTAAAATATCTCACTAAATTGGACTTGACTATTTCTTTTTGCAGTTCATTACATATTTCAAGGCTATGTTGTTAGGTACATATAAGTTTATCATTATTATATATTTTTCATGAATTTAGCCTTTTTTCACTATGCAATGACCCTCAATTATCTCCAGTTATGCTTTCTGCCTGAAAGTATATTTTGTCTGCTTTCTATTTCTATTTTTGTCAGCTTTTTTAAAATTCAATTTTGACTAGTGTATCTTATTCTGTCAACTCTCAATCTTTGTTTGTGCAAGACGTTTTTGTAAACAACCCATAACTGATTGTGGAGTATTTTTTAGTCTAGTCTATCACTCTCTGTCTTTAATGGCAAATTTGGTCTATCTACACTTATTATTACCGATCTATCTGATTTTTACCATCTTATTTTGCGCTTTATGTTAAACTTTCTTAGTCCATTCTCTATTTCTCCTTGCCAAGTGTCTAATCAGATTGATCTACTTTTTTTCATTCACTTTTTTTCTTTGTTTCTGTATTGGTTTGGCTCTTTGACATTCTAGTTCTCTTTCTTGTTAATCTTTAAACAAAATCTAAGTTTAATCACCAGTAATTTAGAAAGCTTATACTTGAATCATCCATCTCTGATTTTACATGACAATGTTCCCTCACATTTTTACTCCACTGAATTTTCTACTCCCTACTTAGGAGGCTGTGGTTGTCATTTTACAGCCATTTCTTTCTAGATCTACCCTCACCTTAATCAATTTCATTGCTCCCATTTCCTTCCTGTATCTCACTCCCTTCTTCTAGGATCCATTTTTTAAATTAAATCTTTTGTTATTATCTGAAGTGAGGTTCAATTAGCAACAAACTCTCTTTTTGACTCCTTATGTTCTTCCTTAATATTTAAAAAGTTTATTTATTTTATACTCTTTATCTAATACTTTAATTATTTAACCTTCTTGAGGGTTTAATCACGTTCGTTGTTTCTGTTAAATCTTGGTTGGGAGAGATCTCTCTTCAGCTATTTTTTTGTAATTTGCGGGTGACAGAGTCATCTTTAGTGGGTCTCTATCTGCAGGAATTCTGTACAGCGTAGGTTGAAGACATGTCTCTCCATGAAGATTTCGTATTTACTTCTGCCAGGTTTCCCAGATTATCACTAGCCCATGACCATTTTTCTGTATTAATTTCTCAGCCTTAGAGTTCCTGGCACACACTGTTGTGTGTATGGAGTGGGGACTTGGGTAATGACAGGCTCAGTTCCAATTCCCTGCTTTGTGCAAGCTCAAGATTTCATTCCTTGCCCCTAGTTGACCTTTAAAACCCAAATCTCTGCATTATAGCAACCTAGGACAACCAGGTGTCACATAAGAATGTGCTGCTATGCTCTATTCTCACTTTTTTCCTTATTTTAGTCCCTAAGGAGTTCATTGACTTTCTTCCCAGTTCAGCTGTGCATTTAAAAGGATATTAAACTCTATGCAGCAATTCCAGGTGTTTTGCAAAAGGAATGTTTTTCAGGTCATTTTATAGTAACCTCTCTATTTTACTAGAACCAAGAGCCCTCTCTGCATACTTTTTACCTATTTACTTTGAATAGTTTTCATTTTTAATGCAGCCATCATCCTAACTCATGTTATGCTTTACTTCATTCATTTATTAATTAATCAATTGTCAAAAATTACTTATACGAATTGTATAATCCTCTATGAAAGATTCAAAAATGGCAAGAAAGAGTGCCTGTCCTCTACTTGTTTGAGAATCTACAATTCTGTGTATTTTATTTTAAAATACATGACTAAATTATTCTTGTTAGGCTCTAAACATAGCTTTGTCATTTTGACACACTGATTTATTTCTCTGGATGAAACCATTCTCAACCAATCATCTTGTTTTTGGATAATGATCGTTATTGTTCTTTGTTTTCTTTTGTTGTTGTTGCCTCCCGTTAGTTATTCCATGACAGCATTGCGTGTGCTCATCATGTTTTAGAAATGCAATGGCTTGTTCCACATAAACGTTCCTCCCTGCCTGGGTTTTCTTTCTTTGTCTTCTCTTTAAATGTTGCTAACCCCAGAGTTTCATCCTTGTCCTACCCCTCTCCTCTCTCCATCTATACCTTTGGGCATTCTTATTTGCTCTCATGTTTGAACTACAACATGCATGCTGTATTATTTTCCTAGGGCTGCCGTAACCAAGTACCACAAAATGTGTGGCTTAGAAACAACAGAAATTCATCGTCTAATAGTTCTGGAGGATCAAAGTCTGAAATCAAGATATCAGCAAGGCCTTGCTCCATCCGAGACTGTGGATAAAATCTGTACTTGGCTCTTCTAGCTTCTGGTGCTGTCCAGCAATTGAATGTTCCATTGCTTGCAGTTGCATCGGTCCAACCTCTGCCTGTCTTCACATGGAGTTCTCCCTCTGTTTCCATATCATCTTCCCTCTGTGTGTATCTATGTCCAAATTTCTCCTTTGTGTAAGGACACCAGTCATTTTATTAGGCTCACCCTAATGACCTCATCTTAACTTGATTAAATCTGCAAAACCTCTATTTCCAAAAAAGGTCACATTCTAAGGAACTGGGGGTTAGGACTTCAGCATATCTTGTGAGGGAGGCACAATTTAACCTGTAACAGGCAGCTGTTTCTGCCAGTCTATATCTTGAGTCCCCAGGGCGCTCTCACAGATGCCAGACCCAAATATAAACAGAAGAACTGCACTTTTTATCCCAGGTACTGTTTAAGCATGTCACACATATTGCTATATTTAATCCATATAGCACCACATGAAGTAGGAATTATTATCATCCATATTTTGGTGATGAAAAACCTGAGAAACAGCAAGATTAAGTAGCTTCCCAGATCCCACAGTTAGTACATGGCAGAGTTTAGAACTCAAGTGCTGTGACTCCCGATAAAGGACTTTCCATCCTGAGCTCTAGGCCCACCACACTGCCTGGCAGGTGTCCCAGAAGCATCTTAAACACAGGATGAACCAAACTGAAATCACCTATTTTAAACATTTTTTTTTGTATATTCATTAACACCTACCCAGCTGCTCATGCTAAATCTGTCTTCAATTCCATTCTTTTCTTTGACTTTCAAGAAAAACAGATAACATCATTAGCACTGTAGAAATGTAAAAATTAGCCCTGGGCAACACAGTAGATTATTTTGCAAAATTCCCTCTCCACCTTCTTTATTTACTTAAGTCTTATTTGAAAAGGCTGTTGCAGAATGTCTACAACAATTTAACAAACATATTCTCTCATCCCATTCCTGTGTTCTCCCCTGGGTATTTTTGTCAGCGCAGCTTAGGAAGAAGAACCCAGACTCTGGAGTCAAAAAGAACTGGGTTTGAATCCTGGCTCTTCAAATGATTGGCTGTGACATCTTTGGCAACTCTCTTAGCGTTTCTAGTTTTAGTTTCTTTACTGTCAAGTGAGAATGATAATGAGTACCTACATCATAGGGTGGTCGCACGATTTAAATGAGATAATACCTTTTCTACCAAGTGCGTGTCCAAGTGCCTGACAACATTGCATATCAATAGATAGTAGCTGTCGTTGCTTTTTAAAAAAAATGACTTCATTTTAGCCTCACATTTAACCCAATGGTGGTTTCCTCAACCACTATTCAGCTGATAACTTTAAAATACACATAATAAACTTTGATGTTAGCATTTCTATTTTAGTGGGTTTTGTTATTTAGTTGTTTGAGCATAGCAGGAATTTAAACAGAAGATTAAAGAAGCATGTCCCATCGTATCAACAGAGCGGAAGAGATCCTCGGGTGTGTTCAGGGATGTAACAAAGAAAGATGAAGACACAAGTCATTTCACCAACAAGTTCTAGGCCTGAGAATAGGCTCTGTTATCACCCAGTTGTGCAAGTGTCCCTGGGAAAGTCATTTGACCTCTCTCAGTCTTGGTTTTCTCATGTTTAAAGGAAGACTGAACTTAGACCACCAAGAATCCTGCAACCCCTGCAGAGTCTGCGATTCCCACGAGTTAGATCTAGATTATCATTAACTTGATAAATCACATTTACTCTCCTCCTCACAGAATCCAAGTGCTGGCTGTGTTGTCTGGTGATTGAGAACACAAAAAACATGATCACCACCTCACTAAACTTACAATCTAATAGAACAGACAAGCTTATAAATAACTCACGCTAAGAGGATTGGAAACATAATGTATCAGCCATCAGGGCTTGGTCGGAGGGTATGTTCTATTACTTGTTATTCACTGGCTTTCAAAGCCCAGTGGGGGAATGTCAATATTTAGGGAGGATCATGTGAAAACTATGCAGTCCTCTACCACTCTGAGAACTCAAGATCCCTTCTTTACATGAAACCAGACTGCCAAAGACTCATGCTGGGTGTCTGTCCTCTACCTGTGCTAAGCTATTCTCTAATGTAACTCAGCGCTCATAGAAGATGTCACAAGAAATAGGCTGTTGAAATGCAGTGCTGCAACTGTGGCAGGAAGATGGTCGATGGTCAGGTTTGTGGCCCCAGTGGCCCCAAAAGGGATCCTTCTTTTAGGATTCTACACTATGATAAACATTGCCTTCCCTGTGAAACTTCTTTTTTGAAAGGAAAAATTATTTCCCCAAATAACTCTTTTCATTTTGGCTGCCAGGAAGCTCAAAGCCATACTAGAAACTTAAGTATAGCATCTTGGGCAAGCATGTGGTCAAAATGGCTGCATTCTTCCCTCACATGCTCTTGGCTTCTCATTTGTATTTTTAACTGCCTTAGCACTGATTCCTAATTTCTATTTGATAAGTCGTTTGGGCACATGCCCATCAGTAGTTTAGTGCACACAGCATCTCAAATCCTTTGCAGAATATCCATATTTAAGTAAGTATATACATGCATTTGAGAATACAATATGAAACAAAATGAAGTGTGATAACAAAAGAATTGGTAAGATGTCATAAGAGGAGTGATTAATTTGCCAGAGGATCAAGCATGGCTCCCTTGACAGGGCGGATTTCGAAGACGTCTGGAAGAATGAGGAAGAGCATTCCAGAGAGGGAACCGCAGGGACAAGGACACCGGGTGGTGAAAAGGCAGCGCGTGAGTTGCGGATGTGGCAGAGGAAAACAGCAGAGGCTGCAAAGGGCTTTCGAAATCACATCATCATGGGTATAAATGAAGCTGTTTTTGATTCGTCCTGTCATACCAATCTCCATTCTTCACATGTTCTGAAACACTGGTCTGAGTCACTCTTTTGAGCTCTCAATCACACCTTCTTCTGTCTGTCAAAAACTACTCACCCCACATGGGTGGGTCTTAGCTACTTCTGACAGCCTTCGGTCATCTCCTCAGTGATTAAGAGTAATGGGAACTCAATGAACACTTTCTAATGGAATAGAAAGGTCCTAGCACGGGGGTCTGAGTAAGACACAAATCTTGTAGCTTCAGCCACACGTGTTTGGTGGGCAAGAAAAGGTGATTTTAAATCTCATTAGAGTTTTATTCACGGTAAATGGAACATAGTAAGAGTTTAATGAATTAATTAATAATGAAGAAAGTGAAGAGATACAGTGAAGAGAAGAATGTGGCTACTCTTATCTCTGAGATTACTGATTATCGCAAGGGTCTATGCTGAAAGTGATTTATTTTAAAAATAGAAGCAGAGGCATTTGAAAAGCTCAACACTTTAGCACCTATTTTAGGGAATTAAAACAGAAAAAGAGGCCAGGCCCGGTGGCTCACGCCTGTAATCCCAGCACTTTGGGAGGCCAAGGTGGGTGGATCACCTGAGGTCAGGAATTTGAGACCAGCCTTGCCAACATGGTGAAACCCCGTCTCTACTACAAATACAAAAATTAGCTGGCTGTGGTGGCAGGCGCCTGAGATCCCAGTTACTCAGGAGGCTGAGGCAGGAGAATTGCTTGAACCCAGGATACAGAGGTTGCAGTGAGCCGTGACCGCACCATTGCACTCCAGCCTGGGCAACAGAGCAAGACTCCATCTCAAAATAAATAAATAAATAAATAAATAAATAAATAATAATAATAATAAAACAGAAAAAGAGAAATCTTTCAAAATGCTATAAGCTGCTAAAGCCAGAGGTCCTATTGCATTTTGGTCAGCATTTTGCAACTTTTAAGAAGTGAATGGAGCCTGTGCCTTCCTCTTTGTTAGCCACTTGGTTAGCACATCTCCATGTTCATGGTCAACACCTAAAGAGTAACAGTAACTAGCGCAACGAGTGATTCTTCATTTAATTTTTTTTTGGAATGTTAATGCGATACTGTTAGTTATTTCTACCCTTCCTTTTTGTCTACTCGCCTTTTCTAAAAGTGAAAAAGCATATCTTTGTTAAAAATAATTCAAGTCCATTAAAGTAAAATTTATATCTTCTGTCTAGATTAGAACTTTTCAACCTTATTATACATGAAAATTACATATACAATAAGCATGTTAATAATGTAAAATCTCCAACCCCACACCCAGGTTGGGAACATTTGGAAGTGTGTGTGTGTGTGTGTGTGTGTGTGTGTGTGTGTGTGTGTGTGTCTGGGAAAGGGTCTCACTCTGGCTTCCTGGTGAGAGTAGAGTGGTGCAATCATGGTTCACTGCAGCCTCAAACTTCTGGGCTCAAAGAATCCTCCTGCCTCAACCTCCCAAGTAGCTGGGACTACAGGAACCGCCACTACACCTGGCTAATGTTAAAATTTTTTGTAGAGATGGGGTCCCACTATGTTGTCCAGGCTGGTCTTGAACTCCTTGGCCTCCCAAAGTGCTGGGATTACAGGTGTAAGCCACTGTGACTGGCAGGAAATGTGTACTTTTAATCATAAATTTTCCAGGTAATCTTGATGCAAGTGATTCTGACCATACTTTGAAAAACACTTTCTAGGCCAGGCGTGGTGGCTCGTGCCTGTAATCGCAACACTTTGGGAGGCCGAGGTGGGCAGATCACCTGAGGTCAGGAGTTTGAGACCAGCCTGGCAAACATGGCGAAACCCCATCTCTACTAAAAATACAAAAATTAGCCTGGCGCGGTGGCGGGCGCCTGTAATCCCAGCTACTCAGGAGGCTGAGGCAGGAGAATCACTTGAACCTGGGAGGCAGAGGTTGCAGCGAGCTGAGATCCTGCCATTGCAATTCAGTCTGGGGAACAAGAGAGAGAGACTTTGTCTCAAAAAAAAAAAAAGAAAGAAAAAGAAAAACACGTTCTAGTCAACCTCCAAATTAAGCTTGGCCAAAAAAGAGCCATGTAACCAGCATGGGGGATGTCGCACTTGTCAGGCCCCTCTTATTACAACTGGTTTCACTGAGTGACACTTGGGTCTACAACAATGTAAGAAACTGCCCGGCCCTATGAGAGATCCACCTAGATTTATAGATACGTGCACCAAATACATAGATAAAAACCAGAGATGTGAATTATGGCCTAACTAGTACCCTTTGGGAAGCACAATCAACAGTCTTGCCAGAACAACAGGCACAAACCAGGGCTGCCCAGAATGCCTGGTGGCGCTACTGGTTGAACGCTTTGCTCATGACTGCCCCTATCTTCCTTAGGACAAACAGAGGAACACATCTTCCTCCAGACTCAGAATTAATAGCTGGACTGTCTTTTCACATTTGCTTTCTTTTTATCCTGTGGGCACTGAATTATCCCTTTCATACTGCCTGATGATACCTCGAAGCCAAATAACACCTACCTTTTGCAATTCTGCAATATTTAAAAGTTGCAATTAAAAATACACATACACACACACACACACGTGTGCATGTAAACCTCACTCCTGGTTTTTCTCTCTCTGTTCAATTTTTACTTTAGTCCATACTCCATATTCTTTTATTTTTAAAAAGTGGATTCTACCATGCTCTTTCATATGTATCTATGTGAGCTTTCTTAAATCTGTTCTGAAATAGGAGGCAGTGTAAATATATCAAGTGACAGTCTACATTTATTCATTAGGGATATTTTCTAGTTGACACTTTCTTATGGGCTTTTTTTTGACACTTTTTTTATGGGCTTCTTTATTAACTCAAGATCATGAGTCTCAAAACCAGGGTTGAGGGAATCACTTCTCAAAAGTGGGTTCCAGGTACCAGAACCCAATCTGAACATGGACAAAGCCCCCCAACTCCTCTGTGGTTTTATCTCTCAGTCTCCATACAGTACAAATTTTCTCATCAGTGTTTATTAGGACCACTGTTATCTCTAGTGTATAAACATCAGCATGTATTGATGATGGTACAAATGTTTAGGAATAACTGATTTTTTTTTTTCATTCAGCTATCCGTGTGATTTGCATTAGTGCCAAGCAATGTCTCTAAGTAGTAGGGACTATGTGAACCACTCAGGACCAGGTCTGGAGAATTCTTTTTGCATACATGGGGTACTCCGTGCCCCAAATCTGCCTTAGTGAGGTGCCTGGATACCATGGGGATGGATACAGCAGCTGGTACAGCTGCCTGAGGTCCTGCAACCTCATGGCCACATTGGAAAATTGTCCAGATTGTGCAATGAAGCTGTGTGTGTGTGTGTGTGTGTGTGTGTGTTCATCTCTGTGTGTGTATGAGCACACATACATGAAGCTTGACCAATAACTGAAAGACTCACAACTTGCAAAATCAGCCACAACTAGCTCTCTTACAAACACTATTAACTGAATAACTGCCTACACTGGCATGAAGCAACTGAAGGAGGGAAGAGCTGAAGAGAAGAGTACTTTGCTCCAAAGAAAGGAAACAGCCTTTACATCAATGCTTACTATAAGCCAATTTGCAGAGCTATCCTTGCATCCATCCAGCTAATATTTGATGAGCACCTACTATGTATAAAAAATCCTGGGTGCTCTGACTTCAGTTGATTCTCTGTTCTCTTCCCCACACAAATATCTCTCTTATTTTCTAAATACTTTCCCAGTGTAGAAAGACTCAAGTCTGGCCCTACTGAAAAGGATATTTATGACATCAAAGCATATTGATGGCCTCATGGAAACACAGCCTCACCAGTTAGAAGATGGTACCAGGCATTACCTCTTACGTCTGTGATTCAATGAGGAATCAAGCAAGGAATCTTCAGTGCAGGCCCTCTCAGATGGATTCTCTCATCTTTGAGATCTAAACACTTTGTTTTGTCTCCTTTGAGGAAATTATATTCTTAAGGAGAAGGGCAAAGGGTGAGATGGGTTAGGGGGCTTCCTTTGGGTGTCTACTTTACTTTGTTCATGACCAGCCAGTGTCTGGGCAACACACCCCTGCCCTCCTGCCTCTCCTCCAGGCACATCCCAGCCCCCAAGTTTTGCTTATGTGCCACACATCTGGAGTGGGCACCTGGGACATTTGTGTTTCTATTTTTCCCATCCAACAGGAACAGCCCCCTGTTCCGAGGCACAGCAGCAAGTGAGGCAGTCTCAGGCATTCAGGTGCATTGTCAAGATCAAACCAAATGCATGGCCTCTGTACCTGTCAACTGCCTTTCAGCAAATACTAAGGACAGTTTTCTCCTTTTCGTAATCTGCCATCAGTGTCTCCTATAAGTCTTAAAAAATGCTTTGAAATCAGGCACAACCCCAAAGGATGGTCCCTTTCACACCCCACTGCATCGAACTAGCTTCACGTGTTTGCTGAAAGTCATACGGTGACAAATCTAAGCTGAAACCCAGGATACAAATCCAGGCCAGATGTTTTGCAAAGTACTCTGCACTCCTGAACTCTTCTGTCTAGAAGGTGACAGAAGCCCACTGGGCGTGATCCAACTCAGATAAAGGGAAAATCACACCATGGAGGGAATCTAACCTGTTTGCTATCACACTTCACAGATATTAATTTAGGTGACCCTAGGAGCAAGGGAGAATTGAGTTTGTGCAGATTTCACCCATGCATGCCCTTGGCTACTATGCCAACAAGGAGTAACTTGTACAGTGCAGCTCAGTGGTGAGGTGTCCGTTCATCCATTCTCCACCTCCCTTAATATTCATTGAGCACCTCCCACTTACCAGGCACTGCAACTGGCCCTGGAGATAGGGCCTTTGTGGGGCTTACGTTCTATTCAGGGAAGAGGATAATAAGAAAACTTCTTATTTTTTTATTTTAATTTTTTTGAGACAGAGTCTTGCTCTTGTCGCCCAGGCTGGAGTGCAATGGCACAATCTTGGCTCACTGCAACCTCTCTCTCCCTGGTTCAAGTGATTCTCCTGCCTCAGCCTCCCAAATAGCTGGGATTACACGCACCTGCCACCATGCCTGGCTAATATTTTTGTATTTTTAGTAGAGACGGGGTTTCGTCATGTTGGCCAGGCTGGCCTTGAACTCCTGACCTCATGATCCGCCTGCCTCAGCCTCCCAAAGTGCTGGGATTACAGGTGTGAGCCACCATGGCTGGCCAATAAGAAAACTTTTACATAAACATGCAATATAATGGCAGATGGGAATGAATGAAATCAAGAAAAACCAGGCCAACAGGAGACTAGCAGTCACAGGTGGAGACGAGAGCAATTCTAGACGGAAGTGCTCAGGACCGGCCTCCCTGAGGCCATGACATTGGCATGGATACTTGAAGGAAAATGATATGGAACTACCTGGAATCAAAGGTTTCAGGCTGAGCTGACGCCAAATTCAAATCCCTGAGGCAGGACCGCAGGGTAACCAGATGGCTGAAACGAGTAACAGGAGGGAATCCACAGAAATTGCTGTAAGCAGCTGAGATTTAATCCAATGCCAACAGGCAGAGACTAAAGGAGTAAGGCAGACCTGCCTGAGTCCTAACTTGGCCTCTTATTAGCCAAATGCCCTTGGAAAAGTTGGTGGACCTCTCTGAACTTCATCTTCCTCATCAGGGAAATCATGAGAAAGATGCCCATTTGCAAAGATTGCTTGAGATGATGTTTCTAAAGCATTTATCCAAATGCCTCCTGTAGGGTAAGGGTTCACTGACTGGTGACTGTTGCTGTTGTTCTTATATTTCTGGTTTTACGTAGCATGTATCCTCTGAGGAGCTTTAAGTCATTTTTTCTATTACCTTTAGTTTGGCTAAATAAATAAGTTCTTGGTACGTCTTTCAAGTTCAAGAGCTATTCCTTTGGGTTGGTTTTGAATTATGTTTGTGGTAAAGAGTTACTCTGGTTATTAGAATCTGTATTACAGGCCAGTGATAGCTGGAATTTTAAATATTTAAGGGAACATGTAAGAAAGCAATATAATATATGGCTCCCAAATGTTTATTTTGCCAGATAAGAGAATTTTAAAAACAAACAAGTCTATCATCTATCATAAATAGCACCTCATGAAGGACAGGATATTTGGAACAATAATCTCCAAGAAGGGGCAATTCCTCCCTAGAAAGGTCACCTTTCATAGACATATACACACGTGTGCATATGTGTGTGTGCACAAGCAAGCCTGCATGTTTGCCTGGACATCCTCTTTCTCTCTGTCTCTCTCCATATGTAGTGTGTGTGTGTATTTTTCTCTATGTGGCAAAATAAAGAGCTGGGGCTACATATTGCTGTCTCACATATTTTTTAAATACTTGTATTTTTAAATACAAGTGTATTTTTCTTGCTTTGCTGTCGATCTGTGAACATGTCCCCATACATAGACCTCTGCCAGCTCCCATTTACAAGCCCTGCTCTGGACAAAGGAGATGTGATCAATGCCACAGGTGGGGGAGAAGAGCTCCCTGAGGCTCAGCTTAGTCTTGGGGAAGTTGTGATCTGCCGAGGGCAGTGAAGCTGTGGGCACCTGACCTGCTGGCACGATAACTCTGCGCTCGTTCGTGGTCATGTTTGGGGGTGGCATGTGCTTCTCCTCCATGTAGCTGCCATAGTTCATCCCGACGGTGTCTGGGCTGCCCACCATCTTCCCACCTTTGGCCACACTGCATTCATCAGGAGAGTTCCTGGAGGAGAAGAAGAAATGTTCTTCCATTACAATGGCAATCAAAGAGCATGTCTCCATCGACTTCTCACAATACACAGAGAGAACCAAAGAAGGGCAAGGCGGAAGAGACTGGGGGAGAAAGGACAAGTGTGAAAAGCCAAATACAGGCGGGGTGCTGTGGCTCACGCCTGTAATCCCAACACTTTGGGATGCCGAGGTGGGCGGATCATGAGGTCAAGAGATCGAGACCATCCTGGCCAACATGGTGAAACCCCGTCTCTACTAAAAATACAAAAATTAGCTGGGCATGCCTGTAGTCCCAGCTACTCAGGAGGCTGAGGCAGGAAAATTGCTTGAACCCGGGAGGTGGAGGTTGCAGTGAGCTGAGATCACGCCACTGCACTCCAGACTGGTGACAGAGTAAGATTCCATCTCAAAAAAAAAAAAAGAAAAGAAAAGCCAAAAACAGGCCTTGCCTTCTGTCCTCCCGAAATGCATATTTTGAAGCCCTAGCTCCCAATGTGACGGTATTAGGAGAGAGCCTTTGGGAGGTAATTTCAGTTTGATGAGGTCATGAGGGTAGAGTCCCATGATGGGATTAGTGCCCTCATTAGAAGAGAAAGAGACCAGAGCTCTCTCTCTCTCTCTCTCTCTCTCTCTCTCTCTCTCTCTCTCTCTCTCTCTCTCTCTCTCCCATGTGAGGGCAGAGCAAGAAGGTGGCCAGGCCATCTGCAACCCAAGGACAGAGACCTCACCAGAGACTGGCCCTGCTGGTGTCTGATTTTAGCCTTCCAACCTCCAGAAGCATGCAAGCTCGAGTCCCGTTGTTTCAGCCAGCCAGTCTGTGGGGCTCTGGGAAGGCAGCCTGCACAGGCTAGGACAGTGCCCGCACTGGCTAGATGCATAGAACATGCACAAGGGAGGCGGAACTACCACCTGGCTTTGGTTTCTTAAGCAGCTCCTCCTGAAACTGTCATGTCAAAACTCCATCTGTGACAACTGATTGGGAACACTTGCAGGGAACAGTGAACTGCTCTTTGTTCTCGCGGTGTGACAGCAAACAGGCAGAGTAGACAGATGCTGCGGGGCGGCACGAGGGACACTCGTTTCTCAGCGAGGTTTATCCTGGAACGACGTTCCTTTTCAAAACCTCAGAATGAAATCCTCCTGCTGAATTTCAAATCCCTGCAGCCAATCTTTACATATGGAGCTTTGAAGACTCTCAGTGCTCCAGGCTTAGGTGCAGACAGGAAGGGCAGGGAAGGGTGGGGACTGACGCTAGGGGAGGCCTCATGGGGAGTGGACTCCAGCAGTCCTAGAGGACCCTTGCGAAAGGGATATGGAAGGAACTGTGTGGATGCAGAGAGGGGTCAGCTACTGACTACTGACCTTGGGCAACAGGTCACAGGGCTGCTGCTAGTAAGGCAGTCACTGTCATTTGGATAAAGTCAAACCTACCTTTCTGGAAAAAGAAAAGGAAAACATTTTAAACAGTGAGATGTGAAAGCTACAGGACATTGGTGAAATCACATCTGATAGGGAAATGCCAAAAAGAAAATCCAGCTTAGGGCCGGGAGCGGTGGCTGACACCTGTAATCCCAACATTTTGGTAGGCCAAGGTGGGCAGATCACCTGAGGTCAGGAGTTCAAGACCAGCCTGATCAACATGGAAAAACCCAGTCTTTACTAAAAATACAAAATTAGCCGGGTGTGGTGGTGCATGCCTTTAATCTCAGCTACTCGGGAGGCTGAGGCAGAAGAATCCCTTGAACCCAGGAGGTCGAGGTCGTGGTGAGCTGAGATCGCGCCATTGCACTCCAGCCTGGGCAACATGAGCGAAACTCCATCAAAAAAAGAAGAAAGAAAGAAGAAAGGAAAGAAAAAGAGAGAGAGAGAGAGAGAGAAAGAAAAGAGAGAGAAAATCCAGCTTAAGCAGAAAACAGAAAATACATGTCAGTGCCTTCTTAGATGGTTAACACATAGATGGTAAACCCAGTGTCACTGTAGCTGAGAAGTATTAATATTTAGGGTCTGTTGTCTAAGGTGGATTTCCATAAATGCCTCTCAGCCTCTATCCAACCCATACATTTTTTTCATATTCCTTGGAATCTGGGAACCTTCGCTTTCTCTAGATTTTAGATTTCTATCCCAGTGTTTCTGGTTGTGGGATCCACTCCAATGAACCCTCATTTATCTCCTCCACTTCTTGTTAGTTGGAGTTCTGCAGGGAACTTGGACAATCAAAAAACTATGGGCTTGGCATGGATGTGAACTTCAGGTTTAAGGAGGTCAAAACCATCTGAGGCAGGAGAGCACTTTCTGAGTGGGGTGAGATGGAGAAGGTCATTCCACACCTGAAAGCCATAGCTGGGATGTGGACAGGAAGGGAAAGTGTTTGTTCAGCATGTGGGAAGTTGAAAATACAGGTTTGTTCTCAGCATCACTTACAAATGTGTCTGAAGCCTATGGAGGGATGTTAGGTGTTGGCAGTGAAGAGGGTACACTGCCATCTGCGGATGGAGGTTAGAGTCAGGGCCACGCAGGACTCAGGCCCTAACACGGGCCTGGAATGCACAGCCCTGCCTGATGGCATCCTCACAGCTGTGCTAACATGAAGGAAATTTTAAAATAATAATGGTCTGAGTTCCCATGAAGTAGATCCTGAATATTTCCACCGCTGCCTACACATGCATTATTTCCTCTTGATGCTATTTTTCCTGGCTTCACACATTTATCTCTAAAAGACCCATCCTAATATCAAAACACAGAGTGTCTTCACTTAGACTGAGTTTCCTATTCCTCTGGAAAATTCCATCAGTTGAGTAGAGTGTATATGTTTTGGTATATTTGTCTCAAGGAGAGAAGTTACTAGGGAAGAGAAGTTAGAGGGATTAGGTTCTTTAGGAAAAAGACTTTACCCAGATGATGTGAGTAACTCAAGTAACAACTATAAAATCTAGACAACCTTTGTTCAGATTCAATCATTCACTCATCCATTTAGACAACCGTTATTAAGTGCCGGCCATATACCAGGTCCCATCAATTCTTTCTTCTCCAACAATGCAGTTAACCATTTGAAAAGTAAAAGATCAAAGAGATGTATAAAATTATAGAAACAGGCCAGGTGCGGTGACTCACGCCTGTAATCCCAGCACTTTGGGAGGCCAAGGTGGGCGGATCACCTGAGGTCGGGAGTTTGAGACCAGCCTGATCAACATGGAGAAACCCCGTCCCTACTTAAAAAAAAAAAAAAAAAAAAATTAGCTGGGCGTTGTGGTGCATGCCTATAATCCCAGCTACTCAGGAGGCTGAGGCTGGAGAATCGCTTGAACCAGGGAGGCAGAGGTTGCAGTGAGCTGAGACCACGCCATTGCATTCCAGCCTGGGCAACAACAGCAAGACTCCATGTCAAAAAAAAAAAAAAAAAAAAGAATTGTAGAAACAGGGGACATTGACGATTTTGAACCCTTCAGACCAACCCCTTTTCCATTTTCTTTTAGTTCTTTATAGTTTAATTTTCATATCTGAGGACAAGAACTCTAGGCATAGATCACAAGAGTTTCTCTGTGACATTAAAGTAGATCCTTCAGGCCAGTTGCAGAAGCTCATGCCTGTAATCTCAGCACTTTGGGAGGCTGAGGCAGGCAGATCACTTGAGGCTAAGTGTTCGACATCAGCCTGGCCAACATGGTGAAACCCCATCTCTACTAAAAATACAAAAATTTCACCAGGCATGGTGGTGCATGCCTGCAATCCCAGCTACTCAGGAGGCTGAGGTGGGAGGATCACCTGAGCTGGGGAGGTGGAGGTTGCAGTGAGCCAAGATTGTGCCACTGCACTCCAGCCTGGGCGACAGAGCAAGATTCTGTCAAAAAACAAAAATCCTTCATCAAATCTGGATATGATGAACTATTAGAATGCATTTTGTGAGAGCTTTCCAAAAATATGCATAAATATTTAAAATAGGGTCAATGGAATATGCGTAAATATTTAAAATAGGGTCAACGGTGAGTAAAGCTACTCTGTTTTCAGTTTGCAGCAACAACATCCAATTCATCTCATTAGATTTTCCCATCCCAGCTTTCACTGTGGAAAATGGCAGAATGAGGCCATGAGACCCTATTTTCAAAACTTGCACCTTTAGGATAATTTTTTTAAACTCTTTTTTTTTGATTGCATTTTGTTTTAGCTTAGAGAAAGATATAGTAGAGCCACATTTTTTATTATTTCAAGTGTTTTTTGTAATAACTCTGAGGGAACTCCAACCCCAAAGAGAGGAAATGGTAACGCCACAGGGTCACTGAAGTGCTAGACGCCAACCGGGTATTCAACAAATATTGGTTAAGCAGGCCCCAGTTGTTGTATTCTCACTTTTTAGTCTTTTTCCCTTGTTAGTTCTCTTATAATTTTTTTATTTTTATCTTATTATTATTATTATTATTTTGAGACGGTGTCTTGCTCTGTCGCCCAGGCTAGAGTGCAGGGGCACAATCTCGGCTCACTGCAATCTCCGCCT
Source organism: Pongo pygmaeus (assembly GCF_028885625.2). NCBI lineage: Eukaryota > Metazoa > Chordata > Mammalia > Primates > Hominidae > Pongo > Pongo pygmaeus. Next base: position 51,326,486 of record NC_072395.2, read on the forward strand.
CCTGGGTTCAAGTGATTCTCCTGCCTCAGCCTCCCGAGTAGCTGGGATTACAGGCACCTGCCACCACGCCTGGCTAATTTTTGTATTTTTAGTAGAGACTGGGTTTCACCATGTTGGCCAGGCTGGTCTCAAACTCCTGACCTAAGGTGATCCTTCTGCCTCGGCTTCCCAAGGTGCTGGGATTACAGGCGTGAGCCACTTCACCCAGGTTTCTCTTGCAAATTTTAACAGCAAAAGAGTAGCCTTAACATGTTTGGGATCTGTTTTGGGAGCTTAATAGTTCTCAGTCTTCACCACAGCGAACTGTGTTGCTGGCATCATCTCCACTTTCCAGAGGTGTGAACTGAGTACTCGAAACACAAGGGGCTGGCTCCAGGACTCACAGCCAGGAGGAGGTAGAAGGGGACTTCAATGCGGGTGGCCCGAACTCTCCATCCCTGCTTCTTAACCCTGAACAGAATGACTCCACAAAGCAAAGGCAAGACAATGTCCTTTAAAAGGTAACTGGATCTTCATTTCAGGAAGGCATCAGGGACTCCCTGACCCATACACTACTCTGGTTTAAGGTGTACCCTGAAGCACTCATCCTGACACACTCTCCTACCCTGAGACTGTTCATTTCCTGAAGAGCACGTGTATGACACAAACAGGGCACATATACAAGATGCAAATAAGAAAGAGGAGTGATTCCTGGAGAAGAAAAGAATTTTCAGAGATATCTGCTTTACTTAAGAAAAGGATGCCAGGCACAGTGGCTCACACATATAATCCCCAGCATTTTGGGAGGCCAAGATAGGTGAATTGTTTTAGCTCAGGAGTTCAAGACCAGCCTGGGCAACATGAAAAACGTATTTACAAAAAATACAAAAATTAGCTGGGCATGGTGGCGCGCCTGTAGTCCCAGCTACTCCAGCTACTCAGGAGGCTGAGGTGGGAGGATCACCTGAGCCTGGGGAGGTTGAGACTGCAGTGAGCCGAGATCATGCTACTGCACTGCAGCCTGGACAACTGAGCAAGACCCTGTCTCAAAAAAAAAAAAAAAAAAGAGAAAAAAGAAAAGGAAATTTTATCACAATTCAGAGAACTGAAAAGTGTTCATTTGAAAGTCTCACTATAAATACATTTCTAGCTCTGTGCCCAGGTGTGATAAGAAAAGATCCACACTGCACAAATGTGTGTCTTGATTACTCCATTGCAACCCCACCTTCACCGGGCATTCTGAGGCTCACACATCGCCAGGGAAAAAGTTCCCGCAAACAGCTTGGTATGTCACCTGCACCAAGCACTGTCCAGCATAGAGGATCGCGTGTTCTCCATTCTCACATGATAAGGATTTGGAGGTTCAATGCATTGTTTTAATGTGCACATGACAAAGAGCATGCTGTGCAGGGAATGAACAGTCCTGAAGTAGGACAGTATGTCAGGATGAGTGCTGCAATGTACACTTTAAACCAGAGTAGTGTATGGGTCAGGGAGTCCCTGATGCCTTCCTGAAATGAAGACTAGTAACCTTTTAAACATATACATACTTTTAAACATACACATACAAGCTTTTTAAACATACACATACTTGCATATGTGTGTTGCAGCAGTTCCTGAGAATATTCTCAGGCTATTCAGCAGGTGCCTGTCAAACAGATAATCATTTAGTAAATATCAAATGTATCTGTCTTTTTGTTTGGGGTGGAAATTTCTTTATTGCAAATAAGCGTGGTTCAAGATATTGCTCTCACAGACGCCTCTGAGGACAAACAAAAATCATTTTGTCTTTTTTTTTAATTTAAATAGTTTTGGGGGAACAGCTGTTGTCTGGTTACACGAATAAGTTCTTTAGTGGTGATTTCTGAGATTTTGGTGCACCCATCACCCAAGCAGTAAACACTGTACCCAGTGTGCAACCTTTTCTCCCTCACCCACTCCCACGCTTCCCCCAGAGTCCCCAAAGTCCATTGTATCATTCTTATGCCTTTGTGTCCTCATAGCTTAGCTTCTAGTTATAAGTGAGAACACACAATATTTGGTTTTCCATTCCTGAGTTACTTCAGTTAGAAAAATGGTCTCCAACTCCATCCAAGTTGCTGCAAACGCCATTTTCTTCCTTTTCATAGGTGCATAGTATTCCATGGTGTGTGTGTGTGTACATATACATATATGTATATACATATGTACACATACACATATGTATATATACATATATGTGTATATATGTATATATGTGTGTTACATGTGTATGTGTGTATATATGTGTATATATATGTGTGTGTGTGTATATATATATATATATATATATATATATATATACACACACACACCACATTTTCTTTATCCACTTATTGGTTGATGGGCATTTAGGCTGGTTCCACATTTTTGCAATAGTGAATTGTGCTGCCATAAACGTGCACGCGCAAGTGTCTTTTTCATTTCCTCTGGGTAGATAACCAGTGGTGGGATTGCTGGATCAAATAGTAGTTTTACTTCTAATTTTCCATACTGTTTTCCACAGTGGTTGTACTAGTTCCACAGTGGTTGTACTAGTTTCCATGCTGTTTTCCATAGTGGTTGTACTAGTTTACATTCCCACTGGCAGTGTAAAAGTGTTCCCTTTTCACCATATCCATGCCAACATCTATTTTTTTTTATTTTTAATTATGGCCATTCTTGAAGGAGTAAAATGGTATCACCCTGTGGTCTTGATTTGCATTTCCCTGATAACAAGTGATGTTGAGCGTTTTTTCCTCTTTGTTGGCTATTTGTATATCTTCTTTTGAGAATTGTCTATTCACGTCCTTAACCCATTTTTTGATGAAATTATTTATTTTTTTCTTGCTGATTTGTTTGAGTTCCTTGTCGATTCTGGATATTAGTCCTTTGTCAAATGCATAGTTTGCAAATATTTTCTTCCACTCTGTTGGTTGTCTGCTTGCTGATTATTTCTTTTGCTGGGAAGAAAGTTTTTGGTTTAACTAAGTCCCATCCATTTATCTTTGTTTTTGTTGCATTTGCTTTTGGATTCTTGGTCATGAACTGTTATTCTCAAATTTACATTTTCAGTTCCAGGTTCTATTTGTCACCCACAGACATTAGTCTTGACAGTCCTATGCAATATGTGGCATCAACAAGAGTAAACAGGAGCTGGGAAGACAGATACTTCCCTCTGCTCACAGCAGCAGAAATTCCACATTAGCCAGGGGGCTACAAGAGGGGAGGGCTGGTTCAGAATTCTGAGAAAGAACTGGACAATAGCCCAATGGCTGGGATATTAAAAAGCCAGCCATAACACTTCACAACTCCCTGGCAACACCCTTGGGGCCACACAGCCTCAAACTCCTGAGCTCAAGCGATCCTCCTGGTTCAGCCTCCCTATGAATAGCTGGGACTACAGGCCACACTCCTTGAGGAGTGTAACCTGTGCAGCAATCTCACACTTTTCCATGGCATTTGGTCATAACTGTGGTCACTCACAGGAACACAGAAATAGTGTAGGAAGACACCCAAACCTTCATGATGGAAATAAAAAAGCCAGAATGCTAGTGTCCTTCTTCTGGTAACTGGAGATGTGCCCAATGAAACTGGCTTGCTGAGCTTCAAATAATAATCTCGCTTAAATAGCAGTTGGAGAATTAAGTTCTAATCATTTAAAATCATGAGCACTGACTTCTTAAAACATACTAGTATTCTGAATTAATGATAAAAGGACATGGCAAAGAATATCAAATACATTGGAAATTTTGTTAAATTTGAATTAAGGAGAGAAGGCAGACAAGTTGCTAAGCCCAGCTGGGTTCTCATAGGAATCAGAGGGCTGGAAGAAGCCCTATTTTCAAGCCCCCGGGCATGACTGTCTGGAAACCACTTGGATGAACAAGAGTTTAGCTTCGTTAACAGTTTTTTAGAGAGGGGCTTCGTAATTTTCCTCTGCAACTCCAGAGTTCTATTTATAAATATGTATAGTGGTTTTAAATATATATTATTCCCCTACCTGTGTGCAAGCTATGTGAAGTTTGAGGTCGGTTATAAAAATACATATAAGACAAAATGATAACATAAATAATTAACAGAATAAAAATGAGGAAAACAAGGGCCAAAAAGGAATTAAGAGACAAAAGCAGCCCACTGAGTAAGCTTACTATTTATCCTGCTGAGGTAGGATACCAGTTCAACTCTGAGCTTTCTACTAGCCAAAGCAAAGATAGAAGTGCATCTGATGACAAGGTTCGAGGTATTAGTAAGCTACATACAAACCAGTTATTCAGCAGAAATAAAGCTCTTCCTGGGCTAAGCTTTGAGAGTTTTTCTCGGGGCTTCTTATGAAGAAAACTGGACTATGCAGTAAACAATATCGTTCTCAACATCTCGTAATACATCTAAGACCATCCTGCACAGTGCCAGGAGGAGCTGGTGGCAGAGCAGGACGCTCCCTGCACACAGTGCTCACATGCTGCAGCCACAGAGGTCTAGAGATGGCATGTCCCCAGCCTCTCCTCCTTACTGGCTGCTATTGGAAAGATCAGACAGACCTGTCAGAGAAGTCAGTGCAAAAACATGAAAAAAATGCGTAATTAAAAAAGGAGAAAACCTTGAGAGATGCAGTGTTATATATGCCTCTAGTTTCATAACTCCCAGATTTCTAGATTTGATTTGATTTTATTGTTTTTTAAGAAACAGGGTCTTGCTCTGTCACCCAGGCTGGAGTACAGTGGTATGATTATAGCTCACTGCAGTCTCAAACTCCTGGACTCAAGCAATCCTCTTGCCTCAGCCTCCCAAGTAGCTGGGACTACAGGCACGTGCCACCACACCCGGCTGTTTTTTAATTGTTTGTATAGATGGGGTCTCACTATGTCGCCCAGGTTGGCCTCTAACTCCTGTCCTCAAGCAATCCTCCCACCTCAGCCTCCCCAAGCACTGGGATTGCAGGCATGAGCTGCTGCACTGAAACCCCTAATTTCTAGATTTTAAATTCAAATTTGCCAACATTAAATAGGGTCATGTTTATGTCTCCAAGAGCACCACATGCACTGTGGGTAAACAAATCTTTCCAGGCCTCAGTTGGTTAATCTCCCAACCAGTATTTCACTGTTGACTAATGATGAGCATGGCTCCAGACTCTTTCCATGTGCTTATGTTATAATAAGTATATGGATAAAGCATTTAACATGGTGCCTGGCACATGACCATGCCAGGTGTCAGCTATTGCTGTTAGTTCATTTCATCTGCACATCTCCATGACAGAAATACTCTAAAGCAGGAGCCTTGTTACAGATGAAGCACAGAGAGGTTGGATAACTTGCCCAAGATCACACAGCCAGTAGTGGAAGAATTGGGATTTGAACCTAGATACTCAGGGTCTCGACTCCAAGTACTTCACCGCCCCACTCTATGCCCTTGCTTGGTAAATCCGTGTGAGGAGTCTTTCACAGACCTAAAGCACCATTGAATGGATCCTCAGAAAACTTAATTTCATCACTATTAAGTATTCTAAAAGAACATCTTCAGAGTGGCCCTGAAGACAGTCATGGATGAGAGTTACAGATGTGAGCTGAGCAGGGCAGCCATGAAGCAGCAAGGCAGGGCCCTGTGGGAGACTTGGAAGGTGGCAATGTTTATGTGGAGATATAAATAGGTTTTGATAAGTTTGGTCTAAAAGAAATAGTCACCTCAATTTGCAGTTAAGCGTTCTATGCTTCTTCCCAAAACTTCATTGATGTGCCCAGCAGGGTGAATGTTTTACACAGATGATGGGCAAACATTTGTTAAGTGCAAAAGGAAACCAGACAAAAAGTCCCCATGATGAGAGAGCCGCGTGGGAGTGCATCTGACTCTGACTGCAGGCCCAAAAAGATGGAGGTGAGGACCAGGAGAGGAGCTGGACCACTGGGGAAGTAGTCAATCTAATTTTTTAAGATTAAATAAAATAAGTCCAAGATGAAAGCCTCCTTGAGCTGTTGCCATACATAATACCCCTTAAAAAAAAAAAAAAAGCAGGGTTGGGGGTGGGGACTAATATTACTGAAAAAACATACTGAGAAATGTAAAATTTGGTCTTTAGTCTTTGAAAAACAAAATAAACTTGGCATCTGACTTTGGTTTTCTCACATCAGAGTCTACTTACAGCAAGGCAATTTCCGTCATGGAAAGAACCCGCAATGAAATGGCACAGCCGTGGCCATTAGCTTGACAAGCATGGAGCCTCAGCTCTTGTGAGTGTGAATGGGCCTCATTTATCCAAGAACGGCACTGAATACATCCCAGAGGGACAGCCCCAAGCTTGCTGGCCACATTAAATCTGATTCACCCTCACTTCAGAACACTTAGCAGGGGCCCACTCCTTGGAGAAAGTCCAAGGCAAGTCAGAATGTAATTGTGGAAATCAATTATGTCTTCTTCTTTGAGTCAGTGGAGGCAAACCCGCCGATCCTGTCGAAAATCTACCTATTCTTCTAGAGCCATCCTCCTTCCTAATCCTCTGAATTCCTCTTGCACCTGAACACGACTTTCCAGCCCCTTGTTCTCCATCACATGCTGGTCAAGTGTCCCTGAACTTCACTTCCAAAGCCTTCTCCCTCCTGCTACCAGAGTGCTCTCCCCCAAACAGAAATGCAAGCTGGCCATGTCCAACCTAACCCCCATTATGGCCCAGAGCCCCTCCCTAGATTCTCCTCAGTGATCTGGCTCTGGAGCTCCTCAATTCACTCATTTGTTTAGCAAGTATTTGTGGAGCATCTTTCTAGGCCAAGCACTGTCCCAGGTACTGGGGTTATATCAGTGTCTCTATTATCATGGGGCTGGCATTTGAGTGGCCAAAGCCCCTCTCCCCAACTCCATGTGCTCTGTGCTCAAAGACCACATTCCACATCACCCCCTAGTCTCTTCCCTTCCGGCCTTCACTTTTGCTACTCCCTCTGCCTTCAAGGCCCTGCCTATGACCACCTGATACCTGCCCTATTCACAGTTCACCATCTGGTACCTGCTCTATTCACCTGTCCATGTTCACCTCTAGGTTCTCTACAAGCCTTTCCTGGGCCTCCAGAGAGAAATGTCTCCTTTCCAATTGCACCATTCTCTGTATTTTCTCAGTAATTGTCTGCAGGATGAGTGAGTACATTTATGAATGAATCTTCCATTTAAATATTGAGTTCCTTATCTTATACCTGCAGTGCCAGAGAAAGCCCCTTGTGTTGGAGTCAGAAAACCAGTGTTGACCTTGGTTGACCTTAGATGAGTCACCTAACCTTTCGAGGCTCAACTCCTTCATTCATAAAAATGAATGCTTTCTTGAGGTTGTTGCGAGGACATCCCTGAGATGATGCCCATGAAGAAAGTCTGCAAACTGTGAAGCACTATACAAATTAACACAGCAACATACTGCATGTGCACGCCTGTGCATGTGTGTATGTGGGTGTAAATGTGAGGCTTTTTGTTCTTGGAAACTGTTCATAACTGTACCTCGGTGAACTCTTATGTAGGTCAGGAAGCTAAGGTTTACTATTGTGCAGTGTTCAGTATGCAACTGTTTTTTGGAATGTCACTGTCTTTCTGAATGTTCCTTTTGGTTTATTAGGTTAGTTCACATTAAGAAGAACTTGGTGAGGAAGGCACATGGAAGAAATGGAAAGGCTTTCTTTGGCAGCTTTACCCTAAGAGGGCAAAGGGGTCAGTTCTGCGAGGGAACCCCCACAAGGAGGCTGGCCCAGGACAAGCATTCCAGGCCTGTCTCAAGTCTGAATACAAATAAATCCCTTCTCAGGTGGTTTTCTTCATAAGGATCCTAAAAGCACATACTTAGTCCTAATCGACTGAACAAGCTCCTAATCAAGTTTCATAGTGTGAATCGAGGTCAGTCACCACAAAAGGTATTTTTAGGACCCCAGACAAGGAGGGGATTGTCTGGAGCGCTGCAGGGTAATTTGTGGGTCTGTTTTATTTCTGAATCAGAGGCAGTGGAAAAGCTGTTTCAGACCCCATGGCTGGAGCAGCGGGTGGAGCTCAGCAGTGATTCATGAAGAACTCCGGGCTCAAACTGAAACCGTAGATGTTTGTCTTCACAGCTGTGTGTTATTTTTACCCTTACTAAATATTCTCCCTTACACCTGGAATTTCAGCCTCTTCCCAACAGTCCTGTTCCTTCCCCCTTCTCTGAAGCAGTTGAAGACAAAATTAATTAAAAAGTCACCACCAGCTCACCAACAGTTAGTTCTTTGTCCCTTAAAGGGGCTCGATGTTTCCCTGAGAAAGTTTCATTATTTAAGTTTATATTTCTCTTTAAAGCCAAAAACGAATGCCAGTAAGACCGTGTTGCTTTTAGATCTTGAAAACTGGAGGGAAATGCACCATTTTGGGATTCATCATTTGAAAACAAAACAAAATGTTCTGTAGCGTAAGATCTCTACAAGCAGTTACATGACAAAGATCAGATGTGACATCTTTTCTATCTTGTGCATGTCTTTTAATTTGTCTGAAAGACTCCTTTTTCAGAGAAGAAAGGATTGAGCCCAATAGCCAGTATGGTGCTTCATGTTTTTATTTTTATAACAGGCCAGGTGAATCCTGGTAACTAAAACAATTTTACTTTCTTTTTTTTTTTTTTTTTTTTTTGAGACGGAGTTTTGCTCTTATTGCCTAGGCTAGAGTGCAATGGCATGATCTCAGCTCACTGCAACCTCCGCCCCCACTGGGTTCAAGCAATTCTCCTGCCTCAGCCTCCGGGATTATAGGTACCCAGCTAATTTTTTTAAATATATATTTTTAGTAGAGATGGGGTTTCACCATGTTGGCCAGGCTGGTCTCGAACTCCTGACCCACCTACTATTTTTAAAATGTGATTTTGTTTGGAGACACCTGGTGAGGTTAATGTAAAGGTGAGTGCAGGTGAACTGACCTGATGTGATGAAATGAGATAGTAATAAATGTTTCTAAAATGTGTAATATATACAAAAAATAAAAATGCAGTTGGCACTTGGATTTGATGCTTCTTGTCACTGCTTGTCTGACACATGGAGAGAACCTTGCTATCCCTCTCAATGCAGGAAAGTTCAGCTTCTTCTAAGAAGCCCTGAGGGAGTGAAGAAGAGTCCAGGCCTGTGGTCAAATGGCCAACTTTCACTTTCACTAACTTTCACTTGAGCAAGTGACGAAAACTTTTGGAAACTCAATGGTCATCTGTAAATGTGAATAATCATAATAATGTCATCTCATAGATGTTTGAGAAACTGGACAATATGTTGTATACCAAAATCTATTAATAAATCACGTGGGTTTTAGAAATATGGGTTAATATTATCCCTTTCAGGGTCTTTCTCTCCTGCCCAGGTAGAGTTGGTCACACCCTCATCCCTGTTATTGCTGGGCCCTGGATATCGCTCTGTACTGAATGTGTCTTACAATCTCACAGAATCTTTTTCACCTTTGGTAGACCATGAGTTTCTCTGAGTTCCTTTTTTTCTTTCTGTCTCTCTTTTTTTTTTTTTTTTTTTGAGACAGAGTCTTGCTCTGTCACTGGAGTGCAGTGCCGTGATCTCAGCTCATTGCAACCACTGCCTCCCAAGTTCAAGTGATTCTCCTGTCTCAGCCTCCTGAGTAGCTGGGGCTACAGGCACCTGCCACCATGCCCAGCTAACTGCTGTATTTTTTGTAGAGATGGGGTTTCACCATGTTGGCCAGGCTGGTCTCGAACTCCTGACCTCAAGCGATTTGCCCACCTCAGCCTCCCGAAGTGCTGGGATTACAAGTGTGAGCCACCCGCACCCGGGGCCAGCTTCACTTAATTCTTAATCCATCTCCATCGAAGCTAACACAGTACATGATGCAGATTAAACACCAAAGAAATGTTGGTTTCGTGCAGCATTTGTCAACTTCAACACTATTGCCACTTGGAGCCAGATCACTTTTTGAACAGGTTGGGGTAGGGGCTGCAGGGGTGCTGCCCTGTGTACTGCAGGATGTCCCTGGCCTCTACCCACCAGATACCAGTAACACCTCCCAGCTGTGACCAGCAGAAACATGAGCATTGGCAAATGCCTCTGGGAGCCACATCACGATGGTTGAGAACCACTGGGCTAATGAATTAAGATCCGCTGAGCTCAGGCAAGGAGGCGAGAGCCTCTTGTTTTACCTGGTGTTTATTAGAGGGAAGTTCCTGTCCCCAGTGTCTGGGGTGATGCTTAAAAGGGGCCCTTAAAGGGGCTTCTATGCTCATGAGGATTCCTAGTTATGGTTTGTCCATACCTTGTTTGGGGTACATTCTCCAAGCCTTGGCCCATCCTCGCTTCCTCTTTTCCTCATGCCATATGTCCAACCCATCAGCAAAGCATGTTAATTCCACCTTCCAACTATACCCAGGATGCGATTGCCTCTCCCACCCTCCCTTGCTACCACTCTCACCCACTCTCACACAGACTTCTACCATCCCACACTCACATTTTCACAGGAAGACTTCAACATAGGAGCCAGAGTGTCCCTGCAAAATCTAAGTAACACTATATCCCTCCTTTGCCTAAGGTCCCCTAATGATTTCTGAACTCACCAGAAAGTGAAAGTCAAAGTCCGGCAATGGCCCCACAGCCTCTCCAAACTCATCCTCTATTACTCTTCTTCTTGGACACTAAACAGCAGCCACGATGGCCTCCTTGTTGTCCTCAAACACCTCAAGCTGACCTCAGGGCCTTTGTATTTAGCATTCCCTCCTCCTGGAATATTTTCTGCTGTTTAATCACGGGCCTTCTCCCTCAATTGCCTTTTTGGCTTTACTCAAACATCACTTTTTTGTGATCTTCTCCAGCCACCTTCTTTAGAGCTGCCATCCGCTTCACGCCTTTATTTTTCTCCTTAGCATTTACCACGATCTAACCTGCTGTGTGTTTTCATAGGTGGTCTGATGTCATGACCATCTTCACTGCTAGAAAGTGAACTTAGTGAGGCAAAACTTTTTTGTATATTTTATCACTCTATCCCAAGAGCCTAGGAAAGTCACTGCACATAGTAGGTGCTCAATAAATACTCATTGAACGAATGAATGACTCCACGCATAAACAGTATGTCTAAGGCCCAGATGGACCCAGCAGGTAATCCCTACTTTTTCTCATCTCCATCACATTACGAATGGCATGTTTTTTAAATAACATCTATAAAGCATCTTGCTATCTGACCCGAGGCTGGAGTTATTCATGGCATGCAATGAATCTCCGTCCCAGAGAGAGGCAAGGCCCAGATAGCATCGTCTCTCGCTGCACAGGCCCACCTGGGCAAAGCGCCAATGTGGTGGGAGGGAAGGAGGTATTTCTCAACTCAGGCAAGGACTTCTGGGGAACAACCCCACCTCCACGTAGATTCTCCCAGATCATTTGCTGGGTGGGTCACCTTTACCCAGCTGCTGGGCATTCTCATTTTTCATCTCCTTGGATCGTGCAACAGAGCAGTGGTTCTCAGACTACCAGGCATCGGAATCCCGCAGAGGGCTCCTTCAAACACAGCATGCTGGACTGCCACCCAGGTCTCTTCCGATTCTAGGGCAGGGCCTGAGAAGCTGCGTCTCAAACAAGCTCCCAGGTGGAGGTGATGCTGCTGGTCCCGGAGCACACGTTGAGAATCACCACACCGAGGAAACCCTCACTCAACAGAATCAAACATGGCAATGGCTCCAGGTGGCCTGCAGACTGGGCTGAGGGGGAACTCACAGCATGGCACACAAATTCACTGAGTTCCACCTGCAGTGAGCCTCCAGGTGGGCTTCATGAAATCGCCATCGCCTGTGGAAAGGGGAAGGTGCCACTTAGTGTAAGCTGCCTGTGATCTGGCTGGCCTGAGCTGGGGATGCTCAGATAGAGGAAAAGCAGCCTGCTCTGCACAGACCTGCCAGCCTGCTCACGGGAAGACAGTTTGCTTGTGGACCATGAGTGCGCAGGTGTTACCTCTTGGCTTATCCTGCTAGTCTGTCATGACTTGAGCTTTGGGGACCTCACAGCAAATTCAGGGCATTGGTAGGGAGCTCATCAGAGGCTGAGCAGGCGCTGATACTCCCAGCCGGGCCCTTGGTGTGGATGGCACAGGAAAACAGCTGGTTTTAGTTTGGCCACACACTGACAGTTCTCCATTGTGTGAACACTTGGGGCTTTCTGGTGCGTGAAGCTAGAGTGAAGAAAGGGAGAGGGTGGCTGTGGACCACCGAAGCTGAAAAATGATGTCCTGTGTCTACACAACGTGCAATTAGATTAGTGTCTGCAAGAATTCTGCCGTTTGATCTGGCAGTGGCCAAGCCAAACCCACAAGGACGTCCCAGTTGGCTTGCAAAGCAGTGGTTCCTTTCTCTCCTGTTTTTCTTTTATTATGTTTTACAGAAACTCTATTATAATGGCAACAGATCTCATTTCACCACTTGTATTTCATTTCAGGAGCTTGTAAGCACGTTAGGACTGAGGTTTTGTAGAATTCCACTATTTGGTTGGGAACTAAGTCCTTCCTTCCTCTCAAAGCACATGGCCTTTTTCTCCGTGGGTACTGGATGGATAGGGATGGACAGAGGGCACTATTCCCAAGCTGGGTATTCTATGCAGAAGGAGGTGGGCCATGTTCTGGAAAGACCTAAGCTGCAGACACTGCACTTCTCCCGTGGAGGTGTCTGCAAGATAGTCAGGGGCCACAAAGGTAACAGCCCACAAGTTCTATCCAAAGAGTAATATTTGACTTATGTAACTTCCCCTTGGATTTGACTTCAAGTGGCACGTGCACTACAGGAAAGCCCATTATGCATAAGCTAAGAGGAGGGACATTTAGAAGAAGCTATTGGGCTAGGGTCCAGGAGATGGGCTAACTCCCTGGCACAGCTGGCCTGGGGCTTCCGAGTCTGGAAGGATGCAGGTGCAGGTAGTGGAGCGTTGAGGAGCTGCACTCCTGGCGGGGCTCCTCCAGAGTCGGGCAGCCACACACAGCTCCGCAGCATCTCTGCTGTGAGCCCCTCCGTGGCAGAATCTGCGTCTCCATGAACCCTGCCTCTGCCCTGGCCCCTCGAGCTGGGCTGACACAGCCCGGTGCTGGTTCACGGTGTCCAAAATAAAGCAGAGTGAATCACGCCCATGTTCCCTTTTATGGAGCTGCACCTGACATTCGTAAAGAGCCCATAGTGAGGCTGGGAATGGTGGCTCACGCTTGTAATCCCAGCACTTTGGGAGGCTGAGGTGGGTGGATCACCTGAGGTAAGGAGTTTGAGACCAGCCTGCACAACATGGTGAAGCCCCATCTCTGCTAAAAATATGAAAACTAGCCACTCGGGAGGCTGAGGCAGGAGAATCGCTTGAACTCGGGAGGCAGAGGTTGCAGTGAGCCAAGATCGTGCCATTGCATTCCAGCCTGGGTGACAAGAGCAAAACTGTCTCAAAAAAAAAAAAAAAAAAAAAAAAAGGCCCACAGTGAGTCAGCAAAGCCTGCGGATTGGATCCCAGGCAGTCCTTTGTCTGCCCCAAGGCTGCCTCCAACCTCTGGCTGAGATGAGTCTTAGCTCCACTGATAACTGTTCAGCTTTCTTTTCCCCCATTCCCCTTCAGGAAGCCCGTTGGATTCTTAATAGCAGAACACTGACTCACCACTTACGTTTCAACTCTTTCAGATCACTGAGCTTGAGCAGCCCCCTAGTGAACCTCTGACCTGACACACCACCCCCTTTACCACCCGCTGTCCAGTCAGGCTGAGCTCCAGCAGCAGCAGTGAACTGGCCCCCCAGAGCACACTGGTTTGGAGATCTAAAAAGTACAATGGGTCACCAGTCACTGATCAGTGCAGCATCCCTGGAAGTCAGGTGTGGGGGTCAGTTTCCTGTGTCAGCTTGGCCAGGCTGTAGCACCCAGTGACTTAATCAAATGCTAACTGAGGTGGTACTGGGAAGGCATTTTGCACAGGTAGCTCAGTCAATTGAACTTGACTAAAGGAGATGATGTTGGATAATGTGAGTGGGCCTCATCTAGTCAGTTGAAGGCCTTAAGAAAAAAGCCTGCGGTTTCCAGAGAAGAAGAAATTCTGCCTCAAGACTGTACAGAAATCCTGCCTCGTTTCCAGCCTGCCAGCCTCCCCTGCAGATCTCAGACCTGCCCACTCCCACAATTGCATTAGTCAATTCCTTCAAATAAATATCTTAAAATATAAAAATATCCTATAGGTTCTATTTCTCTAGAGAATCCCAACTGATACACCAGGCCAGCACCCAGACACAATGCCAGGAGACACACTGAGCTCTGGGGGAGACGGGCATGAGCTCTGTATCTTTCTCTTCTACAAAGGGTATTAGTGTCAGCCACTCCTCTCCCTCCCCATGGAACATCCTTGGGGGTAGGGGACGATGACACTTGGTGACTGGTTGACATCTGTACATTTCTAGATGCTTCAAAGCGGAGGCAGCCTCTGAAGCCAGTGTTCCTCCCCTGCCTATTACAACCCAGCTGCCCTTTTCCTCAAAGGAGGCACATAGGCCTGGATTGAAGGCAGATGGGGTCCACCTTGTTCTCTTCATGAACAGCACCTGCCAAACCGACATCACCGAATCTACCGGAGGACCCGGAGGATGAAGAGGATGACATGATGGTCTTCACTAAGTATCCACCCACCAAAACACATCACCGATGCTTTAAGAGCTGGAACAGCATTGAAAGTTTATGACGGGAGCAATCTGGGCAATGTTAGAATTCTGTGAGCCCTGAGAGGGGAAGCTCTTAAAGTTCCCATTGTTTCCTTGAAAGAAAATGTCAAGGCCGGGGCGGTGGCTAACACCTGTAATCCCAGCAATCTGAGAGGCCAAGGTGGGTGGATCGAGTTCGAGACCAGCCTGGCCAACATGGTGAAACCCTGTCTCTACTAAAAATACAAAATTTAGCCGGGCGTGGTGGCGGATGTCTGTAATCCCAGCTACTCAGGAGGCTGAGGCAGGGGAGTCGCTTGAACCCGGGGGGTGGAGGTTGCAGTGAGCTGAGATCGTGCCACTTCCCTCCAGCCTGGGTAAGAAAGAGCAAAACTCCATCTAAAAGAAAAATAAAAAAGAAAGAAAATGTCCAGTTCCGCTGAAAAAGATGTTTCCCAGAAAGAGACTCTCAGCGCAGCACCAGCCTTTCACTTGCCTGACAGAATAACCACCCAAGAGCTTTCCCCAGTCTGCTGCGTGGAGGGCCCTGGGGCGGAACTGCCCTGGTGTCTTTCCTATGGACACCATTTCTTATGGTGTCTTTCTTTCTTATAGAGTGAAGCCCCTTGCCTGGGGCTCAGGCTTGCCCCAAACTCCCAACCTGCACCTCTGGGGTCACAACATAAGCTGGAAAATCTTCCCCATGCCTGGCCAGGAGGGAGAAGAGACATCAGCTACCAAGGGGCATCACGGGCTCATGCTAAGGAAAACAGTGTTCGCATTTCTCCCACAAACAGAATGCTTATTTTTTTATTTTTTATTTTTATTTTTTTGAGACGGAGTCTCGCTCTGTCGCCCAGGCTGGAGTGCAGTGGCGCAATCTCGGCTCACTGCAAGCTCCGCCTCCCGGGTTCACGCCATTCTCCTGCCTCAGCCTCCCGAGTAGCTGGGACTACAAGTGCCCACCACCACGCCCGGCTAATTTTTTGTATTTTTAGTAGAGACAGGGTTTCACCATGTTAGCCAGGATGGTCTCGATCTCTTGACCTCGTGATCCACCTGCCTCGGCCTCCCAAAGTGCTGGGATTACAGGCGTGAGCCACCGCGCCCAGCCAGAATGCTTATTTTATTTTAAATTCTGGAGTAACACAGTGAGAACAACAGAAACTTTCATTTCTGGAGCACTGTTCTCGCCTCCTCACTCAGTCTCCCTTTGAAGGCTTGCTGAATCCAGACTGGCCCCAGGCCAGACTCCCAAACAAGGGCCAGGACATGGCTCACTCTGCCTGTTGTCCATCGGAAATCATCTCAGTGCCCCTTTGTCTGAGATGTTTCCTTCCTCTCTCCCCGCTTTCCAACATCCCCCTCCTCCCTGCAGGTGAATTGCTCATAGGTAGAAATTAGCCTCTGCAGAAGAAAAGCTTTAGAAATGTGTCCCGGTCTTAGTGTCTCCGCTGTGATCACGCTGGCATATATGGGATCACATGACCCCACCCAAAACAGAATTCATTCAGCGTTTCCAGGCTGTGTTCCACCAACTGATCTTCTGCATAAACACTGCTGCATTCTTTAGAACATGATTACCCTGCATTCTTCTGTGTTTCAGAAATATATACAGTTAATGATCAACAGAAACATTGTATCAAATGTATAGGATTTATGGGTAAAAAATATTTACATGTAATCATTAATTTCCCACAACTTTGGTGTCCTGGACCCATCATTGCATTTTCTACCCAGGTCCTTCTGTAACTCCAGCAATGAATCTCTTGATGAGATGCAAGATGGGCCTGCCTCGAGTTCCACTTAAAGGACCAGTGCAGTGGCAATATTTAGCATCAGAGCCAGTGCCCTTTCAAGAAGCTAGATGCACAGACGCGAACTGACTTCTCGGAGTGGAGGAGTGTTCTGGCACCTCCCATCTCCCCATCTGGCACGTCCAGCCTTGCCGTTGACATTCCCTCTAGGACACTGTGACTTGGCACCTTCATTAACACCACACTAGGAATTGACGCAACCGTTTCCAGACTTATAAACTATGACACTTATAATAAACCTTTTTACTGTTAAAACATATATGTAACAAAAAGGCCCCATTACAGCTTCAACAGAGTGGAAAATGCTCAGGGTGTGGAGTCAAACACTCCTGGTTTAAATCCAAATTCTGATTCCATTTAAGTGGTGATTTGGGGTCAGATTGGAAATGCCTGATCACAGGTTTCTTCATCCATCAAATGGGGTCAAGTATACTTCATGAGGGGCTGCTTGGAGGACTGAGGGGCTACTGGATATAAAAGGGCTTTGTACACAGTAAAGTATCCAAAAATGTGAGCTCTTCTTATGACCGGATGGTAGATTATGCAACATTTCAAAGAAATAATCTGTTCTTTATCCTAAGATTTGATATTCCTTTTCCTGAATATATATGGGGTATTAGGTCATAATTGAAATTAATTTTACTTTTCAAAACTACACATAATTCAATGCTTTTTGAGGGCCAGGGACAGTTCTGCATTTGGTAACACATTTTACGTGACACTCGTAACATGACAAACTCAGGGAAGCTAATAATTATGGGAGACACCGGAGAGGGCTTTACGTGTAAGCTAAAAGGAGAAAAAAAAAACAGTAGGAATTAAGAGAAGAGGACCACAGGGATCAGAGGGTGGGGTGAGGGTGGAGGGCAGACAATGGAGATCCACTAGCAAATTCAAATGGCTTGGACATACACCGCACCGCCTGGCCACTAGCTGACACTCTCCCTTTGTGAAAACATAAGACGGCATTATTTTCCAGGCAATCAAACCTCAGATGAATTCTGCCATATGTGGGCAAGGCTCCCCTCCCACAGAGCCCTCGTGCCTGGGAAATAGAATTGAACACATCTTCAAAGAGAGTTCTTGGTAAATATACTACTGATTTTACAAACTCCATCCTCCACACAAACCACTGGAGAACACATTTTCCTAGCGCTGCCCAACATCACCGTTCAATGGCCTTTCTTTCTTTCTTGTTTCTTTTTTTTTTGTTAGCCAGAGTCTTGCTCTGTCGCCCAGGCTGGAGTGCCGTGGCATGATCCCGGCTCACTGCAACCTCTGCCTCCTGGATTCAAGCGATTCTCCTGCCTCAGGCTCCCGAGTAGCTGGGACTATAGGCACAGTGGCCTTGCTTTCTAAGTCAATCTTTGGAGAAGCATGACTGACTTCCACTTTGCCTTTCTAAAGGATAGGAAAATGGGAAGTCGGGGAGAGAAAGGGGCGGAAGTCTCCTCACCTTGAGCCGTTCACCTGGCTAGGGTTACATTCCATTTTGATGGTGACCCTGGCTGGGGGTTGAGACAGCCAATCCTGCTGAGGGACGCGTGGGCTCATCTTGGAAGTCTGTCCATAGTCGCTGGAGGAGGACGCGGTCATCTCCGTCTTAGCCAGGTGTGGCGTTCCGTAGGCACACTCGAACAACGACTGGTCCTCGCTCACAACTGATAAGGCTTCCTGAATGCCCAAAGAAACACATAATTCAAGACACTCCAACAGACAGTCATGTTTCAAAAAGTTGTTGATTTGAGAGTCCTTTCTAACTGGGACCACATTTTAGATAGTTTTTATGGTCTCCATTTCTACCTTTCAGAAGAAAAAAGTAGCTTGTTTTTCTTTCCTCCGGACAGTAAGAGTTAGAAATGCCAGCCTAGAAAAGCTTTTATGCAGGTCTCGAAGCATCCCAGGCTTGACTGTGGCAGGGCAGCAGAATATCCACTTTAATCTCAACTTAAGGAAGTTGAATTTCAAAGGTCTTAGAAGACACCCAATTGCACGTGTCACTATTTGACAAATGCAATCTATAATTCAAGCAGACAGGGTACAGAGCGGTCACGAAGATTAAAAAAAAGAAATCTGAAGGCCAACACCTAAGCATCTGGCAAAATTGCCACATTCCTGGGGATTTTGCAGAAGAGGGACTTAGAGGAAGACAGAGGGATCAGTGGAGCACCAAAGGGCAACCAACCAAAGATACAAACGTTTCCACTCAAAGTTATTAGCTGAAGTACAGTTTCAAGTGGTGCTTCCATGATGGTAAGCATCTGGATGATAAATGAACCAAAAAAAAAGCTGTGAAGTATCCAGATGCTTCCAAACAGCAGGATGTTTGAAATATCTGGATCACTGACAAGCTCTTTTTTCCCCTTACTTTCGATTAATATCTTTGCTCTTTTGCATGATTTGGTGAGAAGAAATAGCAATTTGTCATTGTTGGATCAATCATTTTTCGTGGTTTTAAGTCAAACAAGTGGTTAGCCAATGGGTATGTTTATATTCTACAGCCAATGAGCAACAGCAAGTTTGGGAAATTTCAACTACTTAAATGATGCCTTGTGCTGCAATGACACAGAGCTGCTGTGATACAATCCAATTTTGGTTCTTATAACAGACAAACAAAAAATCCACATGAATGCTCATTTTTATATTAGTCCTTTGGCATCCTCAGTATCGACATCGACTAGTGAGAAGCAAAGGCTAGTTGGGCCACACATTTTTATTAAAAAAAAAAAAAAAAGAAAAGAACTTTGGAGCCAGAGCAGGGGAAGCAGGGTAGTGTGGGCTGTGCAGACCCTTCCAGTCCAAACTTGTCATCTCCAAATGAGAAATCTGAGACCCAAAAAGGTTTAGAGCTAATCTTGAATGAGCTGGCCATGATCAACGAGGGGATTAGTGACGGGAACGACTTGTGTATTACCATCTGCCTTCTCCTTGCCCCCACAGCCCTATGATGCCCTTTGTGACATTTTTTTCATTTGGGACGTGTTTAGATTAGCACCCCCTCCCCCTTCTTTGCGATGACCTTTACATAAATAAGGGTGCTTCCCATCAGTAATCGCACCCTAGAAGCAGCCCTTCTGAGATGGAGAGCTCCCTCCCCACCCAGAAGGATCAGAATCTTTAGGAAACAATCGCCCCCAACCCCACATCTACTCTGTCGCTCGATCCTCCACCTGCCCCAGGACCAAGTTTTTTCCTTAGCTTCCCAAGTGCACAAACTTCTTTGCCAGACACACTGCACTGAGAATCAGCAAGGAGGAAGAATCAAAACAAACTCGAACCTCTGTCTCTCAAAGTGGTGGTCAGGTGTCTGTGCTAAAGCAAAAGCCCCCATCCTGGACTCCATAAGAATCTGTAAAATTACAGCCCTGTGACACCCTGGGAAAAACTAAGCCTGGTGTTCAAACAGTAATGCAAAATGTACCGAAGAGTCAGTTATGCCAGACAGAGAACCAGAATCAGGCACAAGGGAAAAAAATCATCTTGAATAGACAGCAAAATCAAACTCATCAACAATCAAAAATAATACGAGGCAGTGACACAGAAGTTGACAGTACAGAAACGGTGTCCTAGATGTTAGGGAACCTGAAATTCATGGCTTTCTCTTCCAGTCACAATTGAGTGGCCAAAACAAGGAGTCTAAACACATAGACATGGGTTTCGAAGTAAAATCAGCACCATAGACTTAGTGTAGTCATGCTAATTAAGACAAAAATTAGACTTTCTTAAAAAATTTTTGCAAAACAGATACTCCTTTCCCATGGTGGCACTGGGTAGTGTGTTTTACAGGCTCGGAACAGGAAACAGAGCTGATGGCTGCGCCTCTCTCCTTCCTGGGCCTGAGCCTCCACCAAGGTTCGCAGGGGAATAACACACGATGTAATGTTAGCTTTGGCTCACCCATGATGAGAAACATGAACAAATGTGTGATTTATATCAGAAATTGGCGAAAACAGGTTATATATGTAAGAAACAGGCTAAATTTAAAATTACAAACTAAAAAGGAAACGGCTGCAACAACAACAAACAAGCAATAACTTTAAAGTATTAGTATCTCTCCAAGATAAAGTAAGATACTTCTGCAAACAAAGCCAATAGCCATAAAAATGTAGTGTAAGTTTGAATAATAAAAAAGACCAAAATATTAGAACTAAAATGAAGCTTAAGTGTGTGTTTGTAGGGGAAGGAATACATTCTCACATCTGGCAAAGCATTATTTCAGCACATGGTTTTCTAAAGAAAGAAATCAAAGTTAATTGAGATCGATTTAGGAAGGAAAAAACCCTTAGAAATGCTAGAGATAGGGGAGGCATGCCTCCTTTTTTTGCATCTTAAAATTCTTCTCACAGTTAATACTGCACAAAAATGAGAAAGGGAATATAATTCAGAATATTGAAAGCAACCCCTCAGTTACTTTTGTTCATTAGAAGGGAAAAATTCTGAAAATAAGGAAGCTTCAGGATAAACATTTCAAAAGGGGTGAAATACAGTCCACATTTTGAAAAGACAGAGCAACCGAAACTATGCCCCAAAGACTTTGTTGATTGTCACTCAATAAAGGCTGCTGAACACCTAGGATGAAGTACAGCTCAGGAAAAGGAAACAAATGAATAAAGAAAATCTCTCTCACACACACATTTCGTGAGTAGGAAGAAGCTGAGGGGTTTTCACAGACTCACTCCCACAAGAGCGGTCACTAAAGTTAAGTGCTGTTCTTCAGAAGCAAACCAAGGCACAGCCCTGCCACATCTTTGTCCTCCCACTTGATTTGGCTGTTGGCAGGTTTCATCATCCCTTCGGTTAAAGCTTGAATGGACACACACTGCTCCATAGGACCCTCCCTGCCTGGCAGCCCTGTGACTTCAAAGGGGAGAGAGGATCTAGCCCAGTAGGATTAAAACCAGAAAAAGAGTGCTGAACACAGGCTGCTAACCAGGACCACATGAGTTCTTTAACTCCAGCTCTGGGAGAGACTTCCTGGCCTTGACTGACATATCTTTCCTTCCCTGCAGCCTGGCTCCTCCTCTTTATAGCTAGGAGATCTCACCTACCTACTTACCTGCCTGCCTACCTGCCGGCCAGGGTAGGCAGCTGCCTTAGTTAGCATGTATAGATTGTTATTGCAGAAACTCTGGCCAGCCACAAGGCTTGGGATCTGTTTCAGTGGCTTTATAACAGAGAATATTTTAAACGTCAAAATCTGGCAGATATGTGGCATAATCATTTCATATGCCTGCTTCTATGTTACTATAAAAAGACCTGAACTTTAGATTGGTGTTTGCCAATGTGTGGGGTGTTTTTTTTCTGTAGCTCCAGGAAAGTTGGGATATTCCCATCAGGCAAATGGCAGGCTACCAAGCTCATTTTTAAATAACTTTTGAGAAACACATAATTCTAAGCAAGTTACCCCCAAACAAAAGGTACTACTGTGTTAGTACTACAGTGTTGATTATTTCATTTCAATACAGAATATACCAATAACACATGAGGACCATTCCTTTGGATTTTGGTCATGGGATAACAGTTCCAGAAATGAAGGGAGGTCCCACCAGGTTATATTTCATATTATAACTCTAAAATATGCATCTATTTTCAAGTAACTAGAGTACAAAAAGGATCCAAAATACTTACATTAGAACACTAAAAAGGAAAACTAACAAAGTTGAATGCATACTGACATTTTCAGCAAAGTATTTCAGGAATCCTGATGCCTTTCTATAACAGATGAATACTTTGCAAGATGCATATTTCTCAACCAAAGTATTAGAAAATAAGGGCCCAAAATTGATTCTAATTTGTGATCCTTATAGCTCATAAAAATATTATATTGTTAATACAGAGAATCCATCATACTTCAACTCTTTCGAAAATTTGGGAGTGGTAAAGTGTTGAAACTGAGAAAATCTTTAAGAATGGTCAGCTGAATTTCACATCTGGAGTAAGCAAAGGCATCCATGGTCCTTTCATGGTTTTCAAAAATTAGGAAGATGGCCAGAACTAGACCTCCAGAGAATTGGATTATCAAATCCATCTTCAATGTTTTCAAGTCTTATATGCTTGAATAATTATTTGATAATTATGAAAAACAAATGGAACAACTAAGTGGAACAAGAATTTTATGATCATGATCATGCTTAAAAAAAAAAATCTTGGTTGGGGCATGGTGGCTCACCCCTGTAATCCCAGCACTTTGAGAGGCCAAGGTGGGTGGGTCACGAGTTCAGGAGATCGAGACAATACAAAAATACAAAAAAAAAAAAAAAAAAAAAGAAAAAAGAAAAAACAATAGCCAGGCATGATGGTGGGCGCCTGTAGTCCTGGCTACTCGGGAGGGTGAGGCAGGAGAATTGCTTGAACCTGGGAAGCGGAGGTTGCAATGAGCCGAGATCATGCCACTGCACTCCAGCCGGGGTGACAGAGTGAGACTCCATCTCAAAAAAATAAAATAAAATAAAAAATAAAACATAAAAAAATCTTAAAGAAGTCCTTGCTGCTATCACAATACAGTGTGGAGATCATTCACTTAGGAAGCCAACATCATCTTAAATCAATAGCCTACTTTTTCTGTCAGTTTTAATCCCATTACAATCCAATACAAAACCCTTCCTTAAATTTCTCTCACATATAACCATGCAGAATTTGGTACATCACTTAACTCCCTATACTGCCATGTATGAGATATCTTTTAACCACTTTCATAAATAGCTTATCCACCAAATAAACCAGGTTACCTTGTTAAGCACTTTGCATGCAATATCCTCTTAAAGTCTATTTCGTTGATTATAAGATACACCACTTTTCACATTTTATCAGCTCTGAAATATGAAAATGAATGGCCTATCCTAGGTATTAGGCAGCATTTCTTCTTCTCTGATGGCAGATAAAATAATGGGACATTTTATATCCAATGACATCTTACATTTTATGAAAAATGATCATTTAATCCTTACAATTGTCCTATAAGGTCAGCTGTGATTCTTGCCCACCCATCAGAAAGTGTGATTAGAGAAGTAACATCAACAGTGAGGATGAGGTAGAAACAGGGTTTGTGTCTCTGAATGGAATCATTCCCCAAGGCTGTACACTGGCCACTACCTGGGTGTTACTGGAAGGAAGAAGTTGGATTAAGAAAAGTCACACGGTGGAGTGTTTTAGTGCCTGCTCTTGCCATGAGAGATGGAATCACCTAGAGAGAGACAGAGAGAGAGAGAGAGGCTGGTAGAGGGAAGAGACAGAAGAAGGATGAAGGGATAAGTATCCAGAATCCCTGGATCTGGGATGGAATAAAGGATCTGGATGGTAAACGGAGAGTGTTGGGAACCAGCAAGGACTTCTCTAGGTATACCATGCTCTTCTATGAGCCTAGGGGATGTGTAGCAATGGGGCCTGAATACAGTTAATCATTTCTTTTGCAGTGGCTTAAATCAACAACCCTGTTCTTTTCTTTGATTAATCAGATTATTCAGACACAAAGACATGGCCAGGTGTTGGGATGTGTTCATTGCAGGTGGATGCCTGCCTTCTCTTAACGAGTACTATGCAGGAAAACTAGGACAGGTAGGAGTACCATTTATAAATATGCTGGAGCCTATACCACTTTGGGTGGCCTTTAATGGATGTCTGCAGACCTAAGGATATTGGAAATCTATCTATTAGGCTGTCGCAGGCTCTATTGTTTATAGTTTCTCTTCAAGGCAGCACACATGCAGTAGATGCTTCTAAAAGGTCTAGTATCTAATTGTATTTGGAGGAGGAAAAAACAACACAAACAAAATAGACAATGCACTTAGAGAAAGCTCTGCTCTCCCACCATAAGCCCGACAAAAATACGCCAGTCCTTCAGGAGTTTTTATTCTAAACATGTGCACTTTTGCAATTCTGATGCCACCAGTATCTCATTAAACAAGAATCTTCATCTGACCAGTGTGTCTTTTATTTACAACACACAAAAAAGTGAAACGTGGTAAGTGAAAGAAGATTTACCAAGCTGGGTATGATCATTTTTGCCCCTTCTTGATACGATTTTCTTTTTACTTAATTCTTCAGAGAAGGAAGCATTAACATCGTATATTAAATGCAGCATCTAGCTTTGTGTTCATGTTTTTCTAATTTAACACATTGCGATTTTAGTCCTTCAAAAATATTTTTAAAATCTTGGATTAACCTCAAAGGAAAAATGTATGTAGGCAAATGAAGTCCATCTAAAGAGAGTATTTCTCCAATATGGTATCACTTCATTGTCAAATAATTTCACCACTCACAACACTAGTCCAGTGCTAAGAAATGAGACCCAGAACTAGTGTCCAGATACATTTGCACATACATATATACAAACACATACACATGCTTACATATGTACACATATACATGTGTGCATGCATGCAAATACATACATACACAAATACATATATACATACACACACATATACAGATACGTACATGCATATACACAAATACATATATAAGTGTATGCATATATGCAAATAGATACCTATACAAATACATGCAGATATATAATACATAATGTATATACAAAAATATCATACATATGTATACATATTACTAAATACATACTAAGATAATAAGGAGAAATGAAAATCTTTATCCTTATTATCTTTATTAATAGAATGCTTTAGAGGACTTTCAGATGTTCTTTATCTTTAATCATATCCACCAGGGCAAATGTTGCCTAAAAGATACAGAGAACCTGGCTTCTTCCCATTTCACCTCTGCTCCTTCCTCTCTCATCCTAGAAGGTGCATTCCCCTATGCTCAGCACATCCCTTCAGAACAGACTTAGCTGGGGATCCATCTCCTCCATGTCCTTCAGCCGATTTCCCCTGCTCTGGACTCACAGACTTTCTCAGGGCTCTGAGAAGGCCTGGCTGGTGCCAGCAATTCTCTTTGCCCACAAACTTCTCCCCTGGCCTTGCCTTTATTCAAATATAAGCATTTTCAGGGCTAGCTCCTCTTCATGTCTGCTCCCAGAAATAAGATAATTTCTTAACCTCAAATGCTTGTTGGTGTTCATATTAGCCCTAGGACTAAGTCATCAGGTGATATTACAGCCCCATCATAATGCTATAAATGGGATCCACAAACTTCTATTACATCCAAATGAAGAGACGTGTTTTTGTGAGATGAATGGATTGTGTAGCCAATGCCCAGGAGTTCCAGGGAGTTTGGAAAATAATTGCCATTGGCAATATGTCTGCACTCATACTACCAAAGAGCGCATTATTGCAGAGTTTCACCTTCAATCCACATAGGCTTAAATAGGGACTTCCTATAGCTAAGCAACCTATGAACAAAATAAGACTTACTGGAAAATGAACGTTTGCAAAAGAAGGAGGGAGCATTCAATCTGGAAAGCAGAAATTCTAGAAATATTGTGAAAGATTGGAGCATGGTAGAAAAATGTTAAAGAAAGAATAGTTATGTCCACATAATGAAAACCAGATTTAAATGAGCCTTGGGAAATCAAGAATTTCAACCAACATCATTTTAAAACAACTCTTTGTTTTCTCAGTGCCATGCAGAATAAACCTCGAATGCATTGAAAGGACAATGAACTGGGACTCTTTGCCCTGGCAAATGTCATTTAACTGTTTAAGAAACAACATGCCTGTGATGTTAATAGCTTCTTATTTTCTTCTTTAAAGAATCGCTTTTTTGGCTGGGTGCAGTGGCTCACTCCAGTAATCCCAGCATTTTGGCAGGCCAAGGCGGGTGGATCACCTGAGGTCAGGAGTTGGAGAGCAGGCTGGCCAACATGATGAAACCCTGTCTCTACTAAAAATACAAAAGTTAGCTGGGTGTGGTGGTGTGCACCTGCAATCTCAGCTACTCAGGAGGCTGAGGCAAGAGAATGGCTTGAACCCGGGAGGGGGAGGCTGCAGTGAGCTGAGATCGCGCCATGGCACTCCAGCCTGGGCAACAAGAGAAAAACTCTATCAAAAAAAAAAAAAAAGAAGAAGAAGAATCACTTTTTCTTCCCAGTAGGCTTCTTTCCTTCTTTGGAGATGGGCAAAAAGTATAAAAACATCTGTGGAAACCTCCTGTTTGTATGTTTTACATTGGAATGGGTGCAAAAATGCACTCACTATTCCTTTAGATCCTTCTAAGAGGGCTGTTTCTACTCTTGATACTCAATACTTGTTTTTGTTTCTCTAATCACTGTCATCATACATTACTCATGAACATTCATCAAAACCCTTTTCCTTATTTTTTATCTAGTTTTAAATAATTTATTTGAGATAAAAAAAACTTTTTCTTTCCTTTTTTTAATCACTCAGTGGAGGATGAACAGGAAGCTGTACCAATGGGTAGAAGACCGTCTGGTAGAGCACAGGAGCCGGGGATAGGGATCTGAAGATGGAAGATGTGAGTTTCAAGCTGGGCTCTGCCCTTGCTCTGGGAATCACCTGGGTAAATCCTTTAACCCTTTCCTGCCCCAAGTGTGAGCTGAGAGCTTGCCAGAAATGCAGATTCCGAGTCTCCAGCCCTGCTGAGTCAGAATCTGCTTTGTAACAACTTCCCCAGGTGAACTGGGTGACTGCTCACTTCAACAAGTGCTGCATTATCCTTTGTTGAATCTCAATTTCTTCAACTATAAAGGTGGTACTGATGGCAACCAGCTGCCAAGCAGCTCTCTCCCAGGACGGTTAAATGGGCCAAATAAGCTAGTGTGTGTAACAGGTTTCATAAATCTTAATATTGTATTTAAATTATCATATGATAGAAGGGTGATGTGACTGACTCCAAATCTCCACATGTGAACCATCAGAATTATCCATTCTAGCCATATTACTCTAACAAGCCAGATGCAAGGAAAATCACAGTCTCTTGTGTGCAGATTATCACTTATTTTTTGTAAGTACTGGATTTTCAAACCATGTATCTACCTAACAGAGGGGAAGGGAGATCTAGCATCTTTTACTTCAAGAGCACATCTGTCACTTTGATTTAGCCTTTTTGGTCCCTGGTCCAGTTCTTTTGTGGGTTTTCCATTCAAATTCTACATTAGTTTGTTTAATGTCAATTAAATCAAAGTTTTGTGCAGGAAGGAATGAATCCTGGTACACTCCCCAGCGTGCTGTTGGTATTCTCCACATAACAAGACAATAAATGAATAAATATACCATGGTCTTATAACAGAATGTCCTTTTTCTTTCTTTCTTTGTTTTTTTTGTTTGTTTGTTTTACCTAGAATAGAACAAGGCACAGAGTTGATAGCCCTCAAACTTCTGAAGAAAAGTCTTTTCTTCCAGGATGCGGAATCCATAATGCTTGTTATGTTAACTTTCCCTAAAAATTGTTGAATTTTTCATAAACTTCTATGAGAAAGTGTTTCTATGGCAGTCTGGCTAAGAAGTTCACACCATCATTCTGTCCTGGTGATTTTTGAAACTTACAAGCCCAGGTTGAAACTCAGGTGATTCAAGGCTTGAGAAACACAAAGGCCAAGCTCAAGGAGTAGCAAAGTTGCTTGCACTTTTTTTCTATTGGCATGGTCCTTCTCTGAACACCAGGGAAGGGATGGTATACCACCTCTCTCCTCTTCAGAAGGAGCTCCATGAAAAATTGGCAGATTTATGCTTGGCCCTTTCAAAACACACAAAGGCTAAAAATACACCGTGCTAAGCATCTGGAATGTGTCTCATCTGTGAATCTCTGACACATGGATTCATTGTTTTCGATAAAATTCCAGGAATTTTATTCATGAGAAAATTCTGGCACAATGGAAAACCCTGGCAAGCAAAAGATAGGGGCAGCAGATGTCCTGGCCTCCACCCACAACTCTGTCTCTGCTTTCAGCTAATTTTCATCAGGTGTCACTCTTATGCCTTCAAACATTCAATTCAAAATTTCCCATAAGATGGGGGTGAGGGGGTGGGGGTGTCAAAACAGCCTTAATTTTTTAAATAATTGGTACGGTCCCCCCCCACCCCCACAGACAGGTGTGTCACACCAGGTTCAACATGCACGTGCCAGGATGCAGGATGGGCACTTTAAGAAGGAGCTGCAAGAGCACAGGGCCACTGGCTTGAGATCCAGCTGCCCATGGGGCTCCACCACTCAGTACCCCTCATGTCCCAAGTCTTCAAGCTCCTCATCTAAAATGAGGGTCTGGTCTACTGATGTTTTCTAAGGCTCCATTTTGCACCAAAATGAGATCGATTTGTTTAACTGGTAACATCCTCTTTCAGCCATGGCCAGCCTGCAGTCTCTACCTCCTCCATCTCTGAGCAGACATGCAGATAAGGTAGAAATCTACCATGTATGGAGTTGCTAAAAAGTTCCTATGCATCCAGGTTAGATGCTAACTGCAGGGTCTTTCCCTGCTGCCCCCAGACTTTAATTTTCCTCAATCTTGTAGATATCTCCTTCTGTGCTAATGGTAAGAAGTTAGCACCCGAGAGCTAGTGTTATGTTTTTAAGTATGGAAAGGATCTACTCTCTTGCATGGGAATATGGCATCTGTTCTACACATAAAGCACTTCAATAATACTAAAAAATAAAAAAATTTAAAAAACGAAAAACACATGGCAACATGGTAATACCAACAGAAAGTCTTGTAGAAACTGGGGTTCTGGCAGAGTGAGGAGCACATGAATAAGTCTCCACTATTCATATGATGGTCCAGGGGTCTCCTTCTTTTGCTTTCTATCCCCGTCCCCAGATAATTGTTGGCATGGGCCACACACTGTATAAGGCAGACATGAACACAGACGTTTTCTTTTTCTTAGACGCTGACTTACGTAGAAAGAGTTAGTCTTCACCCACTGTGAGGGCCCAATCCCTGCCAAGGTCTTTCTTCAGCTTGGTAAGTCATGATGTCTGACTCCCTGGGGCTGGGAGGCTAAGCCTGTGCTTTTCAGAAGATTTTTCCAGCACATAAATATATCCTGGTTGCTGCATGGAAAGGGGACTAAGTAGCCAGGGCATCACAGCCCTTTGCTAATGCTATATGCTGAGCTCATGCTTTTCCTATGACATAGATGGGCACTGGGTAGACCCCATCCTGGTAACACTTTTCATGCACCAACAAGTTGGTTGCCAGTGAGACTTGATTTTTATGACTTTGGGAGTGCTGACCTCAAAACCTAATACATTTGAACTAGGAGAGCAATCCCTCCAACAATTTCAAACTACACTTACATATATCACACCCAGTAGGACTCTTTTGCCATCTGGCTTGAGCTCCTCTATAAATATGTCTACTTTGAAAGTCACAAGGCTGGCCGGGGTGGCTCACACCTGTAATCCCAGCACTTTGGGAGGTAGAGGCAGGCAGATCACAAGGTCAGGAGATGGAGAACATCCTGGCTAACATGGTGAAACCCCATCTCTACTAAAAATACAAAAAATTAGCTGGCCGTGGTAGCACACGCCTATAGTCCCAGCTACTCAGGAGGCTGAGGCAGGACAATCGCTTGAACCTGGGAGGCAGAGGTTGCAGTGAGCCAAGATCGTGCCACTGCACTCTAGCCTGGGCGAAAGAGCAAGACTCTTGTCTCAAAAAAAAAAAAAAAAAAAAAAAAAAGTCACAAATACTCTTCAAAAGTCTGTAGATTCATTCATACCCAAACCATCAAGGCCTGCAGAACAGCCTAGTGACTTGAAATCCTGATGTGTACACAGAGTCTAAACCTTGGTCTTTAGATTGCCTCCTTACTGGACCTCTTTACTTATTAAGATTCATCCTTGTGGAGGAAGTGAGGTCATGGATGTCCACATCTATATTTCCCAGGAAGAAAAGGAAGCTTCAAGAGCTGGGAAATGCTATGCACCACTGTGCAGGTTCTGAGCAGCACAGAGCCACCTGTGGGGGGGCGGGTAGGTGAGTAGTGGACATCTGACCACCAGGCGCCTTGCAGAGCAGGTGGGGCCTTCCAAGTTGCCTACTCATCCAACCTGCACAGTAAGCCTTATGGGAGTGTCACGGGGCTACGCCTACTTCAAAGAGCAACTTAGCTAAAGGGAAAGAGATTTTTCACTTGCTCTCTTCCACTCTAGCAGACTTGCACTTGTTGCTATTTATTTGTGAACACAGATGCATTTTAGATTGACTTAAAAATTAAAAAAAGTGCAAAGAACAGGGCAGCTGGAAGTCAGGAAACCACTCCTGCCACTGCTGAATCTGAAGCCTTAAGCTCCTGAACTGGAAAACCAGCCGACTGGAGCACTGAGCTCCCTGGCCCCTGTAAAAGCACACACCGGCCAGGCATGGTGGCTCACGCCTGTAATCCCAGCACTTTTGGAGGCTGAGACGGGCAGATCACAAGGTCAGGAGTTCGAGACCAGCCTGGCCAACATAGTGAAACTCTGTCTCTACTAAAAATACAAATATTAGCCAGGTGTGGTGGTGCGTGCCTATAATCCCAGCTACTCGGTAGGCCGAGGCTGGAGAATAGCCTGAACCTGGGAGGTGGAGGTTGCAGTGAGCCGAGGTTGCGCCACTGCACTCCAGCTTGGGTGACAGAGTGAGACTCTGACTCAAACAAACAAAAAAAAAGAATGCACCAAGTAGTGGCCAGTCAGGCTCCCATGGGCCTTGACATGTGAGATGTGAGGCAGAATTTTGATTAATGAATCTGATGCCAATTCAGTATTTCTGCAGTCACAATGCACTTTCACAATATTTATCCAAGCAATATTTATCCAACAAAAATATCCAATATTTATTTATCCAGGATCTCGCAAACGTTCAGTCTAGTTTCACTCACGTCAGTGTCTCTAACCTTCATACTTTGCTTTCAAGCAAGAATAGTGTGTTGGTCTGGGTGTCCGAAGGTGGGGGTGGTAGCTGGTGATGCAAGGAACCAAAAATTGGCCATACTTACTTAAATATTTTACAGCTCTTTAACAGATTCTCATCTCCTGCTCTCTTCTCCAACCTTGCCGTCTGCTTCTGACACTGTCCTGCCACGATTAGGAGTGAGCTTTTTGGGGTTCCCTCAAACGTACACTCCCAGCTGGTCTCTTTGTTACCTACTCAAGAGCAGTTCATACTGTTGGCCACTCTCCCCTTTTTTAACCTTTTCTTTGGCTTCCATATTGCTGCTGTTCCTCCTATTTGGTTGACAATTCCATCCCCCATCTCTTTATGCCCTCCTTTTTCTCTCCTCATTCTCTAAATGTCAGTTTTCCTCTGTGCACTCTCCTGGGCCGCTTCTCTACTAGGCTATCATTTCTTCCAAGCCCTCACTCAGGAGCCACTCCAATGGCCTCAGAGCTGCCAGGAAGCACAGTGCATTTAATTTCAAGGGTGAAACTGCCTTGGAGGGATGGCAGGTGCATGCTTAATAACTTGTTAGGTTTTATCCAATTTATTTCCCAAGGCCACATAAGTGTAATTACTGGATGATAATAATCAGCTCAAGAGGGAACGTTCTAAGACAGAGAATGCAAGATTTCTAAACAGGTCTAAGACAGTTTTCCAATGTAAGATTTATTATGTAACAGTTTTGAAGGCAGTGCCTGATTCCCTGTCTATATCCTCCAGAACAATCTGAGGGCATGGTTGCCATTACAATTTACTTTGGGGGACGATTTTATAGCACGTCTTCACAGACAACATGGCAAACATCTTTGTTTCTGCTACACTGACAACCTGAAGTTAACATTTCAGTACCTACGTAGCCATTTTAATCACCCCCTAAACTGGTTATTCCATAGCCCAGGGGTGTGGGATTGAGTCAGATGGGCTAGAGATAACTTTATTCAGAGGATTTAGAAGTTTGCCTCAGAGAAAGGCCATTTCTAGTCTCCACTAGAAATCACACATATCTTCCAGGAATAAGAATATTCTCTTACTCATAAGTTCAACAAATATGTACTGAACACCTTTTCTACTCTAGAAACTTGTCTAGCTGCTTCTAGATTACACCCACAACCCAAAACCACAAAGACACCTATCTGCATAAGACTTGTATTCTATCACTACAAGCCATAGATAATTTTTGAAAATCAACTAATCAACCAATAATTCATAGGGTAAATTTATAACCTTGTTTTTCAAGCCTGATCTCAGGGTTAGAAGGTGGTAAGTGATAAGTGTGAAGAAACAGAAGGCAGAACTAGAGACTCAGGAAAAGACAGGTGAGCTGCTGCTTTTCATTTAGAGTGGTCAGGGCGGTCCTGAGAAAACGTGAAGGAGGGGAGGGTGTGAGCCCCCATGCATTCATGAAGAATAGGCCTTCCAGCCT
Source organism: Pongo pygmaeus (assembly GCF_028885625.2). Classification (NCBI taxonomy): domain Eukaryota; kingdom Metazoa; phylum Chordata; class Mammalia; order Primates; family Hominidae; genus Pongo; species Pongo pygmaeus. Next base: position 51,359,110 of record NC_072395.2, read on the forward strand.
TGGCAACAGCTAGAACGAGGCCAGAGTGGACTGCGGGGGCTGCATGAGGAACAATGGGACCAAGAACAGCCAGGGAGGAGGGGTTACTGGAAAGGAGCGAGAGGAAGAACCAGGAGGTGAACCAGGAAAGGCTGGGGGTGGTAGAGCCTTGCAGGCCATGGCAGGAACCTGGGTGTTGACTCAGAGAGAAGTGGAGTCTCTGTAGCCGTCTTGGCTAAAAGCCCGGGAATTGTCTTCTTCTGCATTGCACTAATATTTTCCATCTTATAAGGGTTCTACAAAGAAAATTCTTTCTATCTTTAAAGTTTTATTATTTTCAAAACTAAATGTGATGAGAATGCATATATTGCATATGCCATGTGTACACCAAAAGCCACACCTAATAAAATGTTACAGCCATCCTTTGTCCCACATGCAATGGGAACTTCCATCCATCATCACATGCAGAAACTCTGGGTACTGAGAATCTGTGCTTTTCATTCAGAGTCTGTAAGGGGTTATGGCCATTTTAAAAGGCTTTGACTCACACAGGAAATACCTCACTGAGGCTCCCACCCACCCATCCTCTAATAGGGCAGCCTTTAGGGAAACTGACTTGTGGCAACTGAAAGGAATAACGGCACCAAAGTATTCCCCTGCCCTGAAATCTCTGTCTACCTGTGGACCGGTGATGGGTGTGAGGCTGTAGGTTTTAACGAGCTCTGGATGGCAAATGGCAGACAATGGTGTCACTTCCTTTCTGCTTAGGAAGGAGACGTTTGGAAAAACTGTTCACTGCTGTGCTTGCCTATGGAGAACCTGGATTCCCAGAGCTCTATCTGGTAGAACGTGTCTCCATATTAATAAGCAGTAGATCCTCTTTTGCGACTGAATTTTCCTCAAGGCAGCAGCATGGGCCTTATTACTGCCTTAAAACCCAATTTCAATATTCGATACATAGTCTGTGTATTCATTTGCTAGGGTTGCCAAGACAATGTACCACAGACTGAGGGCTTAAGCAACAGACACATTCTCTCATGGTTCTGGAGGCTGGAAGTCAGACAGCAAAGTAGTAGCAGGGTTGATTCCTCCTGAGGACTCCCTCCTTAGCTTGTGGATGGTCATCTTCTCCCTGTCTCTTCATATCATCCTCCCTCTATGCATGCCTGTTTCTGAGTCCAAATTACCTCTTTTTACAAGGACATCAGTCCCACTGAATTAAGGACCACCCTAAGGGCCTCATTTTAATTGGATTACCTCTGTAAAGGCCCTACCTCCAAATAAGGTCCCATTCTGAGGTCCTGGGGGTTAGGACTTCAATGTAACTCGGAGAACACTATTCAGCCCATACCATCCTCCAGGAAGGCACAGAATGTGTCCCTTTTCTTCATTGCTGTATCTCCCTGCCTAGCACAGTGCCAGGTACCACACTATGCTCTGTAGGTCAGTGATTCTCCTAAGCTCTGTAGGTCAGTCATTCTCAAAGTGTGGTCCAGGAATCCCCTGGGGTCCCCAGACCCCTCTAGGGGCAGACACAAGCAGAACTGAGAATCCAGCTGCCTCTGATTAGCCCAGACATTAAAGAGATTGCAAAAAATGCAAAACAATGCCACTTCTCATTAACATTTTCTTGGAAAATAGAGTTACTTTTCATAAAAATATCTTATTTGTGTTAACATGCAATGAATTTATTTATTTATTTTTATTTTTTGAGATGAAGTTTCACTCTTGTCGCCCAGGCTGGAATGCAATGGTGTGATTTCGGCTCACTGCAACCTCCACCTCCCGGGTTCAAGTGATTCTCCTGCCTCAGCCTCCTGAGTAGCTGGGATTGCAGGCGTGTCCCACCACGCCCGGCTATTTTTTTTTTCTTTTTTTTTTTTGAGACGGAGTCTCGCTCTGTTGCCCAGGCTGGAGTGCAGCGGCGCGATCTCGGCTCACTGCAAGCTCTGCCTCCTGGGTTCACGCCATTCTCCTGCCTCAGCCTCCTGAGTAGCTGGGACTACAGGTGCCCGCCACCACGCCTGGCTAATTTTTTTGTATCTTTAGTAGAAACAGGGTTTCACGATATTGGCCAGGCTGGTCTTGAACTCCTGACCTCAGGTGACCTGCCTGCTTTGGCCTCCCAAAGTGCTGGGATTACAGTCGTGAGCCACTGCACCTGGCCTTATTATTGTTATTTTTAAATGAATTTATAAGTAAATGTTTCAAAATTTCTTTTTTTGTTTCTACCAATAGATATAATGCATATAAACAATTTTTTTTAAGAATCCTCAACCAATCTTAAGAATGTAAAGGGGTCCTGAGACCGAAAGATTGAGAATCACTGCTGTCGAGGATTTAAGCGTGGCTAGGACACAGTCTGTACTTACTGAAGTAACCCACAGTCTGATAGTAATAAGACACTTTATGAAGAACATATTTTCAGTAGCTGTCATAGAAAAGGAAGCTTGTGAGCCATTTCCTCAAGTTGACAACAGAGAGTCCTTAGGAAAATAATTTTTTAAAGCCAATATTGAGCCTTCCAAGACTGCACATGGTGATATGTTAAATTTGGAATTTATGCAACTTAAAAAACTGAGAGTCGGGGGTTGGCATTTTTATGCATCCTAACTGATGAGTGCTGCCCCAGGGCTCTCTAACACTGCACACATTCTACTAAAGAAGCAGGCTGCCTATCACGACCCCTACCCATCAGCTATACAGCACGCATCTGCTTCCAGATGAACCTTCTTGCAAGTGGCCTGTCTTATGGCAAAATCAGGGGGCAGGCCTGTAAAGCAGACCAGGAAATGAGCAGCAACTGCATACCACCAACCTGTTGCCAAGCTAACTGTGCTTTTCTGGATCAGAGGCAGCTTGAGACACTGGTCCCCGGGGCTGAGGGACTGCAGAGCCCGGGCACAGACTCCCTGCCTATCTCCCAGTGTGTCCATCTTGGTACACCTGGTGCATCTCTGGATTGGCAAGTGGCACTCCCCAATTAATGTTAAGGACCACTCGTTTTAAACATAGCCAGATTATTTTAATTTTTAAATGTGTATCCCATAGTTGGACACTGAAAGATCCTCCCTGTTTACCTGCTTTCTGGGGGCTGTGCTTGGGGTCTCATTTTATTATAAAACAGAATCTCAAAGGCATTTAATACTAAAAGCAAGTGGCTGGGCATCCATCACGTGCACAGCAGGAGCCTGATGGTGGTGAAGGCTCATTCTGCACGTGGTTGACTCTAGGAACTACTCTAACAGAGGGGAAGAAATACACTGGGAGAAAGGAGCAGGAGATTCGTCAGGGCTGGGGGAATACTGGCTCCATGAGGGCAGAGACTTTTTTCCCTTTTTTTTTTTTTCAGAGCCTGTAAGTGTCCACATATCATACACATGCAGTGCGTATTTGTTGCATGAGCTCCTAGTATGGAGGTGCCAAGTGTCATGCTAAATGTGTTGACTGGATGACAGAAGAAGGAAAGAGGGATTGAAGGAATTGGTGTGCACTGGACTGAGCCTTGAAGAATGGGGTGTACTGGGTAAATCGAAATGGTGGGGAGCACTTCCAGATGGAGAAACTGCGAGGAAAAGCATAGAAGTGGGGCCACCCCTTGCGAGCTGGGGAGGGCCCAGGGTATGTGTGCTGGCTGGGGGGAAGCTGAAGCTGAGGAAATTCGGATTGGATCCATAGCCTGGTTCTGGTTTCCACAGGCCTGGGATGCCCCGTCCAGAGTTTGACTTTCAGTCTGCACGTAATCCAGGCTTTGTATTCCCATTTCCCGCATCCTCTCACTCCTTTTTCACATACCCTTTTTATCTATGATGCTACTGGGGTCATGGGTTAAGAAGTTCTGTCCTCTAATCAGCAAGAGTGCATCAAAGCAGGATTTTCTCCATTGATTCCAAGGTAGTGATTCAGAAATGGTAAAAAACTCCAAACACTAGGATGAGCGTTGGGGATGGGTTCATGTTTTTGTTTTTTTTTTTATGAAATAATTCAGAATTTATTAAGAATTCCCTTGGCAAACCAAATTAAATATTAAACAACTATTTGTTAATATGTTACTATTGATTCTATCTTAGAAAAGTGGAATTATGTGTAACTGAACTTTTTGTTTTCTTGCGGTTGAACCCTGAATTACCATGTCTTCTGGTTTCCGTGTTTTTCCCGGGGAATAGACCATATTTCTTACTGCCAAAGCCCAGAAATAAGAGCCTCACACATCCATCCATAGTCCCAAAGGCTTTTCTGCCTAGTACCCAGAGAGTAACAGCAGTGCTTCAAACTATTTGTGGACAAGAAGTCCTAAAACATCAGAGACACTGTGGAAAGCAATTTCATTTCATTAATACAATTCATAATTAACTGCATTTATTTTATTGTCTAAATTCCAACTGCTAACCTATCATATCGACGAATTCTTCGAAGTTGCCTTTATTCTACAGGATATGTTCATTTTTAGATAATGCTATTTTTTATATACTTTAAGTTCTGGGGTACATGTGCAGAACATGCAGGTTTGTTACATAGTTATACACGTGCCATGGTAGTTTGCTGCACCCATCAACCCATCATCTACATTAGGTATTTCTCCTAATGCTATCCCTCGCCTACCCTCCCACCGCCCCGGACAGGCCCTGGTGTGTGATGTTCCCCTCCTTGTGTCCATGTATTCTCTTGATCATCTCCCACTTATTAGTGAGAACATGTGGTGGTTTTCTGTTCCTGTGTTAGTTTGCTGAGAATGATGATTTCCAGCATCATCCATGTCCCTGCAAAGGACATGAACTCATCCTTTTTTATGGCTGCATAGTATTCCATGGTGTATATGTGCCACATTTTCTTTATCCAGTCTATTGTTGATGAGCATTTGAGTTGGTTCTGGGTTCATGTTTTAAAATCTCATTTGCTCCCTAGTCCTAGGAATGATCTTCTCCACCTCCAAGGAATGCAAGCCCCAGTGCAACATGGATTCTTTCTCTATAAGAGGCTAGACTCCAAATAATTTGTCCTGTTTTTGCTTGTGGGATGTTACAAGTGTATCCTGCTGTCTGTAAGTGTGTTTCTGAAGTGTTCTATGTAAGTAGGTTTTTGTTAGTTGAATTGTACTTTAAATGTGCCAGTCAAGTTCCCCATAAAAAGAGATGGGCACAGAGACTTTCTGAAAAATGAAGCATCCCAAGAGAAAAGCCGATCTGAAAAGACTACATACTGTATGATTCCAATTATATGACATTCTGGAAAAGGCAAGACTACGGAGATACTGAAAGACCAGCGTTTGCCAATGATTAGAGGGAGGGAGGGGTGAACAGGTGGAGCACTGAGGGTTTTTAGGGCAGTGAAACTATTCCGTATGATCCTATAATGTTGGATACATGTAAATATAAGTTTGTCCAAACCCACAGAATGTCCAGCACCACAAATGAACTCTAATGTAAACTACGGGCACTGGGTGATAATGACCTGTCAATGTAGGTTCATCAACTGTAGCAAATGCACTCTGATGGGGGATGTTGATAACGTGGGCAAGACTACACAAGTGTAGAGGCAGCAGGTGTATGGAAATCACTGTATCTTCCTCTCGGGTTTGCTGTGTACTAAAATTGCTCTGGGAAATAAAGTCTATTTTTTAAAAAATGAAGTATTCCAATTAATTTATAAGTTTTGCCACACGTGCAATGACGGCCCTAACCACTTTACTTTGGTTGTCCAATACTGAATATGTCACTGTGAATATCTCATCCTCCTTGATCCTATCCCCATCAAAACTAGAGATTGAAATAAGGAGATGAGATGGCCCTCCCTGCCCACCTTGTGCCTTTCAGAGGAGGTGCCTGGGCTGGAATGGGGAGGAGCTGAGGACTCTTGTGGGGTTCTGATGCTGGGTGTGAAACTGTCTGCAGCTAGCACGGTGTTGGAGAGATAAGTGCTAGACTTTGTATGTCTGGGGACTAGTGATAAATGCTCATTATTATTTATATAACTTTAAAGCTACATTTAAATTTGTCCCCAGTACTAGAGATTTTAATGCTATGTTGAAATAATACATAATAGAATGCAAATAGTTATATTCTTGTCTTGTTGTTGTCCATGTATCAGCATTCTTGTGCGAATGAAACTAGAACCAAGAAGAAAATCCATCACTACAATAATGGTCCATACATTAAAACAGTTAGGCTGTCTGATGGTCTGGTGTGTGTGTGTGTGTGTGACATAGATATGTATGATATATATATGATATATATATATGATTTATACATATATAAATCATCTCATCTTGCTCAAAACAATATCACTCTTATTTAGGTAGGCACACTGGAATATGATTTTAATTAATTGAAAAGTACAGTTTGTTTTACATTTGCAGGAGCGGTTTAATTCCTACACAGTGTACTAAGATGGCCTCTCGTAGGCTCATGATCCTGGAAGATATACTCCCAAAGTGAGGGGGGTCTATTTGGAAGCAAAAATAAAAGGCATTTAAAGAATGACAGGTCTGGGAAATTATTCTTATGGATGGTCAGTTCTCCATATGATAAAATAGTTATGACAAACCAAACAGGCACAGTCTCATGTACGCACTGATTAGCATGAATCAACTTTACAGATAATTGATTTAATTGGTTAGAATTACAGTTTCTTCCAAATGTGGACAACTTACAATAGGGTGGGAGCCCCAAACTGTGAAGTCATGTGAGGACATGTGCAAACTGAAAAACAGGGTTTCTCTACTGGAATGATAATCCTACCACGTTACACTTTTCCCCAAAATGAAATCCAACATCTTTCACCTGGCATAAGAAGCCCAACATGTTCTGGCCCCTAGAAACCCTTACATCCTGAAAAGAGGGACTGGAGCTTGTTACTCTTATTAGCTACTCTTAAAGTCACAGAGGCAGTTAATTTGGCAAGGAATGGCTACAAATTCAAGAAATGTTTGGATGTGCTGAGAATCAGAATCCAGTCTCGGCCCTCAAGTCATGGGTTAAAGACTTGGTTTTTTATCTAAATGAGGTCCTATCTTGTAGTTCAAGCAGAAACATCCAACAAATGAAAGCAGAAACAACATTTGACAGCTCAAGTTCAAAAGCAAGAGGCTTGTCAATGCAAAAGTTTTGTGCTGCAAATGTTTCAAGGGAAGTATCCATACTCTGAAGTGTGCAATTGAAAGAATGACCTGATATTCTTGCACTGTTGCCTCAAACAAACCTCCCTCCTCCTAGCTAGCTCCAGATCTTTTATGCATCATACAGTACATCTTCCCAAAAAAGCAGGTGGAAACCAAAGTGTGCAAAAACACACATTTTCCAAGAACAAATGCATTATACTAGCAAGTTATGTGTGGTGGGGCTAGGTGCTTCTGCGGGTGTGGAGGAGGAGGAGAGAAAGAAGGGTTAGGAGGAAGTGTGTTGGGTACAGAGACATGGAAATAAGAAACAGGAACCCTGAAAGACACACCCGCGGAGGTTCTGTAACTGTACATGTGCCCTTGTTAAATCGCCAGTTTCAGAGGACTCAGATCTGAGGCCAGATAGAAATCTATTAATTTGCATGTTGACTTTGGGGCTTCCGGTAACAGTAAGTATTTGTATTTCAGGATCCACTCAGCAGAAAGGCCACACATATTCAAGTCACGTAATAAATTGGTGAATTCCAAGTGAAGTCTGAATACCAAAAAAGAAAACCAATTATGTGACTTTCTGGAATATGATATAGAAATTGACCTAACTAACAAAATGTATATGCACACTTATGGCATGTGTGCATGAGGGTGTCATCCATGTACACAGGTCATGTGCACATCCAACTCATGGCCATGCATGCTGTAGCCTGTTACCCACTCTGGGAGATATGTAAGCCTTTGTCTTTCTTCCTCCAGCTTCCTGCCTTCTTAAAACATTTCACTGGTCGTCAACCAATGATTGAAGCTGGGTGCAGAAAAGGAGAAAAGGTGAAAACTCCTCTTAGTCCACAAGGTGACTTGTTAGTGCTTCAAGTGAAAGGGCTGTGGTGGAGAGCCAGAGAAAGCCCTTAGGTGGAATGAGACTGTGGTTCCTATAGGTCGGCACCTTCCTCCCCACCCAGCAGGTCAGCTCATCAATTGCACTTATCTCCCAGCTGCCACAGCCTGTCTCACTCCTTTCTTTCTCCTGTTGGGCTGCTACCAGGCCTGGTAAACTATTCCGTAGCTCTGTGCAATAGAAAATAGATGTGTACTTCTCTGAATATAGAGAGGGAAATTGGAGTTCACATGGAATGGAGTTCACTTATTTGTTTTCTGAAAGCAAAAATTAAACTTGAAAGGAGCAAAGTTTTTCAAATTTCCCATAGTGCTGGCCTCAAATCCTAAAGATTTTTTTCCTTGACAAGAATCATGGGATGAATTGGAAGATCTGGATGCTCCATTCACCACAGTTGATGATGCTAAAACCCATGTGACAGCAGAGGCAAGAATCAAACATTCTAAAGTCCCCTCTGGCAACTGGAATGCCAGGGGAGCCTTCACCATATACCTCATCAAGCCACCCCAACAAACCTGCCATGTCGGTGAAAAGAGCATGCTCACTATGAAAATGTGGCTTCGGCCAGGGGCAGTGACTCAGGCCTGTAATCCCAGCACTTTGGGAGGCCGAGGCAGGCGGATCATGAGGTCAGGAGATCGAGACTATCTTGGCTAACACGGTGAAACCCTGTCTCCACTAAAAATACAAAAAATTAGCTGGGCGTGGTGGCGGGCACCTGTAGTCCCAGCTACTAGGGAGGCTGAGGCAGGAGAACAGCGTGAACCCGGGAGGCGGAGCTTGCAGTGAGCCGAGATCGCGCCACTGCACTCCAGCCTGGGAGACAGTGAGACTCTTGTCTCAAAAAAAAAAAGAAAATGTGGCTTCAAGACCAGAACGCTAGCCCTTTGTCCAAAAAAAAACCATAGCCCCCGAGACCCCTGATGGCCTTGACATGCCACTGGGGGTCCCCTTATCTGTTTACATTATAGAAGTGCTTCTAAGAAGAATGGTTTCAGTCAGAGAATCCAAGCAACTTATGCTAAAGTCCAGCCTCATCCTCAGAACTCTGGGCATGCTTGTTTTTAATGCCGTGTCTATCCATTCGTGACTCATTAATGCACTTAGCAAACACCGAGTGACTGACTACTCTATCTCTCCCCGTGATAAAATTTAAACACCTCTTACAAGACATGAGTAGTCTAGCTACCTGCTACTTGTATGCCATCATCTGAAAAATTCCCACCTGTTTGGATGCAAACTTCACAGAAACTCTGCCACAAATGCTCACGAACACCATCACACGGGCTGGGCTCTAGTGCTTTGGAATATCCCACTTTCTTAGAAAAATCAACGAGTACATATGAATATAATTATCTGCACCTTGCTTCCTGTGGAATCATTGTATTAACTGCTTTGGGCTATTCTCCTTCTTTCCTTTCAGGCAATATTAATTTGTAACAAACACATTTTATGATATAATAAATTATCTTTCATTTTTTACTATCAAATAAATGGAGAAGTAAAAAAACAAAAAACCCAGAACCTCTAGGCAGCTCTTAAACAAGTCTTGCTGTTACTTGGAAAAGTAACAAATTCACAGGTTTATTGTCTATGTTAATAAAGCTGTGTTGGAATAATCATTATAACCTTTTACATTCCCTCCTGTTTACAGCTCACAGAATATGTTTACACATGTGAACTCATTCAGTTGTAACATGATCTGCATACATTATGGGTATTAACACTTGCCATATTTATTACAATGATTTCCCCAGCAATTTGTCTTCTTAATTGTGTCATCTATATTGCAAACAGATGTCTGCAGTTTGTATATGCAGCTATGTACTCCTATGGTTTACGCATCTATCTCAGGCCATTGAACTGTAAGCTCCTGGAGGGCAGGGATGTATCTGATTCATTTCTGTATCTCTGGAACCCACTGCACAGCCGCTGAATGGATACACATCTAGTTACTTAACCTCTGTGTCCTTCAGTTTCCTCATCCGTGAAAAGGCTATAATGATTGCAGGAACCTGTCTTCTCTGTCCCAACTGCATTAAGCAAAACACTTAATACTATGTCTAGCATATAATAAGCACTCTATAAGTGTTTTCTATTATTATTATTGTTATAATTATCTAGAGTTAATTGAATTAAAGTTCACAAAGATGACCTAACTCATTTGGGGGAAGGTGATGAATAAATGGCAGAAAGAAAGGAATATCAGGGATCTTATATGCTGATCCTAGCTTTGTCTAATCTGCCAAGCTAAGTTGTAAGATTTTTCTCTTTTCAAAATACTTCTGTTAAGCTGGTAAAAATTATTTACTTGTAAAGATTCCATGTGCTTCTTTTTCTGTCATAATTGCATTTACCTTATCAAATACATATTGACCATCTACACAGTGGATAGCAGAGGGGCCACAGAAATGAGTAAAGTCTAGCTCACTCTGCAGTGGTATCTCTTTTCTTCCATATTCACATTTTATAATTACATTTGTCAAACGGCTTCACAGGCGAAGTCCTGGACCAGGAACCAAATAAAATTGACCCAGCTTTCCGACCGTGGAAAACTAAAAGTATAATCAACTTTGGCACCATTAAATTCTGTTTCATTTATTTTTTCCAAGAGTCTATTAACATTGTCATACAGAAGTAGAAGATTTAATTGAGTGTGTGCATTTTGAGTTGAAAGCAGATACTAACAAGAAAAGCTAACCTGGAAGACATCTTGTAAACTGTTTCATCAGACTGGACCAGGATCCAGGGGAGGGTCGAGGTGACTCAGGGCTGTTGGCAAAGCTGCAGAAATTGCCACTGGGTTTCTCTGTCCTCTAGGCAACCTAGGCTGCATTGGCTCTCTGGCCTATTATTCATTACGGTTTAGTTCCCCAGAGAGATTGCCAGTGAGCAGTACATAAGATTAGAGATTTTGTAAAAACATGTTAATTTGTATGAAGACGAAAATTGGACTATGGAGTTTAGTGATGAAAATGGATAAACAGTTCTGTCATTTGATTTAATATTAAAATAAGAAAAGACAAAGCTTTTAAGGAAATGGCCACTTCTTGGTTCTCAACTAGAGGCAATGCCTCTTCTGTCCCAAGCAGATGGGTGTTTGGGAATACGTGGGGGTGACTTGGGTTGCTATGATAATGCAGGGGTTCTCTGGCAATCAGAAGGAGAGGGAGGGGCGCCTTCAAACTGTGGTCCAGATCTACACAATCAGGAAAGGCTGTTCACCTAAAATTCCCATAGCACCTCCTGTTGAGAAGAGCAACACTTACGGAGCTCATCAAAGAAGGACGAATCACTGGAACAGTTCTTGAGACCAAAGTCTCATTCATTCTGGGACATATCCAATTACATAAATCATTTATGTTTTATCCTGTCTCTACTTTCCCAAGAAACCCTGCCACACATTCATAGTGAGTATCAAACCTAATTAAAGATCCTAAGCAGCTGAGAAAATTATTCAATGACCAAACTATAATTAGTCTTCTACAAGGGAGAAAATGTATTCAAATCATTGCTTAGTTTTGTTTCATTTCCTCTTACCTGCAGTTGACCATTAAGATCAAAAGTCTGAGAATCTGTGGCCAAAAAAAATGAACATGAGTCAAAGTCACATCTATTTGTTAATAACGGAAAGTAATTCCTTTTCTAATTACATGTGAAAATATTAGTATTCAACAAACCTATTTGTGGAAAACACGGTTTAGGTTGGGAAGGTTAATTACTTTCAGGTTTTTCAATGTCCAAAACACACCTCAGAATTAACAGGCTCAGACGAGATCTTTATGAGATCACTGGATCCTCCCTCCAAAAGCTTCCCCCTCCCCCGTTGATCTCTATTCCATATGCTGCTTCATTTGATCGTATAGCGTTTATGATGAGCCTGAATGCGGGCATTTGTTGATTTGAGTATTACCTGAAACAGATACACCAGAATGTAAAACCCATGAGGGCAGAGACTGTTTTCCCAGAACCTAGAACAACTCCTGGCACATACCAGATGTAAAATCACTGTAGAATGAAAGAAAGAAAGAATGAAGAAAGGAAGGAAGGAAGGAAGGAAGGAGACGATGCACTATTATATGCCACCTTAAGTCACTCATAGAAAATACTGCATGCTAGCACTCTATGCAATGGATATTACGCTAGCCATTATGTAAAGTCAATGACAGGATTATACGCTGGGCACTTTATAATTTAATAAACACCCTTCAATTACCGTCTCATTTGCTCCTCCGTGCCACTCCACATAGTGTACGGGACATATTTTAGGATCACCAGTTTAGAGATAAAGACAGAGGTTGTGTTCCCAAAGTTTGCTTGCGAGTCTGGTATTTGTAACTTCTAAAACTCTAACTCTCCCCTGAAAACACGTCCTAAGAGTGGTGAGGCTCCCACGTGAGGTGGCAATATTGGTTACCCCCGCTGAGCTCATTACATTGGCAGGCCTCCGCAGAGCAGCTCACACTCTACGATAAGGAACGTGAAGCCCTGAGAGTCAGGAGGGAGAAAAAAGAAAACGAACGTTTTGAAAAGGGCATTCCCAAATCACAGGAGGAGGGGAAGAAACGTGTCTCAGCTACTAAGTTTCTCTTTTCCATGACCCTCAAAGCAGAAAATGGCTGCACGTGGGCAATTCGTGCGCTTGGAGCTCAGACCTGCAGTCTTGTAGTTTGTCTGCCCTGTCTTGGTGGATGCTGGGCCTGACTTTTTTATTTTTCCATTTCAAGGAGCCCCAGCAGGGCTTGGAGGAAATGAGTTTTGCAGCCCATCTCGGCCTTTGAGCTTGGCTCCTCGGCTGACCTCAGCTCCCCGCCTGCAGACCTGGCATGAGGCAGGCAGCAGGCACTGCGGGGCAGAACTTCCGGGACCTGCAGACCAGTCCGCTGCCTTCTGAGACGTGGTTCTGAGGTGTAGCAAGTTTTCATTTTCACAGCATACAACTGTCTACAAATACATACTTCAAAATGAAATGGAGGATGCGCTCAAAAAAAAAAAAAAAAAAAAAAAGAAGGCTTAGAGACGCGTCAAAAGGGCACAGGAGCTCAGCCAGGTCAAATAAATTCCCAAATTTGACTCACATCACTTCAGCCTCATCTGGATATTACCCACACTCTGCCTAGGCAGGCGAAGCTTCCGTGGGATCCTCTATCTTTAGTGAATTCTTTCCTTTATCTTGTCCAGCTTTTCATTGCTCTTTCAGAAACTGAGTCCCTGGATATTACCCACACTCTGCCTAGGTAGGCGAAGCTTCCGTGGGATCCTCTATCTTTAGTGAATTCTTTCCTTTATCTTGCCAGCTTTTCATTGCTCTTTCAGAAACTGGACCCATGGTTTTAAATCTTAATATGCCCTTGCATTCAATTATATATATACACATATATATATAAATGCTTTTTTAAAGACAATTTTAAACAAGAAAAAAATAATTATTTTAGATACCAGAGAGTGGTGAAGTAATAATGATTCAAACTTAATCCTCACTTCACATAGGGGAAATTGACTCAAATTTGGGAGCATCAAAAATTAAGATGCATTTACAAATCCTAGGAGAAGATATCCTTCGTAATCTCACAGAAAATAATTGAGAGACGGAAAATTTTTTTTGAAAGACGTGGTTTGGGGATATTATTATTTTGTGAAATGAAGTTATACTTAAATGTATGGTACAGATATTAAAGTTCACTTAAGTTTTATCTATATAAAGTGCATAAATATATATGTGTGTGTGTGTATGTGTACATGTTTGCGTATGTATGCATGTGTATGTGTGAGTGTGTGTGTGTATATGTATGTGTGTGTGTATAATAGGAAGTAAATTGGAAAACATGAGCCAACTGATTTTTTTTTTCCTTAGATGGCTAAAGAAGAGTGGTTAAAAGTTTACTCACAAGTAAATCTATCTTTTAAGGAGCGTTTACTTCCCAGAAACAGCAATGAGATCTTGGAGGGGCAATTCTTGCCAACTGTGAGTCATCAATGGAGTTTAACTGTGAGAGGTAAAACCCATTGTTGGTCCCGACTCCACCAACCCAAATGGTCATATCTGAGGACTCCCTTTGGTTCTCCCGCCCCCACCCTCTCCACGGCATTTACTGCTCCTGTATACCCTGGACTTCTTGACAGGAAATGGCAAATTCCTCAGTAGGAAAGCCAAGAAGTGGGAGGTCACATGGAGACTGGAAGTTCATTGCGTGCAGCCCCTCCAGGTGACAGGCAACACTGCCTCTGCACGTTGGGTGTCTTTGTGACACATGATCTCCTTGTCTCATGACCACAGGCAGCAGGGTCCTGATAGACGCCCTGGAGAGAATTGTCCTCCCACCCCTGGGTGACACAGAGTCTCAGAAGCCAGCAGAGGTGCTGCACCAAAGGCTCAGACTTTTACCCTGCCTCTCTTCTCCTCAACTCTTTGCCCTACATGTGCTTTGAAGGTGTGTTAAAAATCTCACTAAGTCAAATGATGCCTGTGGGGCAGAAATAACCCTTGCTCTGAAAGGGTCACCAAAAAGTCATGAGATTCCTACCTGTATGGAAGGTGGTGACTATATAGCCCTTGTATAAACAAACAAACACGGTGAAAGACTTGGCTCCATTTTTTTTTTGTCTGTTTGTTGTTTTTTGGATAAAACATTGTGATAAGAAGCCTTTAGCCTACAAAAATGTCTCTAGATTAATGATAATTTATCTCACTTTTCTCAGTGAAACAGATGAATCAAAGAAAGTGAAGCATTGTAGACAATACAGGACCTTCCTGATAACATCTAACGTTTAATGACATGATCACAGCGCGGCGGCTCTAAAATACATGCATATGTGAATTAATGCATCTAACCTGCACACTAGCTACCATTATGCCCATTTCAATGATGAGGAAAACTGAGACTCCAAAAATTAAATAAGTTGCCTAGAGCATCTTGCCAGTTAATGCACTAGAATTCTAAGCCAGCTGCCTGGTTCCAAAGCGCATGCCCATAAACGCTGAACATAATGCACCAAATGGCCTAGAACTGAAACGACTGCAAAAACAAGTCAAAATATAAGAAACTAGAGAATATATAAAGCCAGCCCCACCATAATCAGTGGCAAGGGATAGGAGATGGGAAGAAGAGAGAAGGGAAGGGAAGCTAAATAATTTAAGTTTTTCTCTATGCCTTTAACTCCTGTCTCCTGAAGATGACATGCTCATTTTAGCAGCAACCCATGGCCAAGATGCATTCCCCAAGCTTTTCGCACCTGACAGAAAGGGACTCGGTGTCCAGGGCTGTGCCTGATTACAATCAAAGCAGATGGACCCTTCCTTAGGGGAGGGCTGTTCTTCTGACAGCCTCCTCTGTGAAACTAGATTATAAGAGGATGTGCTGCTCTCAGACACCCCCCGCCTGTCCCCGCCTTGGGGTCCTTGCCTTTGCCATTCCCCTGGCCCGCATCACTCTTTCGTGGCATTTGCAAACTTTGTTCTCACCTTTTCTTTGGGTCTCTGCCTGACAGGCCTTGCCTGATCATGTTCTCTAAACTAGAGGTCCCGTCCCCCGGGCCACCTGGCTCTATCATGTTCCCTACATTCCCTCCTAAGGCTCCTGACTTCCTGCCACACTCTGTCTTGGTTGAGCTGTGATCTATTTGTCAGTCTCCACCATCTGCATCCCCCTGATTGACAGCACTGAGTGAGCCCAGCTGTCCTGCTGCTCATGCCCCTCAGCACCCATGAGCCTAGTGGGTGCCCAGTAAATCCTTAGTGAGTAAATGAATGAGTCAATTTCCACACATCAAATCCCAAAGGGATAAAAAGACATTGCCTTTCTGCCATTTCTTGGAAGAAATTTTTGAGACAAAGTAAAGAAAGGAAGCTACTTGTTATTAAATTTTTAAAAATCGGCCTACTATTTTCAGGCAAATATGTCATGATGACATCTATGAAATCTCTGAAATTAAAGAGAAGCCTGACGTTTCACAGGAATTAAATGAAGTTGCTGCATCCCAGGTGCTCCCTGCCACAGGGCTCGGTGTTGCACCAGCAAACAGAACTCCTCGCTGCTTAGGTGTAGTACTTAGGAATGAAAATCTGAACCTAGTACGTTAAAAAAAAAATTTTTCAAAAGCAAACAAAACCCTAAGTGTCGCTGCGTATTATCAGGGCATGGTCCTCCTCAGAGTGAGGTGGGCTGCAACCGCCCCTACACCCTTCACCAAGTGCCTCGCTTCAGGGGTCCCACTGTCTCCACGTTTAGGTTTAGGAGCCTGGCTGTTCGTAACACCAGCGAAACATGTTCTCCTAAAGATGTTCCCTGAGATACAATACCACTCTGCATTGTTTCACCACATACCAGCATTAATATCCCAGAGTAATCCACCCTCCTCTTAACGGCTGATGACGGCTCCAATGGCCATGCAAAAATCAGTTGAAGGAAAGGGAAGTCTTGTCGGAAATGAGATTAATCTTGTAACGAGTGTTCAGCCCTGATAACCCATCTGGGCACAGAACTGCTTAAACTGGAGAGCAATTAACCTTCACCCGACAAGCTCTGTCCAACCGTTATAAACATTAAAGAGACAGAATCCTTCCCCCCTCCTTGTAGACTAAACAACCAGATTTGAATTCCACGTAAACGACCTCTTTCTGCAGATGTGCACCAACAACAACGTTTAGGGGGAAAAGGTGGGCGATGGCTCTGTTCATAACTCTGGTAACTTTTGGCCTTGGTGTGAGTGGGCTGAGGTTATTAGTGTAAAAATTAACTGGAAGTATTTCCAATAAAATCACCAGGTTTAGGGGACTGGACATAGTTGCCTTCATGCAGAAACCCATGTCTCCTATAGGAACACAACCTGATCCTTGAGATATTCTTTTTTCTTTTCTTTCTTTTTTTTTTTTTTTTGAGACAGTGTCACTCTGCTGCCCAGGCTGGATTGCAGTGGTGTGACCACGGCTCACTGCAACCTTGGCCTCCCCAGGCTCAGGTGATCCTCCTACCTCCACCTCCCAAGTAGCTGGGACCGCAGGCGCAGGCCACCATGCCCTGCTAATTTTTCTGTTTTTTGTAGAGACAAGGTTTCACCATGTTGCCCAGGTTGGTCTCGCTCAAGCGATCCACCCACCTTGGCCTCCCAAAATGTCGGGATGACAGGCGTGAGCCACTGCACCTGGACTTCTTTTTTCAACAGTAGAAATATTTGCACTGGGCTAGACTCTCACTCACTCCCAATTCCTCTCTTCTGACATTTGCATGAGTGATGCTGCTTGTGGTCACAGAAGGGAGATTTTTTTTTTTTAATCTCCGAGAAGTTATTGGTTTTCATGGGGAGCAAACCTGTGATCTTGCCTTAACAGCATATGCTGTAACCAGTCGAGTTAACCAGGTTGGACCATGTGAAACACCGAGTGGTTAGAGAATCTACTAGGAAACCTACTGTTAAAAATAACTTTCACAACACTGAAGAGGAATAGCCGAGGTCATTTAATTTATCACTCAGGCATGAGCTTTCTTTAGCATCAATTTATGCTCAGCCATTGGCTTGTTTATGGACATGATACTAACAATAAACAGGTAAAGGGTAAGGTCCCTATGACATAGAGCTGGCTACAAACCAGTGTGGGGTACATAATATGCCTAGCATTTAAACAAGAAAAAAATGTAAAGTACATGCAGAAAGTCATATGAGGGAACCAAACCTCTATGTTATTGACCTGTTAATGTGACTGCAACTCAGATTTTTTTAAATAGAAAGAAAGAAGGAAAACATATATTTAGCATGTCCTAAACAAATTTATCTCCCCAAGGTTTTAGTGCAATCTTCATGATGATCTGAGATAGCTCTCAAAATAGTCTATCCTAACATTCAATCTTTTCTCTCCCTTGAACCCAGTGTCTCTTTCTCCGGTAGGTAAGTCTTAATATTCCAGGCCTCAGAGATGTGTTTGCACACAACGAGGCTGAGCCTATCTGACTTATAAGGATGACATATCTCACTCATGCTGGACTCCAGACCGGCCCCAGTAACGGTTTTGGAGAGTGGCATGGTAGAGGATGTGTGTTACATGGGAAGTACTACTGTACCCTGGGACAAGATATCCTGGCAACAGGTCTTGTTTTCATGGTTTGCATTTACATGCTTAACTGTTCCTTTTCCTGCCTTTGTAAGACTAAGAAAATCCTTACTGTACAGAGAAGGAATTGTGAAAATAGGGCAAGTGGGACTGACTCTCACATTGCAGGGATATGCACCGTCTCCATTTTTGCATCCAAATTAGATGCAAGCCCAGGATTCCACTGGTCTGGCTCTCCCAGGAAGACTGGGAGTTTCTTGGTGTCTTAGCTTGAGGTGAGGTGAAAATGGGCTATGGGCACGTGAGCTGACCAATTTTTCATCCTGTGTGCATTGGACGTAGACAAGGGCACACACAGACATGACAAGAATCCATGACCTAGCTCCTAATGTAAATCTTCTTTCCCAAGACAATCTTGCAGAGCCCTCATAGTCAGTGATAAGAGGAACTTCAATTTTTATTTGGAATCTGACCGTTTCATAAGAATGAGTAACACCTGAATATTTAGGTGCAGATATCAAAGACAGAAGACAAAAAGAAATCATAGTGTTTGACAATAATATTAGTATATGATGCTGTTTTATGAGTGCAGTCTTAGGACCGTGTAGGTGCAACGTGAAGACTTTCCTGAAGACAGCCACATGAATCATTTTTCATAGGATATAATCAGCACTGTCATCCATTAGTCCAGGCTTGACACATAGAATGGGGGTGATTGGCTGCCTAAGTAACAAACTCCCCACGTGTGCTTCTGACGAACTGTGTGGGCTGCCCTAAGCTTTTGCATGTCTCGACACTTACCAAGTAAAATGATGAGATAAGGAAAACCACAACATCATACTCAGTATCTTGTGAAACTGAAACAGTTGCAGAGTAAACACTTTGCCTTACAGTGATTTTATTTTGACTATTATGCTGGATTAACAATATAATGGTTGACATCCATGCTATAAAGTTTTATTTTTTCTTCAACAAAACTAATTGCATTGGCATTTTCAAAATGTTGTTTGCACATAAATTATTTATACGTAAGTATGAGTCTAACAGTCTTGCCATCAGGACCTCGTCTGTCGGGAAATATCAGTGAATGGAGCCTGGCTCTTCCAATGGGCAACCGTTGTGCGTTGGTGAAGCTGCCACCCTTGAGACCTGCCTGGTCTCCTTCCCACCTGTAGTTGGCTAAGTAGTATCTCCCCACAATTCATGTCCACCTGGAACCTCAGAATATGACCTTATTTGGAAGTAGGATCTTTGCAGATGTAATTAATGATTAAAATGAGATCATAGATTAGGGTAGGTTCTAAATCCAGTGAGAGCATCCTCATAAGAGGCTGAGCAGGACACACAGAAACATAGAGAAGAACATTGTGGGATGACAAAAGCAGAGACTGAAGTGATGCATCTACAGCAGTCTCCCCTTATCCACGGGGGACACACTACAAGACCCCCAGGGGATGTCTGAAACCTCAGACAGGACTGAACCCAACTGCCATTAACTGGAACACTTTCTGTTCCACCCACAAATGCAATGCCCTTTCCATCTTAACTAAGCACTTACTATCCACTGTGGTCATCAGTTTTGCAGTTTCAGGTGAAACGGCAAAACAAGCACAGATTTCTTTTTATTTCTTCAAACTTCAAAGACAGAAGATTCATTCTTACCATACATCTTAGCAACCACAGCATATGATCTTTTTCCTTGTAAGTAGAGAACTTTCACCTTTTCACTGAAAGAAAGCACTTTACCGCTTCTCTTTAACATACCCAGAATTGCCAGAATCAGTCGTCTTGTGCCTTGGGGCTATTATTGAATAAAAGAAGGGCTACCTACACATAAGCGCAGTGATACCATGACAGTCGATCCGATAACCGAGAGGGCTACTCGGTGACTAACAGGTAGGTACCATCTGTAGCATGGATACAGTGGACAAAAGGGGAATTCACGTCCTGGGTGGAGCAGGGCAGGGTGGTACAAGATTTCATCATGCTACTTAGCATGGTGAACAATTTAAAACATATGATTCATTTATTTCTAGAAATGGCCATCTAATATTTTCAGACAGCAGATGAAACTGCCAGAAACCATGGAAAGTGGAATCGCGGATAAGAGAGGACTACTGTCCAAGCCAAGGAACACAGGGCTTGCAGGCAACCCCCGGCGCTGGAGGAGGCACCAGATGCATCCTTCCTCAGCCTCCAGAAGGGACCAACCCAGCCAACACCTCGATTTTGGATTTCTGGACTCCCAAGCTCTAACAGAATAAATTTCTGTGGCTTTAAGCCACTAGGTTGTAATAATTTGTCACAGCTATCCTGAGAAACTGGTACAGTACTTGTGGATGCTGTTTTAACAAAAATTTTGCCACTTTAGGGCACCATATGGCCTTTTTTTTTTCCTTATAGAGTTAGGTCAATTTCCAAAAGTGCTGGAGTTTATGCCAAGAATTAAGTGACTCCCTGGTTGCAGTGGCCAACTAGCCCGAAATTTTCAAAGTAACACTAATTTTGCAAACTTTTCATGTAAACTCCTTTGCCTGACCATGCCTTAATTTTTCTGATTAGGAAAATCTGGCTCTTATCCCACTGGAGGAAAAGTGTCTAGTTCATAGTCTAATGGAAATCATCACTTGGGAGGTGTTTTGACAAACATCTCTCAGTTTTGTTTAAAAATTATGTTAGAAATTAGGAAAAATAACGAATGGAAAACAAAATCTAATTTTTAGTATATTTTCCTGCTAACATTTGTGGGCAAATTAGTTAAATTATGATTGTTTCATGCATACTTACTCCTCCAACAGCATCCTAGCTCTCTTAGGAGTTCCTTTTAATTATCCTAAAAACAGTTAAGAGTATACTGATCCAAAATATAATTAGGTTGAGAAACAATGAACTCCTAAATGACCAATCAAGTTTTTCCCAACATTTTAATTCTCAAATAAAGGTCATTTCCTTTTATTTGACTCCTTAAAAACTAGATTATAGTTCTTCTAGGAGAGGAACCAAGTCAGATTTCTTTTAATCACATACATTGCCAAACGCATGCTTTACTCAGGGAAAGATTTCAATTATGCATCATTTATTCATGTATTCATTCATTCATTCAGGAAACAAAGAGTAGCACTTTACATGCCGACACTGTAGAAACAATGGTGATATGAATTCTTAAATGATTAAAGAAACAGTCCACTAAAAATCTTATCAAGATAATAGAATACTTTAGATTTTATGAAAGATCACATTTTCATTGGCCTATATATAATGTTTTAACCAGTAAGGCTCACTAAGTTAAATAATATGCTGGATAATCTTAAATTTACAGAACGGTATTCAGTTTTACTCTTTGGCTTAGATAAGCGGGTAGTTACTTGCTAAAATTAATCTTTATTACAAAGCAGATCATCTTGAAACTGAATACAAAAACAAACGTAGCTATTATTGAAAATGTTATGCTATCTCATATCCATTACAGATGTTATTTATATAATAAGTACTGTGTTGTAATTTGCCTGACTCCAATGAATACAGAAACCCTCAGTGTGAATCAATACACTAGATACCAGCAGACATATTTAAAAGATTGCTACAGTTTCACTGACATTTCAAAGGGGTGACTGCAGTAACGAATGAATAAAAATGAATAGTCCCTATCATAGCACATTAATACAACTTGTCACTAGTTCATGCCCAGAAAGACTTTTTATATAATAGATTGTCAAAGTCGAATATTTCAATGACCCAATGCAAATCCTGGATAAATGCTGGTAGGTGTTGCTGCTCAATAAAAATGAAAGTGGTGTTTGGTTTTGCTCATCGAGGCAAGTGTCATGTAGCAAAATGCAGGCTATGGGTTGCCTGGAAACTGTATTCCTGCTTTTAATTTGCAAGTGAAACATTTCCATCCATGGCCTGGAAGGGACCATCATGTACTCGGCAGCACTCATTAGATTCTGGGCAGCCCCCTGGTCATCTGACCTTCCCAAACATAAGGAAAGGACGTGGATAGACATTTTCCCAAAAAGACATAACAATGACCAATGGGTATACGACAAGGTGCCCAATATCACTAATCATCAGGAAAATGCAAATCAAAGACACAATGAGGTATCACCTCACACCTGTTCAGATGGCTATGGTCAAAAAGACAAGAAATAGTAAGTGTTGGTGAGAATGGGAGAAAAGGGAATCCTTGCACACTGTTGGTGGGAACATGGAATGTTGCAGACACTGTGGAAAAAAGTATGGAGGTTCCTAAAGAAATTAAAAATAGAACTACCATATGACCCAGCAATCCCTTTTCTGGGTATTTTCCCAAAGAAATGTAATTACTATCTCATAAAGATACCTGCAGTGCCATATTCATTGCAGCATTACTCGCAATAGCCAAGATATGAAAACAACCAAAGTGTCCATCAATGGATGAATACATAAAATAAATTGTGGTGGATATATACAATGGAATATCACTTAGCCTTTTTTTTTTTTTTTTTTTTTTGAGATGGAATCTCACTCTGTTGCCCAGACTGGAGTGCAATGGCACGATCTCGACTGACTGCAACCTCTGCCTCCCAGGTTCAAGTGACTCTCCTGTCTTAGCCTCCCACATAGCTAGGATTACAGGCACCCGCCACCACACCCCACTAATTATTATATTTTTAGTAGAGACGGGGTTTCACCATGTTGGCCAGGCTGGTCTCGAACTCCTGGCCTCAAGTCATCCATCTACCTCGGCCTCACAAAGTGTTGGGATTACAGGCGTGAGCCACCATGCCCAGCCCATTTAGCTTTCAAAAAGAGATTCTGCCAATTGCCACATTATGGATGAATCTGGAGGACATTATGCTAAGTGAAATAAGCCAGACACAGAAAGACAAATACTGCATGATCTCACTTATATGTAAAATCTATAACAAACAAACAAACAAAGACTGAATGGGGAAATGGGGAGATGTAGGTCAAAGAATATAAAGTAGCAAATATGCAGGGTGAACAAATCTAGAGATCTAACGTACACCATAAGGGATGTGCTTAATAATACTGTGCTGTGCTGTACTTGGGATTTTTGCTTAAAGAGTAGATTTTAGGTGCTCTTGCCCCACAAAAAAAAGAATGTGTAACTATGTAAGATGATGGATATGTTAATTTGCTTCACTATCAGAGCCTTATCACCATCTTCATGTATATCAAAACATCATGTTGTACACCTTAAATATATAAAATAAAACTTTTAAAAAATATATCAAAAAGTCATAGTTCAAACCACTCTTTTGGAAAAGTATGGATTTCTTAATATAAGTGGTATATAACAATTGTATATGCATCTGGGGAAAATGGACTCCATCTTTCACGATATAAAAAGCAATTCTCGGCCAGGCGTGGTGGCTCACGCCTATAATCCCAGCACTTTGGGAGGCTGAGGCAGGGGATCACAAGGTCAGGAGATTGAGACCATCCTGGCTAACACGGTGAAACCCCGTCTCTACTAAAAATACAAACAAACAAAAAATAGCGGGGCATGGTGGCACACGTCTATAGTCCCAGCTACTCGGCAGGCTCAGGCAGGGGAATCTCTTGAACCCCGGGAAGGGGTGGAGGTTGCAGTGAGCCAAGATTGCGCTACTGCATTCCAGCCTGGGCGACAGAGCGAGACTCTGTCTCAAAAAAATAAAAATAAAAAAAAAAAAAAGCAATTCTCTGTGATTTTAATATAGGGTGCCAGCCACGTCACTGATTCATGCACTCACTCATGCATTTGTCACACAGGAAATTATTCATTCATTTATGAAATGGACATTTACTGATAGCCTGCTTCTTAATAGGCACCATCAGCATGATTGAAAGGTTACATGACAACAGCCACAGAACTTAAGGTATAGAACTTTAACAACGCATGTTTTGAGTTTCTGGTCTTGACGCCCGGCTAATTTTTTGTATTTTAGTAGAGATGGGGTTTCACTGTGTTGCCCAGGCTGGTCGTGAACTCCTGAGCTCAGACAATCCTCCCACCTCAGCCTCCCAAAGTGCTGGGATTACATGTGTGAGCCACCGCGCCCGGTCGAGGTTCTATAGATTCTTAATCATGATTAACTAGCAATATGATAATTCAGTAGATGCCTGCTCACCTCCCCTAAAGAATGTGCCACTCTTAAGTAGTTGGTTCAAAATAGCTTGACTTTTTAACCTCTAGATCCACTCCAGAGAACAGTGGTCTCTCCCCATTGCACAAACACATTCATTTATTTAATAGTATCACCCAAAGCATAAGAGTGGGAGGAAACAATGAACATCTTTCATTTCTCCAACTTTAAATTATCAAAACTATTGATTTTCTGGGCTCACAAAAATGCAGTTGAGATCAGCTGTTGAAAGTTTGGTTAACATGTCAGTTGAGCCATCAAATGGAATAACAATTGTAACTCTCTTATGTTTTCTCTACTGTCCTCAAAGGAATAGCATGAGAACAAAGCAATTAGCATACATTCAGGAGTTGCACAATGATGTTTTGGACAATGACAGACTGCATATAGGACGACGGTACCATAAGATTATAATGGAGCTGAAAAATCTCTATGGCCTAGTGACATACAGCTGTAGTAACACTGTAGCACAATGCATTTCTCACGTTTTTGGTGGTGCTGGTGTATAAACCTACTGTGTTGCCAGTTGTATAAAGTATAGCACATACAATTATGTACAGTACATAATAGTTGATAATGATAATAGTTGACTATGTTATTGGTTTACATATTTACTATACCATACTTTTTATCATTATTTTAGAGTGTACTTTTTCTATTTCCAAAAAAAAAAAAGTTAACTGTAAAACAGCCTCAGGCAGGTCCTTCAAGAAGGATTCCACAATAAGGCACTGTTATCATAGGAGATGACAGCTCCATGCAGGCTATTGTCCCTGCATACCTTCCAGTGGCACAGGGACAAGATGTGGAGATGAAAAACAGTGATATTGATGATCCTGACCCTGTGTAGACCTAGGCTAATGTGTGTGTTTGTGTCTTAGTTTTTAATAAAAAGTTTAGAAAGTTGAAAAAAAATAGAACAAAGCTTATTGAGTAAGGATATAAAGAATGAAAATATTTCTGTACAACTGAACCATGTATTTGTGTTTCAAGCTAAGGGAGTACAAAAGAGTCAAAAAGTTTTAAAAATTAAGTTTAATAAGTAAAAAAAGTTATAGTAATCTAATATTAATTTACTATTGAAGAAAGAAATGTTTTAATAAATTTAGTGTAAATATACAGTTTTTTTTTGTTTTTTTGTTTTTTGAGATGGAGTCTCACTGTGTCGCCAGGCTAGAGTGCTGTGGCGCAATCTCGGCTCACTGCAACCTCCAACTCCCTGGTTCAAGGGATTCTCCTGCCTTCGCCTCCCAAGTAGCTGGGATTACAAGCATGCGCCACCATGCCCGGCTAATTTTTGTATTTTTAGTAGAGATGGGGTTTCACTGTGTTGGCCAGGATGGTCTCGATCTCCTGACCTTGTGATCCGCCCATCTCGGCCTCCCAAAGTGCTGGGATTACAGGCATGAGCCACCACGCCTGGCCAACATACAGTGTTTATAAGTCTACAGTAGTAGATAGTGATGTCCTAGGCTTTCACATTCACTCACCACTCACTGATTCACCCAGATCCACAGCAACTTTCCACCCTGCAAGCTCATTCACAGTAAGTGCCTTATACAGGTGTACCATTTTTTTTCCTTCCTAATAATAATAATTATTATTTTGAGATGGAGTCTCGCTCTGTCGCCCAGGCTGGAGTGCAGTGGCATGATCTCAGCTCACAGCAACCTTTGCCTCCCAGGTTCAAGCAATTCTCCTGCCTCAGCCTCCTGAGTAGCTGGGACTAGAGGCGCGTGCCACCATGCCTGGCTAATTTTTTATATTTTTAGTAGAGACGGGATTTCACCGTGTTAGCCAGGATGGTCTCCATCTCCTGACCTCGTGATCCGCCCGCCTCAGCCTCCCAAAGTGCTGGGATTACAGGCGTGAGCCACCACATCTGGCCTATACTGCATTATTACTGTACCTTTTCCAAATTTTGATACATAAAAACCATTGTGTTAAGTGTCACAATTGCCTACAGTATTCAGCCTGGTCACATGCTGCACAGGTTTGTAGCCTAGGAGCACAGGCTACACCATATAGCCTATAGCCTACGTGTGTAGCCGGCTATGCCATCTACGTTTGTGTAAGTGCTCTTTGTGATGTTCGTACGATGAAATCATCTAACAACTCATTTCTCGGAACTGACCCGGCGTGGTGATGCATGACTGTGTAGGGAAATACTTTCATCCCTTTAGAAGAAGCTATAAATAACCAGGTATAAATGCAGGATTGATTCCTTTCCAAAGACAAATACTGGAAACAAACACAATCAAGGAAGATAATTGATTACTTCAGAAAAAGCAAATGAGATATGAGAGTAAATTAAATAAGAAGACTGTGATTAGGATAAGTAACCAATAAGAGCCCATAACAGCTAACATTATTATTATTGTTGTTATTATTATGAGATGAGGTCTTTTGCCAGGTTGCCCAGGCTGACCTCGGATACTGAGGCTCAAGAGATCCTTTGCTTTGGCTTCCCGAGAAGCTGAAACTACAGGCAGCTGCCAGCATGCCTGGTCTGCAATTTACATCTTTTGTGCATGACAGCACGTTACTGTTCAAAGCACATACATGTATTAAGCTGTTTAATCCTTGCAACACTACCAAGAAGTAGGAGTTATTATGACTGACTCTCTTCTACAGATGAGGAAACGAGGCACAGGGAAGTGAAAGGCGTGGTGGGACAGGGACCTGCGGTCTGGATCTGCTTCATATAGAGAAACTGGGTCCTTAAGAGGGAACATGGGGCCGGGCGCAGTGGCTCACGCCTGTAATCCCAGCACTTTGGGAGGCCGAGGCGGGCGGATCACGAGGTCAGGAGATCGAGACCATCCTGGCTAACACGGTGAAACCCCGTCTCTACTAAAAATACAAAAAATTAGCCGGGCTCGGTGGCAGGCGCCTGTAGTCCCAGCTACTTGGGGGGTCCGAGGCAGGAGAATGGCATGAACCTGGGAGGCGGAGCTTGCAGTGAGCCGAGATCTCGCCACTGCACTCTGGCCTGGGTGAAAGAGCAAGACTCCGTCTCAAAAAAAAAAAAAACAAAAACATGGGCCTTAATTTCTAAATCGTAACAAGTTCAGCCCTCACTCCTCTTTTTTTTTTTTTTTTTTTTTCACTATCCTGGAAAAAAAAAAAAGAAGTGGATAGAAAGGTACTAATAAAAATGAGTTTAATTTCTCAAATTTTATTATTCTTTATAAAGAACACATTGGTATAGGAGTAAAGACAAAAAAAATAATAATCGAGTATTCAAAGACCCTTGATGGTGTAACATCAATTATTTTAATTTTGTTTTTAAAATTTTTATTTTCTAAACTCCTATAATTGTTTTTCAAATGGGGAAAAAGAACAAAGTTTTTATTA
The DNA here is from genome assembly GCF_028885625.2 of Pongo pygmaeus. Lineage (NCBI taxonomy): Eukaryota > Metazoa > Chordata > Mammalia > Primates > Hominidae > Pongo > Pongo pygmaeus. The sequence continues at coordinate 51,386,634 of NC_072395.2, forward strand.
CTGCCTTTCTTTCTACAATATATTATTCAATGGAGATATTGAACCTGTATTTGCTACAGGCTAAAGAAAATAAAATAAAACAATCCCTAGCCAGGCAAGGGAGATTTTCAGAGAGGATGCCAACAGGGTCCTATCCCATCAGGCATCCATGACAAATCTGTCTGCTGTCTGGTCCTGTAGCATCACCCAAATGTGGTTCAGGCAGCACTGGAAACGATACAGACTCAGGAGATCAGGGAAGTCATTTTGCAAAGAAGCAGAAGTGTCAGGAGGTAGCACCTGTAAGGATGAATGCTGGAGCTGTCTCATGGAGTTTCACAGAAAGGTAACAAGCTGCACAATGACTGTCTAGGGGCAACAGATACACAGGAGGAAAGCAGTCTTCATTCAAACAGGGTACTGAGATTGACATAGTGTGTCTTCCAACAAGATAAGCAAAAGTATGTGAAGAAATGAGTCCCTAAAGGAAAATATCTCTTTGGGCAATTTCACTTCAATTCAATTTCATGTTAAATACAAAATACATATATTGAATATGTGGATAAAATCATTAGAATATATTCGTGCATTAACATCTACATGAGACATGACAGCATCTCACCATGTCTGGCAGTCTCTCGGGGTCAAATGCGATCTCTGCTCCCCACCTGGCAGTCATCGGCACTTACGGAATAGGCCAGGCAGAATGCTCTGTTAGATACTGCCTTCTTCCCTTTGCAATGCACTGTCCCAGATTTCCTGGGGTGAGAGAAGTGATTGTCTATGAAAGCCAGCTTGGAGTGAATGAAAACAGCATTTAAGAGGCTCAGCATTTTCTGATCACCAAAGCGGGTACTTCACCATGAGGTGACCCAGCAATGATTGGCTGCTGAGTTCTTTGAGTATTTTAGGGACCTGCAGGAGATCTGGGTGGAGCTGTGGGTTTCCGTGTGTAGAGTGTGTAAACATCACCCTTTGGTGCTTCGCCAGTGCTTGAGGGGCTCCCAGGTGCTATTTATTTTGTTTAGTTTATTGTTCAGTGTTATTTTTTGTTGACTTGATCTATTTTTTTTTCTCCTACAAAGGGGCCAGTCCGCAAGGACACATCCTGTAGATGGCTAATTGATGATGCCCTATTGTTTAGTATGTGTGCACTGTGGTTTTATTTGCTTCGGTTCAAAGGGCCTAAACAATGCATTCGTTGGAATTTAGTAACTGCTGTAAAATCAGCACAGAAAACAATCTGTGAGCTGATATTTTTTGTACCCAAATCTGGTAATCTCTGCTTGACTAAAGAAAGCAAAATCTAAAATGACCTTTCAACTAACCATAGAAAAGGTCTTCCATTGAATCTCAAAGAGACTTATTTTTCTACCAAATATAAAAACATTCGAATTATGCATCATTTTCCATGATTCAAAGGAGACGGAGGTGCCTACGGGGCATGTTACTCATAGACAAGTCTATTCTAGTCTAATCATGTCCCCTTAAAAATCACCAAGTAGATGACACCGAGGATGAGAACGAGGCACTGAAACCATTACTTTAGAAACTCTGTATTTTTACCTGTTTCAAGACAGAATTCTCCTAGAAAATCTGGAGCAACAAGCTTACTCCCCTTGGAGAGGAGATAACGAATAATGAACCACGCATTTGGAGAGAGGAAGTTTCCACTGGGAGCCCTTCCTGCATCAGTGCGTCTCTGGTTGGGCTGGCTATCTGTGTAGGAAGTGAACGCAGGAAGTATCTGTCTACAAACCCTTTATCCTCAAGGTAATTGCTGTAGCAGCATTTTACTGTTTACCAAAGCAGTAAACATGTGATCTAAAAAAAGATGTTTTCCATCTCCAGAAGAACAAGGCTTTAAAAAATGTATACATGTGCTTATTTTGTAACCAGCTTCTTATCAAAATTGGTTACGATAGGCATGGGCTTTCAACAGTGAGTCAATGAAAACAACTCTTGGGATGGACAGAGGTACCCTCACAGGGATGCACAAGAAACAAAAGAAGGGGCTTCCTTCACTAGAATGCTATCCTAGCAACTCACATTTTATGTCTTTTCTCCTAAGACCGGCTTAACCGAGTTCATACTGTTTGGCTTACAAAGAAGGTAAAGTCAACAAAACTATCTATGTTAATTCAAGTTGGTAGAATGAGTAATTCACAAAGTCCAATAACTCATAAAAGTCACTTACATTTGACCTTGGACAATATTCTTATTTTTACGTGAATATAAATATGCTTCCAGTTCAGGAGTTCACACAAGACAAAGTAAAAAGTTAGAACTCAAAAGGAGATGTGTAGTGGCTGCTTTTGCTGACTTTTGCCTGGCGTAGGCCAAGCCTCCTGGTCCGTCTTTTCCTTTGTTTCTTTATTCCAGATCAAGCTTGCAAACCTGCACCGTCCCAGATTTCCTGGGGTAAGAGAAGTGATTGTCTGGGAGAGGCAGCTTGGAATGAATGAAAACAGGTCCAGGAAGGATCCCTCAGCATTTAAGAGGCTCAGGAGGGGTCCCCCTCGTCATCCTTGTTGTCCTTTGTGTTTTTCAAGCCTCCTTCCAGGTGGATAGCGATTGCAATGAGAGAGAAAGGGTATGGAAGGAGAATAAGAAGAACAGGGAGATGCAGAAGGTAAAACGCCCTGAATGTCTCCTTCCAGGACCTGCCGTGCATAGTGTCAGGTGAACTCACCAGCAAGCATTTCCCAGCCCTGTTTTAGGCAATCTCCAATGCAGATCAGGTGCTTGTGAATAATTGGGAGCTCACTGTATCTGTCAGAGTTCTTACTTTATAATGAAGAGATAAAAACATGTTCATCATAGGAAAATGGACAAATTGGCTACTTGAAAAAATTCAGTTCACAAACTGTTGTAGAAATTGAAAAAAAAAAGGTGGGGGGAAATGCTTTTCATAGATTCCCTGATTTTAGTCTTAGAAGAAAAATGTATTTGGCTTGAATGAATAGTAAAATTAACTAACTTTGATTGAGGAGCTTATGTGTGCCATATACAGTTCTGGGCTCTTGCGACTTGGTGAATCTCACTATAACCCTGTGAAGTAGGAACTATCACTCTACCCATTTCACCGATGGAAAAGCCTATCTCCTGTGAGGCTGTGGCTTGTCAAAGGTGAAATGGCCAGGAAGTAGAACAGCCAGGGTGTGAACCCCAAAAGCAAGATGGGAGCCCATTTTCCCTGCCCACTGCACAAGACCCCTCCCCGGTTTGAAGATCCGATAGGGGCACTGCTGTTAGCTCCCCCTGCGTCCTGGCAGCAGCACAGTCAGCAGATGGTCACTGTGGAGAAGGCGGAGCTGACCACCTCCATTTTCCTATAAGGGAGCTAGGGCCAGGAGAGGTGCGTTCACCTGGGGAAGTCCTGCATCATCAAACTAAAGCTCCGGGCCACCCTCTCCCAAACGGGCCTCTTTCCACTTCCCCTTGCCAGCAGCTATATCTATGCCTCCCATCCGTTGCACGGAAGATAAGGCCAATCCCTTTTCCACAGAGGCTATTTTAAGGATGCCACGAAGAAATACAGAGTACCAAGTGCCTCCCTGGGCCAAAGATAAAAGTGGGCTGAGCTCTCCGAATTCAACCTTCATGTTTTTGATGCTCTCTGGAAGGTCAGGGAAGCCATACATGTCGTATGGATCCAAAGAGGACTACGCAATGCAAAACCACATACTTTTTTTTTTTTTTAACTTGGAGCAATGTCTTGGGACATCTACCTCAAATTGAGACACAAACTAATTGTGTTGACAGATTCTAAAGTGTTGTTTCAACAGTTTCTTCTTCCTCAAAGGTGAGCATCATGAGCACACTGTCAAAATTAAAAAAAAAAAAAAAAAGACCCTATAAAACCCAATGAAACCCAAATAGCATGGAGATGAGAAACTCACTGCTGGCTGATGATCTGAATGAATGGCCTTGGGGGGAATGTGAATGTGGAGGTAGCAGAAGGGTCCTGTCTTCAGTGCTGATTCTGTGTCAATACTTGGTAAATTAAAAAAAAAAAAAAACAGCAAGGGAGATTTTAAATCATCAAGGCAGAAGGATTTAAAAAGTGGAATGTGTTAAATGCAAGAGTGCGGGATCTTTGCATAAAGTTATTATATTTTCAAAAATTCAACAAGCATTGTTTTTAACAAACGTGTTTAAAGTAACAGCCCTGAGGTTAATGTTATGATTGGATTCTGATGTGGCACTTTAAAAATAAATCATTTTGCTTGGCCTTAGCATTTCTTTTCAAAATGTCTTTGTACTTATCTGTGTACAACAGCAGATTACCGTTCTTCCCAGAGCTTAATTCCATGAACACCCTGCTGAAAGACTTGTTAAGGCCTTATGGAAAACTCTGACCTGCGTGTTCATTATTGACGCCCAAGACGAGTGCAAGGAAGTTGATACTTGGGATGAGGAAATTTAAATCAGCAGCTGATCTGGAATCTGGAAGCACTGCCCCTTGGATCTCGCCAAATATGGAAAGAATTCTTGCCACTGAGCAAATATAGAATTCAGTGCTAGAGTTTTACCTCTTGAATTTTCTAGAACTTTGTTTTGATTAGCCACCTAGAGTATAAGAATTGCTGCCTATGGGATTTTTTCACAGAAGAGTAGATAACATAAAGTACCCAGCGATAATAATTTTCATTATTCAATTATTTCATGTGTCTCTGTAACACTTAATACATCATGTTTCTCTGCACAGTAATTCACTATGTACAGCTAGGGTGAATAACAGGAAAAAAGAGATCAGGTGATAAAGAGAAGGGAGACAGATTTGGGTGACCTGTATAAGTCACTTCGCCCCTCTAATCCTTTGTCCTTATCTGTAAGAAAGCAGCAGTACCCAGGCTGCTGTGAGGATCACATGAGATATTTTAAGAGTTTAGCACAGGGCTTGGCACATAACAAGCAGTTATTAGGATGATGTTAGTTTGGATTATGAATTCAAGATACTACAGCTACATTTTTTATACTTTCTTAAACATCAATTTAAGTCAATTTTAATTGTTATTTTACTAGGAGAAATGTCTCTAAAAACATAAGAATTCTATTTGAAGTCTACAATGATGATTACATTACTCTGATATTTAACTTCCTCTTTATGATTTCAAATAATTAAAATTAAAGTTTATGTTTTCAACAAGTGCTTATTGAACCTCTACTCTTTGCCAGTCACTGTTGAGGACACAGAAGAAATGGATAAGATATCACTAAAAACAGCTTCTGCGATATCAGTGGGTATACATAAATTATTCACACTAAACAACAAACACAAGCAAAGCTGGGAGAATGTGCTGACAAGAAAGAAAATGAAGAGTGGGAGAGCGGACAGATGGCAATCGATGTTAAATTTTATAAAACATGTCTGGCCAAGCTCAGTAGGGGAAATATGTGGAAAGTAAGCTAGACCAAACAGGGAATAAAAGTATAAATAAGAAAAAAAATCCAGAGGTCACAGTGGACCACTAGCCAAAATGGGTTCACAGCAAACAAACAAAAAAATGTAATGAAATACTAAAATTAAAGAAGTACAAATAAAAATGAGATTCTGTTCTTACCTGTCAGAATGGCAAAGATTCAAAGAGTAAAATATTCAGAGTTGTTATGGGTGTAGTGTGGAACTGGTCTCATATGTGGCTAGAAAAAGGGGGAACTGGTATAATCCTTCCAGAGAATAATCTGGTAATTATTTTTTAAATTGGCAAATATTTAAATTTGGCAAAGACTTAAAAGATATATATACCCATTGGCTCAATAATTCCTTTCTAGGCACCAATACTAATAAAAAGTATTCAAAAAATTAAATAGATGGTGCACTGCAATATAATTAGTGAAATGTCGCAAGCAGCATCACTTTATACACTAGGATATTGGTTATAAAATGGTAATACATATTTTAGATAGAATATAATGAAACATAAAAATTCTGCTTATCAAAAAATGTTAGTAACATGGGAAAATGCTTGTAAAACAATGCTAACTGAGAAGAGCAGGTCAGGTAGGTAGATACAAGGCCAAACAGATACACACGGTGGAGAAACACATCCCATTTGTTAGGAATTTGCTGTGGTTGGTTAGGATCTGAACAATTTATATGGACTTTGTGATGACTTTTAAACATTTTCTCTACCATAAGAATTTTTTATGTTTATAATTTATGCTAAAGAACAAGATGTATTTTTTGTAATTCAGGAGTAAAGAGGACAGTGGGGTATTCCAGGGTGCTGTTCCTGCCCTAACCAGGAGCACGATGCAGTCGTAGGCCTCTGCCCTCCTCCAGCAGCCTCGGCTCAGAACAGGACGAAGCCAACCCTCTCTGACCAGCACCACCTCGGGCGACCCCTGGACGCTCCACCTGCCCCTGTGTGTGGTACCTGCCCTGCTACACCTTTAACAAGCACCCCGCAAGCTCCCTCCTCCTTCCTTCCCTGTCATGTGGCTGCCCAGACCCAGATGTACCCTGCCTGGGTGTGGGAGGCCGCACATCAGAGCAGTCTGTGGCTGTGGGCTTCACAGCTGAAGCGGGGCCGTGGGAAATGTTAAGAGGATTGAGTGCAGGGCCTGAAAAACAATACGGTAGAAAAGGTTACAGCCGCGGCGGGGGCGTCTGATGGCATCTGCCATTTATTGAGGATGGGTGCAAGACAGGGTAGCCATTATGATCCCATTTTACAGGTGAGGAAACTGAGGTCAGACAGGCTAGCTACCTTGCCCAGGGTCACAACAGGAAGGAAGCAAATGCAAGTGTGTCTGCGGCCACGTAAGGTGAGAGAAGCGCTATCAGGGGTGGTCTGACAGAATCCCCAGGCCAGGGAGCAGTTGTCCTCTATCTTGTGGGGTCAAAGGAGGGGACAAGAAGGCTCTCCTTGAGGTAGCTCCAAAGAAAAGACCCCGCCACAGCAGAGTGTGCTACCAAACGCTGGAACAGCCTGGAGACTGTCCCTGTCTCTTCTCTGAGGTTTCGCATTTCAGAGAAACTCTCATCCGTCTGGCTTCCCCACGGCCTTTACTCTGTGATTCTCTTATGTATCAGCTGTTAAACCAATAAATCCGCCAAGTTGTTGGGGTGCCTATAATGGCTTTGGGTCTCCACTCCCACAGAGGGACTCTTATTCTAAAGTTCTAAATGTATCAGTCATATTTTCCTGAAGACAACAGAAATGGTTGTTTCATTTACTTATTTTTATGTATGCTTTTTCAAGAGTTGTTAACCTGTGTTTGTGTTTAAATAAAGATCTGTTTTGCAAAACAAAAACTTTATGAGATAATCACTTATAAACGTAGATAATTAAGAAATGGTTCAGGCTCAGCACATTGTCTGAGAGCACTGCAGTCCTGCACTGTATTTCATGGGGGAAAAAAAGCCCACAGATTGAGCCATTCTCAATCCTGCTTTCCAGGGTCACTAAGTCAGGGTGCCTGGCGTGCATGGGTGCATGCACACACAGGCAGAGGGCCAGGGAGAAGTGTGCAGTGTCCACAGAAGGCAGCCTGGATCACAGAGCTGACCAAGAACAGAAGCAGCAAGTTGTTTTAAAGTAGTTGCCTGTAAAGCCACTTTTCGGCAAGGACAGATACTCAGAGCATGCTCTGAAATGACTTATGCACAGCAGGGCAGCGGCATTTTGCCCCTGGCCTTCCTTCCATTCTCCCGGAATCCCCCTAAAGTAACAAGGACTGACGCAATTCGTATTTCACTTAGCCAACAGGTTGATGAAAAATCATAAATCTGTAGCTATTAAACTCATTAATCACATCCATCAAAATTCTATGAGGAGTTAACTTTCTTCATATAACTCTTAGTCTTAATAAGTTTCCCTCACATGTGATAGCAAATGTTCAAGAAGTGCAAATGTGCAAACAATGCAAGCTTTATGTCTTTAAATTAATAAAATTGAGTCCTATCAGGTCGTGTTTCAATTACCATCAAACCTTCCAACCTCTGTCAATTCAAAAAAAGGAACTTCTTTAGGCAAGTCATGGAAATAGCACTAGGGTGCCCTCAGGTCTCCACCAAGCCTTTGTTAGTAACTTTCCATGTCCTGTCTGATTTTTAAGATGCTTTCCCCTGATGCTGCTGCCGGCTGCTGGCTCTCTCCACATCCTTCAATGTCAGATCTCTGTGATGATGGAAAATCCCCCACATTCCCTTTTACACATTAAGTATCTTTCCAGGATCAGAACTTGCAACCTGGGGTTCATGTTCTCCTTAAAAGGTCTGGGGAGAGAACTGTATTTCTGTTGTAATTCTATGCATTTCTTTTTAATGCACCTGAAAGTATTATTCTGAGAAAGGACTGTAGGCTTCATCAGACTTCCCAAATTGCAGATGGCATTAAAAAAAAAGGAATCAGGAAAGTCTTTGGGAAATTAGGCTAAAACTCCTAACTGAAGCACAATCGAGTTTTCAGTGCAACAGCAGGATCCCTGCAGTCTGTAGCAAACACTGAGCTGTTTGTGGGGACAGTGGGGCCGGTAAGGTTCAGCACCTCTCAATATTGTCAGATGTCACCAATGGCCAAGGGAAGCACCAAAACCGATCCATGAATTGTCTGCAAACCATCAGCTTTGTTGCTTCAAAGTCTTTACTAGAACTCTTAAGCTGATCTTAAAATTCACAGACACTTAGAGATAAATGAACACTCTCACATAAGTTCCCAAAATTCCTTTACTTCTTCCAGTTGAAACATTTTGTTCCCAATTTCAAGTTACCAAGGGAAAATGATGGTAAGAATCACAAAGACTGGAATCACAAAGAATATTTAGCTTTTCATAGTGTCTCATAGGGTCTTACAAATGTTAATGCAAAAAAAATAAAAACTCCACTCAAATGTGGAAAACCAACTTAACAAATTTAGAGCATCTGATACCCAATCGACTAATTGATTTATTTACTGAAACAACAAAAAAACAGAGTGCATTGGAGACTGGAAATTGCCTCTATGGGGGGCTGTTTCCTAATTCCAGTGGACAGCCATAATTTTCCCTATGCTAACTTGGGCTTTGCACTAACGTAATTGAAACTGTAGTCAACAGACTCAGGACCTCCTTTTTCCACTCTATAAACAAGGCTGTAAAATCATCTCATTACTTTACCCAGGAAATCTAACAGAAACATGTCTTAAAAGAAGTCACCTATAAAGAGGGACTATTTTAACAGAAGATTAAAAAAAAAATTCACCTGTAGTCACTCTAAGGGTTCACTTGGGTACATACAATAAACACATAATGCAATGTAATAAAATGTTAAATCAAGCATAGTATCTTAGACAAGTGTAAACTATTATTTCCAAAAAAGTATTCAGAAAATCACAAAATATTCAAACTTTCAAAATAGCTTCATGTATTCATAAATGTATATTTTAAATTAAACGGTATAACACATTTGGATGTTTTGCAAAATGTACCTACCTTCTAAAGGATGGTCTGTTATTTCAATGTCCTTTTTAATGCACTGATTTTTTTGGGAAAAAAAAACACATAAGATCGTACCCAGGCTATTCAAGATTTACACAAAATATTTGATTTAACATGCATATGAATAAGGATAAAAATAAGAACAAAAAAAGATAACATTTTGGGTCACAAAATCAAGTAATTTCTATTCATGTAGCTACAAGTAGGGCACATTAACTCTCGATTTTATAATTCCTGTCTATAGGAGCCATATTTCAGCAGATTCCAATCCTTGAAGCCAAAGAAAGAAAAGTCTCTATAAGGTGAAAGTTCTTGGTACGTAGATTTTTAATATATTATTGAACACACCTTGAGAAATAAAAGCTGCACTTCTGAAACACAGTTTCTATGGTACATGTGAGTCAAATCTTCTAATACAAACATTTCAAATTATGAAAATACCAAACCAAATGGCTTGGCCCAGTTCTGGGCAAACTTCCATTTTCTGGTGCACTTTCCAACAAACTGAAAGCCTCATGAAAACACCACCAAATGCTTCTCACCTCCATGCAGCAAAACTAAAGACATGCAACAAACACAATCTTCTTTTTCCTCCACTCAGCATCTGCTTTTGTTTCTGATTTTTCACATTTCTACAAATGTCACGAAGGTATGGTGGCCTTTAAAACAACTGAACAGACCCCCATTCAAGACTGTATGCCCCTTGACTTGCAGTCACCATTAAATTGGCTTCATTTCCAGGAATCGGGCCATATTTAGGATTGTACCTGTACAGATTTACCTCCACATTAATCTCTATATGCTATCTACTAAAAACTTAGGCAAGGAAATGCATCAGACCAAACACTCCAGAGCACAGAGAACCGACCGGCCATTGCTTTCCAATCCCCGCAAACCTAACCATTGCTGGAAGAAATCTTACTCACAGTGCACAGACAGTAGGTATTTTATTGAAGATAAACATATAGCGGAACAAACCAAATTACCCCCATTTGAGTTACGTGAACGCTCAGTTCTCAGCGTGGATGTCCCACAAATCAAGTCAACATTTGCGTCCCATTACCAGCAGCCACTTGCCGAGTATCTCTTCGCTTCCACTGGGACTGCCTGGCATCCCTGATGCTAAGAAGCCACTGAAGAGCCTCCAAATGTCCGACATTCACAAACCCATCTTTTGCTTTGACCCGACCCTTCAACCTCTCCGAGTCTGCTGCCTTTTCTCAGACACACATCCAGGCACTGTTAGGGATAGTTAGAGAATCTGAAAATTCAGAAGCGCTCCGAAAAGCCTTTCCAAAAGTAATCCACAGCACTCAACAGTGAATTTAGAAACCCCAATTTTTTTCTGAGTTTGAAGTTTTTAAGCCTTGCGGATGGTTGGAGTAGGAAAAAGGAAATTTACTAGGCAGTGCAAAGGAAATCTTGTTGTCCTCTATTGTGGCAGTGGGGGTGTTGCCCAACCCTAACTTATCTGCCTTGATAAAGGAAACCAAAGAAAAGAGTAACAAGAACAAGATTTTGTCAAATTAAAAGGAACCCTTTCCTTACCTTAATAGTGCTGGCCATAATGCAATCAAGTTTATTGATCGTTAATAAATGTTAATAATAATTATTGCTTCTCTCTGACCAGAAAGTAGTTTTGATGAGGTTGTTTAGAGCGGATGAGATTGTGCTAAGTCTGGGAAATGAAGTCAGCCAATGGCAGGAAGAGGTTTCTATTGGTCCTGGCTGTCCAGCCCAAAGAAACAGGATATTTGGGAGTGGAGAGATAAGAGACCCTGAAAACAATGTTGTTTTTCTTGATGATATGCAGCCAGGAGATTTTTTTTTTTAATTGAAAAAAGAAAAGGCATCAATTGGGACGGGGACTGCCACAGCAGGTGTGACCGGTGTGCCGCCGTGTGACACACTGCACTGAGACCAAGGCAGGATGCAGATGTGATGGGACTCCACATGGCTTCACACGGGCTGTGAGCACCTTGGAGCCAAGGCGTTGAGGGCACCCCACTGCCCCAGGTGTCAGCCCTTCGCAGCCCAATTCTTCGCAGAATTACTAAGACAGAGAACTTGAGCTCCTTTCTCCTAAAAGGAAACTTTGCAGGTGGAGTTTACTTCATGTTAATAGATGGCCATGTTCAGTAACAGTCATTGCCTGGCTGATTTTTAACAACCTATACTTATTCAACATTTCATATGAGTGTTCCAGAACAGTTTCATTTTCTCCTTCCAAATACCTGCACTTTTTATTTGCTCTACAACAAAGTTGTTGAAAACGCAAGGACTCTCGGCTTACAGTAAACAAGAAAAATGAAAAGGAAAAATAAACCTTCCCAAGTCTTGTTTTCAAGTATTTATTAAAATCCAAATAACTGAAGTGACTACAAATGTCCTGGAATGTCAGTGAGCTGGTCTCACTCTGACAGACATCCATGCTGCAGACAACAGATCCTCATAGAACTTTTGGCTACCCAGAGATGCCATGTGAGGGCCCCATTACACGTTTAAAATCCAAGCTAGAAGTTCAGGGTCAGAGGTCTGTCTTCTCCTCAAAGGAAGCACAGCGAATGCAGGCCTGAACATTCCTTAGAGGGTTTCAGGACTTTAATTACTCATTTTCAGGAAATTACTTGGAAGAAACATTTTGCTTTGAATCTAGCTACATGAACGCAGGACCCATAAAGAGGTGTGGTCTCAATAGGGGACCCCAAGAACACAATAGACTAAATCCTGAGTCATCTGACAATTCCTGGTTGCAGAGTTGGACGTTCAGTAAATGGATTTCACTCAGACTTTAGGCCGGCACGTGTCAGAGTTCTGTCCACCAGCCCAGGCGATTCTGGCTTTTATTATATACCTCTGATTTATCACCTCATGTTAGGATAGAAGAAGGAGGAGAAGGAGAAAGATAAGGGAGGAAAGGGGGAGGAAGGAGAGCAGGAGGAGGAGAGAGGGAAGAGGGCAAGAAAAAAAGGAAGAAGGAGAAAGGAAGGACGGAAGAGAGAGAGAAAGGAGGATGGGAGGAAGGAGGGAGGAAGGAAGGAGGAAGGAAGGGAGGGAGTGAGGGAAAGAGAAGGAAAAGAAAAGAGAGTATATTGTAAGAAAATCATTCTATGGAAATCAGAACCTAAGTTCTCAGCACCTACATTATGAGGGGGTGTTGATTTCCGCTCTTTTCATCTCTGAACAATGAATAAGATGGCAGGCTGATTAAAATTCTGTTTCCCCGAAAATTTCAAAGTCCTGAGCTGTTTTATCTGGGCAGCTTCCACTAGAATTCTGGAGTGCGGAGGAGAAAAGCTCTCTCAGCTTCCCTGAGTGTCCTTGCTTTTTGTTCTCTCCTAAGAAGCATCAATGTAAAATGTTAACTGTGGCCCCCACGACATGTGACGCCTGATTATGCATTTACCAAACACCAGCTGTGAATAAGATGAACGCTTTGCTAATGAAATAGCCAGGGAAGAAAATCCTGCGTGGTCCCGCCTCACCCACGCCTCCTGGTTGCTAATCCAGCCCTCAGTTTTTCCCTGCAGCAGGAAAGATCAGCATTTCTACCAGGACCTAATGCTTCAGTGATGATTTGACCTTAACTCCCTGGTTCTTGCCTAATGCAAATCAAACTGTGAAGAGTGGGATTTCTTACCTCTCTATTTTGAAATAATTTCCAACTTACAGAAAAGCCACAAGATAATACACAAAACTCCTAATACCCTTCACCTGGTTAACTCTGATTGTCCACTGGTGCCAATGTACATCATTTTCTCTGCTTTCTCTCACACATGCTCTCTCTCAACCTCTGTCTCTCTCTCCCATATTTATTTACGTATAACATACATGCATGCATATATCCTTCGTTTTCTAACTAATAAAAATATTGTTTTATAAGAGACAAATTTATTTATTAGATACTAAAAAAGAGAAAAACAGATGCTATTATTTGATCAATATTCGATCCATAAGTTTCACTGCGTCTAATTTTGGAAATGCATACAAACATAAAAAGTGATCTAATAAAAAGTTAATTTGGGGATACTGAGTGGTAAATTCTGTTCCAAAATTGTACAAAGGAAACTCTTCCTCATTTCTAATGACAAAATGATTGATTGATTCCTGTTGTCTTCAAAGAGAATAATTCTTGATGTTTCAAATGGCATCACGGCATCCAAGCCTGGTAATCTCTGACTATTTAATGTAAAGTGTTTTAAAAAAAACTTTGGCTCTTGATAGCACAAGGCACATCTATTTTTTTTTTTTTTTTTTGAGACGGAATCTTGCTGTCACCCAGGCTGGAGTGCAGTGGCGCGATCTCGGCTCACTGCAAGCTCCGCCTCCCAGGTTCACGCCATTCTCCTGCCTCAGCCTCCCAAGTAGCTGCGACTACAGGCGCCCACCACCACACCTGGCTAATTTTTTTTTATTTTTAGTAGAGACGGGGTTTCACCGTGTTAGCCAGGATGGTCTCGATCTCCTGACTTCATGATCCACCCGCCTCAGCCTCCCAAAGTGCTGGGATTACAGGCGTGAGCCACCGTGCCTGGCCAAGGCACATCTATTAACTAGAACACAGTAGTGCAGAAACCGTTTCCCAAACATTATCCTATGGGGAAATTATCTAAAGATATAGAATCACTTCAGCTTTCCTCACCTGTACCCCAAGTCTATGCTATTAAATGGCCTCACCCCTACACCACCCAGCAGCCTAAGAACCAGGCTGCCATTCCCACCTGATACCTCCTCTTCCTAGGGATATATGCACTTCAAGTCACTACACAGACCAAGTTAGGGGGCAATCTGGCACATGGCCCCTACCTGAGGCCCATCCTGCCATGAGCCTGTCAGGGCAGGGTCCTTTTTCACTCTCCTTGAGACGTAGCAACCACCACACTAGACCAGCACAGCCCACCCAGTGGCTGTGGACAGCAGAACCTATGAATAAAGTACACATTTCCATTGCATGCGTCTCTGCCACAAACCCATCTCCTGTGAATCTGCCAAAACCTTCCACTAGTCTCACATTTTACTCCAAAGAAAGAAACAAAATAACATAAAATAAATATACCATAAATTCACTGTCACAATAAAAGAAGCACTATTATTTATGTATCCTAAAATCATTTCTTCCCATTTTCTAAAGATTGAACAAGTTCTCATTCTTGTTCCCTTACTAACTTCTCTGTATGGAATACGGGGAGGAAGGTCAGGAGCTAAGAACACTCTGAATGACAGCCACATGGTTCTCAATGTGATACATGCGCAGAGCAAAGAGAGGAGACCCGTCTGAACCTCCACATCTGTGGGGACACAACAGAAGATTCACTCATGACTCATTCATGTCTTTATCCCTGCCCTATACATCCCTACAATGGAACGCCCATCCGCCTCAAAAACATTGCAGGAAAATGATGTAGTAGATGAACACTTAGCAATATGGAAAACTGCTCTGATATCTTACCTGGTTAGTTAAAAAATCACAGTATATAGGAGAATTATATCATAGACCCATTTTGTTAAAAATAAAAAGGCAGATGGGGGTCGCCATGCATTCTAGTGCAAAGCATCTGTGAACCCGAGGAACAGACACCATGAGCGAAGCTAACCTTCCCGAGTTGAAAAATGAAATGCAATGGTGGCAGACATGTCCAAGGAATATTATGGGGACTTGATCCCTTTATGAATCTTGTGATAGATAAATGTGTGGAGATGTCGACTAGTTGGCAGCAGAACAGTATTGGAATGGTGGTAATACAAGGAAATAGTATCATCATATTAGAAACTTTGGAATGAGTATAAATAATGGCTGTTCAACAGAGAAACCCATGTCCCCTCTCCAAAGGGCCTGTTTTACTATATGTAAAAATTAGGTCATGTATGTTTTCATATTAGACTTTTTGTTAAATCATCTTTTTTTTTTTTTTTTTTTGAGATGGAGTCTCGCTCTGTCGCCCAGGCTGGAGTGCAGTGGCGTGATCTCAGCTCACTGCAAGCTCCACCTCCTGGGTTCACGCCATTCTCCTGCCTCAGCCTCCTGAGTAGCTGGGACTACAGGTGCCCGCCACCACACCCGGCTAATTTTTTGTATTTTTAGTAGAGACGGGGTTTCACCATGTTGGCCAGGATGGTCTCGATCTCCTGACCTTGTGAAAAGGCAAAGTAAAAATATTGACAGCTATATCTTATAATACTAATGGCAGAGAAGCTTTTTGTTTTTTCCCCTCTTCTTCTTTGGTTCACTTATATTTTCAAAACATAAATTTGTAATAAACATAAATTATATCCTAATATAAAAATACGTAAGTAACATGCAATGTTGTACATTTTTGTAAATATCTGAAAAATACAGGAATGTTCTGTAAAAAGTGCAGCCCACAATACTTGTAGGTGTCAAACCTTTTAGCATGTCCAAATGCCTGTTGTTTTTAAAATGTCTACAGCAAGCATAGAGCTCTTATTTTTTTTTTCATTTTATTAAGAAAACCCAGAAACGCTCAAAAGTTTTGTGGAGCCATCTATGCGGCGTTAATCCATTCAGGTGATATTAATGGTATTTTCCTGCCAGGAACTCCAGTGGGCACTCAGGAAGCCAGGATTACAGGGCTCTACCCAGTCACCGCGTCTCAGCATTCGGGAAGCCTATCTCAGTCTCCTCAAATTCTGCACACATAAAACTTCAGAGCCTGGGAGCGACCCATGAAACGCAGGTTTTTAAGGACAAAACAATAGGACAAAAGTGCTGCATATTGTCCTTAAGATGACACACGAATTTAAAATGCATAGTGTTTGGATTATTCATGAGAGCCCCACAAGAACGATGTCCCAGGGATTTTTGCCAGGAACATGCCTGAGATTGCAGATAAGGATCAAGCATCTGGGGCTGCCACACAATGGAAAACTCCAGCACTCCGTGGAACTTTTCCATCTGCAGCAGTTGGAGGATTTGCCTGAGAACATACGCGGCATTAAGACACTCTCAGCCCTCAAGGGCACCCAGTCAGTGCTGTTTAAGGATGGTTTTTCTGTTCACAGCATACTTCATGATTACAGCTTCACTCCATTGGATACAACTATGTGAGTATGTGTGTATGAGTGTGTGAATGTGTGTATGCGGGGGGGTGTGTTGGGGGAGGGGAGTGCCATATCCCCCAGCAGCACATTAAGAAATAATCCAATTACAATTTAAATAACCATTGTTTCAACACTTTCTCTAAGTGGCGAATGTGTTCTTCAGTCTCTTGGTTGATCTGAACTAAAAGAAACCAAGGAAACTGTTATCACATACCAAATCCTCAACTTCTCAACACCAAGTTGCAATTTCCTTAATACTGAAGCACACGTCAGTTCAGTTCTATAAGCTCACATGGAGCAATGATTTCAATAAGCACAATTTCATAAGCATCCCACACGTTCTCAAGTTTATGCCAATTTTGCTGTTACTCAACTCCATATGACTTTAAAAATGTAGGAATATTAAAACCATTATCGAGGACTCCAAATATGTCAACATATTATCTGTGGTTTTAAGAAAGAAACCTAAGAGGAGAGTAATTATTTTGTCACCCTTATTTAGTTTAAAATAACTTTTAAATGTATTGTTCCAATTATTAGGCTTCTCTATATAATTTGGAAACCATTAAATGAGTTTCAACTTCTTTATCCATATAACCGGGTATACCTGAGCATAGATGCTACAGACATCACGTTGCCATTGGTGCCCATAAGCCTTGGTATGCCCACAGGGCATATAATTAAGAGTCACAAAAGCATCTGACTGGCATCCCACTCTACCCCCGACTCAGATCCAAAGTATCCTCTCCCAGGTACTGTCCCCTGTCACCATCCTTGGCCAAACTGAGAATTTATCCCAGGTTGTTGAAATTAATTTTGATTTTGATTCTAGTCAGAATTTTAAATGGTTTTTTAAGAAGTGTGTCAATCTCACCTATAAGATACTAAACAGCATCACTTATTTTTGTCTTAATCTGTCACTATTTTATGAATTATTTTTAAAGAAACTACAGATTACTTCTTAAAGAAAGATCATAAGTGGCACTATAATAACATTCAGTTGATAGAAATTTATGTAGAAGCCTGCATTAATAATTTTTCCTGCTGCTTTCTAAAGTTGGCTTTTAGTTTTAGGTTGAGGTGGACTTTAATTCAGCATCACCTCATTTGATGATTTATTTACTAATTTATTTCTATCACAAATGGAATCAGAAATGAAGTGAAGGCAAAAAATCTTTGCCACAAATTCATTTATATTTGCATGAGTATTACCAGGCTACCTGCGGATGCAATGAAGCCCTATACCTGTGCCTGAAATCAGGAGCACAGGACACTGGGAGTCTGTCTCAGCGCAGTAACTGCTACATGGTACACTCCACATGGTATCCTCTCCACCCCAGCCCTCCTCATCCTTTGCCCCCCTCCACACCTCACCCTCTCCACACTGTATTATCTCCCACTGCAAGCAACGCAGAGGACACAGAGGTGCAGCTGAAGTGAAGGTAGGCCAGTTCTTTTCCAATTCACTCATATGAAAATGTGTTAAATCCTGTTAAACACACCGACTTAAACTGAAACGATGATGTCAGTAAATTTGTTGTTGTCATCTGATGCCCACACAGATCTCAGCACATGTTTTGGGAAAGGCTGCAGTGTTCAAGGAGTACTAGAAATGTTCTTTCTGAGTGGACTGGCCATGATAAGCCAAAGAATATTATAGCCGATACGGATAAATCATGGTTTTCCCACTGCGCAGTTGCCTGGTGGAGATTATTCCAGCCACAAAAATAATCCTGCCTCAAGGATTTTAGGAAGCAACCACCTCCTGCCTAAAGAACTACACTGCATTGTTTACTTGCCAGCTAGAAACCAGACATGAGCCGTGCAGGGAAGTTCCCTTTGAACGGCTTGAATTGTTGTCACTAGAGGGTGCTAAATGCCCCTCAAAAAGGCCTTCAGAGAGAACTAGTGTGTCTAATTCTTGATTTAAATTCCCTGAATTGACATTATTTTACAAAGTGGTCTCATTTTTTACTTGTTAAAATTAAGATCTAACATTTATAATGCAGAAATGGTGGTTTTTTTTGAAAAATTTGAATTGTTCATTATTATAGAACATAAAGAAATACACGTTTTAGGAGCAAAGATGAATTACACAGATCTGAATGTAAGATTAAAGGCATAAATCTGGGGGACTGAGATTTGACCATGGAAATTGTATAATTGTTTTATGCCACTGTTAGTGATTTTAAAGCCTGAAAAATTTTCCACTTTACAATAATTTTAGATTGTTCAATATGTTCCCAAATGTGAGTTGCATCAAATTCAGTAAATTTAGAGCATGTTTGTTTTCTCTGTACACAATACTGACGTCAGTGCTAGTGCCTGCCTAAACTCAGACATGAGTAGATCCTTTTCCAGAACTAAGTGTTACAGGAGGAATATGGATTATACTATAATATATCAGATGTGCCAAAAACGTCACGGTCCCTTCCTTTCTCAAAAAAAACCGTGTAGTATTTTGGAATATGCATGGAGTATAGCACTTCTAAAAATGGTACTTTACGTATACATGAAGTAAAATAGGCCTTAAAGCTTAATATACAGATTTTCTTGAAAATAATCTTATTATACATTTACACTGACTTTTTGGTCATCCAAACATTATACACTTCAGCAAAAAGAAATATAACCGATTTTGCAACTTTCTGTCTTTGCTTGTACTTAAAAATATCTGCAGTATTTCCTTTTCTCTCCCCTTCCACTTTGGTTCATATACCAAGGAATTGTGAGGTCAATGGGTGACAGTTGTTTATTTGTGTTCACGGCTGTCGGGCGGGGCTGGGTGTGGGTAAGGCTCTGACCGACATCTGAAGAGGCTTCACCCACTGTGGTTTAGGATACATTTTCCCCTCGCTCTGCCAGTAGAACAGGGAGGCTCGTTTTCAATGTATTCTACAGAAGGATAATTAAAGCAGTGTTTCATCTACTCGTCTGCTATTTTTAAAGGGAAACAAACATACCCTTTGCATGTGAGAGGCATCGCAAACTAGATGGGAGGAGGCCTGGACCCTGTAACAGTCGTACATTCCAGTTCCAGCTTCGCTGGGGTGCAACTGCAGATAAAAGACGCTGGCTCAAGAAAAAGCGACCCTGGGCTCTGCATTGCCAGCATGCACAATACGAATTGCTAATGATGAGCTGGCTTAGGTAGGAACTGAGGACCGTGAGTGCAGGGCTAACCTCTGCTTCACAAGAGGGGTCCACTGGCGCGTGCTGGAGGCGGGGAGCCTTCGTGATATTTCTCCGAAGGGAAGAGTCCATGCAGCATCCTGATAACAGGGACCTTGGCTTCATCCCCAACTGCTCGGTGACCCCAATGCGTCATTTAATTCATGTGTGCCAATTTTCCTTTTTCAATCAACCAGTAACTTTGCAGGTTTGTTCAAAGAAGAAATTAAAATGCATTGGAGATGGAAGACAGCCATCTTCCTGGAGCCCCAGTGCTGACACTGGGAGGGGAGCCCCAGGATTCCCTCATGACTGGGTCAGTGATGGCCCTCAGCAAGCACTTACTGAATGAGTGAATGAATGAATGAATGAATGAATGAAGCTGGCCACAGAGCCCAGGAGTATCAGGGGAGGGCAATACTGGCTGTGTCAGTGGCTAGTCCAAGAGAGCCCTTCAAGAGCCCAGAGTTTGATTTGAACTTGGGACTCCCCTGGGATGGGTGAGGTTCTCTCAACAGCAGTTGACAGGAGGGCACTGGGACAGGCCCGGCCAGTTTCAGTCCAACCAGCTGTGGCTCCTCTGAAGGGATGTGGCCAGGCCCAGCTGCGGCCAAAGCACCAGCCAGTCCCTCAGTTCTGAACAGAACGTGCCCAGCATCAGTGCCTTCATTTGTTTTTAAACTGCCTGCTGACCATCCACAAAGTTAAGATGACAGCTGGGACTTAAGTTGTGAGGAACCAATGGCTCCCCATCACTCTCTCACACACACACGCACATGCACACACACAGACACACACAGACACACACACACACGCACATGCACACACACAGAGACACAGAGACACACAGACACACGTGCACATGCACACACACAGAGACACACACACACACATGCACACACACAGAGACACACAGACACACACATGCACGTACACATATGCACACAGACACATGCACATATACACATACACACATACAAACACACACAGACACATACACAGAAGCACATAGACACACATACAGACACACACATGCATGCATACAGACCCACATACACATACACACAGACACACACATACACAGACACGCACATGTGAAACACACACACAAAGACACACACACACACATACACACAGGCACAAAGACAGACAAACACACAGACACACATAAACACACATATATACACAGACACACACATACACTGACACACACATACATGCACACACATACACACACAGACACAAAGACAGACACACATACACATAGACGTATGCACACAGACACACAGAAGCACACAAACACAGACACACATACACACAGGCACACAGAAGCACACACACACATACACACACATGCAGACACACACATACACACAAAGACAGACACATATAAACACACATATACACACATGCACACACATATATACACACAGACACACAGGCAAACACAGACACACAATGGATGGTATTGTCATCTATGAACAGATGAGAGAGAGAGACAGAGCAGGAGGTCATCTTCTCCCCACCCCTCTTCTCCCCACTGTCACCACCTCTCTCCCAAGTCTAGCTGCAGGCCCTGTGAGCTGTGGAAGTGGCTTTTTTGAGCTGTCTCCTTAGATTGAGTCATTGGGAAGTGAGGAAGGTAAAATTTCTCTAAGAAGCCTCCCAAATCTGTATCTTATGGGATTTCCATCTCAATAATTGAGCTAATAGTACCTGTAAGCAAGTGGATAGTCAATAAAAAAAAAAAAATACCGGCTGTAAGAACGAACGAATGAATGAGTGGATGAGTGGATGAGTATACATCCTCTGTTTTGCTGGTATCATGATGATTTTACAGCAGATTTATCTGGATTTCAATATAAAATAAGAGCTCCCATTTGTATACAACTTAGTCCTTGTAATTTTCCAAAGTAACTCTGATTAAAATTATTTCCAGCCAAACTATTTAGGCAACTGGGTTGGTTTCACATGTACTTATTAGAAACTATTAGAATGGTATATTGATTGCATTTCTAGACATTTGCCATATCACCATGGCAACTGTATTTCCCAAGATGGCCCAGTAGGATTTCCCGTCATGCATAACCTTCTATAAAGTGACATTGACTTTGCTTCCATCAGAAAGTGAGGTCCACGTTCCCACTCCTTGAATCTGAGTTGGGCTGTGACTACAGCAGAAGTTCAGCTACGTGGCTTCCCAGGCTACCTTGGAAAAGTGGTAGAGCTTCCACCTGAACAGAGCTTCCACCTGATTTTCTTGGGAACAGCCACTCTTAAACCTCAGCCACCATACGGGGAGAAAGCCCAAGCCATGTGACGAGGCCATTTGTAGGTGTTCCGGGCATCAGTCCCAGCCCACAGCCAGCATCAACCCCCAGAGGTATAAATGAAGAAACCAAGATCACTCCAGCCCCAACCGGCACTTGACTGCAAACCTATAAGAGACTCCAAGCAAATAATATCTATCTCAGTGCAATCAAGCCCTGGAACCATGAGAGATTCTAAATAATAAAGTGATCATTGTGATTTTAAGCCACTGAGTCCTGGAGTGAGTTGTTATATAGCGACCGGGCATCAGCATACCATCAGAAGATTCCTTACTCAAGAAGAAACTTTTGCAATGTTGCTACAGCAGAAAATATTCCTTCTGTATGATCATTCATCCATTCATCAATCTTGATTGGCATTGGCTATGTGCTAAGCATTGTCAGTCACTGGAGGTGCAGAAAAGAAGCGAAGCAGTATTCAGCCTAACAAACAACTTGCATATTGGATAGAGAGAAAAATATGCCAAAATTACAACAGTATTTTGACCCAACAGAAAGGACATAAGAAGGGAACATCAACAGTTCCTTCCTATTCTTTTCCACCCTTTTTCTTTCTGGGCCCATCAAATGTAGAGGTGCCTGAGGGTCACTTTGCCCAATGAGAGTAGATACCCTGCTCTCCCATCCCTAACTTTGGTCTTCACTCTATGCCCGATACCAGCAGCTCCCTAGCCTCCTCCATGCTGTTGGCACCCCATTCCCATTCTCTGGAAACATCTCTGCCCATCAACCTCAGATTACTTTCCCAAGGAGATGTGGGAAAACTTCAATTTTCCCTTCTGTGACTTGCAGAGAAATAGGGGTGGTAAATGAGAAGCAGAGGGAGAGGGTGGGGATTCATTACCTTGAGTTACTAAAGAGAAAAGCTCTAGTGTTTAGAAGGTGCTGTTATTATTTTCTCTGAAACATTAGCTCCTAGAAATCAGGGGCTCTGTCCCTAGCATGGTCTCTAAGGCTGCCAGGACGCCCCGGGGGCTTCCCTCAGTCAATTTTGACTCTAATGAGAGCCATCTGGAAGGCTGCAATGGTGGGCCTCGCTGATCACTGGAGGGGCCTTCGCTGTGGGCACAGGGACATGCACAGGTTCACAGAGTGTGTCTCCATTTCTGGGAACCATAGTCCTGTGTGCTCCCTCCCCAAGGAAAGCAGGAGAAAGAAAACCCACAGTCCTGAGTGGGATTCTCCCCAAACATCTAAAAAGCTTCTTTAAAGAAGTCAGGTTATCATAATTAAACTCACATATGGAATGCCTGTAGACAACATGTTGCTCTTCCAATCCCAGGGAGCTAGGGCACCCAAAGCTCACCTCACCTCCCAGATGGAGCTAGGATTTGAGATACTGGATTCCACATTACTTAAAGCTGTTCGAGCTTTTCATCAGGAATGGAAAGCATTAATGCGTCTCACACGTCACTCTCTGTTGCATGGAATTCTTACACTGGGGAGCTCTTTTTATTTTACTATTTTTCTTTAACAGCCAGAACACTGAGAAGTTTGCAAAGAAATTTTTCAACTGCCTTTAGTGACCCTTAACTCAAGAGATTTTGCCTGATCAGTAAATTGGAGTTGAAAATATTTCTGCACTTTTGGAGTGGGGAGCTTTTTGTCTTTAAAAGAGTGGAACGACACTAACAATAGGGCTATACATACCTTGTGCTTCTTTGTCAGTTACTGCAAACCAAAACCAGATGTGAAGTATCAGCGGCTACCTCGTAGTGACCCATGGAAGTTGAGGCTAATCCATATCATTCTTAATAACTCAAAACTGCCACCTTTTAACCACCTAATTTTTTTCTCACTTACAAATGCAAAAAAAGGAATTGACAGTACACATTGAAATCCATTTTCCCCTGGCCACTTACAGATTTTCTCCTATAAGAGCCGGGAATAAAAGGTCACTCCATTAAATCAAGCAGCCATCATCTGAATATGCTTTAGTTTAGGTGATCATCACCTTTAACAAACCAAGATCTGGAAGGAAGATTTCTGATCTTTAACAAACCAAGATTTGAAAACTAGATATTCCTGTCATGACCTTTTCCCAACATTCAGTATGTAAGGGATTCACTGGATTATTAGACTGCTTGTAAATGTAAGAAAACATAGAAGGTTTAGTGTGAAAAAGTTAGCAAACCTAACAAATGTTTCCCCAACATTGAAACTCCCTGAATTTTCAATAACTTTCCTGAATTTAAAGGTAATGAATATAAATGAAGAACAAAATCAATAGATATAGGAATGATTCATAACCTCCCAAATGAATAAATCAATCACTCTGCCCTACATTTGAACATTCAATCAATATTTTGTCCATTTACTAAATTTAAGAGGAACGACTTTAACATAAAACTAAATATGAAATTATTTCCAACATTGGATATTGTGTTTTACCTTAGAGCAGGCACAAAGTGGAATACCTATGGGTACAAAGCTAGGCATTGATTGATTTTTAATACCTACAAATACAGCAATTACACTGTCATGCTACACATGAGACTTCCTATTCCTACACTGAAATTAGACTGTACATATGTAGAGATAAAAGATAAGACACAATCATATAATATTTCTTCAAATCTAAGACTTTGGATGGTAAGATGTAAAGCACATCATGATTTAAAGTATCACTAGGAAAGAAAAAACAATTCTGCCAATGAAAATTCACCATAATACTTTCTAATCAATCAATTTAAAGACACATCCCAATTTTTGAGCAAGAATAAATGTGTTAAAATTAACACAAATTGGTACACTTGTGATACAATAAATCATAAAAGCACTAAAATGTCACTGCAATAGACCACAGGGCTTCTCAACCTTGGCAGCATCGACATTTTGGGTTGGTTAATTATCTGTTGTGGGGGCTGCCCTGTGCATGGCAGGATGTTTGCTAGCATTCCTGGCCTCTACCCACTAGATGCCAGTAACACCTCGCAGACTCCAATTATGACAACCAAAACTGTCTTTAGACATGGCCAAGTGTCCCTGAAGGTGCAACCAAAAACTCTCCCAGTTGAGAACCACTGGAATAGAGCAATTCAGTTTTATCAGCCTTGTAATATAATTGTGTGTGTACAGTGTGTGCATGACAGACTGTCAGCCAAATGGAAGGTATATTGTCAGATGGGATATATTGACCTGAAAAAATCACATAAACCAACAGCTGGTACATATACAAGAGTGTATCCTGCTCAACCTAACCCACACAATGCAAAAGAACCTGGATGACCACGAGTCACCATCACAGGAGTTTACTATCCATAAGTGTAAACCATCCAAGAAAAGTGAAAACAGATTAAAGAAAATAAAAATAAATAAACCACCACACAATATTCGGGCCTAGCCAGATAACAACAATGAAAAAATGTAATATTTTGCAGCCTTGGCAAGAATGTGGAGGAAAAAGCACTGACATTTGTGTATAATGGGAATAAAATAATTTATCCTTTGACTCCGCGATTGATATTCTAGAAATCTATTTTTTAGAAATACTCACAATAGACAGTTATAAGTACAAAGGATGTCTGCTATTACACTGCTCAGTAACAGTAAAATATGAAAATAAACTGTATGTCTTTCAATCAGATATTGGATAATTATACTACACAGTATTAAGAATGAGATAGATATTAATGTACTGCATAGAAAATATTCAAAGTATAATAAGTTTTAGAAAATTATCACATATGTATATTAGTATATGCAGAGAAAACATCTTAAAATACAAATTTCAGTTTTGAGGTTTGGATCATGGAGTAACTGCCCTCTTTTCAAGTCAAACAGTTCAGAAAATTTGGGATAAAACAAGTGTGTGCTACCTTTGTAATCAGATAAAGCATTTTAAAATAATTCACATTATAACATAGAAATACTGAAATGCCAAGAAAATTTAAATATATTAATTAAAACCTACAGGCCGGGCGCGGTGGTTCACGCCTGTAATCCCAGAACTTTGGGAGGCTGAGGCAGGCGGATCATGAGGTCAGGAGATCGAGACCATCCTGGGCAACATGGTGAAACCCCATCTCTACTAAAAATACAAAAATTAGCTGGGTATGGTGGCGTGTGCCTGTAATCCCAGCTACTCAGGAGGCTGAGGCAGGAGAATCGCTTGAACCAGGGAGTCGGAGGGTGCAGTGAGCCGAGATCATGCCACTGCACTCGAGCCTGACAACAGAGTAAGACTCCATCTCAAAAACAAACAAACAAAAAAAACTTTTAATAAGCTACCAATTAGACTTTATAGAATACATAAATATATTAATATAGCTACAAAGAGGTTGAAGCTTATTCATTGAGACAAGAGTATTTATTGAGCATCGACTTTATTAAATACACTGTTAGTAAGATAACAAGTGAAACTTGTTAAAAAAAAAAAAGAAACTAGGACAAAAGAAATTTGAGTTGAGTTCCCCAAAAATAGGGACTATTCAGATTGTAGGGGAAATTGGGTAAAGGATTTGTTTCATCATGAAGGGAGCAAAGAAACTAAAGGGGAGGTTATGCTGAGAAGTGTATCAGTATGAGGAAATATCTTGACATCTACAGACAAATATTTGTTGCCAGTTCATTTTGGGCATTGAGGATTCACAAGAATAATTAAAAACACATAATATAAAATCCTTCTGATTAGAGCACATTTTATGGCACTGCATAAAGAGATGGCTGTGGGAGTCATTTATATTTTAATACTAACTTGAATGAGGCTTGGTTCCGCAAATAAAACAGAAGAGTAAATATGAAGTGGAGCACATAATAATGTTACTGTTTCTGTGGGTGAGCTTCCATAGGAAAGAGGTAAAGGCATCAATCTCAAAAAGTCAGAAAAATCCAAAGAAAGAAGAAGAAAAATAACAAATGAGAACAAAATTAAGAAAATTGTAAATAATCATACGGTAGAGAAGATAAACAAAGCCAAATCTGGTTCTCTGAAAAGATTAGTTATGTATAAGTCACTGGTGATTATAGAGAGAAAAGAGGGAAGGTTAAAATAACCAAAGTCAACAATAAAAAGGGGGCTATTATTACAGATGCTATAGATATTGGAAGGATAATAGAATATTATGATCAATTTCCTATCAATAAATGTGAAAAATTAGTTGAAATAGATAATATAATTGGAAAATATAATTTACCAAAACTGTCAAAAGAAAAAACAGAAAACCTGAGCTCCTATAATTATTAAAGACATTGATTGAAAAATCTCAGACCTCTTAAAGGACAACTCCAAAAATTTAAAAAAAAAAAAAAAAAAAGGAAAGAAAGTTCCAGGCCAAATTGATTTATCAGCAAATTCTAACATGCATTTTTTTAAAAAAATGATGCCACTCTTACATAAGCTTTTCAGATAAAAGAAAAGAAAGCTTGATACCAAAATGTAACTAGAAAATTATTTAAAAAGGAAAATTATAGGCTAATTTCATACATAAACATAGATGCAAAATCCTAAATAAAATTCTAGAAAACAAAACCCAACAGTATATATGACAATAATATATATATAGTGAACAAATTGGATTTATTTTAAGAATGAAAGCTTGTTTCAATCAAATAATCAAATTTACATTATAAAGAAAATTTATATAACTTTAAACAAAAGAAGAAAAGCACTTAGTAACATTCAATATTCATATTAAAAATTCTTAGTAAATTAGAAATAAAGAGGAAGTTTATAAATCCTACAAATTGATAAAAGGAATCTACCAAAACCTACAGTAAACCACACATTTTCATGTCAAAACTTTAAAATTTAATCTTTTGAAGCTGGGGGAAAAGACAAAGAAGCCCCACATATTACCACGTTTGTCTGAAATTGAATTGGCAGTCTTAGTTAGTAAAGAAGGCAAGGAAATGAAATGCAATGTTAAAGGTTGGGAAAAAGTAAATAAAACTTTATTTACAGATGACATCATTTTTTTACACAGAATTTCCAAGAGAATTTGGAAATAAGTCATTAGAATTAATAAATGAGTTTAAAAGTTTGCTAGATACAAGGTCAATATAGAATTTTAGCTTTATATATCAGCATAAACATCAATAGAAATCAAAATTTTTAAGTGATACTGTTTTCATTAGCATTAAAAATACCTTACAATATGGAAATAAATCTAACATAATATGTGCAGAACCTCTACACCAAAAACTACAAAATATTATTAAAAGAAGACCAAAATAAATGGATAGATATATTCATGGATTGAAAAACTTAATAATCAAAGATGAATTGTCTTCAAATTGATTAATAGATTCAATGCAGATACAATCGATATTTCAACAAAGTTTTTGTGAAACTTGAGTGATTCTCAAATATGTATGGAAATGCAGAGTCAAAAACAGACAAGACACTCTTAAAGAAGTGTGAGAAATACAAAAGATTATCAGAGACTATTAAAAACTGGAAAACCTAGAGGAAATGGATACATTTCTGAACACATACAACCTGCCAAGATTGAATCAGAAAGAAACTGAAAACCTAAACAGGCCAATAACAAGTAACAAGATTGGATAAGAAAAAAAATCTCCCAACAAAGAAAAGTCAAGGACCAGATGGTTTCACTACTGAATTCTACCAAACTTAGAAAGAAGAACTAATACCAATCCTCACCAAGCCATTCCAAAAAATTAAAGAGGAGAGAATTCTTTCTAATTCACTCTATGAGGCCAACATTACCCTCATACCAAAATCAGACAAGAACACAACAAAAAAGAAAACTACAGGCTAATATTCCTGATGAACATCACTTCAGTTCAGCACGGATACAGGCCAATATTTCTGATGAATATAAGTTTTCTAGTATTTTGTTCAGCAAAAGTTATCAACAAAATATTAGTAGGCTGAAACCAACAGCACATCAAAAAGATAATGCACCATGGTCCAGTGGGATGTATCCCAGAGATGCAAAACATACACAAATCAATAAATATGATACATCACATCAATAGAAAAAAACAAAAACCATACGATCATATCAATAAATGCAGAAAAGGCATCTGATAAAATTTAACATTGCTTCATAATAAAAGCTCTCAACAAACTAGGTACAGAAGAAATATACCCCAATATAATAAAGTCCATACATGATTAACCCACAGCTAACATTATACTGAACGGGGAAAGGCTGAAAGTCTTTCCTCTAAGAACTGGAACAAGACAAGGATTCTTATTTTTATCACTTCTATTCAATATAGGACTGGAAGTCTTAGCCAGAGCAATCAGGCAAGAGAAAGCAATAAAAGTCATCCAAACTGGAAAAAAAGTCAAATTGTCCCTCTTTGTAGACGACATGATCTTACATCTAGAAAAACCTACAGACTCCACCAAAAAACTCTTAGGTTTAATAAAAAAATTCAGTAAAGTTGCAGGATACAAAATCAACATTTAAAAAAATCAGTAGCATTTACATACCCAATAATGCACTGGCTGAGAAAGAAATCAAGAAGAAAATCCCATTTACAATAGGTATAAGGAAAAAAATATCTAGGAAAAAAATTAACCTAGGAAAAAAATTAACCAAAAAATCTCTACAAAAAAACTACAAAACACTAATGAAAGAAATGGAAAAGGACACAAACAAATGAAAAGACATTGCATGGTCATGGATCAGAAGAACTAATATTAAAATGACCATACCACCCAAATAAATCTACGGATTCAATGCAATCCCTGTTAAAATATTAATGTCATTTTTCACAAGAATAGAAAAAAACAATCCTAAAATTTGTATGCAAGCAAAAAGGAGCCTGAATAGCTAAAGGAACCCTGAACAAAAACAACAAAACTGGGAGCATCACATAACCTGACTTCAAAATATATTACAAGGCTCTAGTAACCAAAAGAGCATGATACTGGTATAAAAACAGACACATAGACCAATGGAACAGAATTGATAACCCAGAAATAAATCCACATATTCACAGCCAACTGATTTTCAACAAAGGCATCAATAACATACATTGGGAAAAAGACACCCTCTTCAATAAATGGTGCTGGAATAATTGGATATCCATACGCAAAAGAATTAAACTGGACCTCTACCTCTTGCCATATATAAAAATCAACTCAAGGTAGATGAAAGACTTAAACTTAAGACCCCAAATTATAAAACGATTAAAAGAAAACAGAGAAAACATTTCAAGACATTGATCTAAGCGAAGATTTAATGGCTAAGACCTCAAAAGCACAGGCAACAAAAAATAGACAAATGAGACTATATTAAACTAAAACACTTCTGCACAGCAAAGGAAACAAAACAACCAGCAGAATGAAGAGACAACCTGTTGAATGGGATAAAATATTTGTAAACTGTTCATCTAGTAAGAGAAAATCCAGAATATACACAAAACTCAAACAACTCAACAATTAAAAAAAAAACTTTTACAAAGTGGGCAAAGAACATCAATAGACATTCCTCAAAAGAAGACACAGAAATGGCCATCGAGCATATGAAAAAAAAATACTCAATATCACTAATCATCAGGGAAATGCAAATCAAAACCACAATGAGATATCATCATACCCTAATTAGAATGGCAATTATTAAAAAGACAAAAAATAACAGATGCTGGCCAGAATGAAGAGAAAAGGGAACTCTTCTACACTGTGAATGGGAATGTAAATTAGTACAGCCGCTATAGAAAACAGTAGAGATTTCTCAAAAAACTAAGCATAAGACTTCAATATAATCCAGATATCTCACTACTGGGTATTTATCTAATGAAAAAGAAATCAGTATATCAAAAAGATACTTGCACCCCCATGTTTACTGCAGCACTATTTACAATAGCAAAGACATGAAATCAACCTAAATGTCCATCCACAGATGAAACGGTAAACAAAATGTGGTACATATACACAATGGAATACTATTTGGCCATAAAAATAAGGAAATCATGTCACTTGCAGCAACATGGATGGAACTGGAGGTCATTATGTCAAGTAAAATAAGCCAAGCACAAAGGACAAATACCACATGTTCTCACTCCTGTGTAGGAGCTAAAAATGTTAATGTCATGGAGATAGAGAGTGGAATGATGGTTACCAGAGGCTGAGCAGAGAGTGGGAGTGGGGATGAAGAGAGTTTGGATAATGGGTACAAACATACAGTTAGATAGAAGGAATAAGTTCTGATGTTGTATAGCAGAGTAGCTGACTATACTTAACAATAATGTACTGTGTGGTTCAAATCAGCTAGAAAAGAGTACTTGCAACGTTCCTGACACATAGAAATGAGAAATACCCAAGGTGACAGACACCCCAAAACCCTGACTTGATCATTACACATTCTATGCATGTAACAAACTATCACATGTACCGCATAACTATGTGTGTGTGTGTATCTACCTATCTATCTATCTATCTATCTATCTGTCTATCTATCTATCTATCTATCTATCTATCTATAGTATCCATTTTTAAAAGGCAAATCTTAAAAAAAAGAGTGAGGTAGGACAACCTGCTCTACTAAACATTTTTATAAAGGCACAGCAATTAGGTCAGAATGGTGTTCATGCAGGTAGAAACAATCAGACAATGGAAAAGAAAGGAAAGTTCAGAAACAGATTCACACATATATGGACACACTTGATTTTTGACAAAGGTGGCAGCTGATTTTTTTTTACAAAGGGGCAGAGTAGTTAAAAAAGGGAGAAACCGTTGGTAAATGATGCTGGAAAATGAGAAATCCACATAAGAAACAGAAACTTGGGAAGTAACTCATAACATCACAGAAATTGATGTCAGACAAACTGTAAATCTAAATACGACAGGCAAAAACTATGCAGCTTCTGGAACATAATATAGAAAACTATATTCCCAACTTGGGAAGGGAAAGATTTTATAAACAAGGCACAGAAACACTAAGAGTAAAGGAAAGACTAATAAATTGAACTGCATTAAAAGAAGAAAAAAATTAGGAACTTAAATTTTCATCAAAAGACACTATTAAGAGAATCAAAAGGCAATGCATGGAGTGGAAGATGGTATCTTTAACACATCTAATCTACTATTCATATCCAGAATATGTAAAGAACCCCCATCAATCAATAAGAATACACACAAGTCAGAATACACACAAGGAAAAACAGGGAAGAAACTGCACAGGCAGTCATAAAAGAGGATATCCAACTGCTCATTAAATATATTAAAAGGTCTTCTACTTCATTAGTAAAGCAGGAAGTACAAATTAAAACCTGAATGGAATAACACCACAGATACATCAGAATGTCTAAAACAAAGACTAACAATTTTGGTGAAGATGTGGAGCAATAAGAACTCTCACACACAGCTAGAGTTTAGAAAACATCCTTATTTATCCATCAGGGCTGTAATAAGAGGCATATAGCATATTCAAATAGGTAAGTGAACAAAATTTAATGAAATAATTTACAACGGTAAAGGTAGAATTTAGTAAAAACCAAAGGGTGAGGAAGTCCCCCAGGCTAGCAAGAACAGGAAGCCATTACTACCCTCAGGCCTACAAGGGCAAGGGAGGTAGCAGTCACGCAGGAGCAGTAGCTGTGAACACAGGAGAGGATAAACAATAGGAGCTGTGGCCTTCCATGGAGGGAAAAAGTCACTGCTAACCCATGATCAAAGAGAGAAAGCTGGAGAAAAAACTCCCCAAGCTCTCTCCTCCTACTCTCAGGCTTCCTTGTGGTGACTCTCATTTGCTGAACCCAACAGAAGGCAGCGGACAAAGGAGCCCATTTGATGTAGTCGACAGAAGTCAAACTCCCAGGACAAGAAGAGCAGAGAAGGATGGAGAATGAATTAGAGAAGTAAACAAAGAAAGTCGGCACATCTACTCTCATCAAAGACTGTGTAATTCCACTATTTAATACGTGTACAATAGAGATGTGTGTATATGTGCACCAGAAGTCACCTACAAGAATGTCCACTCCAGTATTATTCTCTCAGTTAAATGCTATATCTGGCTGCACAACTAAATTAGGACTGAGACCCTAACCACACATGTAGAAGCAGGGAGAAAGATGCAGTTGAGAAGCCCTTTGCCATCTGATTAGCTTCCAAACAAGGGAAACTCAGCTTGGACACTGAAAGCATTTTGTATAAAATACTCTTTGCATGATATCCCTACCGCATCACACACACACATACAGACACACACACACATATACACACACAACGAAAACAAAAAAAAAAACTTTCAGAGTTACTTTTCTCCTCAGTTAGCAGGTCAAAACTTTTCACGTGTGAAATACTTTTGCAAGGAGGCAGATGAAATGGGAGAGAAGGGATAGCTTTGCCTTGCAATCATTTATCAATTCACTGCAAGGAAGGAACGGAGAGCTTAGATATGAAGCATTAGGAGTTCTTCCCAAGACCCTTCTTGTCCCTTGGGAAGAGCCAGGAGCTGGAGGGGGTGGCCCTCACTGAGAAATGGCATCAAATTAGAACCTGCACAACAAATAGGGACGAGCTACTTAAAGATCCAGAGAAGTAGCCCTCTAGACTGAAGGACCAGCTCCTAAAATACCATTTTTGATTTTGAACTCACAGGTTCAGGGGCATCCGAGGAACAGACACAAGCCAGGGCTGAACAATCTCATCTGTGTCCATGAGGTGGGGAAAAGCCAGATCCTACGGAGGAGTTTGAACTTAATCCCCAATATGGCAGGAAGCCACTGGGGCCAAAGATGAATTAGGGATTGTCTGATCTCCTTGACACGTTCTGAAGGTTTTGTGTACAGAAAAGGTTTGTCAACTTGCACAAAGGAAAGCTGGGATAACCAAGCTAAGATGCTACTGCATCATTCTAGGGGAGGGGTGATGGACCAGGAGTTTCTGCAGGAAGAGCTGTCAGGACTGGTGACAGACTGGAGGTAGAGAGAACGAAAAAAGAAGAATCAGAGATGATTTGTGGTTTGTGGTTATTGTGTAATGTTAAGGCTTAACAACCTGCGAAAATAGTGTTTCTACTTTACAGAGAAGAAGACTTGAAGAATACAAGATTGGGGAGGGCAGACTGGGATTCGTACTTTATGTCAGAGGTGCTCATAGATATACATGTTGAGATATCAGTTGGGAGCTGGATATATCAGGATTCGAGACTGGGAATCACCAGTTTATAGAATGGTTTTTAAGCCATGTGATTGGATCTCATTTCTTAGTGGGGAAAAGTGAGGTAACAAATAAAAGCCAAGATTAAAGCTGAGCCTTCAGCCCGCCCATCACTTAGAAGCCCAGCAGGGACAGAAGAGCCAGCCGACAGCACAGAGTCGAGGGGGAGGATTTCCAGGCTTCAGTGAGTGTGCATCAGAGATTCATGGACACAACTTAAAGTGAGACCAGCCACATAGTTCCCTTCATTTTCTCAAGCAACATTCAGCAACTCAAAGTGCAGCTACTACATACGGAGCCAAGCCCTGGTCCAGCTGTCACAAAACCTTACTAGATATGTCTGTTATTAGCTACATTTTATAGCTAAAGGTAGGCAGGCACAGAGAAGTTAAGTCTCTTGCCCACAGTCACAGCAAGCAAACAGACCTCAGACCAAAGTCTTTCTAACTCCTTATTTTACATCTAAAACACTATGTGACGCCACCTCCAAAAAATGTGGAGGTTACTCTAGGACAAAAGCTCATGAAAAGAAACAAACAAAGAGAGAAGCATAGAGCTTAAATTTAGAACAATATTCAGGGTGATTGGGAAAGATAGCCTCCATACAAACATAATCAGTTCATCACCATGTGAATAAAATGAGAGTAACCTGGTACAAGTGAAGTTCATTGAATTTGCTTGCAAAAAAACACAATTCAAGTGCGGAAGTTTGGAAACTAAAATAGTAATCAGCTTAAGAAATTTTCAGGCCAACTTAGACACAATGGTGACAAAGCTTCCCTGAGGAGACAGGAACTATACTACTTGCAACTCTAACTGAATGGACTTAACTTAGCAATTAAGATCACCGTAAGTTTGATCAGATAAGTATTAAAGGGTGTCTTGGGTACATTTGCAGATTCAGACACTCTTAGTTGTGAAATTCTTCACCAAAAATTTGCAACTTATGGCTTGCACATTAAAAACATGATATGAATGAAATTCAGATATCTCTTGGTAAATTTTATAATTATTCCTCCCATCAGCTAAAGTTCTCAGTATGAAGGGTTATAACTGATGTTATATACAATGACTACAAGCTGTATCATACAAAAATTGAGAATTTGCTATTATAGAAAGAATTGCTTTAATCTAAACCTAAAGTAGCATCAATAATTTTTCATAAGTGGTCCCCTTCCTATGAATAAGCCCCCAGGAAAAATAAATTGCTTTTAAGAAATGCTATAAGTAAGCTGTTTCATATATAAGTTTTGAGAAGATCTGGCTACTTAAATGACAAGATATAAAATGAGATTTGTACTTTTTCTCAAATGTAAGAAAAAAAGATTTACTTCTGAAATAATGGTCTTTATAAAATATGCATTTTTGTTCCTTTTTCTTATCACATCTATAAATTTACTAATAAAAGGTTCTATCTTGATTTACTAACATTTGAAAAGATTGGTTATATTGGTATTGCAAGAAGAGGATACCATAAATTAAAAATCCATATATTAACCATATTCTCTTATTTGCAATATGACAAATGATTGTGTAAAGTTATAATCAATAAAAGCTATTTGAAAGTCATAAAATGGATACTGCCATAACTGCTTTCCTAGCAAGGTTAAAACACTTTAACTATTTTTAATCAACTTACAGTGTAGTAGATCAAGCATATCTAAATATTTTATTTTAATGAAGCAAATATATTTATGCTGTTTCCTATTACAGTATGAAAGTTTGGTTCAAAATATTTCCAAGGTATTTAACACAGTTCAATAGAGGTCCTGTCTCATAAATCAATTTCAGATTAGATAAAAGGAAAAAGCAAATTCTTGTTTACTTCAGAATTTTTCAAGCCAGTTCCAAAGACAGAGTTGTTACTCTCATGTGAATTTTCAGTAGAAAGCTGAACAACAACGTTGCTCTGACAATCTTTTTAAATACCATATGATGGAGACAGAATAACAAAAACAAAGTAGGTATAAGCTGTATGAAATTATTTCTCTTGGACATAAAATATATTCGGGGAAGAAATGCATTGTTCCATATGGACTAGGGTAGCTATTTCTCAAAGTGGGAGCAACTCAGACTCTGAAAAATGGTTTCTCAAAGGAGGCATTGTGTCTGGGTGAGGCCAGTTTTCCACTCAAAATCATTTGATTAAATGCCATTGGATTGAATGCTTCCAGGTTTGCTCTCTGAAATATGCCCTATCATTCTTAAAAAACACACTTAGGTAGCAAAAAGAGCACACTAAAAATAACGTGGGTTAATGTTTCTATCCTGCCCATGTTTTCTAAGTAGCCCCTGCCAGAGCTTTCGACTTTTTTAAATGAACCATCAAACAATTGGTTGTCTATCACAAATAAGCCATCTATTTTGTTATTCCTGTAACTTTTCATAGAATCCAGAAAGTAACATTCTTGTTGACATATCTTATATAACAGCAAGTCCATTTTTTAAATGAGCATTCCAATGAGTATTCATCACCAACATCTCCCCGAAAAATATTTAGAAAAAACAGACTAAATCCTTTATCCAAAGTCAGTGAGTAAGAGGCGGGGCCAGGGTTGGATAAAAATCTCTTTGGCCAGGAAGCCGGTGGTCACCCTGATCTACTTCTCTAAGCTCCCACCCCTGATGAATGTTCAATATCTGAGTCTCACCCCACTCATTATTGTAATTCTCTGTAAAACCCTAGTTACCCACACGGAATTCTCATCTACATCTAGCCCAATTTGCTACTGGATTTCAATGTTATTTCATATGAAAACAATCACTAACAGAAAGAAACTGCATCTGGTTTCGAAAACATAATTTGAAAGGAATTCATTCTGAAGGCTGCAAAAGCCCAGTGATGGCCCATCGGTACCCTGAATGGGCTTCTCGGGTGCCTCCACTCTCCTCTGTATGCCTCCATCCATCTCAAAATACATGTCTGGCTCTTCCTGCTCATAAACAGAAACAGAGAGTTCCGGGATCCAAAGGCAAGACTGCGATTTAAGAGACACTTTGTTTTTGTAGGTGTTCAAGGATTTGGAATCAAAGCAGCAGAATTATTAAAATTAATCCAATTTTCTTGCATTTATTTTGTTAGTTCATACCTCTAAAAGATATATTTTGGAAGGCACCCTTCAACCCACCCATCTACAAATCAAAGCTTTCTTTGGAATCCCTGAGACCAAACCCAAGCTAGACAGTGACACACTGCCAGCTCCAGAGCCCTGCCCACCTGGAAGGGGTATGGAATGCACTATTTGACTTGAGCTCACATTTAATTACAGTGTCAAAAATCAAACTTAAATTGCTTTAATCAGCTGCCAACACTATGA
Source organism: Pongo pygmaeus (assembly GCF_028885625.2). Classification (NCBI taxonomy): domain Eukaryota; kingdom Metazoa; phylum Chordata; class Mammalia; order Primates; family Hominidae; genus Pongo; species Pongo pygmaeus. The sequence continues at coordinate 51,423,995 of NC_072395.2, forward strand.
GCCTTTCTGGCTTGAATTTCTATAAACAAAGAATAAATTCAAATATGTCACAAAGTGGCAGCAACTTGTTGACCACTGGACTAGGAATCGTTATGCAACCATGGCTCACTGTGGAAAAAGTCTACATCTTCCTATATGTGACTCTTTTCTGATCTTTTCGGACTATTAGTCAACAGAATCATCATAAAGCTAAATTATCTATCTGCACTGAAATTACTTAGCCTCAGACATCCAAACCAGTAGCTGTTCACCAATAAAACCTGAATAAAGCTGTTGCTGACTTTCCCTGCTTCAATTTAGAGTATTTTTGGAAACATCATTGCATGTTTAAAATATAATAAGCAAAAGGACCTTTGGTAATTAAACATTCTGTAATTTAAAACTCCAAAAGACAGGAGCAGTGATAAGACATTAGATTTTCTTTACTGGGGTGAAAAAGACAGAAAGTGGTTAGCTGTTTAAAAAAAAGAAAGAAAGAAAAAAACGCAAGGATTTTTAGAGCCAGAAACAGTAACAGTGTCCTTTATTCTGGAAAGGTTTAAAAGCCTGTAAGCAGAGATCACCCAGTTCATCCCGAGTATTGGTGGGCAAATAACTTCTGAAATGCTCTTGAAAGAGAATTCTGCAGCCTCCTCTGTATGAAATGCTTCCTAAAGCAAACACAAAAGTGGGCAAAACACAAGAGCTCATGTTAATTCCAAACAAAGAGACCAACAGTTGCAAATTAAGAGTCCATCTTAGAAGCGGGTGCTGCTTCCACATCAAGCAACTATTGGAAAGAGTAGGGGTAGATGCAGAATTAAGATCATTTGTGATTACAGAAAGAGACCAGAAAATTAATTTTTAAAACTAAAAGAGAAATTTATTTCAGATAATCCAAGGAAATGAGTAGAGCCAACCTAACAGGATTCTCAAGCCTCCCTACTGGTGTGGTGTGAAGATCACACGTGGTGTAGCTGACACCCCTCACATCTTCCCCGGGCCCCTCCTGCCACCTCTTTTTGGCATTCACCCTCTCTCGGGTTCTGTATCCCTGCCCATGTTCTCCATGAAAGGCCACGTTAATGCCCATGGTCTTTCCTGCCTCTAACAGACGATGCCTTCCACAGTCACTTAAGCTTTAACCCTCTTCTGGATTCGGACCTGTACATCCAAAAGCCTGCCAGACATCTCTTCCAGATGCTCTCAGGGCACGTGACCAGAAGCACGTGCAAAGCTCTCCTGAGCCTCAGTGCTTTCCCTCCAACACTTCTTCCACCCTCTCGGTTACCGAGCCAAGACACAGAGTTGCTTGTGAGTCATTTCTCTACCTCATCCCCCACCCAACCTTCCTGCGAGATCCTGCTCACCTTACCTCCTAAATGCTGTTACGTGACTTCAACCACGTCAGCTTTTTATGGGGGAGGAGAGGCACCTGCATATCAGTGGGAGCACCAACCTCTAGACATCTCCTGCCAAGTTACTGCAATGGGCAGAAAAGAGGAAGAAAGCAAGCCCAAGTCGCAAAGTCTTTGCCAGTCCTTCTACCAACCACACCTTTGGTGGAGATGTGGGTCTGTGGAAACGCAGAGATGGACTGAAAGCCAAATGGGCCAATGAGAGATCTGAACAAAACATTAAGCTTGTTTTTCTTTAAGGCAATACGATTAACGGTGGTCCATTAAGAATCCGTTTAAAAAATAATAATAATAATGCCCTTTCTGACTATTGTTGGGGAAGAATAACTCCTTTATGGGGAGTATGAATTCAAAGACATGAAATTGTAAAGGAGGCCTTCAAGAAGAGAGGGACTAAGAAATGTGATGGCGTGGTCTGTTACATGTGCAGGTGCTGTGTGTGAGGGAAGCACTGAGGACCACTGGAGGATGAGGGATGCTCTGTCCTTCTCGGGTATGGCTGAAGGACAGGGATTGACCATCAAGGAGTAAATAATCCATGAGTGGACTAAATTCTTTAGAAACAGGAACTCAAATCCAGTAGGGATTAGAATAAAAATGTAAACTCTACTTTGCACCTCTCCCTCTCTCCCCTAAGTAGTCCGTTTCTATAATTTTTATACTAAATCAATTAAATGTATCTGCTATAATATTAATCATAATTTTGTCTGAAGTAGTAACAACTGGAAACTACCTAGAAGAGTCAGAGTAGGACTGTAAGACTATATTGTAGTCTACACTATGTCACAGCGGACTGCATCATGATAGAGAACGATACTCATGATTTAACTGATAAACACATATGGCAATGAATAAAACTGTGAGTAAGACGTCTTTAATTTTAGCAAAATTATCTTCATTCTAATTTTCAAGTAAACTTACAGATTTATATATAAATGCACATAATTTAATTAAAATACATGCATATATTAACTAGAAGGCTAATCCCCCAAAATGTCCATAGATGTTATTTCTGAGTGACGAGGGTCAGGAAAGTTTTAATTTTCTTTTTACTAACTCTATTTACTAAAATGTCCACCTGGATTAACGTTATAATAAAAATGTTACTGTTTAAAATGAATAAAATACACAGGTATGAAGGTATTATTAGAACATACGAAAGTACAAAACCAAGCAGTAAAAGGAGGAAATTATATTAAGAATTGAAAAAAGTATGTTGAGAATTCTGTCTAAGAAAAGCTGTAGCAATTAAGAAAAATCCCAGTTCTGGAAGTAATGGGAGAAAGATGATGACTTCCAGAGCCTTCACCATCTACTAAGATGTCCACCAATTTCTAAGAAGGGATTGAATATGTCTGCATCCTCAGATCTCAGAGTAATTTTCCACGACGCATACTGAGCACCATAATGAGTGAAGTCTCTGAGATGACCTCTATGACCTCTCTAAAACAATCACAGGCACTGCAAACATGGCCTGTCCCACACTGGCCCTTGGTGAAATTCAAGGGCATAATATTAGACTGAAACAGTGAGAAGAAGATTCGACATGGAGCGTGGCAAGAATGTGTTCTAGTCCTTGAAGGCCAGCACTATTCCAAATGTGGTCTCAGACCAGCAGCCTCAGCTGCAGCTGGGGGCTTGGAAATGGAAATGTTTATGTGCTACCTCCTGGACCTATGGAATCAGAATCTCTGAGGTGGACCAGGAATCTGTGTTTTTAAAACCCTGTGGTTGGTAACTTCCTGCTGGCTGAGGACAGAGAGAATGCTTAGTGAACGCTGAGGAATGACGGGTTAAACAATCCCTGAATGATTCCTGAGTGGATCAATTTCTCAGCCAGAGTTTTGACCGCAGCTGAAGATGAACAGGGCTGTGACCACCAGGAAGGGTCTGAAGAGGAAGCGTTGATTGCAGTTTTCTGCCTCTGATCCTCATGCATGGAGCCCCACCCCCAACTCTCTTACACTGACGCCAGAGAAAAAGCTGGAATTCTCCAGGAGAGCAGGACCTGTTAAACAGCAAAGGGCAACCCAAAATTGTATGAGCGGCCTTGCCCTGAGAAGCTTTGAAGCCAGAGGTTACTGAACAACTACCCTGGTAAAACCCTAACATGACAATGATAACATGTGACTGTATGTGGCTGTCTTCAAAACAGCAATGACTAAGGCACAACATGGATCTCAGATTGTTCCGTGAGTTTGGTCTGATAAGATCGTATGCATTTCCCAGGGGTGCCATAACAAAGTGCCACACCCTGGGCGGCTTCTGCAACCGAAATGTATTTTCTCACAGCTCTGAGGCCGAAAGTCCAAGATCAAGGTGTCAGCAGGGCTGGTTCCTTTTGAGGCTGTGAGGGAGGATCTGTTCTAGGCTCTCTCTCGCCCAGCTTCTGGGGGCTGCTGCAGTCTTTGGTGTTCCTTGGTTTATAGAAGCATCATCCCAATCTCTGCTTTTGCATTCACATGGCCTTCTCCTCATACACCTGTCTGTCTCCAAATTTCCTCTTCTCATAAGGACACCAAGCACTGGATTAGGGGTCCACCCTACTACATCTGCAATAACCCTATTTCCAAATAAGGTCACATTCTGAGGGACCAGCTAAATACAAAACATTAGCCAGGCATGGTGGTGGGCACCTGTAGTTTCAGCTACTCAGGAGAATCACTTGAACATGGATTAGAACTTCACAATTACTGACACAATTCAACCCATATTAGGTTGTTTAGTATTATACATTAGGAAGCCATAGCAAATCTTTGTAAAAATAACTGTTTATTAAAATTTGGTATAATTAATATTTAAATATCCTTTCTGGCAAGATTTAGCCAGTTTTTTAAGCTTCATTGAGAGTACCATGATATTAGCATTAATAACAGAATGGTCTATTAACTTTTTAAAAGATACTATGTCTGCATTTCCAATATAAAATTCACAGCAATGATTCAGGTAGAAATTAAATGAGAATGTCATTGTCAACCTTTTAAATTATATTACAGGAGCAGGGAGAACATGGGCACTGAGGTAGAAACGAATAAGGAATATTCTAGAACCAGCAAGAAGCCAGCGTGGCCACAGCAGAGTGAGCCAGTGGTGCTGGAGGCAGGTGAGATCTTGAAGGGCCTTGGCAACATGAACAGGAGCTTGGATTTTATCCACATTGCCGAGGGAAGTATGAGGTGGTGTTTAGCAGGGCATAAATCTCATCTGATCTGTACTTTGAGGAAAACACTCTGACTTCTGTGTGGAGAACAGTCTATAGGAAGCCAAGAGGAGAGGCAGGGAGATGAGGGAGGAGTGACTTCAGTCTCCAGGAGAATAAGCTAGTGATGTGAACTAAGGTGCTGGCGGTGGAGGAAGTGAGGTGGAGAACTGGACACTGGGATCTATTTTGAAGAGGGAGCCTACAGAACTTGTTGGTGGATGGGCTATAAGGGAAAGAGGATTAAAGAATGATGCTAGGGATTTGAGCCTAAACAAATCCCTGAGTAAATGGTTATCCTATTATTAATACTAAGACGGGTAATGCTAGGGAAGGAGTAGCCTTGAGGAGCAGTGATCAGTTATATTCTTAGACAGAAGCCATGTTACCTATAGGAGGCTCAACAGAGTATCAAATTAGAATAAAATATATGTCCTGATTTGTGTCTTTATTTTTTCCATTAAGATACATACGGCTGGCCAGGTGCGGTGGCTCACGCCTGTAATCCCAGCACTTTGGGAGGCTGAGGCAGGCCAATCACCTGAGGTCAGGAGTTCGAGACCAGCCTGGCCAACGTGGTGTTACCCCATCTGTATTAAAAATACAAAATATTAGCCAGGTGTGGTGGTGGGCACCTGTAGTTCCAGCTACTCAGGAGGCTGAGGTAGGAGAATCACTTGAATCCAGGAGGCAGAAGTTGCAGCGAACCAAGATCACGCCATTGCACTCCAGCCTGGGTGACAAGAGCGAAACTCCGTCTCAAAAATAAAAATAAACAAAAACCATGGGAAAGAACAATTGAGGAAACTGGGGACTTGTCCTGGAACAGAAGACAATGAGGATTTTTGGTTTTTTAATTTTGTTTTTGTTTTTGAGACAGAGTCTTGCTCTGTCGCCTGAGAGCTGGAGTGCAATGGTGCGAACTCAGCTCACTGCAACCTCCGCCTCCTGTATTCAAGTGATTCTCCCACCTCTGCCTCCTGAGTAGCTGAGACTATAGGCACACACCATCACGCCCAGCTAATTTTTGTACTTTTAGTAGAGAGAGGGTTTCACCATGTTGGCCAGGCTGTCCTCAAACTCCTGACCTCAAGTGATCCACCTGCCTCAGCCTCCCAAAGTGCTGGGATTGCAGAAGTGAGCCACTGCATCCAGCAAGAATGAGGTTTGAAGGGAGGCATGATTGTGTTCTCTTCAAATAGTTGAAAGGTTCCGTTTGGAAAAGGGATTTACTTATTCCTGTGGTTCTAGTAGTTGCAGAGGGTGGATCTAAGACCATCGGGTGAACTTTACAGAGAGGCCAGAAAGCCTTCTCCAGGGGAGGAAAGAGTCAAGAAAAGGTCTCAAAACTGTCTGGCAGAATTCTGCACAGGAAAGTCCTCAATTTGGTATAGAATTGGCAAGTATAGTAACTGTAAATCCCTCTCAATCTACCATCTACATCATTAGGCGACATCTTCATTTCCTGAAAATTCCACCACATGAAGGCTCACTTACTCTCAAGATGAGCAAGCTTGTACTACATAGTGAATTTGATTTCAATAGGACTCATTTTATAACTTTTAAGAGTCTTTAAAAAGTTGAAAATGTAAAGATCTGCAAGAGCAACTGATCTTCAAAGTCCCATTGAGTCACAGGATTTTGTAATGATGTCTCAACAGGAAAATTCCCATTTCAGAAAAGGCTCAATAGTGTTTAATAGTTAGCTCAAAAGGACCAATAAAGTTCTACATGGGAAGCTGCTGAACTACAGTCAGGCCAAACCTTCATGCCCGAAGAAGATGACTGGGCCTGTAGACACAGATATTGATCATAAATCATCACAAACCACAGCTTTCCTTAATTGGGGTGGCGGGCAGGGACAGCAGGCTTCAGGTTCGCCTTCCTCCAGCAAGGGCACGCACGCAAAGGGGACCTGAACACGTGGAGCTTATGGTCAGGAAGCCTGAAGTGCCTGACCCAGCACATCTGGTGACTAGTAGTAGAGATTCCCCACGGAAGGGATGTCAAGGCGTCATTATTCAAAGTGACCTTCCCTCCATCGGAATAATCAGAAACAGCTCACAAATAAAGTAATCTGTAAGATGCTTCATCTTCTCTAGGTAACCTCTCCCCAACATGATGACATCACTTCACATGAGGCGACACGGTTTTGTGAGGACTTTTCTTTCCTTCCAAGTTTGGCATCTGGCTGAAGGCTAAAATCGCCATTTACAACGTTTGAGCCCTCCTTGACATTTTGAAGAAGGGTCTGTGTTAATAGCCATTCCTACTTCTCAGACTCGCCAGAGGCAAACCTGTTTTGCTTTAGTAGTACACGCTCTTCCTTAACTGGTAAAAGACTTTAAAAAAAAAATAAGATGCCATTTTTAATTGTTTCATAAATCTGGCTTAGATATATTAAGGAAATTGTTATTTTATATGTAGAACAGCGGCAAGCAAATCTCAAGAGATTAAAAATCATGTTCTTGTGGTTTTCTTTTAAAAGCTGCAAATTTGAATTCAATTTAAAAAATCATGGCACAGGGACAAAATAAGAATAAACAAAGATGGGAAAAATGTCCGCAGTGTTCTGCAGAGTCAAGCGCTGCTGTGAGTGTGCATGTTTCCAATTACACATCGGGGCTCGGTGAGCTTCAGGAGTCAAATTCAGACAGAACCCAAGTGCAGTGCATTACACAGAACCCAGGCCAGGAAAAGCTTCACAGAGTCTTTCTTTCAACTGAGGCAATTGCGCAGACAATTTGGTTCATTTCAAGAAAAAAATAAAACTGACATAAGAAAGAAAAATATTATTATATGATTTCTCTCTTTTGCCTCTCAAAACAAAGTCAAATTGTGTTGCTGTATAAATCAAGATTCAGTATTTCCCTGGTTGCTTCCAGAATAATAGTAGATCACAAAGAGAATAAGAACAAGAAAGTTCAGTTCTCAGCCAGACGATCTAAGGTAACAAAGGATGAGACCCTCATTCCATTACTCACAGGAGCAAACAGACAACCAATAATAATTGGGCACATGGGGGTTTCAACAAGATAAACTGTTATGTGAGTCCAGGGTGCTAATTTCCGGATTCTTTTGAGTTGCAAGAAAAATATATACCGATTCCCCACCCCCACCCACCCCCATAACAAGACACAATAGTTAACAGCTGGAAGACTGTGGTTAGGGGGAAATGTGATTGTAGGCTTCCATTTCAAATGATGGAAAATCATTTCTGAAGTCACTACGAAAGTTACTTCACAAAACTAAAAGAAGCCTTGACACCTTGTGTTATCCCATCATCTAAAGCAATTCTAGTTTGGAAACACTTGATTCTTGGCAGGGGATTCTAAAGAAGGTGCCGTATGTGAAAGGCTGGTGTGTCAGAAGGAGCTTTAAGGAATTGGAATGAGAAGAGCCAAAAGCTAAGATTTCTGATTATAATCACAGGTCTGGATGTGTTCAAGGTAAGAGATCATCCCCATCATCTGCAATATTTTCAAGAGAATGGGGCTTTGGTGACATTGATCAAAGTCTGACATGGACTTTCAGCTGCCTTCCAACTCCACATACCTGCAATTCAATGATCTCTATGGAGAGTAGAAGTAACTGCCACCCTGATGTTCTCATCGGTGATTTCTATGTGAAGTGGACTCAAAAGAAATACAAAGAAATCCCTTAATAAAAATTACGTCCATTGACCCAACAAGCTTCCCAGTGCTGTATCAGTCCTCAACCGATTTTAGAGACATTTGGTCAAAAATGATCTACTTGTAATAAGCCATCTGAGGGCACTAGCTCTTTTTCACCTCTGTGTTCCTTGAAGCAGGAAGTCAGTAAAATCACTATTGAATTAAAATGAAGTAAAGCACTTTGAGATTTCGAATTTCTAAATTAAGGAACACACAACATACGGTACTTTATTTGGACAAGAGTTATTAGAACCCAGGGCTAACACCCAAGTGAGGTCACAGGTAAATGAAAATCTGTCTCAGTTATTTGAACTCAGGTCAACACACAGCCAGAGCAAAGCACCAGCTGACCTCAGATGCACAACCCAGTGTTCTTACCATAGAATTCCAGAAGGCATCTCAGTCATTCTCTTACGCAAATACAAAGACGTCAACTGGTTTAAAAATTCATTTATTTTTATTTTAGCTTCTTTGTGTCAAACTCAAAGAAGCCTCACATAAATGATCAAAGACTTTTTGGTGGATCTTCCAAATGTACGTGCCGTTAAGGGCTGCTTGCACTTTTTCCTTCAATCCTCTAAAATGAAGGTTTTGAAGATGCTTGCCAATGGAACGTTGTGCCTTACAGCTATAATATTTTTTAAAAGGCATTCAGTTTAAATTAATATATTTGGCCAGACAACTGTATTAAAATTCTTGTTGTTTTTTCTGTTATAATGGTAGCCTGTGGTATGACTAGTCTTCTTCAAAAATATGTACAGTTATTGCTTCTCTCTTGCCTGGGGTATATCATGTGTTTTTCATTTGAGTGTACATTGCAATACCTCATTAAAACCAATACTTAGGCTACACAAAAGTCTTCATATCATGCCGCAAAGGGCGTAAACTAACGTGGAAAGTTTCAGAGCCTCATAACTCATTGCATACAGCTCTTATACTAGCCGCTCAACTGATATTTAGCTCTCCTGGATGATGTCACAGTTTTCATGCTCTTAAAATAGCCTGCCTTCAGAAAATATATAGTTTTCTTCGTGTACTAATCATGGGGAGTTACGATGTAAATAGAGCCATTTTTTTCTTATACAAGGAACAAGTGCTCTCACCCTCCTCCCTTCTCCCCCTCCGCATACACAGAAGCACACACTAAACACTTCACTTACACTTACACTGCAACAAAGAGTTGCAAATACGTGCAAATAAAGCCTTTATAACTTGCCTCTCTCCTGCTGGACAGCTCCTTGACTCAAGTATTTCCGAAGACAGACACTCTGATAAGGGTCTGCTCTGAGCTTCATTCTCAGCATACAGTCCTGGGATTATTTACCTACCAATATTCACCTCTGCATGAACCAGTAAGTCATCACTGACAAGAAAAAAAACAATTTGTGATTTTTTTTAATGTCACAATTTTTCTTTTTAAGGTTTGGGAAAGTTGTTTTGAATGTTTCATCAGTTTCTATTGCCAAATGAACATCTGATTCAGAGTCCCTGAAAGTCACACATAAGAAGCTTCTGACTTCAACATATAGTCTGCTTTGAAGAATTATTTTAAAAAAGCATTGACTGCTTGAAGATAAGCAAGTGACACTCAATAGCTTCATTCTTTAGTCTTAGAAAATAATTTTTACACCTCACACCTATTAGGATGGCTACTATGAAATATAAAAAAATTGAAAATAACAATGGTGGCAAAAATATGAAGAAATTAGAACCATTGTGCACTGCTGGTGGGAATATCAAATGATACAGCCTCTATGGAAAACAGTATGGTGGTTCCTCAAAAAATTAAAAATAGAATTACCATATGATCCAGCAATTCCACTTCTGGGTATATATTCAAAAAAATTTAAAGCAGGATCTCAAAGAGTTATTTGTACAGCCATGTTCATGGCAGCATTACTCACAATAGCCAAAAGGTCAAAGCAACCCAATCGTCCATCAACAGATGAATGAATAAACAAAATGTGGTATACAATAAAATATCATTCAGTCTTTAAAAAGAAGAAAATTCTGACATATTGTACAATATAGATGAATCTTTTTTTTAAATTAAAGTGGTTATTTTAATTGTTTTATTTTAAAGTTCCAAGGGACATATGCAGGATGTGCAGGTGTGTTACATAGGTAAACATGTGCCATGGTGGTTTGCTGCACCTATCAACCCATCACCTAGGTATTAACCCCAGTATGTATTAGCTATTTTCCCTAATGCTCTCCCACCCCCACCATCCCCCAACATACACCATAGATGAATCTTAAGGACATTATGCTGCGTGAAATAAACCAGTCACAAAAAGACAAACAGTGTATGATTCTACTTATATGAGGTACCTAGAGTAGTCCAAATTCAGAAAGTAGTAATAATGGTTGCCAAAAGGTGGGGGCATGGGGAACGTGGGGAGTGTTGATTGACATCGAGTTTCAGTTTTTCAAGGTAAAGAGGTTCCAGAGATTGGCTGCACCAACAATGTGAATATACTTAACACTACTGAACTGTAAAGTGGTTGTGACTATAAAGTTTATGTTTTATGTGTTTACCACAACCAAAAATAAAAATTAAATTAAAAAATAAAAGATTTTATAGCACCTATCACTTACCAAACCCACTGTATATCTTACACTTGTGAATATTTTATGATTTTCAAAGCACCTTTATTTTTTCCCTTATTTGTTCATTCCTTCATGTATAACCCACAATGTGTTAGGTTATGTGCTGGGCAGCCTGGAAGACCCAAAGATGAATTAGGGAAGTACCCTATATTTAAAGACCTTGCAAGGACATAAATATCAGTAATATAAAGTAAAATGTGTTCACTGCTGAAAACTGCTATACTTCCTAGATTTTTCAATTCAATTGCAATTTCTAATATTCTGCCATGTTGATCCCACAAATTCACTTGTGTTTAAAAGTTAATGTGCTTGATTATCATACAGCTGCTTCTTTCACAAGAGGAATACAGATAAAATGCTACGGGATTTCAAGGGGAGAAAGAACTTCTTATTAAATTCATATTTTCAACCAATAAGAAAACACAATTTTTTTTAATCAACACTATCTTCTTGGTGCTTTTTTCACATCTCATCCTCTTTGCTTCTTTGCCCTGCCTAAGCAACCATTTCTGGACCCAATCTTGGGTTATTACGTCTGATGGCAAGTGTTATGTGGGCCATGGACCATAAGCCATTAGCTCCCTCTCTACTCCTAGGGATGGAGTACATGTGATGACTTCCATCAGACTCAGATTAAATAACTTGCTGGTAAGTTACCCCTAAAAATCGACTAATGGACTCTCCAGGTAGACACTGAGGTAATCTCCAACCAAACCTAACTTATACTTAGGGGCTTTGGGAGCCCATCAGAGTCATCAAGCCATATCTCCATCTAGGCTCTATACTGGAAAGCTGGTCAGTAACACAAAGAACAAGCCATTTGGGAAAACAGCCCACATGAAAAGAACTGTGGTTTCAAGAACAGTATTCTATCCCAGGTTTAAAATACTCTTCTCCTCTTTATCTACCTTGAGGACTCCTATCTATCCTTCCATACCAGATCCAGCCTCATCTTCTAAGTGAAGCCCTCCTCTGGGACATCAGCCTCTCTTCTGCATCCCCTAGCGTTTTATGCATCCTCTGTTAAAGCAACTGTTTGCACAGCTGTGTCCACCGCTAAACTTAGAGGCAACAGATCATGGTTTTGAATGTGTAGAACCCAACACAGAGCCTGAGACCTAGTGGGTATTCAGTGCATGTTGAAGGGAAGAATGAATGCATGAGCAAACAAGACAATGGAAGTCTGTCATCAGTATTTACATTTCAAAATGCTAAGTGAAAATTGTGCAAATCTCTAATCAAGCTGTACTTTAAAATGCTAAATTGATTTGGCTAAAAATATTTCAACACTGAAATTTCTTTTTGCAAGTTAAGTCTTCGTATAACCAAAACAGAAAAGAACATATCAATGAACTAAATAGATAAATTTATGGCTGACAAAATCTCAAGATTTAGTGTGTGAGAGGAAAGTAAAATTAAATGTGTCCGTGAAAGTTCCGGGGTCTAAGATATACAGGCCAATGGAATAGAATAGAGACTGCAGAAATAAACTATTGCATATATGGTCTGATAATTTTTGAAAGTGGTTCAAAGATCATTTAATGAGAAAAAAAGGAGTCTTTTCAACAAATGGTGTTGGGAAAACTGGGTATACATATGCAAAAGAAAAAAGTTCGGCTTTTACCTTATACTATATACAAAAATTAACTCAAAATAGAACAAAGACCAAAAAATAAAAGCTAAAACTCTAAAATTCTTATAAGAAAACTCTAAAATGCTTAGGGAATAACTTCATAACATTGGATTTCACAAGCCTATCTTGAATATGACACCAAAAGCACAGGCAACATAAATAAAAGAGACAAATTTACCTGCACTAAAATTAAACACTTTTGTGAATCAAATAAGCTATCAACAAAGTCAAAAGACAACCTATAAAATAAGAGAAAATATTTGAAAATAATTTATCTAATAAGGGATTAATATCCAGAAAAAAATATATATATATATGTAACCTACAACTCAAAAACAACAACAACAAAAACAACCCAGTTTAAAAATGGGCAAAGGACTTGAACAGAATTTTTTCCAAAGATAACACTAATGGCCAATAAGTACATGAAATTATGCTCAACATCACTAATCATTGGGAAAATGCAACTCAAAACCACAATGAAATACTTCATAGCCATTAGTATGACTATTACCAAAAAATCAGAAAATTACAAGTGCTGGTGGAGATATGGAAAAGTTGCAAATCTTATGCACTGGTGGTGGGAGAGTAAAATGGGAAAGTCACTATAAAAAACAGTCTAGTGATTCAAAAATTAAAAATAGAATTACTATATGGTTCGCCAATTCCGCATGAAGATAGCAGGAAATTGAACTGATATTTGCACATCCATGTTCATAGCAGCATTATTTACAATACCGAAAGGTGGAGGCAACCCAAGTGTCCATCCACAGATGAGTGGATAAACAAAATGTGATATACACATACCATGGGATATTCTTCAGCCTTAGAAAAGGTGGGAAATTCTGACATATGCTTTAACACAGATGGACCTTCAGAACGTAAGATTGTCTTATTTATCTTACGCTAAGAGAAATAAGCCATCCACAAAAGGACAAATGGATTCCACTTATGTGAGTTACCTAGGGCAGTCAAATTCACAGAAACAGAAATTAAATGATGGTTTCCAGGGGCTGAGAGAAGGGTAGAACGGAAAGCTATTGTTTAATGGGTTGGAGTGTCAGTGTGAGAAAATGAAAAAAGTTCTGGAGATGGATGATGGTGATTTTTGCACCACAATGTGAATGTATTTAATACCACTCAACTGTACACTAAAAAATGGTTAGGATGAAAAATTTTATGTATATTTTACTATAACAAAAAGTCATAAAAATCAAACATGGTTCTTCTCATTAAAAAAAAGAGAAAGTTCCTGGGTCTAGTTGGTTCTCCCCCTTCTTAGTTCTTGGATCAACGAGAGAGAATTGTGTCCAAAGTGACCAAGTGACCTACGGAGTAATGGGCTTCCATCCAGCCACTCCCTGCTTTATGACTGAGCTGCACTGGGAGAGGCATTGTCAGGGGAAATTCCAGGTTTCTAGAATTGCTATCTAGCCAGAATTTGTCCCAGGGCTAAGTGGCTAAGGCAGTGAACTTGTCTGTCAGCTTCTCTGTTTTAAATGGAGTCATGCAATTCCATTACATAACCTTTGCTTCCAACTATATGGCCAGGCATGACTGGCCAAGAGGCTGGGGGACAGAAGACATGTGGGCTTGTGCTTGTTACCTGAATTCAAAGGAGCTCTTGGCGTGGTTCTTGTTCAAGCTCCACGGTTGACTAGCACATGACCACCAAGAGAAGTACTGTACTTCTCCGAGACTCATTTTCTCTTCTGTAAAAAATGACTGAGTTCCTTTCACAGTGCATAAATCTTTTCCTCCAGGAACAGAGACTGCCCAGGGCCTGTCCAAGACAACTAGGAAACCAGAGCAGCAGTTAAGCCGTTCCTGGGCAGGAATAAATGAGCAGATGTCAGCTCTCAGAATCTCAGTTTTCTCACCCATAAAATGGAAAAAAATACTATTTCTTTTATGTCATTCACAATATTGTGAGCTGAAGGCACTTTAATGATGCTGAGGCTGTAAACTAATGCATAATGTGATTTTTATCATTCTTCACCTACGTTTTAGTTACTGAGCATCTCCTGAGACCAGAGAGGACTCAACAAAAATCGCAACTCCTAGAGCTGCACAGTCTAAATGGCAACCACCAGCCCCTGTGACAACTGATCACTTGAAAAGTGAGTAGTCCAAATTAAGATGTGCTGTAGGTGCAAAATATATGCTGGATTTGGAAGATGTTCTATGAAAAAAGTATCTCATTAGTCATTTTTATATTGATTAAATATTAAAAAGATACCATTTTGGCTATGCTGGACTCTTCAGATATACCCTGGGAGACTGTATTAAAAGAAAATATATGATGGAAATCAGTTAGTGTAGGTAGTTACTAGAAAATGTAAAATTACATGATTCACATCCTATCTTTACTGTTCTAGGCATATAAATATAACTTTTGAGTTATTTTTAAGCATGAGGAGATAGAAATCAATGAATAAATTTAAAAAGCTAAAGATTAAAGATACTTACAAATCATTGCTGTATTTTTGAAGAGGTCATTTTTAGCATATTCCTCACCATTGAAGCCCCTGCCTGTCTGGCTCCTCTGCCCACCTTGTTTTCCTAATGGGTCATGCTCCTATATGTGCACAGACGAGGAGCGGCTCTCAGGGACTGACCGTAAGCATAGTCAGCACAGCATGTATACCCATGCTCTGACCCCAGGTTGGCGTCTTGGAGGGCGAAACATTTTCCCAGTCCTTCTTTGACTCATCACAGAGGTATAAAACAGCATCTCCAACACGTGATTTTTTTTTTTTTTTTTTTTTTTTTTTTTTGAGACAGAGTCTTGCTCTGTCGCCCAGGCTGGAGTACAGTGACACGATCTTGGCTCACTGCAACCTCCAACTCCCAGGTTCAAGCAATTCTCCTGCCTCAGCCTCCCAAGTAGCTGAAATTACAGGCACACACCACCGCACCTGGCTAATTTTTGTATTTTAGTAGATATGGGGTTTCACAATGTTGGCCAGGCTGGTCTCAAACTCCCGACCTCAAGTGATCCACCCATCTTGGCCTCCCAAAGTGCTGGGATTACAGGCTGAGCCACTGTGCCAGAAACATGATTTAAAAGAAAAAAAATATTCAAACATATTTGGTTTCTTATTGAGGTGAAGTTCACATAATATGAAACTAACAGTTTTAAAGTGAACAATTCAGTAGCATTTAATTAACAATGTTGTGCAACCAACACCTCTGTCTAGTTACAAACATTTTTGTCACCCCAAAAGGAAACCACGTGCTCAGGAGGCAGTCACTCCACATCACCCCTCTTCCTAGTCCTGTGCTTTGCACACAACTGACTCACCCTGATAGTTATAACCTAAAAGTTAAATAAAATTATTAGTAAACTGCAAACCCCTGGCAAGTGAATTACTTAATATCTCTTAAAATCCTGACATCAAATGATTCCCCTGTAAGGCCATGAGATGATAAGAACATCCACCTCCCTCTCTTGCTCCAGTGGAATGAAACCCCCTCCTCAAGGAGGGTTACACTCAGGCATCAGTTAGGCCCAATCACTCATCATATATTGACAGACGTGCAGGCCTGAGACCCTGCCTTCTGGAGCTTTCTAATGCTCCTTGTTATCTCAATCCAATCCTTGCTAGGAATTAGGCTCTTCTGCTGAATGTAGAATTTTTCCATCTGCCTCCATAAAGTATGTGCCACCTGTCAGCTGACTGGTCAACCCCAAGCTCAAAGTATGTGGACATTTTGGGGGTGATAATGGTTGGCATACATCTTTAGCAAAGATTAAGAAGGTACTAGAGGAGGACCAGCACAACCCAGCAATGCAGCAGAATTCACAGGGAAAGCTTTGGCTCTGGGTGGAGCTCCTTGTTTTAGCTCTGCCTTTGAGCACTTGGGTGGCTGGGGAGGCATTGGGGTGGAAGGGAAGGAAGCAGGAATTCGTACACTGCAAATTTCACTGCACTTGACCACAACTTTGAGTGGAAAGGGCACTGTTGTACGTCTATCCGGCCTTTCTTTACAAGCCTTAAAATGCTGTGGAATCCATCTGGATGAAAGATGCCATCCAATTATAAATCCTTAGGACACTTTTTATTGCCCTTTAAGAGTTCTGATGCTTGCTCTTCCATGCCCATATGTTTCTGCTTAAGAGGCTTCATTCAAACCAAATTTGAAGAAAAGTCCAGATTACCCAACCACAATTACCTGAGCAAAAATCCCCTCAATTATCTTGGTAATCCAAATAAATTCGGAGTACAAAGGTGAGTTGCCTGGATAGCACTGGCTAAAAACTGCTTTGTCTCCCATTTCACCTTGCATTATTATAATCTACTTGATTACACTTCATTTATAACAATAGGGAGGGCTTGTTTTATGCCATACATTGCCACTTGCTCAAGTGTAAAATAAACCTTAAATGACTGATGTACTGCTAAATTTATCTTAAAAAACAATCATAACAGGAATCTTAAGGCAATAAAGTCAAACAAATAGAATCTTACAGAATTTAAAAATTATTTTTTGAGTGATTTATACTAAAATACCTCAAATTTATTTCAAAAACTGTCTTACTTAAAACTGATTTAAAATATATGTAGGATAAATAATTTGTAGTGAATTTAACAAAATTCCAGCAATTCAAATGAATGCACGTTATTCTTCTTAAAAACAGATATCCTGAAAATAGCCATCAGGATAAATAGCTAATGCATGTGTGGCCTAATATCTAGGTGATGGGTTGATAGGTGCAGCGAACCACCATGGTACATGTTTACCTGTGTAACAAACCTGCACATCCTGCACATATATCCTGGAACGTAAAATTAAATTAAATCAAATTTTTAAAAAGCAGATATTTGGAAAATATCAATAGCTTCAAAGTAAAAATACTCTATACACTGTTTTTGTTTGTTTGTTTTTTATTTTTGTTTTTGTTCTTCTTTTTTGAGATGGAGTCTCGCTCTGTTGCCCAGGCTGGAGTGCAGTGGCATGTTCTCAGCTTACCACAACCTCTGCCTCCTGGGTTCAAGCGATTCTCCTGACTCGGCTGCGCCACCATGCCCAGCTAATTTTTTTACATTTTTGGTAGAGATGATGGGGTTTCACTGTGTTGGCCAGGCTGGTCTCAAACTCCTGACCTCGTGATCCGCCCGCCTCGGCCTCCCAAAGTGCTGGGATTACAGGCGTGAGTCACCGCGCCTGGCCTATGCACTGTTAATTTTATCACAACAGTTATAAATCTATCAAGATGTCCTATGATTTTTCAACACAAATTACCCAAATTATGAACTTCTCTGTGTGTATTTTCCACTGGCTTGTTTATGAGTCCTGCTGATATGTCTGCTACAATTTCTCCAAAGGCTAAAAGATGTTTACAGGACAAATGACATCATGACCATGTTAGGCTTAAATGTGTTTATATCAGTTGGGTTTAGAGGGTCTTCAAAACATGGCTTTAAAATCTCAGTTATTATGGAGCTTAATGTGTTCCTGATGTTTCTGGAGTAATGTATTTCTAAAAATAGAGAAACAGATTGGTTAAAAGAAAATGAATTATTGGTCTAATCTGTCTTATGCATGGCTAATGAAATGCATTTTCACTCTCTTCCATGATAATATGACACTTAAAACTGTGAGGACCAATGGGGTGATAAGAGAGAAAATAAACAGTAAATAGATACTCCATGTAAGTTACTACTCTGTAATAAATAGAAAAGATATTTTATAGAAAAGGGAAAATACCCACAGACATATAAGAAATGTCCTATTGTTGTTATCAAATTTACTGTTACCTGTTTAAAACTGCCTTAAAGGTTTTTTAAATGTGTCTTTTCTAACCTTAGATTCTTTAGATGAAAGCCATCAAGCAGCAAATACCTCGCAGGAGGCCATCGTGTTTCTATTTGAACTTCTATGGATGTCAAGCTCTGTTCTTCAAAATTTCGCCCTACAGGTAGGTGGCCCACCGGAGAGAATTAATCTCACTATGCAGCCAACACTGCCCTTTCTGGATATTTCTCCAGTAGTGTGGATTCTGCTGTAGTCCAGAATTATGCAGAATAAGTATACTTTGTCTTAGACACCATAATTCTTCAAATATCTAAAATGTATATTATGCTCTCCAAAGCCTGGTCATCTCCAGGTTAAGTATCTCTCAAAAACAGTCCATCAGATAATATGATTTTAAATCTTTATCCCCTTGGTCATATACCCACAATCTCATTCTATTTACCAATATCCCTACTGATGCATCAACTATATATGTATATGTGTTTTTTTTTTTTTAAAAAAAAAAGCAATTCCACTGTAATTTTAGCAGAGGTTATTTCCACATAGAACTATGTATATATGTATGTATATACACATATCTTTATATTATATACTTTTCTGTGCTTTCCCAGTTATCTACAATGGGCATATATGACTTTTATAGCCAGGTAATTCAATATTCATTCATTCAGTGAACATCATTGAGCATCCACTATGTGCTGGGAAGTGAGGATGGAGCCACAAACAAGCAAAATAAAAACCCCTGCCCTTGTGGAGTTCCCTTCTCATTGGAGGAGATGTACAGTAAAGAAAAAAAATAAAAGAGTAAAGTTAATAGCCTGTGAGAAGGGGATATAAAATTGGGAAGGAAGACAGGGTGATGTGTGAGAAACGCTTTTTTTTTTTTTTTTTTCAGATGAAGTCTCACTCTGTTGCCCAGGCTGGAGGGCAGTGGCTCGATCTCGGCTCACTGCAACCTGCACCTCCTGGTTTCAAGCGATTCTCCTGCCTCAGCCTCCCAAGTAGCTGGGACTTCAGGCATGCACCACCGCACCTGGCTAATTTTTATATTTTTAGTAGAGACAGGATTTCACCATGTTGGCCAGGCTGGTCTCAAACTTCTGACCTCAAGTGATCTGCCCGCCTTGACCTCCCAAAGTGCTGGGACTACAGGAATGAGCTGCCAAGCCCGGCCTGGGGAATACTATTGAATAGTGTGGTCAGAGAAGGCTTTACTGTGAAGGTGATGAAGACCCAAAGAAAGTGAGGAACTAAGTCATAAATGATGGGTAGAACATTCCAGATTGTGGGAGCAGCAAGTGCAAAGGCCCTGGGGTGAGGGATACCAAGAATGTTTGTGTGGGCAGAGCAGAAAGAACCAAGGGTAAAGCATTAGGAGATGAGGCCGAAGAAGTAACCGGGATCAGGTGATTAGGGCCCTCAGGCCCTGGAGGAAGGCTGGCAGCGCTGGAGCCACAAGGACTGACAATGTCTAGCAGTCATCCTGGCTCCCTGTGAAGAACAGACCCTCACTTGCAGAGAAGCGAAGACAATTAGGAAAGCAGAGTCATGATCCACGCACAGGATCACAGTGACTTGGACCAGAAAGAGAGCAGTGGAGCTGGGGAGTGACTCTTTTCAGTATTTCTCAGGTGGTACCAGTGGGATCTGCAGAGAATACATAGTTAAAGGAAATGTCTGGAACTAAACATGACTCTTCAAACGTGATCCTACTGTGGCAGAAGAGAGACGACTTTACATTTCCTTTCCCAGGGTATCTTATTCTAATGAACACAGAAACCGTAAAAACAAGCCAACCAACATGATGAAAATGATTATATAAGGTACACAGCCCAGGCTGGATTTGAACTGATGAGGGCAAAAAAATCTCTAGCGAAAATTCCTCTCTCTAACCACAGCCTTCTCTCCTTCCATCTCTGCCTTGCCCTTGCTCTTTCTGAAGCCTTCCTGGATGCTCATGAAGCTCCCTCCTTCTTTGACTCATCCTATTTTCCCAGGACCTTTATCAACTCAGGGCTCTTCTCCCCTCCCCACAGTCAGCTCACTGTGTTCTGACTAGTTCCCTGAAATTGCTCATCCTCTTACTAACCAGGAAGCTTCTACCCGCTCTTGGTCTTCTTTCTCCAGCCCAGTGCCAGAGAACTAAGCACTGATGGAGAAAAAGCATGCAGCTAATAATGGCTGTCTCTACCACAAATCTCATAATTTTTAAAACCCATTTGGAATTTACATTCACTCCTTAACTTCTTTTCATTCACTCCTAATTCACTTCCTATATAATTCTCTACACAGCTGCTGAAAACCTTCCTTTCTGCTGCCTCTTACCCCAAAACTACTCTCACATTACTCACAAAGGTTGACCTTGTTTTCTATTTACTTTTTTTAGAGTAATGAAGCCATAAAATGTAAGTTCTTTCAACCTGGACCTCCCAGTCTTGGGATTTCTCAATAGCTTCACCTGTATTCTCCCCCTTCACTCTGGACTCAGAGGTAAAAGCTCCCTTGCTCCCAAATCCTTTAGCAATGCAGGGTTGATAATTGCTCCTTTCCAAATTTAATCCCTGCATCTGCGCTCCTGAGACAGACACTGCCACGATTTCCCAGCTTGCTGTCTTCTCCCTCCTGCATCTCCTCCCTTTCTCTCTGTGACGGATATTTTCCCTGTGCAAGAGAAATTTCTTCTACCCTAAAATAAATAATCCAAAACATCTCTTGACTCCACTTAAACTAACATTCAATATCTCACTTTCCCTTGTATTAACAAAAGTTAATTGAGTCAGTACAGTGCTACAATTCTCAGACACAACGATAAACATGATAGAGACCATCAACACGCCTTGGCATTTTGCCTGCTTTCTCTTCAATTACTTGCAAGTTGGCTTCTACTGAGCTCCACTGAAAAAGCTTTCATGACATGACCACATCCAATCCCAAAGAAACTGTCCCCTCGCCCAGTGGTCTTCAAAACCCTCCGACTCCACAGTGTCTCATTAACTCCAACTCATTTCCTACTAAACATCTCTTCTCAGCTCTTCAAAGTCAAAGATTGGGAACCAAATCTACAGACTTCTCCTCTCTTCTCCCTTGGGTCCAACTCCATCCTTCTCCATGAAACTTCTTATTCCTAGAAATGGTGTCTGCACCTTTTAGGCTTCCAGGCTCGAGCCTAGAGTCATCTTTAACTCTTTCCATACCCAGACTCCCAAGACCCAGTCAGCTGTTTAGGTGTCTCCTCTATGCAGCACTTACTGTCATTGCCCTGGTCCATCTCCCAGAGCCCACATCTTGTCCCACTGTCTGCAAAGCCTTTCCTATACGCTGGATATGAGTGCAGACTCCCCCTAAAATCCCATTGAAGTTTTTACTTTTTTCTTTTTATCTTCTTTTTTTTACTTCTTTTTATCTTCCTCTACTCACACAGAAATGCTCCAATTACAAGGACCTTATTTTATTCCCTTTACTGTCAAACACAAAGCCAACATGCCATACGAAAAGGCAGTACTGTGCTTCCTTCAGTGCCACTCTAGCACGCCCACTCCAGCACACCCTTCTTGTCCGAGTGTATGCTCATGTGATACTATCACAGGCAACACTTACTATGCAATACGTTTTCCACAATCACAATATTGTGATATGAGCTCATTCTTCAGGCCTTGACACAAGCGCCCACAAACCTAAGCGAACACATTTTCATTTTTATGATACACAGTTTTTGACTGCTCCACTCTGGCTGCCAAGACATTCCTCCTCCAAATCACGATGTCTTTATCAAAAGAAGAACAATGAGGGAGAGCTGGAGGCAGCGCTAAGAATCATCCTGGTCCAGCTCCCAGGTCTCATAGAGAACACTCAGAACATGTTTGTTAGAGGTATCTGCTCCTGGCCTCAGCTTCTCAGAAGCAATTACGCATCTTCTGGGTAGACGTGGAGCGTGCAGCATAGAATACCAAAACAGAGCTTCCCATTGTACCTGGTTGTTGATCTCCTCGTTGACCTCCTTCAGCTGAACATTTCTTAAGAACAGTGTTCAATTAATCCAGCTATCCCTGGTGGCTGGCAAGATGAATCAGTTATGACTTGTTTCATGTTTGTGGGTGAGCGTATGAAGTGGTCCTCAAAGGGGATTTTTCCTCTATGCAGACAGTCTGCCTGTCTGTAGAGTCACTTCCTGACATTTCCTTTGAGTGGGAATATGAGCCAGGGTGTTGGAAGAAGGAAGAGTCCAAAAGATGTCTCAGGGAATGTCCCATGGCCATTGGCCTGGTCTGCCCTAGATAACTTCTGAGCCAGGTCACCCTAAAGTGCTACATGAAAAGTCACGGATTTTTTTTTTTTCTAACTTGTTGATCTCAAATGTCCTGATTTGGCATGAATATCCAGCTTCCCATGTTGCAGCTATGGATTTATTCTTGCCAAAATATTGGGGATTGGGCTGGAGAGGGAAGAAGGTACGAAGATGCATTCTGTGTTGCTCAACAAGATCTGCAATGGCCTCAATCAATGCGTGTTTGACCATATGGATATTTACAAACCCCACCATCAACTCACCAAAATGAAGAGTGTCTTAGACTTATTCTCACAAGACAAGAGGGAACGCTGCCTCTAAGTAGTCTCTCTGGGACACCTGGGAGATATTCATTTAATGGTAAAGAAAGGAAAGGAAAAGATGAACAGTGACCTGCAAATCATTAAAGAGGGCGACTCGATCATAGGCAAGGGCTTTTATTAGTGCTAAAATTCCACTTCAAAGTTTGCTGATTCATGGATGCTTTTTGTTTTGCTGTTTACTTTGTAGAAACTGATTTGATTTTCATAGACAAAATAACTAGGCATTTATAACCACATATAGGTATGAAAGAAAGATAAAATGATGCCTTTAGCCCAGTCAGAAATACTCTTAACCATCAAAATAGTTCCTTGAATCTAATAGGCCAACAATATTCCAACACTAGAATCTTTGCTACCATAGCCAGAATTTTTAAGACTGCACCACTGTTAAGTAGAGGCAATTTTTAATACTTAGGGTCTAACCACAAGGCATAAAATGCAAAAAAAAATACATAATCCTGTACTTTTTAATAATTAAATGACAATACATAGACTCTAAACAGGAAAATATCTGAGATCCTTAAAACTGTATAATCATAATTGTTCTACATTGGTAATATGTGTGATGATATTTTTCTCCAAAAAATATTCTCTACCATTTCATTCTCTTTGCTTTCTTCTAGCCCTTAAGGTCCAGCAAAGAGGAATACCTGAAAAGATGCAAATTGTACCCCTGTGCTGTTCAATGACAGCAAAAATTGCAGCTCCCCAAACCCACCTCTTATGTCCCCTGAGCAATCTGTGATCACTTGAGGGTGAAGACAGTATATTGCCCCAATGAACTGACTTTCCACCAAGTACCACCAAGAAATCAAAACAGCTTTTATTTTATTGTGTCATCATATATGTTAATAGTTCATAATTAGTTCAAAATTTAAACTTATGTTCTAAAAATAAAGCTTTCTAAGTTAATGTAGGTAACGATTCCAAGACCCTTATAGTTTTCCACTCTTAAACAGAGACCATTATCATATGATTTTTTTTTTTTTTTGAGACGGAGGCTCACTCTGTCGCCCAGGCTGGAGTGCAGTGGCACGATCTCTGCTCACTGCAAGCTCCGCCTCCCGGGTTCACGCCATTCTCCTGCCTCAGCCTCCCGAGTAGCTGGGACTACAGGCACCCACCATCACGCCCGGCTAATTTTTTTTTTTTTTTTTTTTTTGCATTTTTAGTAGAGACTACATTTGACCGTGTTAGCCAGGATGGTCTCGATCTCCTGACCTCATGATCTCATGATCCTCCCACCTTAACCTCCCAAAGTGCTGAGATTACAGGTGTGAGCCACCGTGCCCGGCCAATCACATGATTCTTAAAGAGAAACTGAACAGTTATTTGTAGAAACTCTGCAAAGCATGACTTTGGGACGGGCACGGTGGCTTATGCGTGTAATCCCAGCACTTTGGGAGGCTGAGGCGGGCGGATCATGAGGTCAGGAGATCGAGACCATCCTGGCTAACATGGTGAAACCCCGCCTCTACTAAAAAAATACAGAAAAATTAGCCGGGCGTGGTGGCGGGCGCCTGTAGTCCCAGCTACTCGGGAGGCTGAGGCAGGAGAATGGCGTGAACCCGGGAGGCGGAGCTTGCAGTGAGCCGAGATCGCGCCACCACACTCCAGCCTGGGTGACAGAGCGAGACTCTGTTTCAAAACAAAACAAAACAAAACAAAAAAGCCATGCCCAAGCTCACCCCTGACCAATGAAATCTCCGGGATTGGGGCACAGGTATAATGTTTTTAAAAACATCTTCCTAGATGTTTCCTGCATCCAAGGTGATAAATCAGCATACTAAAGGCATCATCTGAAGGCTCCTAGAGTATAGAGAAGTTCAGAATAAGGACCCCAACCTATCGCACATGCTGACACTAACTAGCTGTAGCTGTGCACCCTGGACAGGGACAGATCTAAGCAGCTAGTTATCTTACTTCACCAAAATCTACAACTAAAGATGTCTATCCATGTGTTGGACAGATGGATATGTGTCTATCGGCTTCCCTAATCTAGATGTTCAATCTACTTTTCTGCAACTTGGCAAAGTAAAACACACATATACAGTAATGCACAATGTCCTGATTGTTGGGGATTATTATCTGTTTTGCATTTACACTTCTTAGGTATGTAACATGCCAATGTCATGGGAGCTGAGTCTTTTGAAACAGAGGCTTGTTTGGGTGTAAATATTAATTTTCTAAGAAAAAAAAGAGAAACTACAAAGAAAAGAAAAAACAGCAGTAATACAGAAATGAATGTCTTCCTTGTCTAGGATACAGTGTTTTTTTTAACCTAGATTTCTTTGAACACAGACTGACACAAAAATTAAATACTGTTGCTCCATTGGAGAGGTGCAAACCTGGGGCAGTGAGAGTGAGGGGAAGCAAATGAGATTGTCACTACACTGGCTTCTGGAGACACGGAGACAGCCAGTCACTGAGCCCCTGCCTTCCCTTGGCCATGCAGATGCCTCTGATAGGTTATACAGAAAAATTCTACCTCACAGCAGCCCATGGGGTGGAGGAAAAATGGGAACTTAGTTGCCTACATTCTTCCTGCATCCCTTTCGTCATTGGTCAGAGTCACCCTGCATGTCTGGGTTGTCACCTGGTCCCAAGGTGACACTCCAAAAGTCAGGATCTACACCCAGTGGTGGGGTGTTTCATCCAAGTACAGAAATGCCAAGAGGATCTGGAAACCTTTTGACCTGGTTGCTGAGTCACAGGAAAGAAGGGCCAGCCCTCCTGGGACAGGTAACAGGCTGGCCCTGAGCTGTGGAAGCCCTCACACCCAGAAGGAGTCAATCTGCTGGGGTGGCCACTGAGACCGAGCAGGGGCTGAGGGTCCTGGAGTAATAGATGGAGGCCCATGAGATGTGTTCAGACACATAGTGCGTTTGTCAACTGCAATGTGTGTGTGCCCCCAAAATTCACGGGTTTAAATCCTTACCCCCAAGGTAGCAGTATGAGGAGGAGGGGCCTTTGGAAGGTGACTAGGTCACAAGGATGGAGCCCTCATGAATTGTATTAGTACCTTTACAAAAGGGACCCCAGGGAGATTCCCTCACCCGTTTGCCACAGTGTGAAGACCCAGCAAGAAGATGGACATCTGTGAATCAGGAAGAGAGCCCTCACCAGAACCCAACCCTGCTACTTTCTGATCTCCGACTTCCAGCCTTTAGAACTGTGAGAAATAAATTTCTGTTGTTTATATGCCACTCAATGTATAGCACTTTGTTACATCCGCCCAAGCTAAGACAGCCTATTATGTATGAGCAGGTGGCTTTGAGATAATTGAGAAAACAGAGACTATAACTACAACCAGCCAGAGATGGGATCATTGCAAATGGGACTCAGGTTCATACAAGGTTTGTGACACACACAAAAAAACATAAGGCAGATAAATCAGCAAGGGTAGCAGTCAGGAATTGACAGACGATTAATGGATTGAGGAAACAGAACAGAAAATTTAAAAGCAAACCTTTGTACAAAAAAGAATTCAGGAGGTGATAAAAGTAACATTTTCATATCAGTTGGAAAGTAAGTTATTCAATAGCAACAGAACAATCATTTATTGAGGAAAAAAACTATTTCTTCCTGGTTCAATCTTGGGGTATTGTATGTTTCCATAAATTTATCTATTTTTTCTGGGTTTTCTAATTTTTGTGCACAGAAATGTTTTTTAATAGTCTCTGAGGTTTTTTTTTTATTTCTGTGGGTTCAGTGGTAATGTCCCCTTTGTCATTTCTGATTATGCTTATTTGGATTCTCTCTTTTTTCTTTATCAGTCTAGCTAGTTGTCTATCAATCTTATTTATTCTTTCAAAAAACCAACTTTTATTTTTGTTGGTCTTTTGTATGGTTTTTTTGTATCTCAATTTCATTCAGTTCAGCCCTGATTTTGGTTATTTCTTTTCTTCTGCTAGCTGTAAGTTTGGTTTGCTCTTGTTTTTTCTAGTTCCTCCAGGTGTGACATTAAGCTGTTAATTTAAGATCTTTCCAACTTTTGATATCGGTGTTTAGTGCTATAAACTTTCCTGTTAACATTGCTTTAACTGTATCCCAGAGATTCTGGTATGGTGTATCTTTGTTTTCATTTGTTTCAAGTAATTTATTGATTTCTGTCTTAATTTCATTGTTTACCCAAAAGTCATTCAGGAGCAGGTTGTTCAATTTCCATGATTTTGAGAGATATTCTTAGCATTGATTTCATTTTTACCGTGCTGTGGCCTGAAAGTATGGCTAGTATGATTTCAGTTTTTTTTTTAATTTGTTGCAAATTGTTTTACAGCCAAGTGCGTGGTCAATTTTGAAGTCTGTGCCATTTGCAGGTGAAAAGAATGCATATTGTGTCGTTGTTGGGTGCAATGTTCTGGAGATGTCTGTTAGGTCCATTTGGTCAAGTGTCAACTTTAGGTCTCAAATATGTTAAGTTAGTTTTCTGCCTCGATGATCTATCTAATACTGTCAGTGAGATGTTGAAATCTCCCACTATTATTGTATGTTTATCTAAGTCTCTTACTAGGTCTCTAAAACTTGATTTATGAATCTGAGTGCTCCACCACTGGGTGCATCCATATCTAGAACAGTTAAGTCTTCTTGTTGAATTGGACCCTTTATCATTATATAATGCCCTTCTTTGTCTTTTTTGATCATTGTTGCTTTAAAGTCTGAAATTGAAACCCTGAACAGACCAATAACGAATTACAAAATTAAATCAGTAATAAAAAGACTACAAACCAGAAAAAGCCCTAGACCAGAGAGATTCACAATCAAATTCTACCAGATGTATAACAAAGAGCTACTACCAATCCTACTGAAACCATTACAAAAGATTTAGGAGGAAAGACTCCTCCCTAACTTCACTTTATGAAGCCAGTATCATTTTGATACAGAAACCTGGCAGAGACACAATAAAAAAAGAAACTTCAGGCCAATATTCATGATGAACAGGGATTTGGAAATCCTCAACAAAATACCAGTAAACCAAATCCAGTACCACATCAAAAAGCCAATCCACCATGATTAACTACACATTATTCCTGGGATGCAAGGTTGGTTCAACATATGCAAATCAATAAATGTGATTCATCCCATAAACAGAACTAAACACAAAAACCACATGATCATCTCAATAGCTGCAGAAAAGACTTCTAATAAAATTCAACATCCTTTCATGTTTAAAACACTAACAAACTAGGCATTGAAAGAACATACCTCAAAATACTAAGAGCCATCTATGACAAACCCACAGCCAACATTGTACTGAACAGGAAAAGCTGGAAGCATTCCCCGTGAGAATTGAAACAAGCTAAGGATGCCCACTCTCACCACTCTTAGTCAATATAGTACTGGAAGTCCTAGCCAGAGCAATCAAGCAAGAGAAAAAAAAAGAAAAGAAATAAAATACATCCAAATGGGAAGAGAGGAAGTCAAACTCTCTCTCTTCACAGAGGATGTGATTTATACCTGGAAAACCTCATTGTATCTGTTTAAAAACTCCTGGATCTGAAAAACAATTTCACCAATGTTTTAGGATACAAAATCAATGTACAAAAATCAGTAGCATTTCTAAACATCAACAATTTCCAAGCTGAGAGCCATATCAAGAATGCAATTCCATTCAAAATGCAACAAAAAAATACAATACTTAAGGATACAGCTAACTGGGGCGTGAAAATCTCTATGACAATTATTACAAAACAAAGATGAAAGAAATCAGAGATGACACAAAGAAATGGAAAAACATTCCATGCCCATGGATAGGAAGAATCAATATTGTTAAAATGGCTATACTTCCCAAAGCAATTTATAGATTCAATGCTATTTCTATCATACTACTAATTATATTTTCACAGAATTAGAAAAAACTATTTGGAAATTCATATGGAACCACAGAAGAGCCTAAATAGCCAAAGCAATTCTAAGAAAAAAAAAAGCTGGAAGTATCACACTACCTAGCTTCAAACTATATCTTAAGGCTACAGCAACCAAAACAGCATGGAACTAGTACAAAAACAGACACATAAACCAATGAACTAGGTTAGAGAACCCAGAAATAATGTCACACATCTATAGTCATCTAATCTTCAGCAAAGTAGACAAAACAAGCAATGTGGAAAGGATTCCCTATTCAATAAATAGTGCTTGGATAACTAGCTAGCCATATGCAGAAGATTGAAACTAGACTCCTTTATTTTACCATATACAAAAATCAACTCAAGACGGATTAAAGACTTAAATGTAAAACATACAACTACAAAAACCTAGAAGAAAACCTAAAAAAATACCATTCCGGACATAGGCCCTGGCAAAGATTTCATGACAGACTCCAAAAGCAATTGCAACGAAAACAAAAATTGACAAATGGGACCAAATTAAACTAAAGAGCTTCTGCACAGCAAAAGAAACTATCAACAGAGTATACAGACAATGTACTGAATAGGAGAAAATATTTGCAAATTATGCATCCAACAAAGGTCTAATATACAGAATCTATAAAAAAAAAACTTAAGCAAATTAACAAGCAAAAAACAAACAACTTCTTTAAAAAAAATGGGCAAAAAAACATGAAAAGATACTTCTCAAAAGAAGACATGTGTGGCCAAAAAGCATATGAAAAAATACTCAACATCACTAATCACTAGAGAAAAGCAAACCAAAACCACGATGAGATATCATGACACACCAAATCAGAACAGCAATTTTAAAAGTCAAAAAATAACACATGTTGGTGAGGTTGCAGAGAAAAAGGAACACTTACATGCTGCGTGTGTGAATGTAAATTAGTTCAGACACTGTGGAAAGCAGTTTGGAGATTTCCCAAAGAACTTAAAATAGAACTACCATTCAACCCAATAATCCCATTACTGGGTATATAAAGGAATATAAATTGTTCTACCATAAAGACAACTGCACACGTATGTTCATCACAGCATTCTTCACAATAGCAAAGACACAGAACCAATCTAGAAGTCCATTAGTGGTGGACGGGATAAAGAAAAAATGTGGTGCACAAACATTACAGAATACTACACAGCCATAAAGCAGAATGAAATCATGTCCTTGGCAGTAACATGAATGGAGCTGGAGGCCATTATCCTAAGGGAATTAACACAGGAACGGAAAACCAAACACCACATGTTTTCACTTATAAGTGGGAGCTGAACACTGAGCACACATGGACACAAAGAATGGAATGATAGACAACAGGGGCTGCTTGAGGGTGGAGGGTAGAAAAAGGGTGAAGATGGAAAAACTACCAATCGGGCACTATGCTTATTACATGGTTTATGAAATAATCTGCACACCAAACTCTCATGGCATGCAATTTACCCATGTAACAAACGTACACGTGTACCCCCTGAACCTAAAAGTTAGAAAGAAAAAAAAAAAACTAAATCCCTATCTCACATTATACATCTAAAAAATCCAAATAGATTAGAGATTTAATTAAAAATTAAACCACAAAACACAGAAAGAAAATACAGATGAATAGTTATATAATTTAGGATGAGAACAGCCTCTGTCTGGATGAACTAAAGAATTCACAAAAAAAGTTAACAAATTAAATGACATGTTAAAAATTTGGCCAGGGGTGGTGGTTCACACCTGTAATCCCAGCACTTTGGGATGCTGAGGCGGGTGGATTACCTGAGGTCAGGAGTTCAAGACCAGCCTGGCCAACATGGTGAAACCTCATCTCTACTAAAAGTACAAAAATTATCTAGGCATGGTGGCACACGCCTGTAATCCCAGCTACTTGGGAGGCTGAGGCAGGAGAATTGCTTGAACCCGGGAGACGGAGGCTGCAGTGAGCTGAGATCATGCCACTGCGCTCCAGCCTGGCTGACAGAGTGAGACTCTGTCTCAGAAAAAAAATTAAGAAACTATATATTGAAAGACGATAAAAAATAGTTTCGGTTTTTTTCTCAGTAAAAAAATAATATATTCATTGTCAAAAATTTTCTATTTTCAATATTATTATTTAATAGAAAAATTTCAACAATTTCTGGAGAAAATATATGAAACACATTTGACAGAGTTTTAACATCCTTAACATAAAGGATGTAACTTATATGTTACATCCTTAACATAATTTTCTTTGTTCAGTTAACAAGTTTTTATTGAGTATCTATATTATAATATGCACTATGTCTGACACTGGCAACACATTTGAGGAAATAAGGAAAAAAAATTCAAGTCCACATGGAAAAATGGACTAAGGATGTGAAAAAGTATAAATCATCAGTACACTTTTAATAAAGTTAATAATCAAAGAAATGCAAATAAATGTGACCTATCAAGGTCTTGCTATTTGTACTGTCAAATTATAAAAATACAGTAACAAATATTGGCAGATATTGGGGAAACAAGTAATGTCATATACTGGTATGTGCTTAAACTGGTAAAAGTCTTCAGAAAGGAAATTGGAAATATATGTAAAAATTGTGGATATTCTTTGTTCTAGAAATTCTACTTATATGATTAGAA
Source organism: Pongo pygmaeus (assembly GCF_028885625.2). NCBI lineage: Eukaryota > Metazoa > Chordata > Mammalia > Primates > Hominidae > Pongo > Pongo pygmaeus. The sequence continues at coordinate 51,455,357 of NC_072395.2, forward strand.
CCTAAGGAAGTTATCATAGATTTAATCAAAGATAGTTACAGGATATTCAGCATAGCCCTGTACATAACAGCCAAAAATCTGAAGCCAACAAAAAATTAATCAATAAATATTTAGCTTAAAATGTATGGAATATACATAGGATGAAATTGTATAGGTCACTAGATAGTTTCTAGGGACATGGAAAAAAAAATGCCATATTTCAGAAATGCAATATTTTGGGATGATAAAAGAGCAGTTTCAAAAAATTGAAAAAATAGCAGTTACTGTGACCTCTTTTGGCAAAAATAATTATATGTAATATTGTTCATGGAAAAATAGACTGGAAATATAACCATTAAAATGTTAATTGTATCTGGGTTGGTGAGATTATATATAATTATTATACATAATTCTTTATTTTTTTAAATTGTTCCCAGTGACATCAAGATTTGTCATGAGAGAAAAAATGAAGAAGATTATTATTTTGTAGTCACCCAAGGAGAGAAGAAGTCACATCTCTGGAGATAGGAGGAGACAGGGCATATGAGCCAACCACATTTCTGCAGCCTTTTGTGGATACAAAAGAGGCTGGCCAAGCCTTTCCAATATCCCTTTTCCTCCTTGGCACCCAGACAGAGTATATTTACCAGCCTCCTTTGCAGCCAGGTGTGGTCATGTGACTCATTTCTGGTCGATGAAAGGTAGATGGAAGCCTGGCCTAGGAAACACATCCACATGCAATCTTCCATTCTTCTCCCACCCACTGGTGGAAAAGAAAGGCTTCTGAGGACACAGAGAGGGGGGAAGGCTAGGCAGAGGCTGGATGGGAAGAAAGCTGGGTTCTCTTGTTCCTCTCACCAGAGAGCTACTGAGGAGACCCACAACACCCAAACCCCCATACTGGACTATTACAGGAGTGAGAAATAAACTTTGTTTAGACCACTGAAATTTGAGGGTTAGAGCTATTAGCCTACCCTGATTAACGCTGGGGTAGCCCCTCACATCTGCCCAGCACCCTCAGCAGAGCCTAACCCAATCATCCAAGGTTACCCAACAGAGAACTCAGGCTTCCACTAGAGTAGCCATCACATAGAGTTACCAGGTCTTCCAGGTTCTGCCACCTCCACCGTGTTTTGTGGGACTCTCCACTGAACACTCACAAAGCACACGTATTCAGCTACTCCAAAGCTATGTGTACTCAGGAAGAGAAAGTTCCAAGTGTTTCTGTGACCTTGTGCCACTGATATCATGGGTTCTATCCTTCAGAGTGCTAAGAAAAGTGTTAAATCTCCAGAATAGCTTTGGAAAAGTGAAGAAATTTGAGACTTTCTCTATTTTTAGTTGCTAATATGCATTCCTGAAAAGTTTATTTAAAGCCACAAAGAAATATTTCCATATTGAATTTCAATATTGCAATATACTATTTTAGAATAAAATGGAAAGATCCAGGACATAAAGCAGCTGAGAAGCTACACAGCTGGCCCCTGGGCTTCACTCAGACAGTGCTTCTCTAGGCTGCAAGTCATAAGTCTTTGTGTCACCTACTATTAGAAGACATCCCCCGGACTTCTGGGGCCAAACTGGGGTTTGTAGGAATCTCTGAGGATCAATGACCAAACGTATATTAGCTTGAAAAAAACCAATATATGTGTATGTTTTTTTAAAAGGTTAAGTTTTTAACAATTTAGAAGTCTTGGCATTATACTCTGAGAAGATTAGCCACTGAGAATAAGAGTGACAACTTAGATGTAAAACCTCTTAAAGGTACAGATAAAATCCTAGCCACATGGGGAAAACCATGTGCTCTGTGGACGATTTCCCTGGGTTTCTCAGAAGACTCTTAGAATGTTCTGGGTATGACTCTGGGGGCACCTGTTCTATGAATATGGGCACCCCAGCATCACCTGCATATTAACCGTTCTTCTTGCTCTAAAGATGCAGAATTAGCTGAGATTAGGAAGAGGTACAAAGTGTTCTCCCTGCACTTCAACTAATGAACAAAACTTTTTAAAAATTACTTATGATTTGGAACTATTTTATCATTTTATATATCCTATGGCAACTGGCATTTTATATTTAATTTTATCATCTTTTCCTTTTTTTCTTTGATCTAAATCAGGATGCTAAGTTTTGGGGGGGGGTCCCACAGTTTTGGCAGAGACCTCATTCTAAAAAAGAGGTACCAGACTATTAAGGCAGAACCTGCTGAGGGTGGCCCCAAACCTGGTCTGGTAAACCTCACTCAACTCATCATTGATTTCAAGGGCACAGAGGAGGCAAGGAGATGACAGCAGGAGAAGTGGACATGTACCATGGAGAAAGGGGACCAACCACACCCTCCGTCCAAACCGAGGTTTCCCAGCCTGAAAAAGGTCAACACTGGGGGAAGCAAGAAACTTTAAACTGAATAGGATATTAAGGTAATAAGAAGATGAGTACTATTATTGGTACAAATTATATTGGTAATAGTTTTAAGTTTCATTCTTTAAGACAGGGTGAATCACAGTCCCTTCTCTCAAGGTCCTTGTCAGCATTCTACTTTTCCAAGGACATTCAAAAATTTCTCATCCAAAGTCAAACATTAGTGTGTGTGCCTCAAACAAGAAATAGTTTTCCATCAGTCTCCAAATCCTTGAATAGTAAATGGCAAAAGTATGGAAATGCAAGATGGAGTGGGGCTTAATGTTGCCACAACATTCCTACAACACTGGGATAGGCTTCCTTGGGAATTACTTTCTTTCCTATCACATATCAATAAGGAAAGCAGATTTAAATGAGCCAAATGCAGAAATAAAGAAATCTCCCCGATTTACTTAACACACGGAGGTGACAGTTACAGTGCAAAATGAGGGAAGAAGTAAATGATTTCAACAAATGAACCAAAAACACTTAAAAGCCACATTTAAGAGAAACAGAGTCATAAAGGCAATATTTGTGAGCAGATAAAAAATCAGCACAGAAAAAGGTGAGAAATACACAAGGTCTTTCATCAAGGTTCAAGGAAATGTAAAATAACATTAAAAGTACCAACTACATAATTTGAATATAAATAGAACAATAGCAAGAAAGGAGAGGAGAAGGGACGGCGATATGCAGACGCAGTCTCTTTTGCATGCACAGGGCAGAACCGGTGCCTCAGGCTAGAGGGTGTCTGTGAGTGCCCCACAATGAAGGCAAAAGAGCACCCAGCATTGAAGCCACAGACCTTGCTCCATGAATCCTAGCTGATGGGCTGGCACAGAGACATCAGGAGCAGAACAAGGAAATCCATAGGAGGATCCTCCCAAAGTACTTTTTTTCTGGTCCAAAAATCCTTAAATCAGTTAGAAGCAGGAGGTTGGAGTGGGAGAACTGCAGAGCCTGGAACATACCTGCCTTCTGGTGACCCATTCTGAGGGGGATCTTTCTACTTGCCAGCAATGGACTTGGTAAAAAAAATAATAGATCCTTCTCCATGAATCCCATTTCCCTTTCTTTTTTTGAGACGGAGACCCAGGCAGGATTAAAGACCAACTCTGGGACCCAAATTTTTAGAGGACAAAGGTTGATATAATGGCCAGCACGATTTAGTCATTTAGATTTCAGGTCTAACTAACTGATGATAGACTTTACCAAAACCACTGAAACAAATTTAACGTCAACCTTAAATAACAGTAGAGGCAGGTAATATAACAAATAGAGTCAAAATTGTTTATCTAAAGGTCTAAGCCCAATAAACATCCAAACAATAAAATTAATCTAAAAGGAATTTTTTAATAATCTTTTTTTTTTTTTTTTTGAGACAGAGTTTTGCTCTTGTTGCCCAGGCTGGAGTGCAATGGCGCGGTCTTGGCTCACTGCAACCTCCACCTCCCGGGTTCAAGTGATTTCCTGCCTCAGTTTCCCAAGTAGCTGGGATTACAGGCATGCGCCACCATGCCCAGCTAATTTTTTTGTATTTTCAGTAGAGATGGGGTTTCACCATGTTGGTCAGGCTGGCCTTGAACTCCTGACCTCAGGTGATCCACCCACCTTGGCCTCCCAAAGTGCTGGGATTACAGGCGTAAGCCACCACACCCGGCCTCATCTGTTCTTTAACGTTACAATTTCCCATCATGGTGGCACTTGACAGTGGTGGGATTGTTCAACAGCAAATGATCCCATCTAAGCACTCAGGACAGAAGCCATTTTAGGTCATGAAAATTATATAGATTTTGTGAACAAAGGGCATTTAATTCTGAGCAGAAAGTAGTCTTGCAAAAGGTAAATTTGCAACAACAACAAAAAAAGACAAGGAGGGTGACAATGTCAAGCAAATGATAACCCTGCTGGACCTTCAGAAGGAACCAGCTACGTCCTTTTCCTGCTTCTACAGATGCTATGGCAGCCCCAGAGGTGTCCCACTAGGATCTCCCTTCAAGAAAGAATCTAGCATGCATCTGAACAGCCTCCAGCTGTTCACACCTCAGGCCCTGCCTCATCCCAGACAGCCCTGAGCCAATCACTGACACAGCAGGGTATTAGAGCCTGGTCATTTCTGCCCAACCGGGGGCCCCTCCAAAGGCAAGCTCTGCTCCACAGCTCCCCGTTGGGTTGGTCAAACTATCAAATCTGTACCTGGTCTGAGGCTCTCCCTGCCCAGTCTTGCTTCATCCTCATTTTATCCTTCACAGGCACAGCCCCCTTCCCCCTCCAATAAAACACTAACATTCCTAATTCCGTCTCAACATCTGCTTCCCAGGGAACCTAACTAACACAATACTCCTAAAACCAATACCAGCAAAAAGTGACTTTCCAAGCCTCTACATGAAGACCAATTTTCTGGAAAATAAAATTTAATATAATTCCAATTACCCACGATGCTATTTAGCCATATCAAAGGAAATGAGAAAGCTTCCCAAATTGTAGTCCTCATGGAGTGAACTGATCATCAAATGTTGCCGTTTACATGAGGGCACACAATAATCAGGGTTGTATGTCACATGCTACTTTCAGATTTTCAGGTAAGTCTAAATGCTTTTAATTGATGCAAGAATAATAAGTCCTTCAGTTGATTTATGTCATGCATTAATATCAATCAAAAGGGTTTCTAACACATACTTTTTAATACTATAAAATGTGGGGTTTTTTTAAATGTCTTTTTTTTTCTTATTCAGAGCCACATTTCTTCACATGGTATGTTTTACATAACCTAAGGGTTATGTTGTTCATTTGTTTTTAATTTCAGGTTTGAGGAATCAAGTAACAGGTCTTTTTAAATCCTTTTATTGGATATATGTTAGTTTTCCGTTATCATAAAAGACTGAGGAACAGGAACAGCAGCATATTGTTTAAATGATTCATAGGTAAAAATATCTTCTCCCTCTTGGTCTGTTTTCTTTCCTGATGTCTTTGCTCATTGCCAACATTGTCTATTTTATATATAATTCTTGCAGGACATTGTGCCCTGAAGGTGAAGTTGGACAGGTAAGGAGATGACCCATCACCCCTTGTCACACCTGCAGGCTCTAGGTCACTTTTGTAACACGCAATGAAATGGGTAAATTCTACACAATCCTTTTTTTTTTTTTCAAACAATAACAGAAAGTAAATATTTGAACTGGGGGCTTTTTCAAACAACACAAGTCATAAAAAATTGACTTGTTTTTGACTGTTACTTTAGGCATATATTTTTGATTAATGACAATTAAATGTAAATATAAAGATATTTTAAACTTGAGGTTTTAAAACAAAGGATGTAAGAATCACCTGGTTAAAGTTAGATATGTTGTCAGTCTCAAAGTCAGTTGGCTGAATAATACCATTATCATAAAATTTTATGAGACTAATTTGAAAGTCCATATGAATGGGTATTATTGTTCATTTTTCAATATTGATCATAGCAGTGTATTAACAGCGTACAGCAGAGTTAATGTTTAATACAAACAAACAGGACTTTCCAGAAAATCTACAAAGAATCACTAACTAATAGCCATGCTTCAGTTAAATTTGTTTACTTTTTAAAGTACATTCTCAGAAGTAACATGTACTCTCAATTAAGCAAAACACAACCAGAATTTTGGAATTTGATCTTTAAAATAATAATAAAAAAAACTTTCTCTGCTATTTACAGTCCTGCCTTGGTTAAAATCCCAACATCTGGATACCAGAATCTGAGCAGCAAAATACACGGAGACACATGTGCAGTTTTATGCCTGCAAACTCACTATTATTTAGAACGAAACCAGTGTAGTGCGTCTACCCTTGTTTCTTGCTACACAGAATGTATCCAGAGTACAAACTAATGTAGATTATTATAAAACTCAGCGTCTAATATATATTATATATATACACATACATACATACACACACATATATAACTAAAACAAAATTTTCAAAAATAATACTTTTTCTTTCTATATGTGATGTGCCCTGACAGTCCCCACTTTACTCCATCCCATTTCCTTTTGTTAATACTGGCCTTGACTCACTTAGACAAATGGGTCACGACCTGTAGTTTGGAAAACAGGGCTTTCGAGCCTGGCTTTAAAGAGGCTGGTCCTCAGGCCAGCAGAACCAGCAGCACCTGGGGGCTAGTTTGTGGCGCACAATCTCAAGGCCTGCCCTAGACCTACTGAATTGGGATCTACTTTCAGCAAGGTCCCCAGTGACTTATGGATGTATTACAGTTTGAGAAGCCATCCTCCTGCACGCAAAAATACAGAATGAGTATCTGTGATCTGAACTACATTTAAATCGATAATGCACCTCTTAAACTGTCTTTGTTCAAAGAACTTCTATCCTTCTACTGAGCTCAAGGAGCAACACAGTTTCTAGCAAGATAGGTGCAAAGAAAAATTCACTTTCAATTTCATCAACTGCTTCAATGGGTTGCAGGGACTGGCTGACCTGGTATCCCAGCTCCTGCAGGACCGAGAGTGTGGGAGGTGGGTTGAGGGGAGGTACTGAATTGACTGCAATAGATCCAGGAGCATATAAAAGTGTGCGTGTTTGTTCTTATTCCTGGGAGAAAATATATAGTATTCACCTAATTTTAAAAGAGTTTTATGGTTTAAAAAGTTAAGATGAGCTATTAAGCCATGAAAAGACAAGGAGGAAGCTTAAATGCACATTACTACACCAGATAAGAAAATCTGAAAAGGCTACATAGTGTATGATTCCAACCATATGACATTCTGGAAATGGCAAAACTATGGAAATGTAAAAAGATCAGTGGTTGTCAGGGCCTAGGAGGTGGGGAGGGATGAACAGACAGAGCTCAGTGAATTTGAGGGGCAGTGAAACTAATCTGTATGATATTATAATGGTGGATCTGTGTCATCACATGTTTGTCCAAACCCACAGAACATATAACACCAAGAGTATATGGTGTTTATATTAGGGTATAACCCTAATGAGAACTCTGGACTTTGGGTGATAATGATGTGTTGATGTAGGTTCAGCGCTTGTTACACATCAGCCACCCATGTGGGAAAATGTTGATAGTGGGGGAAGCTATGTATGTGTAGGGGCAGGAATTATATGAGAGCACTTGTGATATATGCTCAAGTCTGTTGTGAACCTAAAACTGCTCTAAAAAATAAAGTCCATAGGTATCTATAAAAGCGAAGACACATGGTCCTTGAGAGCATGTCCTCTCTGCTATAAATTGGTTGTATGGTTACAATCATACCTAGAAAGGAGAGAAAATAAAGAGTAAGTGAATACCGACATGTTCAATTCTGCCCCAGAATACAGCAAAGTCCCTGGATCACTCTTGTTTCATTGTTGCCATTGCTTATTCAATTCAGTCAACTCATATACGTGAAGTATGTGCTACATACATAATGTATAATGCAGGATACAAAAATGATTATGTGATCACTTCAAGTAATTTGTAATCTAGCAAACATATAAAACAGGCACACAGATAATCCTTATACAGTAAATGCCTCCTTTTTCCCCAAAATGGCAAGGAGACAAATAGCAAGGATCGGAGGACAGAGAGGCAAAAGTCAGAAGGCCAGAAAGGCATGGAGCCAGAAATCCAATTCACTTGTGAGTAAGGTATCAGGAGAGAGTGGTGTACAACGTGACAGGGACACCTGTTGCTCCCAATTGTAATATTTTCTGATTGGTTTATGCCCCTTTCCAATTACTGTGTCCATGCTAATCATCAACTATTTTTATTATCAACCCTGCAGAGGAGACTAAGAGAAAAAAAAAAAAAAACTTCTGCAAAGTGATGCTGTCTTCATTTTGCACAGAACCCAGAAATCCTGATGAAGGAACCTGAATTGGATGGTACAAGCCTTATCTCCTGTGAATGCTGAATGACTTTGTCCGTGGTTTTTACGATAAGATGTATTTTCTTTTATATCTATTAAACAAGCTACACAGAATACTGGTAAATACACAGAAGTAAAAAGAAGAATAAAATAGATAAAATTTTCTAAGTTAAAAGCTAAGGGAAAAATAAAAAGAATTATCAATCGATGTGATCAAAGAAAAATGTTTACCTCACGGGGTGTTGAAAAAGAACATCATAAAAATTAATAGGTAGAATAATCATCAAAAACAATCTGCACAACAAATATGACATCGTTGAGGGGAACTATCATTAAAATAGAATGTATACAAATTGCTGAGAAACTCACTACACCTTCTAAATCATGTCAAAAGAGTTGTTTGCATATAAGCTGCCTGCACTTCTCTCTCTCTCTTTTTTTTTGTTCAAATTCACTGCAAGGTGGCTTTTGTCCACTCCATGCAAATCACTCATATGAAGGTCACAATGACGTCCAGGTGGCCAAAGCCTATGGCTAATCCTCAGTCCTCATCTCACCGAAACAGCAGTTTCTTAGCCCTTCTTCTACCTCCACTGGCTTCTCTTCTCAGCTCCTCTGTAGTTCTCCCTCCTCTTTCCAACCTGTATGCATTGGAGGGGCCCAAAGTTCAACCCTAAGGCTCTTCTGCATCTTGGTCCCTAGGTGATCTCACCTAGTCACCCAGCCTCAGATAGCCTTAGGCTTAGGAATCACAATATATCTCTCACATGACCTCTAGACTCATATCAACTTCTCAACATCACAATTTGGATATCCAACAGGCATCTCCAACTCAACACAGCCAAACCCCTCTTTTGATTCCCTGCTCATTCCAACTGTCCCCTCTTGCAGACGTCCCTTTTAGAGTAGGTGGCCCCATCATACACCCAGTTACAAACAAAATCTTTGAAGTCATCCTTGACTCTCCTACACTGCATATCTAATCCATCAGCAAATGCTGTCTTTTCTACCTTCAAAGCAGATCCCCAATCTGATCATTTCTCACTACCTCCCCTTTCACTGCCTGGTGCCTGACAATGGCCTCCTAATTGGTCTTCCCTGTTTCAACTCTTGGTCCCCCTCTAGTCTGTTCCCCACATGACAGCCAACATGGTTCTTTTAAAACTTCAACCAATGTAAATTATACTTCAAGAAAGCTTTAAAAAAAATTCAATCAGATCACATCTGCTATAAACCTTCCAATGGTTCTCCTCCTGCAGTGTGCAAAATAAAATTGAAATGCCCTTATCCTTGCTTAACAGAACTCTACAACACAGCCTCACCAGCATGCCTCCAACTCACATCCTGCAGCTTTAACCTCACTCCACACCAGCCCCCAGTCTCCTTGCCGTTACTTGAAAGTGCCAGGAGAGCTCCTGCCAAAGGGCCTTTGCACACGCCATTCCCTCTCTCTGCAATACTCTTCCCCATGTGATCATACGGCTCATGCTCCCACTTCCTTCAGGTCTCAGCTTGAATGTCACCTCCTCCCTATGACCTTCCCTAACCTTTCGTGTAAAATTCTACCTCTCCCTTCCTCAGTCTCTTGCTTCTCCTGCTTTGTTCTGGAGAACACCAACCAGCACCACCTGATTTGTAACTATTCCCTTGAGCACATTCTATCTCAGCCACAGGAATGGAAGCTTCATGCAGGTGGGGACATCATCTATTCAGTTCATGCTGTAGTCCAGCAATTCTGAATGATTAGACTGAAATTGGATTCAAAAATATCACAAATGAGATAATGTAACTTGTTGATAAGTGTACGAAGAGTATGAAGAGATGATCAAACTCACAAGTTTCCAAATGCTAACGTCTATAAAACTCCATCGTCACCCATCAAATCAGCAAAGATTAAAAACCACAATAGAATGTGATAAAATAGTGCTCTCAGATACTTCCTGGAGAAGTACAGATGGGCAAAGTTGGGTGATCTGGCATCAATGATCACTCTTTCATACCAATACACCATGGGATTTTGCGATCAGAAGGTAAAGAAGACACAGAAGGAAAAGAAGATGAAGATTAAACCAGCAAAAACCCATAAGTAGGACTTCTTCCTATTCATTAGTAAGAAAGAATTGGGTGTCCCCATGGGAAAATGCTAATTTAGTGTCCCGAACCACTGTACCCTCCAATTCCTGCTTCCCCCACAACAGTGGCCCCACACTGAGTCCTACAACGAGGATAATGATCCTCAATCCCCAATTGCACAGACAGGGCTAAGTCGGAGACAGTGATGTCAACCTTGCTGATGTCTCTAAAATACTCAACTACTGGGCTCTAAAATACTCAACTACTGGGGGCTAACCCTAAGAAAAATTATTGACTCTGATTCCTAAGTTAATTTCCTACAAGGTGGAAGAAGCAACAAGTGTCACTTCTCTTCTGGGCTCTATGACACCAAATAGTGGAGCCAAAGAGACTTGCTGATGTTTTGAAACCCAAGGCCAAATAATGCTCTCTAAACCCTTAGAGGTGTGACTAGGATATTCACAGCAGCCATGCAAAAGACAGCAGCCTTCAGTGAAGAAACAAAACAAATAAAAAACATGGTTCCTTTTATAAATATTTATCAATTATCTAAGGCTAGGTTAATTGTTGATAACTATCAATTATCTGAGCAAGATACGCAGAAACACTTCAACTGCAGCACCCTGGGCTCCAACCCAAACTTACTGGAGAAGAAGCTTTAGATTAGATACCAGGAATCTGCATTTTAACCAGCTCCTCAGGGAAACTGCCCCAGAGGGGGTCTAGGCTAACCATGCACAACTTCTACCCATTCTCCTGGGAAGTGATTGTGAATCTCCTCCAAACCCCTCTTACACTTTCTGATTAAGTTGGTGCCCTCTACTGAATGTCAGCCTCACGGAATCTTAACGAGGAATCGCCAGACTGGGGGGGGATTGTGCAGCATGTCTGGGGAACACTTCACTGCTTCACTAAACCCTGCTGCAAACATGCTGAACAGCGCTCCAAAGGCTACAGGAACTGAGCTCCGCATAGGAATCTGGCCCTGGAGGGTGCCCAGCATGGCGACCCTGAGGGGTGCAGGAACCCAGTGAGAAGGAGAAACAGAAGGTACAGTCCAGCTCGAGACCACGCACATAAAGAAATCTGTAGGCAGGGTCTCTGTTATTGTGCCATATTAAATATCTTGATATTTTAAAGCAATATTATTTTTCTGACTATAAAAGTACTCATTGTAGAAATTTTAATTGTGCCATCATCCTGCAGAAAAATGAAAGTACAAAAAACGAAAAAGCAGCTATACATGGCCACAAAGTCACAGGGCTCATCGGGATGTGCTAACCAGGCTGGAAACTGATCAAAGCTGATTTATTGAGAAAAAATAGGCAGCATATCAAAGACTTATATCAGCTTCATAGTAGACAGACTTTGGGGCGGGGGGGGGGGAGTCTCTGTCTCTTTTGAGTATATTCTCGAAAGGATAAACTTTCACCTTCATGTGAAGCACAGTTACTATAAATCAGATTTGCAAACTGTGAGAAATGCTTACAACTCAATGAGTCTTTTGTCAGCCAGGTCGGGGCTCCGTTGTGAAATCCACCCTTCGCCATAGCAATGGGATAAATCATCACCAGCCCTGAGACATCGCCTAATCCCTTCCTCGCAAGGCAGATTCGGGCGCTTTCTGCATCTGCTTCGTGTTATTGAAAAGAGCTTGGCTCATCTGCTGGGCTCTCAGGCTTCACAGTGACCTCGCACAGAACGCTGCTACTTCTGAAACTGTTTTAGACTCTTCCGTCTATAAAACAGACACAGAGTTTAAGTTTAGCATCTTTTATGGTCAGAAATATTTAGCGTTACTTCCAGAGCGGCAGCCGTGGAACAATGTGGGAAAGAAGTGCTTCAGTTCACTTCTTGGGAAGTACTGACCCGGGGTCAATTTAATTTTTTCCGTAAGATTTCCCCTTCTTACTTTTCTCCTTCCACTGCTATATGTAACAGTATCTCCCCTTCCACTGCTATATGCAGCAGTATGCTAGTATACAACATTATAGATTAACAATATGCTATATTGTTTAAAACTATTAATGTTATATAATTAACGTGGTGTGCATATTATTATATTGACAATATGTAATGTGATGTGATAATAAGGCTCACTGTGTGCCAGGGCACCGCTCTGAATGCTCTAAACTCATTAGCTAATTTATTCGTCATGATTCTATGGGGTAGATGCACTATTTCATTCCCATTTTACAGCTGAGGAAACTGAGGCAGCTAGTAACAGGTGGAGCCAAGCTTCACACTGAGATCATCTGGCCCCAGCACACTCATAAAAATGAGCAAAAGTATAAAAGCTAAAGGGAAAAGGAAGCCAAGGGGTGAAAATCCTAATTACAAACAAATCCTGGGTAAGCTGGGTGTTTAGTCCTTCCCCACATGTGAACAGCAACTAGAAACCTGAACAGTGACTTTGTTTCCCCTGTGATCCATTGTTGGTGCCTGATCCTCACATAAAATCTTACGGAGCAGTATCTAGTGATTAGCTCAACTGAATTGAGCCTGGACACCCTTCATGAGCTGGAGGACAGAAGACGTGTCGATGGAGGGTCCAACTTCAGGCATCTGTACTCACCTGCTACAGGTGAGTGGACCTATGAACCCCCAGCCTCATCAAGCACCCTCAGAGGTCACCTGCCTGCTTCATCTGGAAGAGACAGCAACGTATGATCCCAGGAAGATCCTCTGCCAGGAGGTTTACAGGCAGAAGCAGCGGCTGCTGAACACAGATGCTGTCAGCAGGACACAGGGGTGATGGGTGAGCCGGTGGAGCAGGTGAAGGTGCAGACTACAGGCAGCTCCCTTGAGATCCTGCCCAGACCCCAGCAGCAGCTCCCCTGTCCCTCTCTAGCAGCTTCACAGTGCCCGAAGTGTTTGAGAACAGGTGACCCATGCCCTGAGTGGCAGATGGTGTGTCTTTCTGATCCCTTCTCTGTCTCCTCCCCCACCCCCGGTGTGAGTACATGGATGGTTTGCTAAATGTTTGTTGAATGAATAAACGAACCCAAGTCAGAAACAGTCTCCAAATCATTCCTCATCGCAAAAGGATGTGATGGAAAAACTCACAAAGCCAAGGCAGGAGGACACACTCAACTTGGAAATGGCCCATGCCCAGCTTTGGTGCAGGCACAGCCTGAGCTTCAAGGAAGTCACTTGACCAGCAGTAGCTCCCACCTTTCCTTGCAGCTAGAACACCAACAGACCAAGTGATCTCTAAAGTGATGATTTGCTAAAGTACGAGTTTTACAATTAGAAAGTACCTTCCTCTCAAGAATGACTTCACTATGAGCCATCTAATTTTTCCTCTCTTCTTTTAGTATTTTTGTTGCAAATAGTACACACAAAACAGGATATATAATCTATTTGTGCAATTTAAAGAATAAGAAGCAAACACCTTTGCATGTACTCCCTAGTCCACAACAGTCAACCCCAGGACCTCAGAAGCCCCTTATGCCTTTCCCCCAAAACTCTCCCCTCCCTGACAAGGTAATTCCAATGCTGAGTTATGTGTTTATTTTTGCCTTATTTTTCTTTTCAACACATATTACATTTCTCTGAATAATATGTTTTTTAACGTTGCCTCTTTTTAATCTTTATTTGTGGAATCATATTGTATGTAATCTGTGACTTTTTTCTACTCACATATGAGAACCATCCACATTGATACATGGCTACAGATAGACACTTGGAGTTTATTTTTCACTGCTGTATAGTACTCCATTGGTGGAGTACAATAGGTTTATTTATCCACTTTTCTGTAGATGGACATTTGGGTTGTTCTGTTTTTTGCTCATACATACCTCCTGGTGCTCAGGTACAACAGACTACAGACCCAAGGTGAGACTGCTGGATCACAGGCTAGGCACATCTTCAGCTTTACTAGGTAACACCAAGCCAATACAAAAGTGCTTGTACAAACTCATGCTCCTACCAGCATGGAGGACCCACTGTGCCACATAAAAACATCACTGTTATTAACTTGTTTTATTTGCATATGATTATTTTTTCCCTTATTCCCAACCACTTCTCAAAGCAACTAGCCAGCATGTGCCATGTAGGCAAGCACCCACTCCAATGTGATCTATATGTGTTAGGTATGTATGTACCCTGGAAAACCCTATGATGTTGCTTGAGGAGTATATAACTTTTTTATGTATGTAAGTATCATGTGCTACAAAGAGCGTTGTTTTCTGTATTTTTCACTCCACTCAGTGTTTTGTAAAACATACTCATGTTGCTCCATAGGTATTAGAGACAGGATGATGTTTTATCTTTAAGATGGGTATGCTACCCTCATTTTATACATCACAGTGATAGCTCACAATTGTTCAGTACTCAGCGGGGTCTAAATGTACTAACTCGTTTAATCTCCCACTAACCCTGCAAAACACATGCTTCTGTTTCATATAAAACGAGACCAAGGCACAAAGAAACTAAGGAACTTGTACAAAATCACCAAGTTAGTAAACATCAGAGCAGGATTTGAATCGAGCCAGAATGTGTTCTCATCCACGACATGAAACTGGGTAAGAATGCAAAGCTCAGACAATTTTCATGACCAGCATCTCTGGGATTCACAGCTGGCGACCACAGAGCAGAACTAACATACAGATGATTCCCCTCTCAGTCCAGTCCTCATTCCATCAGCTCCAAAATGTGTATTATTCTATATTAGTAGCTGGTGAACAACAAAGGGAATTAGTTAGTCCTCTTCAGCAAATGTTAGTAAATGAAAATATTACAGAGACAGAACTCTTTTTAGGAAATGCAATCATGTGAATTTAAAAATGCTTTATCAGAAATAGAATTAATGACAAAAATATTTATAGGATCCTAAGAAAATGGATTTGCTATTTTTTTTTCTGCTGAGGATAATCATCCGGGTGCATCTTTGGTTGTGACAGCTCTACCCCTTCAGAGAGTTGTATCTTCATACACACCTAACATGCTAAGAGTAGATCTGCATGATACGGTAGTTAGTATAATTTCTGTAATAAAAAAAGTACTTGGTCATGCCTGTAATACCAGCATTTTGGGAGGCTGAGGTGGGAGGATTGCTTCAGCCCCAGAGTTTGAGACCAGCCTGGGCAAGATAGTGAGACCTTGTCTCTACAAAAAAATTAAAAATTAGCTGGGTGTAGCGGCGCACACCTGTAGTTCCAGCTACTCAGGAGGTTGAGGCAGGAAGGTCGCTTGAGCCTGGGAGGCAGAGGCTGCAGTGAGCCACAATCATACCACTGACTCCAGCCTGGGCAACAGAGCGAGACCATCTCTTAAAATAAATAAATAAATAAAAATAAATAATAAATAAAAATTTTTTTAAAAAAGGTAACTGGAACGGCCTGCAAAGAAAGGGAAATCAAATTATGCTTAATGACAATCACTATTATCACCGACAGAGAAGCAGCTAAAATAAACAGTCTGCTCATTTTGTTTGTAAACGAATTGCCACAATTCTTGCACTATTTAAATCAAGAATATTTTATATTCCATAGTTTTCAATCACCCCTCCTTTTTTATTGTTTCCAGTTCCTTAAACATATAAAAGGGTAAAAGCCATTTGTTCTGGCAGAAAAGAGTCGTCATAAATCGTGCAGAGTGAATTTCTCTAAGATGAAAGGAATGTTCCTCTCCTCCAGGATGGCCTACGGACAGGACTGTGATGACACATAGAGTCTTCACGGGAATCACACCTGCAGTGTTAAGCCACTTCTGTGGAAAACTCAAGTCCTTCTCAGATAACAAAAACATTTTAGTAGCAATGAACCAAAAGCAAAATCTTCCACTATATATGTTAATACATCAAGAGAAACCATTCATGTGCCATTTATAAGAACTTCCTTCCGGCCGAGCGCGGTGGCTCACGCCTGTAATCCCAGCACTGTGGGAGGCCAAGGCAGGTGGATCACGAGGTCAGGAGATCGAGACCATCCTGGCTAACATGGTGAAACCCCGTCTCTACTAA
This sequence comes from Pongo pygmaeus, assembly GCF_028885625.2. Lineage (NCBI taxonomy): Eukaryota > Metazoa > Chordata > Mammalia > Primates > Hominidae > Pongo > Pongo pygmaeus. The sequence goes on from NC_072395.2 coordinate 51,471,620, forward strand.
AAAAGAAAATGCAAAAAATTAGCCAGGAGTGGTGGCAGGTGCCCGTAGTCCCAGCTACTCCGGAGGCTGAGGCAGGAGAATAGTGTGAGCCCGGGAGGCGGAGGTTGCAGTGAGCCAAGACTGTGCCACTGCACTCCAGCCTGGGCGACAAAGCGAGACTCCATCAAAAAAAAAAAAAAAAAAAAAGAACTTCTTTCCCAGAAATCATAGCAGCATTCCTCAGCCCAAAGCCAGTAGAAACTTCTCGCATATGAAATTTTACTTCAAGAACTCCCATATCAGGCATTTTAATGAATCAGTGGAAGAAAATTATCCTCCCAACTTTGTTGTCAAGAACCCCAATTTCATATGCAAAAGAAAGAATTACAAAAATAATTATTCGAATTCCAATAGGTGGAATTTTGATAGGTTTATAAAGGACATAAACATCTTTAACATAATTCTACCTCGAAGCCAACATCAGCTATTAGTAACCACACTTCTTATTGCCAGTTCATCTCTCCAAACACACAGAAGCCATGTGAGTTGAAATTTATTTTTTAAAAACTCTCAGAGTTATGATTTCTCAAAATTATATTTTATATATTGACATCAACAAATATGATGATGATATTATATATTGACATCAACCAATACGATCAACCAATATGATGATAATTGTAGGGAAAAGAAAGAGAGATCAGACTGTGGCTGTGTCTATGTGGAAAGGAAAGACATAAGAGACTCCATTTTGAAAAAGACCCGTACTTTAAACAATTGCTTTGATGAGATGTTGTTAATTTGTAGCTTTGCCCCAGCCACTTTGTCCCAGCCACTTTGACCCAACCTGGAGCTCACAAAAACATGTGTTGTATAAAATCAAGGTTTAAGGGATCTAGGGCTGTGCAAGACGTGCCTTGTTAACGAAATATTTACAAGCAGTATACTTGGTAAAAGTCATCGCCATTCTCTAGTCTCAATAAGCCAGGGGCACAATGCACTGTGGAAAGCAGCAGGGACCTCTGCCCTTGAAAGCGGGGTATTGTCCAAAGTTTCTCCCCATGTGATAGTCTGAAATATGGCCTCGTGGGATGAGAAAGACCTGATCGTCCCCCAGCCTGAGACCCGTAAAGGGTCTGTGCTGAGGTGGATTAGTAAAAGAGGAAAGCCTCTTGCAGTTGAGATAGAGGAAGGCCACTGTCTCCTGCCTGCCCCTGGGAACTGAATCTCTCGGTATAAAACCCGATTGTACATTTGTTCAATTCTGAGATGAGAGAAAAACCGCCCTATGGTGGGAGGCAAGACATGTTTACAGCAATGCTGCTTTGTTATTCTTTACTCCGCTGAGATGTTTGGGTGGAGAGAAACATAAATCTGGCCTACGTGCACATCCAGGCATAGTACCTTCCCTTGAACTTAATTATGACATAGATTCTTTTGCTCACGTTTTTTGCTGACCTTCTCCTTATTATCACCCTGCTCTCCTACTACATTCCTTTTTGCTAAAATAATGAAAATAATAATCAATAAAAACTGAGGGAACTCAGAGACCGGTGCCGGTGCAGGTCCTTGGTATGCTGAGCGCCGGTCCCCTGAGCCCACTGTTGTTTCTCTATACTTTGTCTCTGTGTCTTATTTCTTGTCTCAGTCCCTCGTCCCACCTGACTAGAAATACCCACAGTCGTGAGGGGAAGGTCACCCCTTCAGATAATAGGATAAATCAGAGCCGACAACATAGTTCATTCCTGAAATCAAATACAGAATGTTTCTACCAACACACATTTTCAAAGACGGTGTTTTCAGGTTTGTATGGGATTGTTTCAGCTTTATGAATTAGCTTTTTAAAATCTGCAATACTTTCTTGCTGACTTCATCATTTCCTTCTGGTTGCCTGAAGGGGTGGTGTGGAACGCTAATAAAATGAATTACAGTTGGCGTCGCTCACATTCTGAACTATAGAAGATATTTACTATCTCAGCTTCCCTATGAGCTTTTCTTTGCATCATGCAGCTTCATGGTCAGCAGACACTAAAAATTAAAGAAAGTCTTTCTCCCACTTTACGTGTGTAGCACAGACACACTGATCAAACATGTTCCCAGCACTTCTGAAGAAACCTTATCACATCCACAAGAGATTTCCCACTTGCACTTTTTTTTGATAAACACAACCATCATAGCCCAACAAAACATCACACAGAAATCAAATTATAGTGTCCCCATAAGCATCTGCTCCTCTATGGCCTTGGGCAAAATTTAGAATCCTCGACATCCCTAGAGTTACCACAATCTCTGAAAGTGCAGGAGCACCCAAAAAGCTCAAGGAATGCATTGAAACTCTTATTACTTCCAATTCCATTTTCAAAGAAAGTAAATGTGTATGCATGTGAGCTGCACATGGTCCAGAATGCCTCACCAAATGTATTGTTTTAAAATATGTGTGCATCCATGTGTAACTGTATGTGTGGGATTTTGAAAGGCTTTTTATATTTTATTCAAAAAGGTACATTTTTCAATATCACAAACTTTCCTTTCAATTATAAGCCCTTCCCATTTTCAATTAATGTTTTAGGCAAGGAATATACATTAGTAAAACCAACCACACCACTTAGGGAAAATGAATTAGTATGGGGAAAGTGAAGAACTGGCCGTGCAGTCAATTACTTTGGCCAGCATAGATAGAGTTGAACTAACCAGCACAGGTGTAGACAGCCTGTTTGGATAAGGTAGCTTAAGCCCCAGTTTTTTCTGCAGTCTTTATTTTTGTCAAGTATATGAAAACTACCATCTCATTTCCTCCCTGTAGCTATTACCCACATGTATGTGTAGTGTCAAAATAAATGGCCAGAGTCCTCTCAGGGACCTCCCTTGGCACAAGTCTCACTTCCTCACCCTCTCACCTCCAGAGCCTCAGGAAGTGCAGGTCAGGAAGCAGCCAGGGCAGGTGTGAGGTGATGGAGCGCTGAGTGTCGGCGAGCCCAGATAAAATAACATTCCAACATCGGAAATCCAATCATTCACCCTCTTGTCTCCTCCTCACTAACCCCAGGCAAGTATAAAGGAGACGGAATTAAAACAGGAGTTGGAAGAATTTGGATGTGATTTCATATATTAACTCAGCAAATTTTTTTCTGAAAAGGTCCAGACAGTAAATATTTTCGGCTGGCAGGCCATATGGTCTTTGTCGAACCTACTCAACTGTGCCATTATGGAGTGAAGCCAGCCACAGATGATATAGAAATGAATGCATGGGGCTGTGTTCCAATAAAGTTTTCTTTATGGACACTGAAATGTAAATTTCATGCAATTTACATGTGTTATGAAATATGCTTCTTTTGATTTTTCAACCATTTAAAAAAGTAAAAACCATTTTCTTAGCTCCTGGGCTGTGTTGACTGATCCCTAATTAACTAATATGTGGGCTGCTATCTATGAAAATCTAGGCGCAGAGGAAGGCAGAGCTGGCTTCCCGGCCAAGACGGGACTTACCTTGATATGAGCTGCTGGGTCCGGGACAGTCTGAATCATGTCCTTCAGTAAGCCAGCCCATCTACCAGCTGTTCAGAACCTGACGGCTAGAAGACAAAAGGAACAACATACATAATAATAAACAACTGCATTTCTGTGTTTTATGTTCTAGCAGGACTGGACACAATTCACCGATGGCAAAAGAATCATAGCTTTGCATTAAACATGTTTGCCTAAATGCATCCTCTAGGTATGGGTGGTCCATGAGGTGACTAGATAACTCACTTCCCTTCCATTGAGAAAATCACTTACAATGAGCCCAAGGGAACCCTAGTCCGACAGGCCAGAAGAATCTAGCTCAAGCTAACCCACATCACATGCACTATCCACACATCCTTCCATGTGGGCAGCATCTAATGAGGGATCCATTAAAGGAAGACATGAGGCTAAAACAGGGCATACTTCTCTATCATACTGAGAAAACAGGACCTTGAAATCCCACCAAAACTCATGCGATCTGCACATCCTTTTCAGCTTCGTTATTAAGTTCTTAGTAAACAGCATAGCTACCGTTCATTGAGTACTTCAGTGCCAGTTCCTTGAGTGCTAAGGGCTCCACACACATTTTCTCATTTCATTCCGACCACAACTCTGAGAGCTGTCATTCCCATTGTCCAGCTGTGGACGTCAAGACTCATAAAGGTTACTGATTTGTCCAGGATCACCTGGTTAATAAGCGACAGAACCAAACTTCAAATCAGATTAGCCTATCTGACTCCAGAGCCCAAAAAAAATTTGGTTTGACTTAATTGGCAGGTATCAACCCATATTTTGAAGGGACATTTTAAAACACGCCTTAAATAAATTGAATTTAAAGATGCCTATAATCCAGGAATTTTCCAGAAATAAATCCTTCATCCAATATATTCCTTTATTCGAATTATAAAGCAGCATGTTCTGACCACTGTCTGTGCCCCTCCCCTTCTACCGAGTCAGTCTCCAACCTCCCTTTGCTGTCACAGGCCCCAGGGCTGACCTCTACAGATGGGCTCAGCAGGATGCCTTACCTCCTGGCCACCTGTCAGGGTTGGTTGACGTGGCCCCATCTGGAGATCAGCGGTGAGAGGAGAGGGGTATCTCTTCCCCTCACCTTCCCACCACTGACACCTGCCGCCCAACCTCCCTGGGCGCTTGGTTACGGTTCTGACTGCGGCTGGATTCTAGGGTGACCTCTCCCGTCATGGGGCCCCTCCTTCCAGGCTCCAGCCTCCAGTAACTGGTCCCCAGCCAGTCTCTGGTGCTCTGCAGATCTCAGCCAAGCCATCAGTTGTTTTTTGGCACTAAAAATGCCTTTTTTAGTTTACATTTTTAGAAGCCATCACTTGCTTTTTATCACCTGTATTTTTTTGTTTGTTTTCTTCTTTATGATGGCTCTTTGCAGTAACAAATGCAAAATAAAAATAAACAATATGATTACAGAACTAGAGACATTTTCAAAGGCTGTCTTTCAAATTTGCTACTGAGCACATTACTGTAGTGACAAGTAAAAGCATTCACAGGAATCCTCCCCACATTCACATCCGTCCTTTCTGACCTCTCACGGTACAGGCACACCCATTCCAACCCAATCGCCTCTCATGGAGAGCATTTACCTCCAGATCTGCGTGCTCCGCGTCTATCCTCGGTCTCCCTGGAGGCCTCCCAAGATTGGCAGAGCTTGGCTCGCCACGAAGATGACATGCTGGGAACCTTAAGCATTTTTTTTCTATAACCAAATTTTAGGTCTTGGAAAATATGTACTTCCCCCCGCCCCCACCCCCAGGCCTAAAGTAAGTCCCTCTGGGGGATGAGAGTTACTGAAAGTACAGAGGGAGTGAAGTGCAGTCCTGAAATTGAACTGGGAAGCAGATGAAGGTGACCAGGCTCCTGGTGCTCTCGTGGGAGAAGAGGCTGGGAGAGGATGGGGCCTGGCTGAAGGTTTCTGGGAGCATAGGAATCCTCAACTCCCCTTATCCTAAGAGCAGCAGGTGCCACAGGAAAACACCACTCTGCTCCTGGGGTAATTCAGCCCGGAAGGGGAGCGTCTGCAAGCCATCCTCACAAAGGGAGGGCCTCCCACTGCACGACCCTGCTCTGGGGAGCACATGGCTATTTCCGTATGTCTGGACATTCTCTCTGGACTAGTTCACTCTGCACAGTTCCTCCCTGCCTGCACACACATGCTGCCGCTCACACCAGGGGCTGAAGCTCGTCCCCCTCCCCTCAAACTCAGTCTGACCTGTGGCTGCCTCTGACCTGGAGAACACAGCAGAGGGAAGGTTTCAGGAGTCCCAGGCTCAGGCCTTTATGGAAGTGGGAGCTTCCCCTTCCTGCCTCCTGAAACCAAGTCCCCATACCCTCAGCAGCACAGCACATGGCAGAGGACCGAGTGCCCAGTGGGGCAGCCAGCACCAATGCCAGGCCTGGGAGGGAGCTGTCCTGGACAGTCCAGAGAACCGACTCTCAGATGACCAAGGCCCCAGTCGACATCAGGGAGGAAGCTTCCAGCTGAGTCCAGTCAGCCCACAGAATCATGACCAATAATAAATGGGTTGTTGTACTAAGATGCTAGGATTTGGGGTAGTTTATTACACACACAGGTCATTGAAACACCCTGTAAGTGCTCTAGAGGCACGGAGAAGATAGAGGGTAAATAGCTTGTTTCACTGTCACTATGGATGAGTACAAAGATGGTTCCAACACTCAACTCCTCCTGTATCCATGCTTTTTGCCACATAACTTTGTGATTCTTCCCATAAAAGAGGTAGAATTACTTCCCAACCCTTATTTTTGGGCTGCCTATATGATCTGCTTCAGCCAACAGGCGGTAGCAGAAAGACAAGTATGTCAGATCCCAGCTGAAGCCTCAGGAGGCAGGATGTGTTCCCCTTTGCTTTTCTGTAACTTTCCACCAGCATGGGAACATGGCCAGATGCATGCGGGAGGATGAGAGGTACCTGAGGCAGAGTCACCCACCCCAATCACCCCACCAAGACTACATTTGATCATCCCATAGACAACCAAAACCCCAGACATGGGAGGGAGGCAACCAGACCAGCCGCCAGCCAAGGCCAACCAGAATGGCCAACCCACAGGCTCATGGCTGAATAAGTGCTTACTGCTTGAAGCCACTGAAATTTGGGGAATTTGTTACACAGCATTTTTGTGACAATAGATTACTGACATACACTTTGCCCTGCATAATCAGATTACCGAGATCTTCGTTAAAATCTTTCTAGCCAGTGATAAAAGGAGACTCAAACAGGGCATTTCAAAGGAAGCCAACGTTATCCCAACACAGAGACATAATATTTCCACTCACCTACGAGACATGATCTCAAACCCTAATCCTGCCCTCAAAATGGGTTTGGAAACTGAAGGATAACCAAGAAACCTCCACCAGAAGCCTCCATGGGATTCCCAGACCCCTTCCCAGGAGCAACTGAATTCTCACTTCACGTGATGCCCTGCCAGCCTCCCCCGGATTCCAAAAATCAAATCAACATCCTTGGATATCCAAGACCGCAGCAACATCATAGAAGCTACAGCAGCCACTCGGTCTGTAACCAACCAAGACATAAACTGCACGAGCAACTGTTTGGGTCTCTTGTTTCTTATGGGGAAGTTTTGAGTACTCAGGATGCATCAAGGATAAAATGACAGGGAAGGGAATAGATAGAGATTCCAGATGCAACACAGTCCTGATCCTTGAGGGATTGAGATGGGAAGCAGATCTGTTTCGTACAGATATGAAGCGGTCAGTCCTGAGAGCAGGCAGTTAGTGGAGGTGCCCAGTGAGGCGTGTGGATATACCTAGAGGAAAGAGAGAGCTGATTCATGCAGAGACAGGAGGGTGCCACCAAGGAGCCTTGATGAACAAGAAGCATGAGGATTGGAGGCAAGAGGGTGAAAGGCATGAAGCAGGGAACCTAAGTTTCTCCCAGCTCCGCCACATTAGAGACCAAGGGCCTATGAGCTCCTCAGACCGCCACCACCAGAGTGATCACACACCAAAGAGATTCACTCAGCACGCAGCGTGATGGCACTGCCATCCTCCACACCAGCTCAGCGAAAACCCAACGGACCTAAAGACCAGGAGAATAAAAGCTCAACCACTCTCCCCTGCCTCCTCAACCCACACGGATCTCTGACTCTTTTTTTTTTTTTTTTTTTTTTTTGGGACAGAGTCTCTCTCTGTTGCCCAGGCTGGAGTGCAGTGGTACGATCTTGGCTCACTGCAACCTCTGCCTCCCAGGTTCATGCTATTCTCCTGCCTCAGCCTCCTGAGTAGCTGGGACTATAGCCGCCTACCACCACACCTGGCTAATTTTTTGTATTTTTAGTAGAGACGGGATTTCACCGTGTTAGTCAAGATGGTCTCGATCTCACGACCTCGTGATCCACCCGCCTCAGCCTCCCAAAGCACTGGGATTACAGGCGTGAGCCACCACGCCCAGCTAATTTTTTGTATTTTTAGTAGAGACGGGGTTTCACCGTGTTAGCCAGGATGGTCCCGATCTCCTGACCTCATGATCCACCCACCTCGGCCTCCCAAAGTGCTGGGATTACAGGCGTGAGCCACCGCATCCGGCCCTCTCTGACTCTTTTTGCAGCCATTTGAGTGCCTGTTCTTTTTTACCATTTCAGAAGTATTTTATGGATTTTTTAAAGAGCACTTCTAATTTACTTTTGTGTTCCTAATGGTCATTTCTTAAATATATAGTAGTTGGTAACCAAACAAACTAAAACCATACTAAAAGTTTTTAGTAGTTGGTGATAGGTTCATGTCACTGTAAGAGCCTTTTTATTTTCTATTTTACCTGACTTTGAACCTTGCAGAACTTCATTCTATGTTGATTGAAAATCATTTCTTTAATACTTGTTTCTTGCAATAAACTCATTTGCTAAGGTATATACTTCTATATGATTTTGTGTTTCATGACCCAGCTATATTTTATTATTGGGTATCTTAAAGAAACAAAAAAGGCCTTAACATTAATAGAATTCTACTTGTGTCACTTCTTTGTTTTTGTTTTCAAAATGCCAATGTCTTACTAAATAGAAACTAACTTGATTTGGATTACCTAAGCTCTAACCACATAAAAGATGGACTGGTACCCAAAGTAGAAGGGAAAATAAGCATTTTGTAATTATGGAGGCAGTATTGCAAAATGGTTAAGAGAAGGCCTAAATATTTGCAGGGCTGGTGCAAGAAAATAGATGGAAGTTTGAGACCCCTCGACCCTACCGCTCCTCTCTTCTCAAACCCAATTCTGTTCTGTGGGTTAGGGGACGCATATAGTCACGTGGGCATCCCAATCCACATGGCCACACTCCATTCAGCAGTGCTCCCTGCTCATCCTTCAGACCCAGGGAAACACATACAAGATCTTCCCAAGAAGATGAACTCCAGGAAACAGGCTGGTGCAGCCCAAAAGATGCTCAGTCAAGTTTGGAAGGGAGCTCTGGGTGCCCTGGCACCTGGGACATGGCCTGGAATGGGGATGGGTTCAGCTGGGGAGGGCAGGAGTGGGGCCTAGAAGGCATAGGCAGGACCCTGGGCTGGGGACAGTGCTCGATATGAGCACAGTGCAGAGTCAGATGAGGGATGGAAATCAGATCTGCCACTTACTCCTTGGAAACTTATAAATGATCACTTTATCCTCCAAGAGCCTTAGTTACACATTTGCACAATGGGGATAATATTACTGTAGTATAATAAGAACTCCATTTGCCCTTGTCTCTCGTTTCTGGCATGGAGCTCCTAAAACTCTGGGAATTTCCCAAGTGATGGGAGCGTCTTTTGTTCTAAGAAGACAGCAGGTTGGTGAGTCCCTAGATAGCTTCAAGATGGGGGCTAATTGCAAAAGAGTGAATCTCGATCAGATGCTCAGAACTTTCAGCCCCATTTCCCAACCTCTCAGGAGAGGAGAGGAGCTAGAAATTGAGTTGATCCCCAGTGGCCAGTGATTTAATCAATCCTGCCTATGTAACAAAATCTCCATAAAATACCCTGACAGGGTTAGGACAGCTTCTGGGCTGGTGAGCATATTGGTATGAAGAGTGTGGTGCACCCCAATGCTAAAGGGACAGAGGCGGCCAGGCGCGGTGGCTCACGCCTGTAATCCCAGCACTTTGGGAGGCCGAGGAGGGTGGATCACGAGGTCAGGAGATCAAGACAATCCTGGCTAACACAGTGAAACCCGTCTCTACTAAAAATACAAAAAAATTAGCCAGGTGTGGTGGCGGGCGCCTGTAGTCCCAGCTGCTCGGGAGGCTGAGGCAGGAGAATGGCGTGAACCTGGAAGGCAGAGGTTGCAGTGAGCCGAGATCACACCACTGCACTCCAGCCTGGGTGACAGAGCGAGACTCCATCTCACAAAAAAAAAAAAAAAAAAAGGGCAGAGGCTCCTGTACTTGGAATCCTTCCAGACCTTGCCCTGTGCACCTCTTCATCTGGCTGTTCATTCATATGCTTAATAATAAACTGTAATCATAAGAGCATAGTGTTTTCCTGAGTTCTAGCAAGTTATTCCACCTAAAAGGGGGGTTGTGGGAACCCCCAATGTTGTAGCCATGTCGGACAGAGTGTAGGTAACCTGCGGACCCAATACTTGTAACTGGCATCTGAAGTGAGGACGGTGTTGGGGAGCTCAGCCCTTAAACCCGTGTGCAAACTTCAGGTAGTCAGTGTCAGAATTGAATTGAACTGTTGGACACCCAGTTGGTATCAGTGTTGAATGACTGGTTGGTACTGGCGAAGACACGATGTATTTGGTGTTGGGAAACATAAATAAAAAATTTTTAAAACCTCCAAACAATGTTCAGCAATTCACAAAGGTGTCAGTGCAAGAGTTGGCCTGTATCTATTCTAACTGGTCAGTATGCAATTTGAACCATTGTTTGATTATCTCCTCTGTCTACACCATCAGGCTTTTGTGAGGATTAAACTGAATTATGCTTCAGAAAGAAAACTCTCTCAATGCTAGGCACATAATCAACACTAAACAAGTGGTAATCATTATAATTAAGAAAGTAAAAATATTTCAAATGGACGATTTTGATACTGTATAAAATGTTGCAACTTTTTTTTTGTTTTTTTTTTTTTTTGAGACGGAGTCTTGCTCTGTCGCCCAGGCTGGAGTGCAGTGGCGCAATCTTGGCTCACTGCAACCTCCATCTCCCGGGTTCCAGTGATTCTCTTGCCTCAGCCTCCCGAATAGCTGGGATTACAGGCATGTGCTACCATGGCTGGCTAATTAAAATGTTGCAACTTTTCAAGAAAAATAACTCTCAATAAATAAATTGCTAATTTTCATAAGAGCCCTTTGTCAACTGACTAAAAACATCCTTAATTTAGAAATGTATTTTTTAGTTTTAAGATAACTAGTCATTAAGTGAAAACATTGTAGGCAAAATGGCTCTAAGCAATTTAGTATTCATAGGAATGAATCCATTCCTTGAAAGCACTGGTCGCTGAGTGCACTTCTCCTGGATGAGCAGATATTAGGCAAATCAGTCTTTCACCAGCAAACCCTGCCATAAGAACTGCACAGGCCTGATTCCTGCCAAGCACACCAGGACCCTGACTGGGACAGAGGCCTCCCTTATGGGGCAGGAAGAAGGAGGCAGGGAGAAACGTAGGGCCCATGATTTAAGGAGGCTCTCCCTCTCAGGCTCATGCAAGTGCAGGATCAGTACCTAAAGGGGAGCACCGCCCGAAATCCTGTGCCCAGTCACCTTAACCCAGTCCAGTCCTGGCTCCTGCACTCCAAAGCTAAGCAGGGAATGCCAGCGGGAGACGGAAGACAGCATGAGAAACTGAATGCATCTCTACATTTATCTAAAAATAAGAAACTGGACTTCTTCAGTAGGAAATGGCTTATCTTTCCAAATGAATAAAAATGCTTATAGCTATGGGTTGAATTGTATCAATTCTCTCCCCCAGTTCATGCATTGGAGTACTAACCCCTGGTCCCTCGGGATGTGATGATAGAGAGGTAGGGCCTTTACAGAGGCAATCAAATTAAAGTGAGGTCATTAGTGACCTAACCCAACATGACTGATCCACTTACAAAAAAAGGGACAAGATTTAAAGACAGACCTGTATAGAAGGATGATGGTGTGAAGACACAGGGAAAAGACAAAAGAGGCCTGGAATAGATTTCCCTCAAAGCCCTCAAAGGGAACCACTTGGGCTGACACCTTGATCTTGGACATCCAGCCTCCAGAACAGTGAGATGATGAATTTCTGTTGTTTTAAGCTACCAGGTTCATGGCAGTTTGTTACAACAGCGCTGGGAGAGGAAAACACCTCTATTGAGGGATTTATGAAAGTCACTTAACTGATGCAGATTAGAGGCCTCACAGTGGGGGCATGGCCTCAGGAGCCACATCCATTTTAATTGCACCATTTCTCACCGAACACTGACCCTGCTCAAGGCATGTCTCAGGCTCCATGGACTGCTATTCCTTCCACGAATCGACCCTGGTTTCATTCCAGCAAGGGAGGGACTCTTACATTCTGCGGCCTGCATGAGTGTCACGTGAGCACCCCCATAACCCTGATCCCTGCGGTGCTTCTCCAAGGGAGCCCTAGCATTCCAGCTGGCCTCATGGGCATGCCTTAGAGAGAGGGTGCTGACCTTCTCCTTCTCCAGCTGGATTTTATTTTTATTTTTTGGCACGTTTTGTAAATACAAAGATTCACTGCCTGGGTATGCCCCTTGAAAGAAGGTTTCAATTACATTCAGGTGAAATAACCACAAAATGACTGTAAGCCAAATGTAGTAGCATGATAGAAAAACGGAAATATCGTAAAAGCACCAGTCTGTAGACACCGAGCCTCTGGTTCCTCTGGAAAAGGGAGAAGAGAGTAGACAGTGATGGAGAAAAGAGGGGCTATGAAGACTACAGAACTGAGAAGGCAGTAATTCTAAAATCTCCACACTGTAGGGCCAGGAACAGGCAGTGCTGGGCAATGGGGCATCTTATCTCAGGGAAGTCAAGGGTGTCATGTAGAATCAACATAATTCATCCAAGTACAGCAAAGAATCCAGAAATGGTCTGTGGAGGTTTGGAACCATAAAAATCAAATAGGAAAGATATAAAATATTTACATATCCACATTTTTTAAAAGGGGTCCTGACTAGGCAGCGTAAGATTATTTGGGTTCTGTTCGTTTTACCTTTAGTTGCCCTTGGTTCTGCCATCTTTTTTCTCTGTGAGTCATTTGTCTTGCTTTTGGTCAACACGGCTTTCCTCGGGTCTCCAAAGATCCTGGAATAACCTGAATATAAGTTTAAGAATATTAAACCTTATTTTGTTTTCAAATATTAATACCAGGGATCAACTGTATATGTACCGACAAAACCTATTTCTTAAACATTATTTTAAAATATCCTAAAAGGGGAAAGAACTTAAATCCTTCCCTTTAAAAAAAGAGGGGACAACATTCCTCTCCTCTGAGGGAAGCCCAGCATTATGAAGCAAAAATTGGGAGTGAAAGCAAGGCCAAGCCTAACTGGCATGCTGAAGCACACAGACGCTTTTGCACAGAAAATATTTTGAAAATGTTTTCTTTTCCTTACAGCCCCCAGCTTTGGTAATAATGGCTTCCCCAGATCATTCTGTTAGCACTTTCTGCTGCTCAGAACAGGGTAGTGGGATTCAGAATTTAGAAAACATCCTGAGAACTGTAATTAAGCAATTGTCTTAGTCCCAGAAAAGAAACAACCCTTTTACTTTGTAAATGCTAGGAGGATCCATATTTTTTAAAATCTTAGAACACTAACAAGCTAAAAAGATAGAAAGAAAAAAATATTTCTTACAATATGCCTGTAGCACAGCTCCAAAATCCAGTCTCTCTCTCTCTTCTTTTTTTTTTTTTTTTTTTTTTTTAGATACAGGAATTTCTTACACAACTTTCCAAGTACAATATTCAATCCCCAAATAATATATTTAGTAGAATCCTTACAACATGAGAAATTGTAAATGGCATCTGTTTCCGTTGAAAATATTTTTAAATTAGAAAACATCTTAAGCACTGCATCAAATCAATATTTGTAATGGGCAGAATTATTTCTAAATGGTTCCACAGGCCAGCTGACATTCCCACTCTACTTAGGAAGCCCCCAGCCAATTCCACCTGAAGTCTTCGAAACCTACGCATAGAGGCAAATTGCCCAGATGTCACAGAAAAGCATTTGTTGTGATACAGAAAATAAAACACATTACTGGGGGAAAAAAATCAGGGTACTAAACCATGTACATAACATCATCCCAATATTGCACAAAGAAAAAAAATAAATGGGTGAAATAAAAGACGGAAGGCAGGAAAGGAAAGAGGATGACCTGAGAAAAGTTATCAAAACTGTTAACAGTCATGGTCTTTGACTTTCCAGTGTGAAATAGGAGTTCTTATTTTCTTCTTTTTAAAATATTTTTAAAATTATTTATTTTTTAAACCAACTAATAAAAGTAATATATATTTACTGTGTACAACATTATGTTTTGAAATATATATATATATATATACACATTGGAATGGCTAAAGTAAGCTAATTAACATCTGCATTACCTCACATACTTATTTTTTTGTGGTGTGAACACTTGAAATCTACTCTTAGTGATTTTCAGGAATATAATGCATTGTTATTAACTACAGTCAATAGATCATAGGTCTATTCAAGTTCAAGTCATAGATCTCTTGAAATTACTCCTCCTGTCTAACTGAAATTTTGTGTCCTTTGACCAACATCTCCCCAGTTCCCCTATGCTTGACGTCACTAATCATCAAGGAAATGCAAATCAAAATCATGATGAGTGTCATCTCCCAACTGTTAGAATGGCCATTATCAAAAAGACAAGTGTTGGTGAGGATGTGGAAAAAGGGAACTCTTGCCCACCGTTGGTGGGAACGTAGATCAGCACAGTCATTATGGAAAACAGGATGGAGGTTCTCAAAAACACAAAGATCAATTACAAATCAAAATAATATATGCTTTACAAATGTACTACAAATCAACTTTGTATGTATTACAAATCAAAATACTACATGATTGCTGGCAATCCCACTCTGGGGATAGATCCAAAGAAAATGGAAAATGAAATCAGTATGCCAAAGAGGTACCAGCACTCCCACATTCATTACAGCATTATTCACAACAGACAAGGTATGGCATCAACCTAAGTGTCCATCAACATAAACGCCCATATAGAAAAGTGGTGCACATACATAATGGAACGCTATTAAGCATTTAGAAGACAAATCCTGTCATTTGTGACAACATGAACGAACCTGGAGAACTTTATGCTAAGTGAAAGAAGCCAGGCACAGAAAGACACATACTGCATCCCCTCACTTATACATAGCATCTGAAAAGTTGAACTCCTATTTCCTTCTTTATAGTTTTGTGTGTTTTCCAAATTTTCTAAACTAAAAATATTCATCTTTATAATCAGGGGAGAAAACTAAGGAATAATCATTTTATAATCCTAAACATGCTTTTAAAGCATTTATTTCACTGTAATGTATTCTTTTCCCATCCAGCCATACATGGGCCCAAGGAGCTGGCCTTCCCTGCTCGGCAGCCTGATGTTCAAGGGGATGGGGGAGGGGGATGGTGCAGTAGATCATGCTTTGCAAAGCTGTGCAAATCTTTTTTTTTTTTTTTTTTTTTTTTTTGAGATGGAGTCTTGCTCTGTCGCCCAGGCTGGAGTGCAGTGGTGCGATCTTGGCTCACTGCAACCTCCACCTCCCAGGTTCACGCCATTCTCTTGCCTCAGCCTCCTGAGTAGCTGGGACTACAGGCGCCCACCACCACACCCGGCTAATTTTTGTATTTTAGTAGAGACGGGGTTTCATCATGTTAGCCAGGACAGTCTCAATCTCCTGACCGCGTGACCCACCCGCCTCAGCCTCCCAAAGTGCTGGGATTACAGGCGTGAGCCACCACGCCCGGCCAAAGCTGTGCAAATCTTGAGTTAATAAACATGTTCCCAAAATCCAAAAGCCAATATTGACTATAGCTTGGTTAACTGTTTTGCATGGATAAGTGGTTAAAGGAGTATTTGGTTTCCAATTTCTGCAAAGGGAATAAAAGCTTTAAAGCATGAACTAAGATTTCCTATACTATGCTATTCTATAGTAGGTTTTTATGCCAAAACCTCTACTAGGCTGAAAGGATAATTTGATTTATGGTTGAGACATTGTTGGGCCTGATTTAAAGCCCAGAGTCAAGCCCAGAGAGGATTCTCCTAAATATGTGCAATGGGTATTTTTAAATTAGCATTATGGCGTTATTAATATTTCATTTATCCTGAGAGCATTTACCTGACAACGTAAATCATGCATAACACAGCTGAGAAGCCACAAAGAATCCAAAAAGATGTCACGAAGTCCAGGAAGAGAAGCTTTGCCAGAGAAAGGCACACTACCAGCCGCGTGAGCTGGCCTCATCAAAGCAAAAAAGTCAGAAAATTATGTAAACCAGACTCAAGAACTCAAAAAATACAGCCGTTTGAGAACTTTGGTAAGAGTGCAAACTGCTCAACCCAGCTCAATCGCCCCTGGTCCAGAAACGGCAGAAAGCCAAGGTCAAGGAGTCACATGACCTGAAGAGACCCCCCCCTCACCACCCCCCCAGCCCTGCCCCTGGCCAGTGGGACAAACCACATCACCCCTGGGATTCAGTATTCAGTCAGGTTCTGTGTTCTGTATGGGGAGGTGAAAGAAGGCACTGGATCATCAGGAAATCTGGACTGGAAATGGCCAAAGCTGAACACATCTGAGTACCTGAAGGGTAAGCTAAAGGTATCAAAGCAGCCATGGTGAGGCAGAAAGAACCTTGAGCTTGGAGCCCCACATTTGTGCTGACCCACTAGCAGCCAACAAAACCTCCCTCAGCCTCACTTTGCTCATCGGAAAACTGTGAGTAAGAGGCTGTGACTCCAGAGAGGTGGTGCAAGTTCAATGAGACGGGGTTGCTGATGGTCCAGATGGACAGATGCAAAGCATTATTTTCTGTTTTGATACAGGATTCTCTCTGTCATCCAGGCTGGTGTGCAGTGGTGCCAATAGCTCACTGCAGCCTGGACCTCCCTGGCTCAAGTGATCCTCCCACCTCAGCCACCCAACTAGCTCAGACTATAGGAAAAAGAGCCATGCACCACCATGCCTGGCTAATTTTTTCAAAAATTTTTTGGAGACCTGAGATCTCACTATGTTGTCCAGGCCGATCTCGAACTCCCGGCCTCAAGCAATCCTCCTCTCTCAGCCTCCCAAAGTGCTTGGATTAGAGGGGTGAGCCACCATGCCCAGGAAAGGCATTGTTAAATTCAGGAATGAATGACCACCTTGCTCCCCAAAACACTAGACAAGAGAACCACTCTCTATGCACAGATCTCCCTGGCCACCACGTGTAAGCAGCAGTGAATATTCCATAGGTGGAATTGGCTACTGTGAAGAAAGAAAACTCCAGAAAAGGTGCCCTCACTCCAGGAAGTAGCCTGGACCCCACGTGGGTGACAGCAGCCTGGAGAGAAGGCTCCACTCCCACCAGCAATGCCAAGGACAGAGCAGCAGCAGCCATCCGTCCCCACAGTTATGGTGAACACGGCCACGGAGCAGCCTGCTTTTTCCATGTATAGCCACACACAGGTGGCAATGGCAACAGACACAACTGGCTGCCCTTCCCTGGAAGGAAACGTAATTTTGCTTGGGTGTTCTGCCTGCCCCCACATGACCCACGGAGGATGACCAGCCCCAACACCAGTGTAAATCCTATCACTGGGCACCATCTCTTCTCACCACTGATTGGTTTAGGGAAGGGCACATGATAGAATTCTGGTCAGTCTAACACTCAGGGAAGCGAGCTAGAGGACTTCTAGGAAAAGTGTTGGCTGATGAAGAAAGGCCATAGAGTAGTAGTCCTGTCTGTGTGGCACTTGGAACTGTGACAGCCATCCCAGGACCATAAGAAGAGGTCACCTGAGGATAAAACCAATATGCTGTGGATATCTGGGGGAAAGGAGGGAAGTCCTTGTGTTTCTACCTACGGTAGGGAAGAGTATTAACCAACTCTGAAGGCATCTCATGGCAGGGCAGCTAGGCACATCAAATGCATTTTCCTTGTTAACTAAACCATTTTGAATTGGGGTCATTTTTGTTGTTACTGTTATTACTGGCAGCAAAAGTATCCCATACACTCTAGTATCCATGTTCAAAAAAGTCGCTTTCAGCTCTTTTACCATCTGTATCCATAGTCACGCAGACATGCTGAATATGCTCTTCAGTTCTAATTTTAAAATAAAATGATCTGCTGGAAATTAGCTCAGCTCATAGATCTCCGTACTTACAACACTGTATCTAAGAATTAGTAAATAACTATTACCATGATAAGTGGCCTATCTCAGTCTATCCACATGTTGAGTGTTCCAGGTACTGGAGGTGGCATGGAACCTCCCCTCAATAAACACAGGGTATGATGAGAGGTTATACTTTTAATTAAATTACTAAGTGGAGGCAGAATGTGGTGAGGGTTACAAGAGAGGTACCAAAGATGCAGCAACAGAGCAGTTGATGGGCACTTAGCATTTCAATAAGTGGGAATGGGGAGGAGAGCAGGAAAGGTGGAGGAAACCGATGAGGAGAGGGAAGAAGGGAAGTGTTCTCCAAAGAAGAATGCTGCAGGGAAAGAGTCTTTCACCTTTATGTCCCCACAAGGCACAGAGTATGAGCTCAGAAATGTTGAATGATTTGTCTCTATAAGTAAGGGATGATTTCACTGATAATATTGTCTTCTTCCATGATCTAAATTCAACCTGCCCTTTAAATCCATTCATTCACACAATTGTTCATCCATCCATCCATCCATCCATGTATTCATGTATTCATTCATCTATCCATCGATGTATCCATCCATCCATCCATCATCCAAGTATTCATCCATTCATCCACCCATCCATCCATGTATTCATCCATCCATCTATCCATCCCTCCATGCGCACTGAGTTCCCTCCATGTGCCAAGCACTGAGCTAAACACTAACTAGGGTTGGGCTTTGCCAATGAGTTCAGAGCCTAGTGAGAGAGTCAGAGTTGTAAAGAAAAAAATCACAAATGCCACCTCCCCCATTGCCTTGCTTGATCCTCAATGCCAGAGTGTAGCCTGGTTGAGCATCACAATCAGCTGGAGAGCTTTTTAAAAACAGAAATTCTGCAATCCTTCCTCTTTTTTCTTTATTGGAAAGTCCAGGGGTGAAAGGGGCAAAAGCATCTACGTGGGAGTTAGGGAGGCAGAAGAGGATTGAAGGCAGTGTCTGAAATATTTTCAGACTGAGAAGGAAAAGGAAAAGAGCCAAGAACACAAGGAAGAGCAGTCAGAGCATAAGAAGGAAACTAGGAAAGATCTAAGTCATGGAAGCCAAGGAAGGACATTCAGTAAGATGGAAAGTTCAGTGTCGCAACTGCAGAGAGATTAATGTCCAAGAGAAAGTCATTCAACCAACCGTATGCATTGAGAACAGGTCCTGGATTTGGCAACTTAAAACCTCTTGCTGTCCTCTAAAAATGTTGTAGGAGCCTGACAGCATTAAGCCAAATGGCTCAGTAGTTAAAGACAGGGAGGATATGCAAAGGGCAATGTAGGCTACTCATGGAAGGAGTTGAGCAACAAAGTTAGGGAGGGAGTGGCAGTTCAAAGGAAAGCACTAATGCCACAGGGCGCAGTGGCTCATGCATGTAATCCCAGCACTTTAAGTCAGGAGTTCAAGACCAGCCTGGCCAACATGGTGAAACCTCATCTCTGCTGAAAATAGAAAAATTAGCCGGGCATGCTGGTGGGCACCTGTAATCCCAGCTACTCAGAAGGCTGAGGCAGGAGAATCACTTGAACCCAGGAGGCGGAAGTTGCGGTGAGCTGAGATCGCACCACTGCACTCCAGCCTGGAGGATAGAGTGAGACTCCTCAAAACAAACCAACCAACAAACAAACAAACAAAACCAAAAAACAATGAAAACAAAAACGAAAAGCACTAATTGGTTTCACCCACCCAACATTTGCTGGGCACTTACTGTACTTCAGAAATTACTAGTAGCTAGGGATGCACTAGTGCACAAGACTCAGCCCTGCCCTCAAGGCATTTACAAACCAATGAAAAGAAGGTTTATCTTATTTGCTCGGTCTGTTTGAAGGATGAGAAAAGCAGGTATGTTTATAGACAGGATAAAGGGAGCCAGTGGAGTAGAGGAGATAGAGATTCTAGAGCCAGGGGACCTAAGGACGCTACTGTCTGGGGAAGAGGTAGAGGAAACGCCATGTATCACAGCACAATGGTGGGGTCAGTTCTGGCAGGAAGGTGGGACCCCACTGTCTCAGAAGGGGTGTGCTGCCAGATGGCTAACAACAGGCTCTCACAGGAAAACTCCTGATTTGAAGCACTTGGTCATTTCTATGGAGTCAATATTTCCATCATGGGCAATTCCAAGGAACCCAGGGGAGTCCCTGAGTGCAGAGTTGGGAAAAGATGTGCTCTAACGCATCATTGCCGGCTCTAGCGAGTTGGGAGGAGCCGGCTCTAGCACACGTGGGCTCCAGAAGCCAAAGAGAGACCAAGAAGCCTGGAACTGTTGATAAGAAAAGAGTGTTCAGAGGAAAGCTGTGAAGCCAGCATAGCCAGCTGCTCTCCTAGGCGCTGAGACCCTGTGATGAGAGGAGAAACCAGGGAGGCAGAGTCCCAAATCTGGAAAAGTGGCAGGCTTGAGTGCTCTTCAGTTGCTCCCATTTGAGCAATTTTGCTTCCTAAACCTGGTTAATAGCCAAAAATGTGGGCTGCTTATTGTCATCTCCTTTCACTCTGTGTGTGTGTGTGTGTGTGTGTGTGTGTGGTTTTCCTGTGTAAATTGCTGCACCATTAACTCTGCTATTCTTTAGAACTAAGTGAGGCAATCCTTAGAATCTTACACAATTCCCTAAAGGGTCCCCTTTTACTCTAAGTCATAGAGAAATGTTGAACATTTAAACCTTTAAAGTGCAGTTTTGCTGGAAGAAAATCTCAAGGGTCTCCATGAATCATGTCTGAGCCATGTATTGGCCATGACCACATACTTCTTGTCAGTCTTATTTCATTTGGTTGTTATTGTGGTTTGGTTTCATTTCATTTTGCTTTGGAGGATCAACCTTTCTTCCATTCATGACATTCAATCAACCTTTCTCCCCAGTGCGTCTCCCCATTTTTTATGTGTGTGTCAGGAGATAGCAAAATAAACACAGGTATTAATGTGCCTGTGGGCACCAGTTTGTAAAGCTCAAGACATTCTTGGACCCGAGGAAACTTTCAGTTCTTTCTCAGCCTTGCCATTTTGCATGTAAAGCATTTGAGCTGATCTCAGAGTTGAGGTGGCTGCCAGCTTCCACCAGAACAAAACATACAGCAGCAAAACAGCGCCATGCCCCTCAGTGTGGGAACCAGGGTCTGCCTGGGGCCCCCCTGTAAAAATGAGAGAGATCTGAAGGAAAACAGACAGCATTTGAAAGGCGGATGACATCAAGAAAGTAAAAGCAACTATAAATATGACTTCTCTCCTGCTTTACACTGAGCCTTCTGTTCAAGAAAACACATTTACCAGGGATTTTTTTTCCTTAAGCTCAACTGGAAAAACAAATATTTAGTCATTTTACAAGAGCAGACAACTGAAAAGCAAGCCACAGATTAAACAAGCATTATGTATTTCTAACAAAGTTCATCAAACACAATATATCTTTGAGAACACAATCTTGAAGTCTGTTTTAGAGGCAAATTTGACCTTCAAAATGAATTTTGTCTCGATATAATTACAAGGTCAAATCTTAAAGAAGCAAATGCATAGACAACCATCTTTGCAATGAGATCTGTTTTATATTTTCAAATGAACAATACTGGACAGAAAAAAATACATAATTACTTCTGAGGTTATATATAAAATACCCAATTGGCAATTAACCAACGTCATATTAGAATCTCAATATTTTAGATAAAGCAAAACTCCCAAGTACAAAATAATCTATAATAGAACAAAAATGACAAGTTATATTAAAGAGAGATTACATATAAGAGACTTTATTACAAGTTATCATTTTTTAGATAAAATCTATTCTTTCAGCATCACTTTGATACTTACAGGAGGCAGATATAGTATAGAGAGACAGATAGAGGTGAGAACCTTTCCTAAGAAAAATCAAGCAGCATTAAAAGCAGAAAGAAAAAAGAAGAAAAAATATTTCAGATTCTCAATTCTGTGTATCACATTGTTGACAAAAAAAAAAAAAAATTAGAGAATACCAACAGGAAAAGGTTTCCTTGTGCTCTTTAAGGGTGGGGAATTTCAAAGAACCTTGAACTCATCATGAAAATAGTTCTATACCCATCGGCTTTGCCAAAATCACTTTGGGATTTCAGTGATGGGTACTGAGCCACCAGGAGCAATGAAACCAGCTTTTCCATTTCCACTGAGTTTTGGCTGGTTTATGAGGATTGCACAAAGATCACCTCATTTGTACTGGACACAATTGGGAAATAAAAATTTAAAAATCATCCTTGATATTTAAAATAGAAATCATGAGCCACGCCACAAACATGCTTTCCCGACACTCAGGACGTGAGGTTGACAACATGCCTCCCCGTTAACCCGTGAAGCCTCACAGGTATGCACTGCATCTATATAGAATTTTCCATGGACTCCATCATCAAAGCGTCCTTCAACAAGTATGAACTGAGCACTCACCCCATGCACAGAGCTGTGGACGGGGCCATATGGGACAGAAAAGTTCCAAGGTGTGTCTCTCACTCCCAAAGAACCCACATGCCTTGCAGGAGAGGAAGGCTGTGGACCCAGCTTTTGTGATGCAGATGAAGGGGCCACATAGCTGCTCCAGTAAGAAGAACTGGAATCATTTGAAGGAGAGGAAAATAGGGCATTTCGGCCTTGAATAGCAGAACCGAGATCATGAAAAATAGGAAGAACTTATATGGACATCAGAGAGGAAGGCAATCCAGACAACAATAATAACATAGGCAAAACAGAAATCAAATGCAGCTTGCAGAAGACTCTGTACAGGGAGCCAACACAGCTACTTTACGTAAGGAGTCAATGAGACCATTTAATAGAAGCCCCCTGTCGAAACTGTAAAAGTGATTTTGCCATCTTGGCCATCTCCTGAGATGGCTGAGAAGGGATTTGCAAAGCAAAAAAAGAGCTGAGGGGTTTTGCACCCTGGAACAGAGAGGCTGGAGAGAAACCAGACAAGTCTCTCAGGCAGAAGTTCCAGAAAAATGAAGAAGCAGGAGAGCCCGAGGCAAGAGGGAAATGGCAGGCACATTGGTTGGACGATGAGGGTTTGTGTGGATCTCAAAGGGCCAGGACGTGGGGAGAGTCTAGACTTTCAGGCTAGGAAGTCTGAACCTTGTTGTGGAAATAGCTGAAGTTTTTGGAGCACCTGACGAGCAAAGCTTCCCAAAGAGGCTTTTGGGAAGATTCATGAGGCAGGAGACTACAGGGAGGGAAGGCCAGAGGCAGAGAGGCCAGTTCCAGGATGGCTGCCATGGTCCAGCCCAACGTAATGAAGGTGGGGAAGCTTTGGAATGCAGGAGACAGGGTGGAGATGAGAAGACATGTCAGAACCTGGTGGCCAATTAAGCAGAGAAGGTGCAGGGAAGAGAGGAGAGCAGGATGGAAAGCCAGGAAATGTGGGTCTCAGTGAAGATGGGGAGTTCTGTTTCAGCCCCAAGAATGAGCATGTGCATCCTTGGACCCCGGGGCCTGTGAGGTTGGTCAATGGAAGCCCGGGAGCTCTGCTCAGTCAGGGTCTAGGACTGGTACTCCTGCTGGGGCCACCTCAGAGCAGAAGCAGGGCGGGAGCGGTGGAGGCTGGCTCTGAAGTGTTCTGCCCTTAAAGAACAACAAGACTTTCCAGAGGCAGTGTGTAGGCTTTAAGATGGAGACTGATAAAGAATGGAGAGATGGAAAGAGCTTCTCAGTGACATGGGGAGAAGGTCCGCACCTGGAGGGCAGACCCTTCCTGGAGGGCAGAACCTCACTGGCCGTCTGGCTTCCCACACACCTGCCTGGTGAACCAACATACCACTAGGGGGTTCTTTTCTTGCTTGAAATGTCATGGAGTTTTCAATTTGTAGCATTCATGAGGTGCATTATAAGGTTTATTCAGCATTTTTTTTCTTTTGCTGAGAAAGGCACAATTAAGTACCAGAATTTTCTTTGCTGGCCTAGCCTTCTGGAATCTGAACAGGTTTTGCAATCCCAGGACCAGATCCTCTCTATATAAAAATTGGTGTGGGATTGGCGGGGGGGAATCTCTTTTTATAATAGCTAGAACATCTTAACATTTTGTAAAAAATAAGCTCATCACGAACCCAGTTAACCCAGCAAGGCTACTGCCCTTC
This sequence comes from Pongo pygmaeus, assembly GCF_028885625.2. NCBI lineage: Eukaryota > Metazoa > Chordata > Mammalia > Primates > Hominidae > Pongo > Pongo pygmaeus. The sequence continues at coordinate 51,495,541 of NC_072395.2, forward strand.
TTCTGTGTGGTGGTAACAGCTTTGTTCAGCAGTGCAAGGTGCAGGCAGAGCCTTTTTAGTATTAATCACTAGGTCCATTTATTGAGAGAGCTTGAAAGGTGATTATCCCTGTTCTCATTTCTCAGAAAACTGAGGCATGTGAAGATCACAGGTAGGGTAAGCAAATGAACACGAATTCAAACTCGGAATTCAAAGCCAGCCTCTATGTATTCCTGAGGACCATACTGTCTGCTAAATGTAGAGAAAGGCACATGCTGGTTCAACAGCAGAGAAAGCAAGCAGGAGGCACTTTCTGTGAGTCATCTCCACCACAGGGCCCTCTCTCTTGTGATCCAGCGATACTCGTTCACAGTCAAAGCCCAAGAAGAGCGGAAAGATTGACCTTTGTGAGCTGAACCGTGTGACGCTTGATTACCTGACAGAACTCATCCTTCTGTCCTGATGACAAAAATTCAGCTCCATTGATACATGCAAGCTAATATCTGTTGTAATGCCTCCCAGTTTCTCTGGAGAATTCCTTAGTTTCCTGGACATCTCTGAAATGCAAAGTTTTGGCAACCAGTCTCTGAATTAACCTCTGAAAATCTCACCCAGCCAAGATGGCCTTCTTGAGAAGACTGAAGAACATGGTTGGTTTCAAGCTGAGCTGGACGTAGTTTACCTCCCAGGACAGGTTCCCCACACTGGTGTTTAAGGCATGGGGCGGACCAACCCCAGGAAGACTCAGACATCACGCCACCCACCTTCAACTCAGTCACATCCACCTACATTTTCTGAAAACAAAAGTCAGCCTCCCCAAAAAGGACTGAGACCCTTGTGTAGGTAATCTGAGCAGACACCAACTTCCCAGGGCTTCCTTTTATCCAGGAGAGCTTGGCTGTTCTTTTTAATGGTAATGTCTTCTTCTTCCTGCAGCACCAGGCTGTGGCCCACTCTGGAGAAAAGGAAAGATCATTGCTGGCCTGCCTTCCCAATTTCAGACTTGCCAGTCTACAATTGTATAAACTAATTCCTTAAAATATATCTCATTATATCTATCATCCCTCTGAATCTATATGCATATATATGTATATACACATATGTACATAGTTATAAATATGGATCAATATAATGAGATGTATTTTTAAGAAATTGGTTTATCTGTCTATATATATTTACATACATATACATCCATACATAGATATCTCATTTTATCTCTATATCTATATACATATAAACACACGTGTGTGTACATTTATGTATGGACATAGAGATGGGTGTAATAAGATTTATCTTAAGGAATTGGAAATATAGAGAGATATCTATATATATCTACACACACACGCACACATACACACACACACGGAGAAAGACAGAGAGAGAGAAAGATCTGTCTACATCCATCCTATTGGATCTTTCTGGAGCACCCTGGCTGACACTCCTGCATTGATGAGTCATTGGTTGTAGGATGTCCTGGGAATGAGGCATGAGCTTGGACAGGGCTGTCATCATCAGCAGGCACTTCCCAAAGAGGGCTGACAGCTGAGGCATCTTCCAACCATACTCCCAGCATCTGAGGGAATAAGTCCTTCCTTCCTGAAGGGAATCCAGACAGCACATCACAGAGCCCACGCCAACTGGGCAAATTGAATGTGCACAGAGTAAATTACCAAAACTGCCAATAAAACTCAGAATTATAAAATCATATAATTTAGAAATTATGTGATGTAACTAACATTTGCAATCCGTTGACTTAAAGTCAATTATGTGGGAAATAACAGAGATCATTAATAAGCACAAAACAATCCAGCAGAAATTGACAGCGTTAGGTGCTCAGGTTGTGTGGAGGTCAATCTCAGCGGACCAGAGTCACTGAGCTCCCTAGATGGAGTTAAGGAGAGCCCTGATCTTGGGCCAGCCACATCCTTTATACATAGCAAGGACTGTAAGCCTGACCTTGCTCTAGCACAGGAAGGAGGAGGGCTTCCCTCTAAAAACTACCCATTTTCTCCCAGAACCCCAAGACTCCAGTCCATGTCAGGCTGCAGAGGTGATTTCCAACCATATGATCCATAAGCTACCTGCATCAGAATCGCTGAGGCATTCCTAGGCCCCATGCCCCATTCCTGGAGTCAGCAGCCGGACTATGAGACTGGCTCAGGGAACCCCACAGACAGGGTCACAGGCATGCAAGCGCAGGCAGCAGAGTGCAGGCGCAGAGGCTGGCAGCGATCATCCACCTGGCCCTGAACAAGTCCACCTTCTCAGAGTTTTAGTTTCCTAACCTGGAAAACAAGGAATAATATCATGAAAGAAACACCAGGCACAGCACTAATAGATCACAAATGCCACGTAAGTAACCGAGTGCAAAATGGGACATTTCCTGCCATCGGCTGAGGCTCAGAATAGCACACAGAGCACGGCAGCGGTGCACTTTCTAAAAAAGGAAGCCCGCACATCCATGCACAACTCTCTAAGGAGTGACCTAAACAACAACAGCAAGTCCCTGCCCCTCTGCCTTCCCGGCCTCAAGGGTACCTATGTCAGAAACTGGTCAATGCAGAGTATCCAGCTCCCACAGTTGCAGACGTGAGCAGGATGGATGTGTAGAGTTTTCTGGCTTCTGCACAGTATAAATCCTTCCACAATTTCAATCAACCAAAGGAGGAGTTGGAAGACATCTGCACAATTAGCTCTTGTGCACTGGCACTGATAGAAGAGACCAGAGACCTGGTATTCCTTCAGAGAAAGTTTCAGAGGCTGTGCAGCACCTCTCTCCACCCCAGGGAAAGAAAGGAAAGGGGAACGTAGGCAGGGAAATTTCACATCCATGTGCAGATGCACCAACCTCAAGGCCAGTGAGGAAAGCTTCAAAAAAACCACTTAGGCTGCCTCCAAGGGGTCCCCTAGGGTTCTGAGCTACCAGGGCACAGGCGCTAGTGACTGCCTTCCAGGTAGAGAAGTTTGCAGAGGCTGCTTGGGGACAGGTAAGAAGGAGAGGCCTTGAGGGAGCACACTGAGCTTCCATCCATGGTGAGGTGAGAGGGCCTGGGTATATCCTTGTATGCAGGGACCCATGGCAGGTGGCTGGACTTGCAGGGGTGAACCAGCCCTGACAGAAAGAGGCTGGAGGTGTACCAGGGTGAAGCTAGGGGAAGGGTACCATCAGCAGACACACACAGGGATGTCACCCTGCCATGGAGAGCTGTGGGGCAATGTCACTGCAAGAGCCCTTTGGCACCCTCCCATGCATTTCACGAAGAAGGGGCAGCTTTTAGACCTTAGCTTCACAGAGGGGAATCCGACACCAAATCATGATGCATGGCCAAGTAACCCTAGTAATAGCCCTTGTTGTCCTCTGTCTTCCTGCTCCAACCCTGGAAAACCAGAGGCAGAGGTCAGTGGTAAGAAGAGGAGTGGGTATGCTGGCCTCTGAGGCTGGGAGCTGGCCATGGCCCCAGAGGCATTTCCGATGCTAACACCAGCTCCGGATGCAAAGAATCTTGAAACAGGACAAACAATAGGCTTTTAAAAATTCAACTTCTCTGGACCTCTCAACACTTGGAAATTAGACTGTTCACTGTATCTAGAAGTGACGGGGAAAGTCTGGTGCCTGAGGAGACTCGGAACAGGGACAGGAAAGAGCTATCAGACTTGAGCCATGAGTTCGGACGAAGTAAAGTTGCACCTACATCATACCCTACTGAGAATAGCTCATTCAGAAAACAAAGAAGCCCAGTTTCTATATGTCTGGTGGATGGCGCTGCCAGGTAAACCTGTAGCAAAGCCACATGGAAATAGGATAGTGTCAAAACCAATCAGGCCAAGAGGGAGCAATAGCCCACTGAGTCTCTGAAAGAGCTGGGGAAACAAGAGGAGGCAAAAGAAGTGACCTATAAGGCACGAGGTTGGTGACAGGGCCAAGAAGTTTACAAGAGCGAGCATATCAGATAGACAAACACCAAGAGGCAGAAGAGTCTACAGATACAAGGAGGTCCAAACCTACCCACAATCCCCACCCAACCCCGCCCCGGCTTTGGCTCCCCTGGGGCTGGCGAAGGTAGTAAGCGAAAACACCCAGGTTTGAGAATGGCTGGGCATCAAGGCAGTCTTGACAACCTCAGAATCAGAAGTATTTGCCCGCAGGCCAGTGGCTGGGAGAAATGTCCAGCTCTACGTAGATTTCTGTAGCTGGGGTCCCATTTTCCTTCAAGGTGGGATGGGTAAGACAGAAAATGTCCCCTTAAGGACAAGACTCAGGACAGCTCCAGCCTAGTGTCTCCGGGTCCCTGTTTGCTCCACAGGAGAAAGACCCTCCAGAGTGCAATGAAGGGGCCCAAAGGGGACAGTAAAGGCACCCCACTCCATGTGGCGACTCCCCTCATGGTAGAACTGTAGAATCCAACATCACATGGACCTCATCGATAACACTGACCACGCCTCCTTGCTCTTAAGATGGATAAAGGGCAGGGACAAGGAGCTCCATTTTATTTGACCAATAGCTGCAAAAGTAAGAAATCTTAATAAGCATGGAATCACAGAACCAGTTGAATGTAGAATTAAACAATTAAGGCACATTTCTGGCTAAAGATGCCAAGAGGCTTTTGTTTGTATTCTTTATTGTTTTTTTTTTTTTTTTTTGGACAACCAATAAACACACATTCAGAGCATCTTCTATAAGAGCCACAGAGACATCCCTTGAGACTTCAGATGATTTCAAAACTCTGCTATCGCTCCTTGAAAAAGGCAGGCCTGGGATTGCAACCTATCCATGCATCTAACCCCACCTGGAAATCTCTGGCTCCAAGAGTCTAACGGTGATGGCTGCCACTATTAGATTTCCTTTCTCTCTGGGTATTACAATCAGGTTTACAAGGAAGAAACACCAACCAGGGTTATCACCTCCACCAGTGGACACAGAGCTCACCAGCTTTTATTGCTGGGACTGACAGATGTCAAGGGTATCACTGGATTCCAGGACTGACAGGATGGAACGGTCAGTAGGATGCCTTCCCCCAACAACTCAGATGACAGAGTCCACAACAGGGCAGCCAGATCAGGCAGGAATCCAACCTAATGTTTCAATAACACCACTGATAGGAATCCCCACTGAATCCCAACTGAAGGCTCAATTGTACACTGTGGGCCCAAAATACCTACAACGTTTTACAAAACCTAAAGAAAAGGCAGATCTCTTTGGTGGCAAAGGCAATGTGGTAACTTAACTTTGAAGCAATCCAACACCATATTATTGTCATAGACATGCTCACTAAGAAACAAAAGATCACATAGAGAAATAGAAAAATAGAGAGATAAATGAATAAATATTTATTTTGAGGTTTCACTGCCAGAGGCTAGCCAGAGAAACAGGGGAGATACAAGGTGAAGACTGGAATCACAACTAAATATTGTTCCTGTATAAGGAGAATTTTCCCCGTTTGAATTCTTAGACTACTTGACTCCCCAAGTTTCTCATTCCTTTGACAGGCATCCATGAGCATTTCACTCCAAGCACTCACCCTCCTATTTCCATGTGCCAGCATTTCCAGTCACTATCTTGATTTAAGTAGAGAGGATAACAGTTTTCTCCTAGATAGTAACTTTAAAATAGTAACAGTTTTCTCTTAGAAGCAACTTAAAATAAATTTATTGACATTAAAAAATTTTAAATGAGGTGTAGTCAAAGCTTAACCAGCACTTTTTTAAAGGAGCATATCTTACTTTATTTTTATTTTTATTTTGAGATGGTGTCTCCCTTTGTTGCCCAGGCTGGAGTCCAGTGGTGTGATCTCAGCTCACTGCAACCTCCACCTCCCAGATTCAAGCAATCCTTAAAGAAGCATATTTCATAAAGAGCACTTCTGAGTCACTTCTGTTGTCCTCCTGAGTGCTTTTTACCTGCTCTTTGCATGTAGCATAAACTCCTACTTCTCTAATGCATCTCAGTTTTTAACTTTTGGCTCTTTCACTGCAAACATAGGAATTTTTAAAATAAAGAAACCACAGCCGGGCGCAGTGGCTCACACCTGTAATCCCAGCACTTTGGGAGGCCGTGGCGGGTGGATCACGAGGTCAGGAGATCGAGATCATCCTGGCTAACATGGTGAAACTCCGTCTCTACTAAAAACACAAAAAAATTAGCTGGGCATGGTGGTAGGCGCCTGTAGTCCCAGCTACTAAGGAGGCTGAGGCAGAAGAATCCCTTGAACCTGGGAGATGGAGGTTGTAGTTAGCCAAGATTGTGCCACTGCACTCCAGCCTGGGTGACAGAGTGGGACTTCTTCTCAAAAATAAATAAGTAAGTAAACCAAAACAGTTGTAGAAACACCAGCTATTCAAACATCAAATGACTTGATAAATGTGGACTTTAACTGGGCAGGGGATAAGGAAGGGAAATGCAGCAACTGGTGTATTTACAGCAATTAATCCTCCCTCATCATTAAAAACACTGCTCCATTTTGTAAATAGCAGCACAGAGCAACCACACTGGAGAAGTCATGCTTAACAATACATTCATTTGTGGGCTTTGTGATTTTTTTCCCTCTCAAGCCATTTTGAAGAAAATCTTTGAACACCTCTCAGTTGCTTGATGCTTCACATTAAGCTCCTTTAAGCAGCTAGAAGTTTCCTGAAGAAAACACATGAGCCTTTCACTCCTAGAACGCCAAGAGCTGGTGGAGTCCTCAAGAAAAAAACGACGATTCCAGTGGGTATGAATTTCCTTCTGAGAAGTGAAGGGCAAACCATATTGAAAAAGTTGAGCTTCATGCCTCAACTCAGAAAGTTAACCTAGCCAGGGTCCGGGCAAGAACAAAATCTGCCAGAAAGGCAGGGTGAGCTCAGACAGATTTCAAGCAGGAGCACAGGCAAGGTAATGTTCAAAATCCTACCCAGCCCCCGGTACTATGAATACTCAATGACATCCAATGCAGCCAGTTCCAAATTGCTAAACTTGTAACTCACAGCAGGGTCTCCTAAAGAACTTGTCTTTAGACCCCTAAAGACACCTCTGCCACATGAAGAGACTCAAAACACAGCTCACATCCAGAGCAAGTCCTTTGTCAATGAAAATGTGAATGGCAAAGATGTCAAGGTCTCTAGCAGTGGCCATATTTGAACAGGTTTTAGGACTTTCAGACAAAATCCGATTAAAACAAACAGATTGGGGCCAGGCGCAGTGGCTCACGCCTGTAATCCCAGCACTTCGGGAGGCCGAGGTGGGGGGATCACGAGGTCAAGAGATCGAGACCATCCTGGCCAACATGGTGAAACCCCGTCTCTACTAAAAATACAAAAATTAGCTGGGCATGGTAGCGGGCACCCTGTAGTCATTCTTTGCAGTTCCTTGCTCTGGGGCTGCGTGAAGGAGTTCCACCTGTGAAAAGAAGTGGTGAATTTGGGGCCCATCATTGGAAATGCCAGGCTTCTCACTGAGTTAATCCACTATTTTGCAAGAAAAATCACAAACAGCATTCCCCTTAAGTAAGTCTCTCGAGATATCGCCCAGGCCAGGGAATCCCTGACTTTGTTCTTGGATCAAGAAGGGCCCCTGATAAGGTTTTCAATCATCCTTAGAAAAATAGGAGGAAAGTGGAAGAACAGTACTCTTATGCTAAATTAACATAACTGAAGTCACATTCTTTTGAAACTATGTCCTCAGATTTTTGGGGGTGGAGGTTAAAGTGTCCTTTATTTGCTGAAATGCTGATGAAATTAGAGAATAGAGGTTTTCCTCCTTTGTTAATGCCTTCACATATTGGCATCTTGATTTCCTCCTTTTAAAAAATGTACTAGTTTTGGCCGGGCGCGGTGGCTCACGCCAGTAATCCCAGACCTTCAGGAGGCCTAGGCGGGTGGATCACGAGGTCAGGAGATCTAGACCATCCTGGCTAACACGGTGAAACCCCGTCTCTACTAAAAATAAAAAAAAAAAAAAAAGCTGGGCGTGGTAGCGGGTGCCTATGGTCCCAGCTACTCCGGAGGCTGAGGCAGGAGAATGGCATGAACCTGGGAGGTGGAGCTTGCAGTGAGCCGAGACCACACCACTGTACTCCAGCCTGGGAAACAGAGGGAGACTCCGTCAAAAAAAACAAAAAAAGTACTAGTTTTATGTCTTAATAGCAAATCTCCATTCTAAAATGTCTACAAAATTATGAGAATTTTATTATATACATGAAAACATTTATTATGGAATAAATAGGAGAAAATGTAAAATATTATGTACAGTATGATTACAATAAGAAAAAATAATACACGAATGTAAAATGAAGATAGTTACACAAGGGTGGTATAATTGGGGCAATTTTGAGTTTTTAAATAATTGTTTAATGTCTTTAAAGCATTATTTTTTAATTAAAAGAAATTTCATGTGAATGTTATTATAATAGATTTATAATAATTTTTTAAGTTACCTACCAAAGCATAAACATTTATCTCTACAGCCATTACAGTATGCCTTTCCAAAAATATTCAAATAAATGTTAGCTCTTCTATTACCAGTATAACGTGTACATTGTTAGTATTACTGATTGTGTCCTGTCTAAGTATGAACTCAACAGGCATATCCACATTAGGTCCTGAAGAATGGCCTCAGCCTTACTCAAGGACCGTTCTCTGATAATGTCAGCTTGAATAGAAGCAAATTAAAAATCTCCATGCAATTTCTCTTAGCCTCATGCTGCTGCAAGATCTACAAGCCATTTCCTCTTGTTGGGAGTGTGAAATGTTAACCAGAAAGTGTACTTATTATAGGGCGTATTATTTCTTCTCTTGCTTGCTTCTTTCTAACTGAAGATTCTGCTCTGGTTCCCCTTAAAACAATCTTCAGTGTTTCCTAGATGAAATATTTTTCTCCATCTGTCCTCTCTTCCAGCTTCCACACAGTTGTAGACTTACTCTCTTGCTGAATTTTCAGTTTTTCCTACCAAAATACCAGCTATTTTTGTTCTCTCCTTCCCCACTTCTGTCCACTTTTTAAACCATCAAAAAGCTATCTATACTACCCCAAATGCTTTCAACACCAATAATACAAAATTATATTAAAAATGTGATCTTGGAGTGGCACAGTAACCATTGTCATGGGGTCACAAAAACCACTGTTTTTAAAAAATGGTTTCCCTCACTGAATACCCATGCTGTCCCTGGACTCCACTAGGAGTACAATAAGTAATCTTCATAAAGAACAGTCTGAAATCACCACCTGGTAGACTCACCTGAGACAATCAGGCCTTATTCCAATTACAAGTACGTTGAAATGCTAGAGAAAATCTAACCACCACCAACATCCACCCTACCCCCAAGAAAGAATTTACATACATTATATACATGGCCAAGAGCAAAAGAAAGAAAACAGAAAGCCCCAAGGTCCAGAGTCAAAGAAAGAAATTCAGTTAGCAAGTGCTAGCTGAATCCACAGGAACCCATAGGGATTTGGGTCACAAGTGTAAGTCCTAAGGACTGTGGGTGGGGTTCCAAGGCCCAAGCAGGGACAAAGGATACAGCTTATGACCCAAGAGAAGCAGGAGAGTAAAGACTGGAACCTTTCCTAGCAAAAGTCACTGTGTGCCTAAGGCAATGTGCAGCAAAAACAGTCATCTGTGAGAAATAAAAATCACATTTCTATCATTTGTATAGTTTGTTGCAGCCCAGATAGATAGATAGATAGATAGATAGATGATAGAAAGATAGATAGATAACAGACAGATAAATAATAGATGATAGATAGAAAATAGATAAAAGATAGATAGATAGGAGATAGGTAGGTAGGTAAATAGGTAGATGATTGATAGAAGTAGGCAGGTAGATAGATAGGTAGGTAGGTACTAGATACATAGATGATTGATAGGTAGGTCATTAGATAGATGATTGATAGATGATAAATGATGAATGATAGAGAGATAGATGATAGCTAGGTAGACAAATGATTGATAGAAGATACGTAGATAGATAGATAGACAGACAGATAAATGATTGATAGAAGACAGGAAAGTAGGTAGGTAAGTAGACAGATGACTGATAGATAGTAGATAGGTAGATAGATGATACACAGAAGATAGGTAGATAGATAATTGACAGAAGATAGGTAGGTAGATAGGTGACTGATAGATGATTAGATGTATAGATAGATGGTTGATAGAAAGATGATAGACAGATAGACAGATAAACTGATTCATGACCAGCTGATTCATGACCAGCTGATTCAACACCCCTAGGACTCTGGAAGAAGCAAAAATAAAACTACTTTATAGAGACACTTTCATAGCTTACATTATAGAGAATTCACAAAGAAAGAATAATCCTCACTGAAGATAAGCTCATAAGAAAATATTATAAAGTACATGAAGAAAAAAACCAAAATAAGTAGATTTTAGTAGATGTAGTTAGATACAAAAAGATTGAGGATTAGCGCCCCAAACAGCATGGATAAAAGATCAAACAAAAGCATCTATAAAGTTAATTTAAAATGACTTTTTAAAAACAGAAATTTAAACCATAATAAAAAGCAGCAGAGTATAAATCAATAACAGACAGAGCTGAAATAACTGAAGACAAATTCCAGAAATAAAAATTTAATAGACTATCTTAAAATCAGTTATTCAAAAATGGTAAGAGAAATTAGTGAACTACCTAGAAGAAGGAAAAACAAAGATGTTAAGGAGTGTGGAGGCTAGCATGAGATGTCCAAGTGAACAGTGAAAATGAGGGATAAAAATTATTCAGAAGATATATTTGGAGATAAATAATAACCAGATTTTAGAGAAAGAAATGAGACTTCAGATTTAAAAAAAAAAAAAAGAGTCCTGAGCAAAATAAACATAATTAAATCCACATCTAGTCATATCATGATAAAACATCAAAGACAAAGAAAAAGTATTAAAAGTGACCAGAGAATAGAATAAAGATTATCTACAAAGGAAACAACTTGATGGATACAAGATTTCTCATCAGAAACAACAGACGCCAGAAGGGAATAAAATAATGCCTTCAAAGTGCTGCTGGAAAATAACTGGCAACCTAAAATTCTACATCAGGCAAAACTAACATTCAAGAGTGAGTGTAAATTGAAGAAATGTTGAGGGAAAGACTGAAAGATTTTACTACTTACAGACACTTAATTAAAGAGCTCTCAGAGTATATCTTCAATAAGAAGAAGAGTAAACCCAGAAAGGAAAAAAATGAAATTCAAAATACAAAGCTAAACAGGCCGGGCGTGGTGGCTCACGCCTGTAATCCCAGCACTTTGGGAGGCTGAGGCGGGCGGATCACGAGGTCAGAAGATGGAGACCATCCTGGCCAACATGGTGAAACCCCGTCTCTACTAAAAATACAAAAAATTAGCCGGGCGTGGTGGCGGATGCCTGTAGTCCCAGCTACTCCTGAGAGGCTGAGGCAAGAGAATGGCATGAACCTGGGAGGCGGAGCTTGCAGTGAGCCGACATCGCGCCACGCCACTGCACTCTAGCCTGGGTGACAGAGCCAGACTCCGTCTCAAAAAAAAAAAATACAAAGGTAAACAAAGACAATTATGAGTTGATATATATGCATCTTAAATTCAATTTTAAAAAGAAAATTATGAGTTGATAAATCAAGATAAGCATTGATACAATTAAAGAGATAATGGTAATGATTAACTTTAGAAATCATTACTAAAACAAAGCAGAACTAAAGAACTAGGTAACAGTAACCTGAGAGCTGGAAGTAGGGGAGCAGAGTCAGAGGGCCTTGGATCGTTTGGAAAGTGGGTAGAAACAATGCTTGATATCAGACTTTGTTAGGTGAGGGATAATTAGACAATTGTAAGAAGACTCTAACCAGACTAAAATTAGAGTGTATAACATTCCCAAAACAGTAGACTGGGATAGGCAGCATAAATAAATTTGATAAAGTCAGGAAAAATGAAAGTCACAAAATAAGTTGACAGTAACAACTACAAATATATTTTGTATATATTGTAATTTACACAATATATAAATTAATCTCACTTGTCAAAACATAAATATTCTCATCCTGGATGATTTTTAAAAATCCAGTTATACTCTGTTTATGAGAGATGTATCTAAACCATAAATAAACAGAAAAGTTTAATATACATTTACTGAAAAAGATATACCTGACATAACATACCAAAAAAGAAGTTCAGCTATCAACAAAAAGAAAGCTGGAATAGCCACTTTACTATCAGGACAAGTTAGACTTTAGGATAAAATTATTTATTAGGGATAAAGATGAGCAATGCTTGGTAATAAGGAGCAATAATTCATCAAGAAGATATAAAACTCCAGAAGCTGTGGGCACCAAACAACAGAGCCTCAAAATACATATGCAAAAATCAACAGAATTATGAACAGAAATAGAAAATCCTTCATTATAGAGAGAGGTTGTCGCTCTCACCTAAACAGCTAGATTGAGTAGACAAGCAATTAGTACAATGATTCTCAGAGGATGCTTTGTGAGACTTCACCTGTTGCCTGACATTTAGTGGCCAGGACCTAAAGCTGAAGATTTGGAGGTGTCTGCGACCCCACATTCTGAAGACAGATATGTATGAATCACTAGGGGACTCAGGCTTATAAAGAGGTGGCTGAAGTGGCCCTAGCCAGTTTTTATAAAAGGCCAAGGACTGTCTTAGTCCATTCCTGCTGCTGTAACAAAATATCTTAGACTGGGTAATTTATAAACAACAAAAAAATATTTCTCACAGTTCCAGAGGCTGGGAAGTCCAAGATCAAGGTGCCAGCAGATTCAGTGTCTGGTGAGGGCCCATTCCTTATAGATGGACCATTCTGAGTCTCCTCACAGGGCAGAAGGGGGAAAAAAAAAAAAGGCCAAACTTGAACTTGCTCCCTCAATCTCTTTATTAAGGGCACTAATCCTATTTATGAGGGTGGAGCCCTCATGCCCTAATCACCTCCCAAAGATCCCACCTTCCTAATAGCATCACCTTCAGGGTTAAGTTGCAGCATATGAATTTTGGAAGGACACATACATTCAAACAGCAGGGACAGTCAAGGGTGTGTTTCCTATGGATGGGATGTGAGAAGCAATGAGGCTTGAACCAAGTGTCTTCCTGATACGACATGGGCTTGGGAATCAGCAAAGGCTTCCTGCCAAGCAGGAGCCACCAGGGTAAGCTGAAGGGCCCAGAGGAAATCAGGCCAAATGAGTTTTCCACTCAAGGGAAACCCATAGGACGGCCTGATCCACTCACACATGGACCACCACCCAGTGGGCCTTGGAAGGACAGTGTCAGACACAGGCAGAAACAGCCAAGCTTCTACCACAGAAGCAGTCAGACAATTTCTTTCACCCTCTATGCGCCCCACATACAGGGTCACCAGAACCAGTGGGATGGGAGCAAAGGGGTGGGTACAAATAATGGAACAGACCTCACCCTCTAGATTCCCATGGCCCATCCCCCATGCCTTGGGAGGCAGTTTAGGGAGGAAGTAGAATCATGTAAGATCTTCCATGGGTTTTAAAATTGTATATATTTATTGAAAGTATACAACAGGATGTTTTGAAATACTCATCTGGATATACATAGACACAGCACAATGATTACTACATAGTGATACTACAGTCAAACAGATTAACATACCCATCATCTCACATTGTCAGTGTCTTTGTTGGGGACAGGGGGATGGTAAAAGAACCTACAATCCATATAAGAGATTTTATTAGACCAGATCAGTTAAAGGAGATTGGAAAGCTCTTGAATCTACTCCAGATAGTAACAAGGGATGTAAAAGAGAGATCTGTCCAAACGTGGATGAAGGCAAAGGGGAGGAAAATTTGTTGAATGCACCACTTATACAAAGATCTGAAAACACAACGATCCAGCTAGATCTAGCAGGCATTAAGAGAACCTGAACCAAACTGAAAATACATACTATTTTCACACCCATGTGGAAGATTTCTAAAAACGACATAGTAAATCCCAAAGAAAGTATCCACAAATTTCAAAGAATGAAGATCCACACAACATGCTCCCTCACCACAATAACTCAACATTGGAAAAAAACAAAGGTATCTCAAAAAAAAAAGACACAAACTCAAAAAAATAAAAATAATTATGAGACAATCAAAGAAAATTATGAAATAATTAGAACTAAACCACCACAAAAATCAGTATGTGAACTCAATCTACTTGTATTCATATGGATAATCTTAACAACATAACCTTGAATGAAAAAGCCACTTGCAGAAGGATATGTATAGAATAACACCACATGTGCAAAATTATAAACATATTTATAGAATACACATGTGTGCAGGTGCACATGCGTACATGTGAAATCTGTGCTGTATACAGGCAAAGAGAAAGCAGAGTCGCGTGAACAGGAAGAAAACACACCCATTTCTGGATACCAAATGGAAGAGGAAGAGACTGGGCAAGAAAAGGATGCAAATGAATCATGCACTCTGTTTGTAAGTTGTGTTTCTTCAAAAAGACTCAGAAGACGATACAACCAAGCATTAGCGTGTATTGAACTTGGTCAAAGGCTTTTTTTGTTTTATTATGACTGGACTTTTGTATATTTCAAATAAATAGAATTAAAGGAGAAAAGTTACTTAAATGCTCCAAGCCATTTTTAACACGGCTTCTGCTCCTCTGAGCACCAGCTCCAGCTGGTGCCTTTAGAGTGGCGAGAGATGAGAGGTCACGAGGGAAGGATGGAGGGAGATTCAGGTTCACAGGTTCTTTGCAATTTAACATAGCAACACTGCAATCACTATTCAAACACACAGCAAGTAATGGATGGCACTTACTATGCTCTTCGGTTTCTTCCACTGCCCCTGTGCAAAGTAAAGCTTCCCAGAAAACAGTAAGAACTAAAATGTTTTCCTGAAACAATGCTAGATTCCTAAAAGCAATACCCAAGCTTGAGCCATAATGGGTTCAAGGGTGGTGGATGAAACACATCTTCAAGGGTACTGTTAGTTCACCGCCATGCGGGCTTCTATGCAAATGGCAACATTCACCCTCCAAGAAAGTAAAGAGCCCAGCATCAGTCTCCCTCTTCCACAGATCAACTGGGCCCACATCCATCCACTTCTCTGCATTCAGCTCTTTCATTAGTAAACCTGATAGTAGTAGTCCGCATGCGTGTGTGTGTGTGTGTGTGTGTGTGTGTGTAGCAAGAGGGGCTTGGATTCCTCAAAGTCTCAATGAAAACTCAGTGTACACTGAAGCAGGGGAGATTGAACTGCAATTGTACCAGTGCTTAAGGACAATGAATGTTTGATCTGAGCAATCATTTTGTGCTGTGGTGTGAGAAAGGAAGCCTACGGAATAATACCCCTCCTTCCTGTGACCACACGGGCTGGACTGTGCATCTTGGCCACCTCTAACGCAATGCAACACCAACCCACGCTGTGTCTCTCTCTGTCCTTGGCGAGGTCCTACACACGATGCAAGGAACTGCTTCACCGCACTGGCCAAGGACAACAAGAATAGGCTTGAGGGGAGATTGAAAAAGAGGAATTGTTTCACACAGAGGAGAAAAGAAGTTTTAGATTAAAAGGGCCCTCATCACTTCCCATGTGCTCTCACCATAACTGCCTTGGAGGGAAGCAATCCCTGCTATCCACAAACCAGCAGGACTGGCAGAAGGTGGAACACAGAGGTAATCTCTTCCAGGGGCTCAGACCCAACACAAGGGCTTCACCCTTGACTCAATTCTTCTCCTCGTGCCACGCACCCAAACCCTATGCAGAATAATACGCATGCCCCTGTCACCACCCACCTCCCCACCTCCACTGCAACGTCCCTGGTCCAGGCCACCGTCACCCCTCAACTGGATTATTATGTTAGCTTCCCATGTTCCCTGCTTCAAACCTTGAAACCACTGTCCACAAGGCAACCAGCAAGATCTCATGAAAACATCCATCAGATCACATCACTCCCACTGCTCACAACCCGCCAATGCTGGGCTTCCCATCACACAGACCCACAGCCCTTAGGGGGCCTGGCAGCACCCTTTCATCACGTGGCCCCTCTTTCTGTGACCTCATCTCCACTCCTCCCCTCTCTCCATCTGGCCGCCCTGGCCTCCCTGCCGCTCCTCAAGCTCAGAAGGCAACTGGCAAGGCACTGGCTGTTCCATGTGTCTGGAATGTTCTTCCCCAGATAGCTCCCGGCTCCCCCTTTACCTCCCACAGGCCCTCACTCCAATGTCAGTCTTTCCATGACTGTCACTCTATAAAATCCTAACCCCCAACATTCTCCATTTGCTGCCTCTGCCTGATTTTTCTCTTCTTAGCATTTATTTCCATCACAGCAGGCCTTTGCTCATTTGTCTTATTTTCAGTCTGTCTCTTGCCCGAGGATGGGGACATTCATCTGTTTGGCTCCCCGCTGCATCCTCAGCACCCAGGACAGGGGTGAGCATGGAGTGGGCAGGCAATAGGTGCTTGTTAATGGAATTCTAAAAGTAAATGACAAAAGAGAAGGGAGGTGAAGGCAGATCTTTGTTTTCTGGTTTATAAACTCAGTGCTGGGCAGGAGGAAAAAAAGCGGAGGGTTCATGTGAAGCTCCTTTCCTGAGTCAACATGGTGATTTAAAATAAACTAAATTTAGTTGGAGACCTTTTAAATCATTTTTCTCAAGTCAGTTATATGTGCTCTAGCTCATAAATAGGAGGAAGAATGTGGGTGACATTCCCAAGACTGCAGCAAATGTCGGCCAAGTGAAAAACACACAGAATGTCCTGAAGATCCAGCGACGTCCTGAATGTGACGCGTTCCAGTTCACAAAAGAGGAGTCACAAAACGTTTACAAACCTTTACCATTCCATTGAAATGGACCTTAACATTTTCCTCGAAAATAGCTTTCTAAAATTGTTACTGGTTTACATTAATTTTACCTTTCTTCTTTTTTTCCCTTTTTCTTTCTTATTTTAGAAATAAAGTAATAGGATTAGCTTTTTGATTAAAGCATATTAATAAAATTTTGACATTTTATTTGATTTTAAAACATGTTCCAGTTTCCATCATTATAGTGGGTCCTGTACGCCATGTTTATTTTTTGAAAGGCTAAAATTATGTGTGATGAACAAATTTATTTTATATCAAGGGCATCTGTATATATTAAATCCTAAATATGTCTTGAAAAATACCCCCTCACCTTTCTCTATCCTGCATTTTATCTGAAGCATTATAAGTCTTCATGAAAAACAGAGGAAAAAATGAAACACAGTAACTAACTAGGAACCATTAGAATTATTTTCTTTGACATTTCCTTTTTTTTTTTTTTTTTTTTTTGAGACAGAGTCTCGCTCTGTCACGCAGGGTGGAGTGCAGTGGTGCAATCTCGGCTCACTGCAACCTCCGCCTCCTGGGTTCAAGCGATTCTCCTGCCTCAGCCTCCCAAGTAGCTGGGACTACAGGCGCCTGCCACCATGCCTGGCTAATTTTGTATTTTTAGTAGAGATGGGGTTTCACCGCGTTAGCCAGAATGGTCTCAATCTCCTGACCTCGTGATCCACCCACCTTGGACTCCCAAAGTGCTGGGATTACAGGCACGAGCCACCACGCCCGGCCCTTTCTTTGACATTTCTAAGCAGCAGATATTTGCAAACCATGTTAACGATTTGTAGATGTATATTACTAACAGGCAGGGCCCATTGAAATCCTAACTCTACTCCATTTGTTTGCTGATTCTTATCAGTTTAAACAAAATGTTCATCCTTAAACTACGTTTTAAGCACATACTTGGATCAGTATAGGAGGAATGTGTTCATCTGAGAAAGCAGTGAATGGACATCATAAACTTAGTCAAGGCTGTTTAGTAAAGTCACAAATAGACCAAGCAGTTTCACTGCTGTGAGTTTCAAAAAAGAAATCACTGATCTTTAGTCAGACATAGTTTTCTGAATGAAAGTTAGCACAAGCGGCCCCTTTCCAGTCTACAGTTGACATGTGTCTTCTAAGTGACTAGACTATGAAACCTCTAACACTCTCATCAGAGAGTTAATTCAGAGCTAGTCACTAAAGCATGCCCCCTGACCACATTGTAACTAGTGTGAAAAGCAGTCCTTATAGAATCATGACGTTCTTTTCCTTTGTTTGCAGTAGGTTGTTCATCATTTTCATGAGAACATGAGGGCCCTCTCCCAAATAGCTCAGTCCCCAAAATGCATACATCAGCAAATGACAGCAGGTAACACCTGCAGACTGGTGCTCGCCGCTCACTGTGAAGGCAAGCAGGCTTCTGCCTGTTTTTTCCCCCTCTTCCTCCTCCAATCCATTCCAATCAACACCAGTGACAGTGGACAGACTGCTGTCCGGGTAAGAGTGAGGGGGACAGAGGGCCTGAAGTTGCTCCATTCGTCCTCATCACAATGGGTAAAGAAGGGACTTCATGTCCATGTGCAGTTAGCTTCCAAAAGACAAGGAAAACTCCCACCTAGAAGGGGACCCCACCCACACCAACCACAGGCTGGGTCCCCCTCCTCAGCCAGCCCCTGCCCAGGTCCTGCTGACCAAGCCTCCTCAGGACACAAGGTCAGTTCAGGACTTCAGTGGCCTCATCCCTTGCATCTCACCCTCTGAGTTAAAGTCTTTCAGAAATACAGCACCATGGGCTTCTAGAGCTGCATGGAACCCTGGAGATCATCCCACTCCACTCATTGAACAGCGGGGGAAGCCAAGGCTCAGCAAACAGAGGAGATTCTTCCCTCAGGCTTCGTAAGCAATGGAAGGGCACCAGCTAAAAGCTAAGCGCTTTGACTCAGAGCCAAAGACCAGGGACCTTTCTAGCATCTTCCTCCCTCCCCATAACTTGTATGTAGGAGAAACAGTTGTTTCCATGAGCCCATAGAAGGAATGTGATGTCAAAGTATGGGAGAACGTTGGATAGCATTAATGTCTAGTCAATACACATCCTCCCCTTGTTCTTACAATGAATCCCAGTGTTGCTCAGGGCCACAATATCTTCAGGCACAAATTATGTTCCCAGGCTTCCTTATAAGATGTGGCCATGAGAGGGAGTTGTGGCCTAGGAGATGTATGTAGACATCTACTCTGGGTTTCTGGGAAATCCTACCCTGCTCTTCCTCTTAGGGACACCCTCCTACCTCTTTCATCCTTGGGACCACGCAGATGTAACCACCTGCAAAGTTTGCAGGCAGTGGCTAGAAGGGGACTGGGATGGGGATGAATGGCTTCCTTGAGCAGCCACCCTGAGACTATGCAGATGAAACTACCTGCAAAGGTGGCAGGCAGTGGCTAGAAGGGGACTGGGTTGGGGATGAATGGCTTCCTTGAGCCCTGGACTGGTCCATGATTGCTCAAGTCCAGGCCTCTCCTTAGGCAAGACAAACACACATGTGGGGAGGAAGGCCAATTTATCTGATCGGTGAGTTGGGAAGAAAAGATACAGCATGGTCAGCGTGGCCTCAGCAGAGGGTCCCTCCTTTGGGGAAATATCCTGTCCCAAGGCCAAGGTATTATTCTGGTCGGCCATTGAATGAGATTCCTAGGACAGGCTCTCCCTCTGGGGGAAGCCCAAGATTGTCCGGCTCTACTCAGCACAAATGCATAAGTGTGTGTCAGAGGTGAAGTATCAGCAGTTTTAGGTATTTAATTATTATTAAGGCAAAGATTACATCACTGCCTGAGATACCCAAATCCCATCCCTAGCAGTTTCCTAACAACTGATCTCATAATAATAACAATCTTATTATTAAAAGGCCAGTGCAAATTGATTCTTAGAGACACTATTATTCAGTACAACAAGAATCAGAAAGTCATCATAAAACCATGGATGTCCAGTTAATTCCTCACCTTACTAAAGCAAATAAACTGCCTTTAGAATTAAACTGGCAATACCAGTGCTGCCCTCAAAACTCACTGCTGCCTCACCAATAGATAAAATGTCAGATGAGATGATATAAAATAAATTGGGAGATGCAGAATTACCTCACTGAATAAAATGGTTATCTGAACAAAATGTTATGTGAACTGACTTGTCATGGAGCTTAAAATTTCTTGAGTCCCATTCCCTTAGGTGAAGGCGGGAAGGCATCTCAAAAAATGCAAGCATGGGGCTTTGAAAAAATCTTCGAGTAAAGGAGGCAATAAAGCACAAAGGGTAGAATCATGAGCTTTCTTCAGTTCAGAGTTAGTTCTGGTTCTGGCTCTGACATGTACTAGTTTTGTGACCTTTTTCTAATCAGTAGACACCATCTCAGAGGTAGCCAAAAAGATTTTGAGATGAAGTCTGTAAAGCATCTAGTATGTAGAAGCATAGAATAAATGATAGCTAACGATTATTAGAGTGATTATTATTTAGAGTGTCTGGCAGTGGTGTGCTGACAAAAGGGTTTTTGAAAAATCATTTGTTTGGGGAGGAAGCCCTGGTTTGTACTGACTGCCAATTTCCATGGTGTGAACACTCCCATTACGGTCAACTTCAAGCTACCAATGGGATGTCACTGAATGCAGAGCTGAGAAGAGATGTGTACAGTCGGCTCTCAGGAGCTGCCAAGAGACAGCAACAGCTTCTCTCTGGTTCAGGCACTGCAGTCACACCTATTGACATGGTTTGGTTCTGTGTCCCCACCCAAATCTCATCTCAATTTGTAATCCCCACGTGTCAAGGGAGGGACCTATAAACCCCACGTGTCAAGAAAGGGAGGTGATTAGATCATGGGGGCAGTTCCCCCATGCTGTTCTCTTGATAGTGACTGAGTTCTCATGAGATAAGATGATTTTACGTGTTTGACAGTTCCTCCTTCACACACTCTCCTCTCTCCTGCCGCCTTGTGAAGAAGGTGCCTGCTTCCCCTTCCACCATGATTGTAAGTTCCCTGAGGCCTCCCCAGCCATGCATAGCTGTGAGTCAATTAAACCTCTTTCCTTTATAAATTACATAGTCTTGGGTATTTCTTTATAGGAGCATGAGAATGGACTAATATACCCGTCTTGATCATTGGGATTCCTGTGTGTATGGCAAAGCACCTAGTGAATGAATGATTTATGAATGATGTGTTACTATTAACACACAAAGCTATTTTTGTCTCAATAATTTTGCATACCTTTGAACTGAGACTCAGAAGAAAATGTTTTCATGAATAAGAATAGATAAGAGGGACATTAGAGCATGGACTGTTGCCTATACTTGACCGTGAACACCGAGACAGTGCCTTCCCAACACCTAGCACTATTCCAGGTATAAGGTATATGGTCTGTAAATGACTTCTGGGTTGGACTGGATTGGTTTGGATTGGATTGGATTGGACTGGATTGGGTTGGATTGGATTGGATTGGATTGGATTGGATTGGATTGGACTGGACTGGATTGGATTGGATTGGATTGGATTGGATTGGACTGGACTGGACAAGGATGCAGAAAGAAACTGACCATAAATCTACTCAGAAAACACTCAACCTCTAAGAGGCAGGGAAGTCTACCCTCCCCCACCTCATTTTCATCCTAAGCATCACCTGGAGGAAATGTCCTCCAAGTCCCATGGTGGAAACCATCTAAGATGCCCCTTCGTCCATGGGGCTTGCTCTTTATTTTAAATACAGTTCAGTTTTGATTGCTGAAATTTTCTTGGAGCCAAAGGATTCCAACAATGCTACTACTCAGAACATCAAGAAATTCCCTGGAGATTCCCAAAGTAAATAATGTGATATAACTCTTACCTACAATTAATCTATGCATGAAAATATATTGAGGGATATGGCATCTTCTAAAATTACCTGACTGAATTTCTAGCAGAGAGACCTACGGAGTTACATCATATGCTGCCTCTCCAAACCCAACCTCTGAATGACCTCCACGAAGGGATAACATAATAATGTGGCTGTGTCTTGGTAAATGTCATTTATTCCCTCATGAATTTTGACAGAGATGACATCAAGTTTCTTCCAATTCTAAGATTTGATGGCACCATAAATATGACTTCAATTTTTAACAATTTAATGAAAAAATCCTTCTGGAAAGAGCTGCTCATGGGGAAACACACCTCAGGCATGAGGCACATTTTCTTTTCCAGCCCTTCCTCCAACCATAACAGATCCAAAATGGACTTCCAGGAGGATCCTGAAATGAGCCCATGTGTTCAGCCTCTCCCATAACCACATGGAAAGGGCAGGCGGATGACCTGCCCGAGGTTGGGAATTCTCCACACACTAAAGTCCACGACTGACATTTAGGAGAACATTTTGTTTAATAAATTCAAAATGTTCTTTAAAATTCTATCCATGCTTTCATTGTCAAGGGTCTTAATGGATGCGTTTAAAGTATAAATAAATATAGTAGGTATTCTGCTTGCTTAACCTTTCTTCCTCACCCCTTCATCTCTTCATATAACATTCACTGAACATGAAACAGGACAAGTCCTGAACTCATTTCTATTCCAAGTACTGACTCGAGTCACGGGCAAGGTTTCTATTTCATTTAGATGGTACAAAGATGTCCTGCTGTTTTTGCACCATACCCATCCCATTGTTGATATTTGATATGTCATGTTCATATCTGTTGTCTTTGTTTCCCAAAGGGTTTGTTTAGAGTCCACTGCTGAAGAAGAACTAAATGGAATCTGTCTCCGGGCAGGAAGGTAGGGAAGGCCTTTGTTTTACCCCACAGTGGCACCGACCCAGACAACAGAGGACAGAGGGAAGAGACCCCAGGCAGGACAAGTCCAGCCTGGAGCAGCACCTGGCAGAACAAGGCTTAAAAAAATGAATGAGGGATAGGCCCAAGCCCACACGTGTTGTGGGGTACCATTTACAACTTTGCCCACTTGACAATGGAAGTGGGGAGAGTAGAGCCTTCCAGACCATCAGTAATAGGATCAGAAAGTAGAAGAGTCCGGAAAAGCAAGACTAAGCCAGAATAATCTGGAAGAACGCAGCCCCAGTGAGAAGTTGACAGCCAAGCAAGGAGCAAGACCATCCTGTTAAGAGGCACTGAGTGGTGAAAACAGCCTTGTCACGAAACAGGGCAGATGATCATCTCAGAACGAACAGGTGCATTCAGGAAAGATAAAAATGGAAAGAGGAAGATCAGGATCATTAATTGGTAAAACAATGCTGCCCCTAAAATGACAACTGACAAGGATAAAATGGCACAGAGTGAGAATCACAAAGTAACTTAGAGCAGATTGACTCTAACAGACCTTTTCTGGACCCAAAAGCAAAAGGTTTGGTTGGTGACATCTTAAGACACCATAGCTATAAGGTCCCTAAGTAGACAAGAGCAGGCAAGCTCTCTCATTTGGCGGGGAGGTAGGGGGGAACAACTTTAAAACAGAACTTAACAAAATGGCTAATACTAACTCCTTGAGAATATGATTCTTCTAGAGAAAGGCAATGGTTTGTAGGTAACATAGCCATTCTGTCAATAGCATCAGCAACAGCACTGCCTCCTTTACAACATGGACCTCTCAGCATCACCCTCTATGGGGCAGGAGACAGTGAGCAGAGGTTAGTCACATCCACGTGGGTTCTAGCTCCCCTCTACCACTCACTAGCAGCATGACATTGCTCAAGTCACAACTTTGTGCCTCTGATTCATCAACTATCAAATGAGAATAAAATTAGACTTACCCACCAAGGTTGCTAGGAAAACTAAGCATTAAAGGGCAGAACCCAGTTCTGAAAATTTAGCAAGTGCTCAATAAGTCAAAGTTAGTCCCTGGATAAGGACCTAAAACATTAAGTAGATGCAATTCAACCAGGGTCATGCAAAGCCAGGTTCAGTGGGAAGACCACTGGGTCTGTCAGACACCTCACATTAAGCCAACAGTCATTGTGACCTACCACCATCCACTTCCCTGACTTCTCCAAGATGGTGTCAATGACACACTCTACCTGTAGACCGAGTTCCTTCCCCATGCTCCAGCCAGTCCAGATACTAAGCTGAATGTACTTCAGAGCTTCAGCTTCATAAGTCGATGGAGTCTAGAATTATAGCCCACACACCTGGTATCCAGAGAGCCAGAGAAGAGCCTTGGGCATGTATTTCTCCAAGACATGGGATGTGTTTCTCTGAGATATTTCCTCATCCTTCTCCTCTCTATTCCTCTTGCTCCCTCCCCTGTTTCTTCCCTCCTGCTCCCCTATTTAATCTCACTGTGATCCTAGCCTGCTTCACTCTCTGGCCTTGCAGCTAATTAAAACTGTGGCCCTTAGTTGTTTATTTAAAGACCCCAAAAAAATGGCACAGGAGATCTAGCAATCATAAAAGCATCACTTTTCTGAGATTCTAACAGGGATAGCTCAGGAGGCCCTGCACAATGTATTGGTGAATCTACTGTATTTCAGCCTACCTTGCCTGACACTGTTTATAGGGCCAGAATTTATTACCAGCCTGATGGCTTCATAAATTAGCTAGTCAGCTATTGCCACACCTCAGTATATTGTCACATCTGTGAATTTATGGCATTGTGGCTTAATGTAGCATCATTGTCATCACTTTCCAGTACCTGGAGCATTCATTTTATCCTGGAAGATAATTCATCATGGTTATTACGAGAGTACCAACATAAACAAAAGAGGAAGAAAACATGTAGTTATGGTCTAATTGCCTGAATCAATCCCAGAAGAAAAGAAGATACTTGACAAAGTCTGCAGTCTTTGAATGAATTTTGAATGTGCTTAGTGTTATTCAGACTCGAAATGCTTTGCACACTTGAATGGGAAAGTATGCAGTGAAAATCCCGTTGAAACACCACAGAAAGCCAGCCAAACTAAAGTGCTGCACTTGGTCGGAATATCTGGGCTCTGACTCCTCCGTAAATCAACATTTAAAGTGTTAGATACAGAGAGTCCATAAATCATTATTGCATTTCTTCAGCATAAGCTAGTGCCTTCAGCAAGTGTCTTCTGCTGTTTGGCTCTTTGTTCTGATCTGGTTTGATATGGCTGGTGTGGGTTTGGTTTGGTTCGTTTTGGGGGATGAAGAGGTTATGCAACAGAAAAGCAATGACTTATTCTTTCGCTCTTGCTCACATCTCCAAGGACTAAAAACAATGCCAGTTCAACCCTCCTACTCATGTATGACGGCCAAACCTGACTTCTGGCTTCTAACTGCAAAATCCCCAGCACACTCTGCAGGCTCGCAGCCAGCTCGTCTGCTTAGGAAGGAGCAATAGTGTAATTTGAACATGACCAATAAAAAAGAGCAATGGTCTTATTTACTTTTACAGGTTACATTGTCTCACAGGTAAGGAATGGAATTTTTTAATACATTTAAAAATAGAGATTCCTAACCAATAAAATATCCCCATCACCAAGATTTTAAGGATGCCATGAGTAGCTGGTATTATCAATGACATTTGTGTAGTGGGAAAAGCATGGATTTTGGAGAAAGAAAGATGCAGGCCTAAACGTGGACTCTATCATTCACTATTACCCAAGGACAGGCTTTCTCTCCACCAGGCTAAATCAAGTTTCCCAGTACACAAGTGTGGTGGGGAGCAGAGTGGTTCTGCAGCAGCAGGCTGGTAAATTTAGTCCTAAAACAAGACAGGTCTAAAAATCTTGGAAAGTAGAATCTGTTTGGAAGCTCCTTCTAGACATTCTGTCAAGCACAGCCTTGTTCAGTAAGAAGGACCTTAGACATACTTTACTCATGGCTTCCCAGAAAGAAAGTTAAGGATGATGCCATCAGTTTTCAGCATTTATTGAGAGAACTCAAACTACTGGAGGATTTCGAAGATGCTTATTGAGTATCCAAGTAAGATGTCAAGTAAAATTTTGGATACAGGAATTTGAGTGTGAAGGGAAGCCCAGGAATGCAACTATTTGGGAGTCATCGGTATAGGTGGGATTGGAAGCCATGGGACAGGATGAGATCACTTAGGAAGCAACAGACTAACCCCCTCCTGTGATAAACAAATTCCAGCAGATTAGTGTAGATTATTGTCCCCAACTCTTATGTCCTACCTCCTTTCATGCAGCTCCACATGTCATCTTGTGACTTGTGCTTGCGTGGCAGTAGAGAGCGCACTTTCCTCTCCAGGAACCTTGGGCTTGGCCAGGTGTCTTGCTTTGACCAGTAAAAGTGAGCAAAAGTGAAAGTGTGTCCATTCCAGGTGGCAACTTGAAGAGGAATCATGCATTTCTGCTTGCCCCTTGCCATCTCCCCGCTGCCATGAGAAGAGCATGCCTCAGAGAGCTGCTGTCCCTTCAACCTGGGACCCAGAATAAAAGACACAGGGACCTCCATTAGGCCCAGCTGAGTCCGACAGAGCTCCAGGGACCTGAAGTCCTCTGAGTGAGAAACAAGTGGTTGCTGTTATAAATTACTGAGACTTTTGGAGGCCATCATTTGCTACTGCATCAAAAGCTGACTAATACAAAAATAAAACCCATCTCCTCTGGCAGATCCCTCCAGAAAGGAGGGTTAGTCTCCCTCATAGATATCAGGCCACCAAGCCTAAGAGAGTTCCAGAGAGCTATGCAAGTTCAGCCCAAGGCAATACACAAAAATGCTCCGAGTTTACCACTGGAATTTCCAGAGTCTACTTAGATGCTCCCCTGAGTCCCCACTCATGCCTTTCCAGCAATGAAAACCTGCTCTGAAGAAAAAATGGCTGACATCGAGATGACTCTGAGTACACAAGGCTGGGAAGTTACAGGAGACAGAGGCTCTCTCGGATCTCCAGGTAAACACACGTAGCTGCTCAGGAAGACAGCCTGATCCAGGAGCCTGCAGGAGCCTGAGTCCTACCCAGATGGCCAGGTGCAGCCCCAGCTTTCCCAGGACATGGGAGGAAAGGTGACCACGTGCTGTCAGATAGCAGCTCAGGCACCGCTGTGCAGTGCACAACCACACAGGCCTTCATTCAGCAGGGGACTAGATTTGCACTCTTTTTAGCCAAATGTGGGCCTTCTCATGCTCCACGTGTAAATGTAACTCACCCAACAGAGCCCCTCTTGCTTTCCGGGCCAAGTCAGTGGAGAGGACTGAAGGCCGGCTCATAGCTAGGAAAGCAGGGCTCTGCCGCGCCGAGGGAATGGGTCCCAGGTCTCTTTCAACATCAGTAGGTAACACACACACTCACAGCACACACCACACACCACACACACTACATGCTCATACATATCACACCACACACACATATACACCCCACACATGACATACACACCACACCATACACATACGTGCCACACACACATGCTCATACATACCACACACACCACACACACACCACATGTCACATACACACCATACCACACACATACACACCACACACACATGCTCATATGTACCACACACACCACACACAATCACACACACACCCCGCATGTCACATACACACCATATCACACACATACACATCACATGTCACATACACACCACATATTACATACACACCATACCACACACATACACACCACACACACCACATGCTCATAAATACCACACCACACACACCACATACTCATACCACACCACACACATACCACACACACATGCTCATACATACCACACACACCACACACACATCACATACACACCATACCACACACACACACAATCACATATACACCACACATACACACCACGTGCTCATACATTCCACACACCCACACCACACATACCACATGATCATATATAGCACACACACCATACACACACCACATGCTCAGCCATACCACACCACACACACATCACATACACACCACATCACACACACACACATCATGCACACACACACATCACACACACACATTACATACACACCACACACACACAAAGCATGCACACACCACACACACACAAAGCATGCACACACCACACACACCACATACACACAAGACCACACACACACATATATCATACATAAACCCCACATACACACCACACACATTACATATGCACCATATATTCACACGCACATCATGCACACTCACCACACACATCACATATACATGCCACACACACACACCACATCACATACACACACTAAATACACACCACATCCTCATAAATAACACACACACATCACACACATACACACACCATGCATACACACCACAGAGCACACACATACCCCACACACATATCACATACTCAACACTCCACCCACACACCACACACCACATACACACCATACACACACACTGCACACACCATACACATACACATACACATAAAATTTGCATGAAATAAACATAAAGGAAATGAACACCAAGATTCATTTCTCTTGCCCTGCATATTGGATTGAAACATGGAGCAGACTGGCCAAATTTAAGATTTTTATAATTTACCTCTGAAATCTTCATCAAATTCAAAACACAATTTCACTTTTTGCCCCATCCAGCAGTGCTGGGGGTTTTGCCACTGGAATAACAGAGTATATTTTCCAGTCACACCATACAACAGAGCTCATGTGTATGTTAGTTTGTTGCAGGCGTCCTGGTAGCAAAGCATGAAGTTCTAGACTCAGAATGAGTTCCTCCCTCCAGAAATGAAGCACCTAAGTTGCTCAGCACTGACAGCAAACATGTAAGTAAGGCAAAGGTTGCCACCGGCGCAGCAGGGGTTGAACTTAAAATGAATCTGTGCATGTGGGCCCCTTGCCTTTCACCCATGGGGAGCATCATTCCATAAATAAACAAGGCAATACCTAACAGTCAGCGATTAGATTTCTTCAAGGCCATCTCTGCAATTTCTTTGATGAAACAAAATTGAAGTTCATAATTTCCTCCCAAGCAAATGTTTTACAATAATTTTTTTAAAGATCCCAGAGTTACAGTAATCACGTATCAAATGAGAACATTCTTGAGATGTTTTTCATTTGGAATAGTGAAATTATTTATTAAAGCATCTCGGCCTTCACCCTTCAGGCTATATGTGAAGCCTTCAAGAAAAGCTCCTCGTGAGCCCAGCCACATGACTTGGCAGTCCCCACTCCTACTTTCTACATCATCCCCGGCCATGCTCCACCACCCATCTCATGGTCCAGCCTCGGCAAAGCCCTGGCTGTGTCCACAATGCACCAAGCACCTGGCTGCATGCTCTGGCATACGCCACTTAAACTCTCCTCCCTGGGAACATCACATACTGGGGCCTGTCGGGGGTGGGTGGGGGGCAACGGGAGGGAGAGCATTAGGACAAACACCTAATGCATGCAGGGCTTAAAACCCAGATGACGGGGTGATAGGTGCAGCAAACCACCATGGCACATGTATACCTGTGTAACAAACCTGCACATTCTGCACATGTATCCCAGAACTTAAAGTAAAATAAAAAATAAAAAAACTCTCCTCCCTACTCATCCCGGCGAACTCCTGCCTGTCCCTTAGACACAGTTCACGCACCAGCTCTGCTGTGAGACACCCCTTCTGTGGTCTCCATAGAGCTCCTGTCCACCTCCGTTCACAGTGTAGGGCTGGGAAAAAGGTTCTGTGATGGGACCACCTGGGTTTGAATCTCAGCACCACTCACTGGCTATATGACCTTCGACACTTAACCTTCCTGCGTCTCAATGTTCTCGTCTGTAAAACTGGGATAACATAAGCACTCACTTGATGCAAATGTGGTAGGGAATAGATATTTTAATAAATGTAAAGCACCTAGAATAATACTTGGAACATCATAGCCCTCATCACAATGTATTAAAGTTTTCTGTTTATGTGGCTATCTCCCCCACTAGACTATAAGCATTTTAAAAAGAATATTCCTTATTATTTTAATATCCCCAGTATTTAGCAAATAACCTGGCACATAGAAAATTTTTTTTCAGAATGTTGAATGAACAAATAAATGTATGAAATTAAAAATATATATTAATATTAAATTCCTGTTATCCTGTCCCAAAAGACAATGTGCTGTCATCACTGCTTGAGGAAGAAGTACATTATTTCACACATCAACCCACCTTCATCCTTTGAGAATTTTTTTCAGAGCAGAAATAGACTCTATCCAAACCATATGGCATAAAGCTGTAGCTTTTAAAGATAAAGGTACTCTTCAAAAAAGTGCTGACTCATTTCATCCTTATACACAGAATACTCATCTTCAGCATTACAAGCTTGTGATGGAAGAATACAAAATTTTAAAAATATATAAATTCACCTCTTAGAGGTAAAGGTTTGAAGAACAGAGTTATTTGGTCTACTTGCACCATTAGTTTGTTTTCTTTAATTTTACTTTAAATTCTGGGAAACACGTGCAGAACATGCAGGTTTGTTAAACAGGTATTAATTGTACCATTAGTTTTTAAGGATCCTTGATCTTTAAAATGCTACCCACTTGGCCTCCTCTTTTATTCATAGCCTTGTTCTCCAGGAAAGAGGCTGAAACATCCCTTAAGGGAACATTTTCTGTCAAGGTGCTAGACCAGGAGTGTGAAGTAGTGAGCCTTAAATTGCAGGAAGTCACAACAGCAGAAGGCAGACGCTCCTCAAACTTGAACACAGAGCCTGGTGCTGCTTCCAAGAAGTCCCAAGCCAGCCTGACCTCTGACAGTTGATCTCAGGATCTCAACCTATGTTCATTTTCACATCAAGACTTTATTTTTGAACAGGTTCCAGGATACAACACCAGCTTTTTTATTGAAGGCAAAGAATTCTCAATTACTTAGATACTTACTAATTAATATGATTGGCGATATGGTGCATATTTAGAATAATCTGAGATAAAACTCATTGAAGCAGCTTTAAAAAGCCCATTATAATAAAAATAATACTTGAAGCTCTTTTTTTTTTTTTTTTTGAGACCAAGCCTCACTCTGTTGCCCAGGCTGGAGTGCAGTGGCGTGATCTCAGCTCACTACGACCTCTGCCTCCCTGTTCAAACGATTCTCTTGCCTCAAACTCCTGAGTAGCTGGGCCTACAGGCGCCCGCTACCATGCCCGGCTAATTTTTGTAGTTTTAGTAGAGACAGGGTTTCACTATGTTGGCCAGGCTGGTCTCGAACTCCTGACCTCAGGTGATCCAGTCACCTTGGTCTCCCAAAGTGCTGGGATTACAGGCGTGAGCCACCGTGTTTGGCCAACACTCACTTTTCTTAAAATGTCACAATAATAATATTCAGTGTTGAAGGACTGAATTCTGAGCCACCTGCAAACCATAATATAGTCTGTAGCAGTGGTACTGAGTGTAATCCATAGACCAGTGCCATTTTGCAAAATGTTGACTGACCATGATGAGAGAAGC
The DNA here is from genome assembly GCF_028885625.2 of Pongo pygmaeus. Lineage (NCBI taxonomy): Eukaryota > Metazoa > Chordata > Mammalia > Primates > Hominidae > Pongo > Pongo pygmaeus. Next base: position 51,526,644 of record NC_072395.2, read on the forward strand.
ACAGAAAGTAAGAAGGGCTTGTAAAATTTTAGAGCAAGTTGACATCACTGTGACATCAGTATGAGCTCAGTGCTCTAGTTCCTCTAAATAAGGTGCAGACCACTTCAGACACTGCAGCATTACTCACATTTGGGCACTCATTGGTAGGGCCACATTACAACATGTGACCTTTTAAGGTCAGTTCATCAAGGATAAATCAAAGTATATGAAAATCTGAGAAAAGGGAAGCACTTATTTTCATAACTTATTTTCATGATCTGAGAAAAGGGAAGCACGTTATGAAAATAATTAAAATTTAATTAATTAAATGTTTTTAAAATTTATAGTTTAACATTACTGGCTAAATAAGGGAAGTCAAATTAGTATTATGTATTTATAACCTTGATTGATTGATTGATGGCCCCTTTTTGGTCAGAAAAACATATATCCTTTTTGAATGTGACAATCACAGTAACCAAATGATAACAAAGAAGTTGACATTGAAGAAATGAAAGTCAAAAAATTTTGTATTCATTTTACTTGAAAGTATAATCCCTCATATACAAATGTTTATAGTTTATGTAGCCATAAACTACAGTTTTGCAGCCATGATTGATAGCAAAGTGCTAAAAACACTGTATGTCATTTGAACAAATGTATTGGCAAACAAAACAATGAAACTATCAAAACTTGAGTAGCATTTACATAAAAAACATTTTTTAAATACCGAGAATAAAAAAAATTTGCAAAAAAGAGTATTATTAAAAAGACAACAAAAGTAGATGTTCAATATTTCATGTCTAAAAATGAATGTCTTAAGGCTTCCTGTAAAGCAGCACTTACATTACTAAAACTAAAAACAAACAAAATGAACAATCAAACAAAAATCATAAAATTGCCAAGACATTAATGTAAAGCTACATTAAAGAAGTCTACTTGGAAATGTTTGGTGAATCTGTGACCCAAAAAAAGGAAGCTTGAGTACCACTTTTTAATAATATCACAAATCAGTGTTTTTAAGAATGGGCTGATAGCATAGCTGTAATGACAGGAAAATACTGTGAAATCATTATTCAGATAAAAATGAAAATAAATCAACAACATGCTTCTTTTCTTCAGAAAGTCTTGCCAGGAGGAAAAAAAAATCAGCTGAACAACATGCTTAGTGATATAGTATATAAAAACTAATGCATTAAATTCAATGTTTTTACATTTATTATGTGATGTTATAGAAGATGAACATAAAGAACTGTAAAAGCATGCAAGGCATGATGGCTGTTATGGGGAAAGATTCTGACAAGAATGTTTGAAATGGGAAATGAACTCTTAGCGTTCTGGTAGGAAACGAGTTTTGTCCCATGTTTTTAAAGATGTGAATTAGACAGCCAGACTTTCTTATCTGTCTGACATCCTCAGTATTTGTAAATATCTTAATACTCCTATGCAAGAAAGGGATGTGGTAATTTTTTGATGTATATCTTTATATAACCATGCATAGAAGAGTCTGGGAATATACAAAACAAAATAATAAGAGTGGCTAACTCTAGAGAGAAATGACAAGGAGTTTTTTCTTCTTTTTTTTTTTTTTTTTTTTTTTTGAGACAGGGTCTTGCTCTGTCATCCAGGTCAGGTTGAAGTCTGGAGTGCAGTGGTGTAATCTTGGCTCACTGCAGCCCCAACCTCCTGGGCTCATACACTCCTCCCACCTCAGCCTCCTGAGTAGCTGGGGCTACAGGTGCATGCCACCACAGCTCGCTAACTGTTGTATATTTTTGTAGAGACAGGGTTTCTCGATGTTGCCCAGGCTAGTCTCAAATTCCTGAGCTCACGGAATCCACTCACCTCGGCCTCTCAGAGTGCTGGAATCAGAGGTGTGAGCCACCATACACAGCCTGCTTTTTCTTTATTTTGCTTCTCTGTATTTATAGTTGTTTTTCTACCCTGAATGCTGCCTATGTCATAAGAAACAAAGACTACAGAGTCATAAAAGGGTCACACAAGTTCAACCATTTAGAAAACATTGTCAAGAGCTTTGCCCATCTAAGGGACCACATGAGCATTAATGACTGATGGGCTCCATAGACTACCCAGATTGGCTAACACATCAATGAAAGACATGATGATCTAAGGACCGAGGGAGGGGTCAATCTAAAACACAAAATGTCCCTGCTCAATAGCCACCTGCACACCCACAGCTACTGCGTGGAGTAAAGAGAGAACTGGCTGCAGTCCCCCTCCTGGGAGAAACTGTGAAGCACAGCAGAGACCTGTTGTCTAGAACCTGGTGGCTCCCTCCCCACAGTGAGCATACCACACCCGCACTCTCATGCCCCCACTTCTCCCATGGAGCTTCCCTGCCCCTTCCCTCCACAAGCTACAAGCTCTCAGAATCACACCTTTCGTGCTCCAGAATCAGCAAGGCTCAGTTTGTGGTGGGCAACAAACAGACTAAATGTTCACACCATTTCTCATTAAACAATCCCTGTTCATGAGATCTGCATTAAAACTTTTTTCTCTTTTGTCAAGAGATAAAGCAGCAGTACACAGCTTTAGAGGACTAGGGCCTCCCCAGTAACCTTTCCTCCAAACCTTTCTAAACAAATTATCATTATCATTGGTGCTGTTATCACTATCACTAGTACTGTTAATGCCAAGAGATGACCTGTTTTAGGCAATAACATTTACCTTTCAATAGTAGAGTTTCCTGCACTGACTGTACTATTTACAGAGTCCTGCAGCCCCTGGACAAGGGGACACAAGGCTCCCAGCTGCCTGCTTGCAGAGTCCCCCTGTGGGAGGCAGTGAGATGGAAACACCTGGATGAGAGGCCAGGAGACATAAGCTCCTCCATCCCTGGTTCTGCCTTCAGGGAAGTAAACTAAGGCAGATTGCCCATTCTCTCTGCTCCTAAACCAGAGGCAATTTTAAGTGGCTTCCAGCATTGATACACTAGGTCTCTATGAAAAGTGCAAACCTTTCCACACTCAGTGGATTCTCATCACAACCAAAGCAGTAGGGCAGTGTATTAGTTAAAATCCATTTTAGTTGCAAGTGACAGAAGATAACATTGATTTTTTAAAAACAATGGTGGCTTAAAAACAAACAACCCAACTCAAAAATGGCAAAGGACATGAACACATTTCTCCAAAGACCATTCTATGGCCAATAAGCACACAGAAAAATACTCAACATTGATGAGATACCACTTCACACTCATGAGGATGGCCAGTAGAAAAAAAATATATCAAGTGTTGTTGAGGATATGGAGAAATTGGAACCCTTGTTCCATGCTGGTGGGAGCATGAAATAGTACAGCTGCTGTGGAAAACAGTATGACAGTTCTTAAAAGATTAAATATAGAATTCCCATGTGATCCAGCAATTATACTTCTGGGTATATACACAAAAGAATCAAAAGCAGGAATTCACACAGATACTTGTACATCAATGTTCATAACAGCATTAATCACAATAAACAAAATGTGGAAACAATCCATTCATGATCAACAGATGAACAGGTAAACAAAATGTGGTCTATACATACAATGGCATATTACTCAGCCTTAAAAAAGAAATGAAATTATAATCCATGCAACAAAATGGATGGCCCTTGAAAACATTATGCAAAGTGAAGTAAGTCAGTCACAAAAGAACAAATATCGTATGACTCCACTTACATGAGCTACCTAGAATAGGTAAGTTCACAGAGACAGAAAGGAGAATCCAGGTTACCAGGGGCTATGGAAAGGGGGAAGGGGGAATTAGTGTTCAACAGGTACAGAGTGTTTTGGGGGATGATGATTTTTAAAGTTCTGGAAATGATGTGGTGATGCTTGTACAATATTGCAAATGTGCTCGATACCCCTGAATTACATTCTTAAAAATAGATAAATGATAAAATTTATATTATGTATGTTTTACCACAGGAGTTTTGTTGATAATGGTGGCTTAAACCACAGGAAAACAAGCAGATAGGCCTGGTATGATTATCAGGGACCCAGGCTCCACATTCAGCCACCTCAACACAGGGCTTCCTCTTTATGATCCAACATGATTTCTCCAACTCCAGCCATCATCTCAGACATGCAACAGGGAGGTGGGAGGAGGAAGGACAAGCGCACTCCTCTACCTGGAAGTTCAACCTTCCCTTGAGGGATACTTTCTGGAAGTGGCACACAGTCCTTCTGTTCTATTGGTCAGAACTTGGTCACATAGTTGCACGTGGCTTCAAGGGAAGCTGGGCAATGTTGACTTTGTTCTGGGCACCCATCTTTTCAGCTAACATTGAGGAAGAAGAGACAAACAAGTACTGAAAACAACAACCAATCCTGCATAAGTTGAAAATCACCTTGAGTGCAAATGTTTTTTAGTGCAGGACTGCATATCTTTATGTTTTCCCAGGATCACAGTCAAAAAGAAGAAGCTTTAAAAAATGGTTCTGAGGACTTTCTTCTTTGTTAAGCTCACTTTGCAACATAAGAGGAATTCAGACCTCATATGGATGTGAGCTACATAGTTATTCATCATATACCCTCAGGAAGAAGTAGAGCTAAACTGAGAAGCACTACAAAGAAAAAATAAATGAAGAACAAAAATGAAGATAAAGGGTCAGTTTCTTAATGCCTCATCCTATGCATTTTTTTAGAACTTGAAACCCCTGGAATGGAAAGCATAAAGCTCTGACAATCTGGGCTGCATTCAGCCTTGGCAGAAACCAGGATGTGCCCACTGGCTCATTCCTAACGTTTCAGGTGGGTAACAAATATTTGCTTTTTCCTGGGAGTTGACCACACACCCTCTTCCACTTCCTTCAACTCGGAGTGCATCTTGCCCTTGAGAAAAAAGATTTGGCACCTACAGAACACACCATTCCCCACACTTCATTTCCCATTAAGGTTGTCTTGGTTAAAAATGTTACGGGCCAAGTACATGGTTTCACATACTCACATGGTTAAGAAAGAGAATAGGAGTTCTATGAGTCACAGAAAATTTGGTTGGAAAAAAAAAAGGAATCAGGAAGAATCAGTAACACTAAACGCCCACATGTCTCGTCTCTTTAAAGCACATTGGGGGAAATTTTGCTTTTAGTGGTAACTGAACATTCTGTTGCTGCTATATATGTCATTTTCAGCAGAGATGAAATAACTAACAGCCTGGGAAGATTTTTATAGCCTTCCCGTCCTTTAAGGGATGGCGTGGTCCCAATTTTGACCTCCCTTTTACTACTTTCCTTTCCTTTGGATAAAATCCATGTAATCCTCTGTAACACTAGAACATCTCTGCATTACTGTATGCACACCTGATTTCCATGCCGTTTTCACCCCTCATTTTGGCAGCAATCTATGCATAAAGGCAAAAAGTTCCCACACCCCTATTCTGACCTCTTGGTAGCCGTGACCCTCATCCCAGCTCAACCCTCCTGGCATCTCCTCTCTCCTGCCAGGTTCGCGGCTCAAGTCAGGAAGCACGTCAGCCCTGAGACCTGCAAACCGAATCCCACAGACAATTCTAGAGGGTGTGCTTGACTTTGGAAACCCAGTTTAACTGGCTTCTGCTTGAATCATCACTCCATTAACATCATCATTCCAGAAAGTCGTTGCTCAAGGTCTAAAGCACTTGAAACCTTCCCTTATATTTAATATTTATTACCCATCTTGAAGGAACGGCATCTGAGGACATCCTCCCATCTTGTAACATGGCTCCCCTAGGAAGGGTATAACACAGTGATTGCAAAGCAGGACTCTGTAGCCAACCATCCAGATGCAAATTCTGATTCCATCACTTGGCCTGAATATAACTTTGGATAAGCTGACTAAACTTTCTTTGCCTCCACATTCTTATCTATAAAATGGGCACGGTAAAAGTGCATCCTCATAAAAAAATGGTCTACAAGCATATGAAAAGATGCTCAATATCACTAATCATCAGAAAAATGCAGATCAAAAACACAAAGAGATGTCACCTCACATCCATTAGGATGAATACTATAATTTTTTAAAAATTAAAAACAAGTGTTGGTCAGGATGTAGAGGAGGTAGAACCCTTTTGCACTGTTGATGGGTGATATGGTTTGGCTCTGTGTCTGCACCCAAGTCTCACCTTGAATTGTAATAATCCCCACGTGTTGTGGAGGGACCCAGTGGGAGGTAATTGAATCATGAGGGCAGGTCTTTCCTGTGCTGTTCTCGTGATAGTGAATAAGTCTCACAAGATTTGATAGTTTTATAAAGGGGAGTTCCCCTGCACATGCTATCTCTCTTGCCTGCTGCCATGTAAGATGTGACTTTCCTCCTCCGTTGCTTTCCACCATGATTGTGAGGCCTCCCCAGCCATATGGAACCATGAGTCAATTAAACCTCTTTCCTTTATAAATTACCCAGTCTTGAGTATGTCTTTATTGGCAGCATAAAAACAGACTAATACCGTGGGATTGTAAAATGGTGTAGCCACTCTGGAAAACAGTATGGAGGGTCCTTAAAAATTAAAACCAGAAATGCTGTGTGGTCCAGAAATCCCACTTCCATGTCCATATATCCAAACTAACTGAGACAGATATTTGCATACCCACATTCTTGGAAGGACTAATCACAATAGCCAAGAAGTAGAAGCAACCCAAATGTCCATGGATGGATGAATAAATGAAATTTAGAATATACATACCATGGAATATTATTCAGCCTTAAACAGTAAGAAAGTCCTGTCCCATGTTACAACATCAATGAACCTTGAGGACATTAAGGTAAGAAATAAGCCAGCCACAAAAAAAAAAGACAAATATGGTACGATTCTAGTTATATAATGTATCTAAGGGAGTGAAATTCATGGAAACAGAAAATAGAATGGGTTACTACAGGCTGGAGAAAGTAGGGAGAGGGGAGTTATTGTTTACTGAGTGTAGTTTCAGATTTGCAAGATGAAAAAGTTCTTGAGTTGTGTTTCAGAACAATGTGAAAATACTTAACACTACTGAACTCTACACTTAAATATGATTAAGATGGTAACTTTGATGTTATGTGTTTCTTTTTACCATAATAGAAAAAAATCATTTAAAAAGTGACTCTTCATAGAGCTTTTGTATGGATTATATCAGTTCATGTGTGTAAAGCATACAACACTGGATGGCACGAGTGAGCATTTCTCAAATGTCATCGTTATCAACGAATTCACATACCTTGCTCCATGCTATATCAGCACGCGTGAATTATTTTATGTTTGGTTGGGTGCCTTTTTATTTGTTTGTATGGAGTTTTGTTTTCTTATTTATTTTTGACTTCTCCATTTTCTGTGTTTTCTGAGGCCTGTTTTAGAAGCTTTACACATCTATTTTTTAATTATTCCTTACCAGGATACAAATAAAAAGTAGAAAATAAATGTATGAGAAAACCATCATCCGCATCTCCTTCAATTTCATAAGATACAATTTGAAGTGTCGAATTCTTTTGTTTGTTTTGGGTTTTAAAGGTCCTTCTTTTTACTGAATGAGAGGGATGTAGATTGGCAGCAGTTGATATGAAAAAAAAAAAAGATCAGGTTGTTTCCAAAGGCAGTGTGATGGGCTGCCCTAAAGCTGCTGCCTCAAAAGAACCATAAAGTCCAGATCACAAAATATAATGGTCTCAGATTTCCTAGGGCCTGTTCTGTATATAATTCTCTAAGAAGAACATTGATAAAAAATGATATGTCCAGAAAAATAAAACCAATATATGATAGCTCTAAAACACATATTGTATGAAATCAGGTTAAAATAAGTAGTTGTATTTTATTTGCAAAAGAGAAGTTTAAGGAAATACTGCCTTGAAATACATGAAGATAAGTCAAGTATTCACTCATTTATTCAGTTCTGAAATTATTCAGCCACTATTCACTGTAAGATTTCTAGGTACCATTCTAGGTGTTCCTAGTCCCCATTATGAGCAAAAGTAGCCACTTTACTGTGTTATTCGAGGAGGGAAAAGTAGATACGATGATGGAGACATATTTGAGGTCGATATGAGAAAGTTCACGCTCACAAACAGAGCTATGCATAATGGGTATGGCTATTTTATGAGGCAGTAAGTTCCCTGTCCCTGGGAATATGCAGGAGGACAAAATGTGAGCATTAAGAATGCCAAGAAGAAACTTCTAACTAGACCCCAAATATCTGGTGTAGATACCAATCAACCTCTCCTCTAACTAAAAACTCTTCAAGTCCACTTTTAAGGCACATCAAGCGGAGAGAACATCTGCATTCTCAGGGTGACTTCAGGACAGAATGCTAAGAAAATCTTCACTACTGACTTCCATGTTGCCTGCACAAAGACCCAATATTCCATTGTTTTTAACACAGACCCATAATGAATCTGTAACACGTATTCTATTAAAAATAGTCAGCTCCCTTTGCATGGATGCAGATTGATGATCCATTTTTAGAATCTCAATAATGTTTACAATGGCACAGCATGTCACCTGGAAGGTATACTGTAGAATCCTTGCCTACAGGGTTTCACTGAAGCTTTGAAAAGAACATGAAGATAACTGCTAAAACTTGGAAGCAACCAAGGTTCCTTATATAGGTGAATGGATAAACAAAGTGTGGCACATCAAGACAATGGAATATTATTTAGCAATGAAAGGAAATGAGCCACCAAACCACAAAAAAACACGGAGGAATCTTGAGTGCATACTGCTAAGGGAAAAGTCAATATGAAAAGCCTACATACTATATGACTCCAACTACATGATATTCTAGAAAAGGAGACAGTAAAAAGATCAGTGGTTTCTATGGGTTAGTGGGGAGGAAGAGAGGGATGAATAGGGAGAGACCGGGGCATTTTTAGGGCAGTGAAACTTTTCCATATGATACTATCATAGTAGGCTCTGTTTTTAACATAGACACATATTGAATCCTTTCTGAAAAATGTGGGCCTACTATAATAGTATAGCCTACTGTAATAGTAGGCTCACATTTGTCAAAACCCATAAAACATACAACACCAAGAGCAGGCCCTATAAACTATAGACTTTAGGTGATAATGATGTGCCAACCTAGATTTATCAATTGTAACAAATATAACACACTAAAAAACAAAAATAATAAAACTACTCTGAGATACAAAAAAACACTAGATATATGCATGAATAAAGAAATAGTGAGTAATTCAATAAATGAAAAAGTAATCAAGAGGAAACTTCACAGGCATGATTCCTTTAAGGAAACAAATAAATAAGAATAAGAATAATAAACTTCTCATTTCTAAAATCCAAAAACTGTTACAAAAGGATTACATGTGATATTTTTAAAGCACAATTATTGAGCATAAAATACAATCTGGAAGGCATATAACTTTGCAGTAACCTTTTCTGTGTTTAGGTAAGGTTGACTGCAGAGTTGAAAGCTGGGCCATCGACATTTGAGGTCATGGTGGCAGGAATCCTCCGCTATTACCACCTATGTCCAAACATAGTTGACCCTAGCATGACTCAGGTTGAATAATATTCAGGAAATGAGGCCTTGGGTTAGGGTCCCAGCTGTAGCAATCACTAGTTCCACAATTTAGGGGAGCTGATTCTTCTGGGTCTCTATTTTCCCATACAAGATGATATGGTTTGGCTGTGTCCCCACCCAAATCTCATATTGAATTGTAGTTCCCATAATCCCTATGTGTCGTGGGAGGGACCAGGGCAGGTAATTGAATCATTGGGGTGGTACCCTCATGCTGTTCTCAAGATAGTGAGTGAGTTCTCATGAGATCTAATGATTTTATCCGGGGCTTTTCCCCCTATTGATCAGCATTTCTCCTTCCTGCCACCATGTGAAGAAGGACATGTTTGCTTCCTCTTCTGCCATGATTGAAAGTTTCCTGAGGCCTCTCCAGCCATGTTGGAACTGTGAGTCAATTAAACTTCTTTCCTTCATAAATTACCCATTCTCCATTACGTACTTATAGGAGCGTAAGAATGAACCAATACACAATAAATGCACAGAAGAGGTCAGCTAGCAGTTTTCACACCCATCTCCAGGAGAAGAGAAGCTGGGAGGAGCAGGAGAGCAAGGAAGGTCCGGCTCCCACCAAAAGAGTTCACCCTCTCGGCGAAGGGCTACTTATTGGGCTTTTATGCAAAATTTTATTTGAACAAAGAATTTCTCAGCTTTAAAAATAGTGGCATCTGGTTCCTTTTCCCTGAAGGTATTTACTCAAGCCAAAGAATGAAGCACCTGTGGGTGAAGAACAGATGAAAGCTGGAACTATAAAAACTGGAGGGAGGCTTTTTTCTCATTTCTAAGGAGATTATCAGGAAGAATGTACTCTGGCTCCTGGAAACCCATCCAACCTCTCCTCTCCCACCTGGGCTGGCTGCAGCAGCTCTGCAGGATGTCACCCAAAAAGCTCCCTTCCCATCCCTGCGGCCCACAGCCTGACGGGAAAAAGAACTCTCTCAACCTGGATTCCGGGGCCCTGTACTCTGAGAGAGGGCTGGACACTGCCTGGCTGTTCCCCTGCTTAGAAGGAAGCAAATGTTTATTCAAAAATATTTATTAGGTAATACGACAAACTGTCAAAAAGGAAGAGGCGAACACTGTTATAGTTTACAAACATGAACCATGGATTCTTAACGTATGAGAGACTTCAAATGGGGATGGACATAAAGCCCCAAGGAGGGGAAAGATGTTGTGGAAATGCTGCCCAGTGGGAGGCAGGCTTGGAACCCCACGCTGGGCTGGCTGGTGATAATCTAGTCTAGATGAAGATCTGGACAGCATCCTTCTGCTCAGCCACTAGCCTCTCTTTGCTTTCTAGTCAGTGTAAAAAGCATCTCAAAACGATTGCTTTCCCAGACTTCAGTCTCCTGAAATGTGTGTCTGTGTGTGCAGTCTGCATGTGTGTCATTGTGTGTTTCTGCCAGCCTTTCTGTTAAAACTTGCCAGAGAAAATGACCCACCTGCAAATTGGCAAACGGAACCTGACTGAATAAAAAATCCTTGATTCAGAGCTTAAGAAACAATCCAGTGGATTTCTTACTAATCTGGGTGTTCAAAATAGTCTTTCTACTTATTTGGGCTCAATATTTTGGAAAGCTGCTGTGGTGAAATGAGTGATCACATTGGAATTAGACACTGTACTACTAATTGTGTGTCCTTGGAAAGTTACCTAACATTTCTGAGCTTCCATTTCCTCAACATAAAATGAGGATAAAAACGTCCATCATGCAAGATTGTCCTGACAACTGTGCTACTGTCTACAGGATCCCAAGAAAGAGCAACTAAAATTATGTTAATGTTATTAATTATAATTTTAGTCATCAATACTGTTAATAATAATAATAAAAGACTTTAAAATAATTTCCTTGTTTTTAACTTACTGTAATATCAACTGTCTGTGGTAGCCTGTTCACTTGTTTTGTCCTTAGTCTTGTGAACCACGTCTTTTTCTTATCTGTTAGTTTTATGCTGTCTCTTCACAAGTTCTTTCTGTGTGTGTGAGTGTGTGTACACATGTGTATGTATGCACATGTGTGTGTTCCAACAGGGGTTCCCACTTGCCCATTAGAAGTTTATGCTGGGGTCTAGATAATAAAAGCAAGAAATCCAGGACTACAAAAATGTTAACTGAGTGGATTGAAGAGCAAGAGAGTTCTCATCACAGCCAAACCTATGATCACAATGGCTTGGGCATATCAGAGAAAACGAAGATCGAAGGTAAGGCGTGAAACACAGCACATGCAACTCTGGAAATGCCGGGGGGAAGATCTGGTAGGGGGGCCTGGAATGTGAAACTCTTCAGATCTGGGTGCGCCAGTCCGGGTGCAATGTCCAGCTCAGCCACTTCTCCCCATGGGACCTTGAGCAAGTCACTCCATGATTCCATGCCTCAGGTTCCTACTCTGTGAGTTGGGAATAACAGAGCCCCTCCCAGTAGGTTGTTGTGAGGATTTGGGGAGTTAATCCAGGTAAAGCCCGGCACAGTCAGTATTCTATAGGCGTGAGCTTCATCGTGATCATCTTATCACTTTGCGTGCATCTGGCCCTCCTCACTTACAACTACTGCACCCTGTGGTAGCATGCAGCACTCATCCAACAAGACTTGCAACTCACTTCATCTCTAAAATGTAACAGGTCCAGGTAAAAAAAGGCAGATTGAACTTGTGAGCTCACCTCTACAATAATATCACTAAAAGTAGAAATTCAAATGGACAAAGGGAAGAAAGAAGAGACAACAGCCTGTGGAAGATGTTTGCAAAATTTGGAAGATGGAAAGCAAATAAGAGAATGGCAGTTGATGAGTGAGGGGAACTCCCTGCCAGAGGATGAGGGGAGTCCGTAAAGGGAAAGGCAATTTGCAACATAGGACCCTGAGAGGTTTGGAAATTTGAGGTCCCAGCACCTCAGAGAGTGGGAGCAGGGCAAGGAATGGGGCTGAAAACATGAGAGTGTATGAGTGTTCGAGAAAGGGGAAATTCAAGTGCTCCCTCCTCCTCCCACATCCCCTTTCTGATCCCCTGCAGCCAGGTAACCATCCTGTGCCTAGCAGGTAATTTAGGGTTCCTCTCCAGAGAGAAATCAGGGACTCCAGGCTCTGCAGAGTGAGGGAATGAGGCAACATACTGAAGAGGGGGACTAAGTGAATGGCAAGGTACTTCCCCCAGGATCTTCCCTCTACTTAACCCTCAGAACCCTGCAGCCAGGCTCTAACAACCCAACCCTCATTCCACCACCCTTTCCACAGCTGACAACAGCAGGATTCTCCCCCAGGAGATGCTGACCAACCCAAGAGAAAGAGCTATTTAGACAGTCACTTTTGGGTCCCCAATGACACAGTCAGGTGCTGATGCCCATCACGGCACACACCCCCAGCCAACAAGCCCCAACTGGGCACACAGTTTCCTAGTGAATTATTCTTTCCTAGTGAATTATTCTGAATTATTTCCTAGTGAAGAGCATCCAAGGTCCACCAGACACTTGTGAAAAACTTCCAAGCATGAGAAACGATGACGAAAATCCAACAATCACGAAGAAAAAATGTGGAGCAAAAAGAGATGTTTTAACTTTAAAAAAAAACTATCATTAAGATCCTAAAGATAAGAACAAATAATACAGCCATTAAAAAAACAGTTAAAGATGCCTTGAAAAAAAATGATCAGAGAGGAGGTTCAACATCTAAATAACAAGAGTTCCAAGAAGAGAAAACATTTAAAAATGGAAGAGAAAATTCTCAAAGAAATCATACAGAAAAACTTCCCACAACTGAAGAGGCCCACTGAGTACCCCACATAATAAAATGAAGAGCACCCTAACCAAGGCACATCTCTGTGACATTTCAGGACACTGAGACAAAAGAGAAAAACCTAAAATATTCAGAGAAGAGAAATGGGAACCAGGATGGCATCCCAAGCTTCTTGATAACAACAATAAGAGCTGGTAGTCTATGAAGCATCACTTTCCAAATTGTGAGGGAAATGTTTCTTAAAGAGAATCAAAGGCCCAGCCAAGCCATCAATGTGAGGAACTACACCAACCATGAGACTGATAGGATAACCTGGAGACAGGGGGCCCAGCATGAAAACCAACAGAATCCTAGGTGCCAGAGGGCAGAGATGCCAGGACAGCCACGCCTAGAAGCAGCCGGTTCCATCTGTGAGCACAGGGCTCCTTAAAGCACCCTTCCCCACAACAAAACAATAAAAACCCTGATAGATGACCAAATTCATTCTATCACACTGAAAAGAGGAACTGGTTCTGCCAAGGAGTTTAAGGGAGTCTTATTGTAAGTACTTAGAAAAGCCAAGGCAATAAAAAAATCATTGAAAATCAATGAAAAATCAATTGAAAATCATTGAAAATCAATGAAAAATCAATTGAAAATCAATGAAAAGTTATTAAGTTTTTGAAAAAATCTAACATCACAGCACACTATATGACTCAGTTCTAAGTAACATTTACATAGTTATAATAATGTTACAAATGCATATCAACTTAACCAACATTATGATTTACCTACATTGGAAGGATGGAGAAACAGGAGATGGAGGAAGGGGACATGAGCTAAATTCTCATCTACCTTAGGAGAAAATTGATAATGTCTGATATGGTTTGCCTGTGTCTCCACCCAAATCTCATCTTGAATTGTAGTCCCGTAATTTCAATGTGTTGTGGGAGGGAGCTGGTGGGAGATGACTGAATCATGGGGTGGTGTCTCCCACACTGTTCTTGTGGCAGTGAATAAGTCTCACAAGATCTGATGGTTTTATGAGGGGAAACCCCTTTCACTTGGCTCTGATCTGTCTTGCCTGCCGCCATGTAAGATGTGCCTTTCACCTTCTACCATGATTGTGAGGCCTCCCCAGCCACGTGGAACTGTGAGTCCATTAAGCCTCTTTTTCTTTATAAACTACCCAGTCTCAGGTACGTCTTTATCAGCAGCGTGAAAATGGACTAATACAAAGTCCAAATGAAAAGCTCATGAAAGCACAGTGATGTATCAACAAGGAGGCAAATGACAGAAGAAACAGCTAAGAGGACAGCAGTTACCTCTAGGAAAGGGGGCTCTCTGGGAAAATGGAAGGCAGAGAACTGCTATTTTTCATTATAAGCCCAGAAATACTATTTGACTTTTACAACTATGTATTAGCATGAGAATAAAACAACTAAAATAGAACAGTGATAAAACATGTAGAAAATTTCACAGTGAATAAACTAACGCATACATAGATAGGCAACCGTCTTCTAAGAGTCAGTTGTGAACCCAGAAAAGGCATAAAACTCAGTTCTTCAGAGCCATCCCATGCTCATTGCATGTACCACCAGTTTGTTTCCTCCCAAAATTCACATGTTGAAATCCTAATCCTCAAGGTGATGGCATTAGGAGCTGGGGGCCTTTGGGAGGTGATTAGATCTTGAGGATGGAGCCTTCATGAATGGGATCAATGCCCTTATAAAAGGGACCAGGAAGAGCTCCCTTCACCTCTTCTACCATGTGAGGACACAGCAAGAAGATGCCATCTATGAACCAGAAAATGGGCCCTCAACAGACAACAAACCTGCCAGTGCCTTGACATTGAACTTCCCAGCCTCCAGAACTATGTGAAATAAAGTCTTGTTTATGACCATCCAGTGTACAGTATTTTGTTACAGCAGCCTGAATGAACCAAGACACTCATCATCAGGGCTGTTGCATCTGCCCCTTCCCACCACAGTCTCACTAAAGCAACCGGAAAGAGGCACCAAATACATCCCCCTTTGTTATGTTAGTAACACGGTCATGTTACAATACAAAATAAACTAAGCAATGTCAAACAGATCAACATAATTATTTAGTATGACATAAACCTCTTCCAAATGCACACGCAAATTTTTTCATTCTTTACCTTTTAAAAGCCTTAAAGCTTAAAGTGAAAATTAGTGTGAAAAAAAAACAAATTTCGAATGGTAATTTGTCAGTCTATATCGAAAGATTAAAGATACATATCTTTCATCACACAATTCCACTTTCAAGAGCGTATCTCAGTCTGATAAACTATGGCGTGGTTTGAAACAGTAATTTTCATCTTGGAGGCATGTGAGAATACTGATTCCTGGGCCCCACCCCAAGACAGCCTGATTCAATTGGCCTGGGATAGGACCTGGGCATCTGCATTCTGCACTCAAGATTGGGAATTCCTGGTTTATAATGTAGAAAACTAGAAACAGCCTGAATACTCAACAGAAGAGGACTAGGTAGATAAATTTATAATGACAGACACACACGATGGAATACTAGACAGTTTAAAAGTGATGTGGCATTAAAAATATCATTAAGCATAACTATGAACATGGACAGATACTTCTAATGTGCTGGTAAGTGAACAAAACAGATGCCAGCACATATATATAAAAGCGTACATATAATATGATCCCCTTTGGGGAAAACCATGTGTATAAAACAGAAATTCCACTATCTAATGAAATGCATTACTTTTCAATAGCCATTATGTCTGAGTGCAGAAAGATTTAATTTAAATACTTTTGTTCATCTGTATACTCACGGTAAACAAAGTATTATTGACACCATCTTCTAAAGTTCAAAAATGTTGATATATGTCACTTGTAAGTTTTAAACATTTTAGTACTGTTCATATAGATTTCACCTCACACCCCACCCTGCCCCAGCCAATAAATCCATATACACAGACCCACTCAAACTCTCACCTGCAGATTTTCAGAGCACACTACATCCTGCCAAGCCTCCAGCGTGAAGAACAACTTTTGCATAGGTTTCATCTTTCCTTTGTATTAATAGGTAACAAAGTCTGGCTGCCTCAAACTCAGAACATCCTTGCAACACTGTTACACCCACTTATCTTCCAAGTTCACCTTCACAAATGTGCAAGGGATGAGGGGGACAAGGACCAAGTCATCAGCACCACTCCTGATCCCCCAGATTCCAGCCCAGGTAAACCATTCAGCATCATTGGTCAAAGGTATTGAGTCACTGAAAGAGGAGAGGGATAGAAACAAGGCATTGATTCAAATACTTCCAAAATATGTATGTGTTTTCCCAAGCAGCTGTTACTCCCCAGCTTGAGGACAGTGCTGAGTTACAGATGATGGAGTATGAAACACTGACAGAGGGCACACCCTGTGCCTTCGCGGCAAGGATGGCAAAGCTACAGTGGCTTTGGTGTTTTACTTCACCCACTTTTACGCCTACCCTTTTCTTAGCGCCCCCTTCCCTTACTCATTGCATCAAAGTGATCCACTGAAAAGAATCAAGTCAACTGCAGAGTTCCAGATAGCTACCCTCAGGAGTTTTGAAACTTAAGATGAAAGCAGTCAGGGAATTAAGACTAAATCCCGAATATGTAAGAAAAGGGCTTTCCCACGTGACACAATACACGTACTGTCTGCTTCACAGGTCCAGCCTGGTAGCAATCAGGCAGGATACCAGAGCATGCAGGAAATCCAAAATTAGGTTTTACTACCTATAATGGAAGATTTATGGGATGGTTTAATTGGTAGTCTCAAGACTAAAACCTGAAGCAGGGGAACAAAAACATCTTTCTGGACACAGCCAGTGAGCCCACGTGTACCCCATGACACTCGCTCATAGGGCACACAGGCCCGAGGCTGCAGGGGACAGAGTAAGGCTACAACTCCTCCTTCTCCCAACCTTGATGCACACCAAAGCCAAGAACATGCTATTCCCTGTTCCTTTTATTTAAGAGGCAAATTTGTTTCTTGTGGTAGAACAGGTCTTCAAGCTATACACACAAACTCAGGTGTTATGCAAAACAAAAGAACTCATTCAATTCAGTCCTCCCGCTGTATTTCCAAACCACAGGGGCAACACTCACAAGCTGCAAAGAGGATTCCACCCCACCAGGAATGCATCAGTCTGCACCTGTCTGTTGCCATTTTCAGGGTTAGCAAGGCCACTGGAAAATTTCCTCAGTACCATTTTGGGCCAATGTAAAGGATAATTGAAGTGCATGTTTCTGTAAACTCCACGTGTTCAGAGAGATTTCAAGTAAACACGGGAAAATAAGAACTGTGGGCTTGAGCCATATGTTGGCTGGCCACGTGGGGCAGGAAGAACACACATTGTCCAGGCAGTGAGTAACTGAAAACCAAGTGCCCACAGACACCATCCACTGCCAGAACTTGGGAAGCTGGGGTCCCAAGGGACAGTCCCCTCTGCTCACCCTCTCCCCTCCTTTCTTTCTCACCCTCTCAACAAACTTTAGTAGAGTTGGATTTTTTTCCTAGAGGCCTTCACAGTCACTTTTTCCCCTCTCCAGGTGATAACCTGGGACCTACTGTGCAGAAGGACACGCAGGCCTCAATTGAGGTCAAGCCAGGAAGAGGAAGAAGTGTAGAGCAGGGCAGCCACTGACTCCTGAAATCCAATGGAAGAGGCGGCACCATTTAGTAGCATGACATTCTGTCTGCAAACCACCGTGATGATATTGTTACTAAGTAGAAGTACCCCTTTTAAAAGAACTTTCGATATATTATAACATACTATAACAAGATGGGAAGACATTTTTCCTTTTAATAAATTGATTTTCGTAAAGGAGATTTCAACTTTCCAGTGACGGAAGCACTTTTCCTGGCTTCCACTTGTTTTCTGAAGGTTTCCATTTGGGTGTGACTTCTTAGCAAACAAGAGCCTTCCCAAACATTGCCTGCAGACATCTTGGTCTGTAGAAACGCCTTATAAGGAGATCAACATATAACACAGTCTTTGTCTACCTAGAGAATTAGCATAGGGTGAAATTTGGTATGACGGGGGTCTTCCCTGGATTCCTTTCAATGTAGTCCAAGGAAGAACTAACTTAGGCTGAATTCTAAGCTTTAAGACAAGGTTATCACAATATTTACAAGATTATTCATCAGGATTATATCAATTAAAAATTTGGGGGAAAAAAATTGCCATAAAAAATCATATTAAAATTGAGCCAAGCAGTGAAACAACTCTGAAATGGCCTAGAAAACTAACGTGTATTTGATATTCACTTTTTCTGAATACAGATGTGATCTTCATGCAATCATTGACATCAGGTGGCGAGGATCATTAATGTTTCTAAATTCCTACACTGGGCGGCTCATGCCTGTAATCCTAGCATCTTGAGGGGCCAAGGCGGCAGCATCTCTTGAGCCCAGGAGTGAGAGAGCAGCCTGGGCAACACAGCGAGACCCCGTCTCTACAAAAATATTTTAAAACTTAGCCGGGCATGGCGGCGTGCACTTGTAGTCCCAGCTACTTGGGAGGCTGATGTGGGAGGATCATTTGAGTGTGGGAGATGGAGGCTGCAGGGAGCTGTGGTCACACCACTACACTCCAGCCTCAGTGACAGAATGAGACTCTGTCTCAAAAAAAAATAAATGATTTTAAAAGTTTTAAAGTTTTAAAAATAAATAAATAATAAATTCCTACACTGTTGTACAGTTAACGGTCCCAATTACTAAGCTCAAAGGGAATTCCCCAGAAAAGGCAAGAACAACGTAAGTGTGAACTATGGCTATCGAGAAACAAATATATGGTTTGTAATATAAATAGGTTTCATATACATAAGAGTGTAGGCATACATTGCAATATATCATCTCATCTGACCCTGCTACCAGATAAACCACAATGTGATTTTGCCACTGTGGAATCCACTGTGAAACGAGTCATATTTCAAAGAAGTATTTTTAGTGATTTTTAAGGGCAAGCATTCACAAACTTCAGATCTGGGTTCCACGCGACCATGACAAGCACTTGGTCAGTTCTGCGGCTTGGGCTCCAAATTCAATCTGTGGATCACCACTGACTCAAACTAACTCTATCTGTAAGATGATTCAAAAGAGACAATTTGGAAAAACAGAAGGGAGGAAAGACTTGAGAAAGAGTGAGCTTTTACAACTAAACAGTATTTGCTTGAATTTAAACACCACTTAAAACACAGAAAACAAAGACAAAAAGCATCAATGAAAATGTATGTCCCTTTTACATTCCAAATACAGGCCCAGAAAGCAATAAGCAAAAGGCACAGCTGGGCTCTATATAGCCGACTTGTTGATGTTTAATGCAGGTACCGCTCTGATCTCAGCCCCTAGATAGAAGCATATACCCTAGTGATGGCCCAGGAAGACGTCTACCAGCACAAAGCATCACCACACTTCCCACATTCTGAGCTGGATGCAACCATTCTCTTAGAAACCTAGTCTTGACTGGGTGTGGTGGCTCACGCCTGTAATCCCAACACTCTGAGAGGCCAAGGAGGGCAGATCACTTGAGGTCAGGAGCTCGAGACCAGCCTGGCCAACATGACGAAACCCCGTCTCTACTAAAAATATAAAAAATCAGCTGGGTGTGGTGAAATGCACCTGTAATCCCACCTACTCGGGAGACTGCGGCACAAGAATTGCTTGAACCCGGAAGGTGGAGGCTGCAGTGAGCAGAGATGGCACCACTGCACTCCAGCCTGGGTGACAGAGTCTCTGTCAAAAAAAAAAAAAAGCAAAAACAAACAAAAAAAAACAGTCCCTTCTGCACTCATGGTAACATCCTTTACCATTTAATCTCTCCTAGAAGACAGGGCATTGCCATACCATTATTCACTTGAAGATGAGAAGTGGAGGATTTGTTAGGACTGCAGGTGATGAGGAGAGACTCAAACAGAATGTTAGATTCTGACCGATCTGCTCTGGTTTCACACACTTCTTTCGCTTCCTAAGAATCTGCTTTTCCCTTCATGTACTTTTTCCTATTTTCAGTATCATTGGGTCATTTCTAGTAACTCTGCTTAAGTGATCCTGTCAGCTACAGGGCGTGGGTGGGTTATTCAGCTCTGCCTCACAGAACACTCACCCTCCATCTCTGAGTCAGTTGCCTTTTAATGGAAATACTATTCACTGATCATGTTCATAAAAACATGGGCCGGCCCGGTTTTGTTTCTCTTGACAATGGCCCAGGTGTTTTTCTCTTCTGATTGAGTTTTGGGTTAAGCTCAGCATCTCTGTTGTTGTTGTTTGTTTTATTACATTTCCATTTTTACTGGAGGGGAAATATCAGAGTCAATGTGATCCAGCTGCTGCACGTCAGTCCCGCCACACGACCTGCACTGTTACATCCAAGGCGTGCAGGGAAAAGGCTGCCTGCTCAGGTCCGGAAGTTTATAAAGGCAGCCTCTCCCACCAGCTCACTGGTGGATGCCAGCCTTCATGCCGCCTTGTTCTCTCTAGGCTACTGGTTTTTGCAACCTTCTGCTTTTGTCCACTCGTAACTTTGATAAGTACCGTGTCACCTTCTCATACGTGGAAAACGTGCGGTCAGCGATTCTGCATGTTTAATGGTGCTTGAACAATACAAAGGGGAGCTGTCATCCATCTTTTGTTTTCTCATTATCAGTTTTCAGGCCACGTTCTAAACAAGGATGACAACCAACAGAACATCATTCCCTGGTGTCCCAGTCCTTGCTTACTTTGAATTTCCTCACCACCTTCAGTCCTTTCTAAGATCACGTACAGGCATCCACCGTCTTTTTTTCCTAAACAGAATACTTTGCAAAGTTAAGTATTGGCATTGCGTATTTAAGCCATGCATCCTCAAGGAGGCTAAAATTAGTTCTTGAAGGATGAAAAAAGTCTTATTCCTTTTCTGTATAAAGCACAGATATACCTAAATGTAGACATACATACATGTATAATGCAAAGTACTAAAACAGTATATCTGTGGTATTAAATTTTCATGTGAGGAGGGACAATTAGGAAAAAAAATCAGAAAATGCTTTTTAGGAGGTTGATCATGAAAACAGGAGGTTGATCCTGAAAAAAAAAGATTGAAAAACACTAATTTAAGCCTAAATGTAACTGCATTGCAAAATGTCACTACTTCTTGCTGGTTTTGGCACCAGTGCCTCAGGTGACACAGAAATACTAAGTTTTCTTTTATTCTGATATGCTTAAGGTATCCCCAAAATGATTTCTCTAAGTTGGGAATTGAAAGGGTTATGTTACACTCATTCACTCTTTAACAAGTCACATACACGTCACCTCCTATTTTAGAAGCCAATGGGTATAAAGCACAAGAAATAAAACCACTGAAAAAGCAAAAAATTAAAAGGAAAGAAATAAAGACTCGGCACTCTGACATAGATGAAGCAGATGATTATGTTTATTTAAAACAGCAACTTATTTTGTAATGTCTATGAACTAAAGATTTCTCAGGACATCTTATTTCATGTTAAGTGTCCAATGCAGCAATCTTTGCCTTGCAAAGTCCATTACAAATAGGCTTGTGCATTCCAGAAAGGAAGCATGCATTTAACTTTCTCAAATATGTAATATGCAATTCTTTTTTTTAAATTTTTTACTTGCTTGGAGCAAAGACTGAAAGCAAGTATTTAATCTCGCTTCCTTTGCCAGTGCAAACGTAACTAATTCTGATCCTCATTTCCATTTCTTCCTTAATCTTTTTAAATCAGGGTTGGGCCAGCATCTATTCCCAACCTTTTGGAGAAGTAGCCTGTATTTCAAATGGGGCCGCGATGCTACTGCATGTTGTCCTTACCAGCGCTGTCCGGATCCTTGCTGGAGAAAGAAACGGAGGCATTTTACTCACAATCACAGAGCTTATGTATGCCAGCATCACAGAACGCAAAAAATAACTTTGCAACAATCTGAAAGGGTAATTTATGGAGTGTGGACAGTAAATGGGGTATGTTTTCTGTCCTGAAAATCCCAGATGAGGGCAGGCTTATGAATAATTTTCAAAAATCAGGAAGTCTGTGGAAATCCCTGCTGTCTTATAGAGATTGCACCGTGCTCATCGCATCTCCCATGGCCTCTGCCTCCTCCACCTCCTCCGAGGTTCCTTGGGCCTGACTCCTAATGGCAAGGGCCAAAGAACACAGGCACCTGCCTCCAGCAAATCCACTCCGATTCCCCCTCATTCCCAGACACAAATTTCCATGAAAACCAGACAGAGGACAGAAAGCAGGGGCAGGATATTCCAAAAGTACTTCAGATCTGCAGCCTGATTTCATTAGACTCGCTGGCTTGTTTCTTTTAGTCCCTGGGTGTGTTGACTGCAGGAGAAATCTCACTAAAGATGACACTTCAGAACTGTGAGTCCGAACACTTAAGGAAGGACGTGCCCAGGAGGAAGGTCTAGAAGCTCAGAGACAGTGAGGAAGGGGCATTGCTCAGCGATGCTTAGATGCCTTTATGAGCTGACTCTACTGGGAGTCACTTGTCATGTCTCTGAATCCACCCACACATCCCTATAACATATGAAAACTGTTCAGCCCAAAGGAAAAAATAAACTCGATGGTTCTCATTAATCCAAGTTTAACTAAACACAACAGTTTCTAAAAGTACATTTCAGCCATTTCGCACCCGCAGATACCCAACCTGAGAAGCTGATGGGGAACGGCTGTTCTGGCATCACCGAGGGCTGTGGCAGGCAGCACCCAAGGGGTTTCTGTCTCCCCTATGGCGCTGCAGCTGAGAGCCACACCCATGAGCTGACGACGTAGCATTTCTCTCAAAGGTCTTCCTTGATGATGTGGCAAACTGCAAGGACCAAGCACGGAGGCACCTGGACACTAACCCTTCCCTGCGAGCCACATGGCCAGTCAAACGTTCTGGTTACCAGAGATGACACACTTTTTCCGACAAGATTTTTAGCACATGTGGCTTACATCAATGTGGTCTCATATTCATTGTGTGTTTAGACCACTTGCCTCGCACGTTCTCATATTTACACATGTTCACTGAACGTAACCTCAACTGAATTATTTAAGAAGCCTTAATGTGCTTCAGACTCCTCAAATATAATTTAGACTTTAAATTAAATTTGTACTCTGATACGAAACTGCAATGCTTGAATGCAGCTTACGGCATCAAGTGGACGTGCAGGAGGCCTTGGAATAGAATTTCAGTTACCTCTAAAGGGCTCACACCTGGTGGCCCACGTTCCTTATAAGACGAAACAAGATTCGACTACAAAATCCAACTCATTGCCCACATTTGAAAGCCGGGGAGCCTGCAGTACACAAGATAAAGTCTTGCTTTTCCATTTGTCCTTAGATGACCCTACAATGAAGCATTGCAACATATCAGAGACATATAATGCTGGACGCGAGAACACACAGCCATGCTCCTTGGTCAGAGGTTTTGGGTATGGTTGGGGGTTTTAATAAACCACAATATTCCTTCTCCTTTACTGTTTGGTTACCAATAATTGTGCTGCATTAGGTGTAAAATTCAATATGGTGATTAGAGTCTAGAGAAGCCACACTTTTTCATTTAGCAGTTTTTGTTTTATTTTATTTTTACAGTAAACACTGCCCACTGGGAAAAATAAACCAAAACAAAAAGAGTGAAATTCCCTTATTATGCACTAGTGATAATGAAAACAAACTTATCTACAAGGAACCACAGACGAGAAATTTGCTAGAGACCAGCTACTGGAACTAAAAACAAATTTCTTATTCAGGAAAATGTGAATGAGTAAGAATCTGCTAGTGAAGTTTCTTACTTTGCACAAAAAATTAAATGAAATCTTAACTTTAAGAGTAGCATAGGCTGGGCACGGTGGCTCAGCCTGTAATCCCAACACTTTGGGAGGCTGAGGCAGGAGGACTGCCTGAACTCAGGAGCTCCAGACCAGCCTGAGCAACATGGCGAAACCCTGTCTCTACTAACAATACAAAAAATTAGCTGGGTATGGTGGCGTGCACCTGTAGTCCCTGCTACTCAGGAGGCTGAAGCATGAGAATCGCTTGAACCCAGGAGACGGACGTTGCAGTGAGCCAAGATCGCACCACTGCACTCCAGCCTGGGCAACAGAGCAAGACTCTATCTCAAGAAATAAAAATTAAAAAAAAAAAAGAGTGGCATAGTTAAAAGGGTAGAAGGTTACTCAATGACGCATCACGTATAGTACACATATAGCACATTGATAATAACAAATGGCATGTAAGCACTATGGATTGACTTCAGAAGACTCTTCCATAAGCTTCAGTATTTCAAACGAAGGGAAAGGCCTGTGTTATGTGCAACCTGTCATGACCAAATAGTGTGAATATGTCCTTGTAAAGGTTAATTCTGTAGCAACACATTTAGTTGATGTGCTTTCTTCCTCTGGGATTCTAGCACTTTAAGAATGCCATTCTTCAAAATAATCAATTGTATTATTCTCAAGAAACATGCAAAATAAGAAATTTGTCATCAAGCTGGAATTATCTTTAAATAGAGGATATTCAAATAGCATTTTTATGCCTGGAGTTGTCACAGCACGATTCCAGCAAAAGCCGCACTATTTGTTAGCGGGCATACAGAGTTTTGGCCTGAAACGCAGTATTTTATTTTACCCTTTAAAAGCATGAAGTGACTCAACAGGAAATTATACATACATTTTTCCCTCCGATGTAAAAACTGCAGATCTAGTACCGAACATGTCACGCTGGCATTCAATTTTCTATTGCTATCATATCTGGTTCCTTAGTGACATAAGGTCACAAAACGTCTACTCCTGTGGCCAAGTTACATAATAGATGTTGTGGTTGCTCATTATATTAAATTTGAATTCCTAAGCTAAACATTCCAGACCTGCACTATTCAGCATGGTGGCCACTAGCCCCATGTGACTATGGAGCCCTTGAAATGTGACCAGCCCAGATGGAGACGTGCTGTAAGTATACACTACACAATGGATTTTGAAGATTTCATATAGAAAAAAATAAAGTCAAATATCTCATCAATAGTTTACACTGATTACATTTGAAATGATAATATTTTCAGCATGTGTTACATAAATTACATTATTAAAATTAATTTCACCTGTCCCTGTCTTTTTTAATTTGGCTACTGGAAGATTTAAAACTACCCCTGAGGTTCATGTTCTATTTCCTTTGCCCAGCACTGCTAGGACCTTACACGGACTCTGCCTCCAAGTCACTCACTCCCTTCGGGTCACTTCCGTAACAGGCCCACTGCTCTGACCAAGATAACGACATACAGCAGAGTCCCATGGGTGTAGCTCAGCATCAGCCTGCCTGGTTCTGATGCTGCACTGGCTCCCACTACTGTGTGACTCCAGGCAAGGTGCTCAGCACTCCTGAGCCTCACTGCTATTCTGGAAAATGAGGACAATTAGAGCACCTCCTGCAAAGAGCCACGGTGAAAACAGTCCTGGCAACGTGTCTCCTGTGGCTATACCATCTGGTGAGTGAATGTCACCTGCCACCTTCCACAACATCACACCTCTCCCTTCCCTTATGTAAGACTGCCTTCTTCCCTACCTCTTAACTTTACACCTGAGATATTGAAGTAGGTGTCTGGTCTGATCCCTCCAACGCTCCAGAGGATTTGGTCAGTTTCCACACTGTGTGGCCCACTCCCAGGTAACACTTCCACCCTCCAAACACAGCAGCGGGCCTGCCTCCCCCAACCTCCTGCCCACTGAGATCTCTACCACTTCCGCCAATCCAGATCCAACACGCCATGGCACAGCTCAAGGGCCTCAGCCTCCGGGTAGCATGCTCTGATCCTCTGATCTTCCTATGAAATGGTGTAGATTGCTTTTGGATTGCATGATTCTATTTTATGTTATTTATACTCTACCTTGTTCCCAAAAAGGGACTCAAAGTGGTCTACAAGGATATATGCGATATGACGAGGTTGTTTAAAATTCAGAAGCAAAATAAAAAGTAAAGATGAAGCTAAAGGGAAACAAGGGTGAGAACATAAACTCGAGCTAGGAATGCAATGGCCTGCCAGGCAGGCCTCAGGGTCTCACGTATCTGCTGGAGTTGGGTCATTCACACATCTCCAAATAATGAAACCCAACCAAATGCTCAGACAATGACTCCTGATGCTAAGGCTAAAAATGAAATCCTCCAATGATTCCATAAGAAAGAAGGACCTGTGTGATAGCAAGCATGCCCATGAACGGCCCTACATGTAGTGCCATGAATGGCACTACAGCAAACCCAGTGCATTGCACGAGGCTGTCTCCCTGCTCGGGAACATCTCCTCCATTGCCATACAGTCTAGAGCCCTGTTCACTGCCATGCTGGCCCAGTTCAACCAGGTGGTCCCACTGAGGATGCCACTCTTGTTGGTGTGTGAACTCATCTCCTTCGAGATTTCATGATGCGCACGTTCACCCCCTTTCTAGATTTCATGACACAAGCATTCACCCCTTTTCTAGATTCCATGGCAAGTATGTTCACCCCCTTTCCAGATTGCATGGCATTCGCATTCACCCCCTAGATTCTAGATTCCCCGGCATGCACATTCGCCCACTTTCTAGATTCCACGATGTGAATGTTCCCCTCCTTTCTAGACTCTGTGGTGTGAATGTCTGCCCCAATTCCATGGCATTCTTGCTCACCTCCCCCTCTAGATTCCATAGCATGCGAATCCATCCTCTTTCTGGATTTTGCCTCCCTGAAGGCACTACCCAAGGCTTCTGCATAGTGTCTTACATGAAGTCTTACACAGAACATAAGGCAAAAACGTGGACTAAATGGACAGCTTGCCATTCCACCATACAGTTTGTAGCTTCTAGCCTCTCTTCCTTTGCACGTGCCTTTCCCGTGACCCGGAGCACCCCCTCTGTGGATGGAGTCCTGTACCTTCTCACCTTGAGTCAAATCTGACTGCCCACTGATCGCTGCCTACTCAGCATTCCCTGAATTCTCAGGCATTCCACTTGTCCTGTATTAATTTCCACCTGTAGGTATTTATCCTAAGGACACTGCATTTAGAGTGTCCTTGCAAGAGGGGATGCGCCTCTCTTCAACTAAACTTAGCTATTTAAAGTAAAAAGGTGGTAGTTTTGTTTACCTGTTAACACAACTCGTGGAAAAGAGAAAAATTCAAGCATGCCACTAATTGCTGCAGTCAGACAGACAGGTGGATAGGCGGGCTCCATAGAGGAATGTTCTGGCTTCCCCCACTAAATTTGCAGTTGTTTGTCTAATCTCTAGATGTGTCCCATGTCTTAACAGTCCCTGTATGACTTATGCTCCCACCTCTTTTTTGGGACGGTGCTCTCATTTAATAGATGCTCAATATATTTTAATTAAGAAATGTATTTCCAGGTTGCTTAAGACCAATAAAGAACAATTAATACAAGTTAATGCTTAATTTTGCAAAGAAAAAGTTTGTATTGATGCTAAATGCATTTACAAATGTGCTCTTAATGTACAAACAAATACAGCCCTTACTGTGGGTTACACATACTTTTGAAATGATTTTATTGACTTACCTTTGGTTTTACAATTTGGCTATGGGGTCCTTAGAAGAAACTGCCCTTGTGGGACATTCTGTTTAATCACTTATATTTACAAGCCTTAGAAAACTGCAAAAATTATTCAGTTTCATTAAGAGATATTCGATCTTCAGAACTGATACTATTTCATCTATAAAATCCTTTTACTGGCCGGGCGCAGTGGCTCACGCCTGTAATCCTAGCACTTTGGGAGGACGAGGCGGGCAGATCACCTGAGGTCAGGAGTTTGAGACCAACCTGGGCAATGTGGCGAAACCTTGTCTTTACTACAAAAATCACCCAGGCCTGTTGGCAGGTGCCTGTAATCCCAGCTACTCGGGAGGCTGACGCAGGAGAATCATTTGCACCCAGGTGGCGGAGGCTGCAGTGAGCCAAGAACGTGCCATTGCACTCCAGCCTGGGCAACAGAGCAAGGCTCCATCTCTAAATGAATAAATAAATAAATAAATAAATAAATAAAATCCTTTTACTTTGATACCTCAAGTAGTAATCAATAATATCCCTCTCTGTTCTAATGGCAGGGCCTTTAGGTAAGGTTTCAGAATTTGGGATAAATACTAATAATATGCTGACCTAACATCTCTTCTCCAGAAGACTCCCTAGATTTGATTTTTACCGTCATTATTTCTATTTTAAAACTCTGTAGTGAAGTAAGTTTTACTGCCGGGGTCAAATAGACTAGAAAGTACTTTTCAATACTGAAGAAGCAAATTTTTCCTCCACTTTTGCTTATTCTGTCCTCTTGCTGCTGTATCTTGAACTGCAGAAAAAGCAAGCCTTGCACAAGGCAAGTTTAAACTTTGTGCAATTATAGACCCAGATTTGTAAATCTGGCAGCAGGCTCACATCAGCTTTGTGAGGTTGGGTATAATTTTAATGACAATCCATTCAACCTATGAAATCTTCTTAGAATGTTTCTCAATTAGCACTTGGTTTCTTTTCAAAATGTTTTTACCTCATTTCCTAATAAAAGAAATCTCAGCTTTCTGATACATTTAATTAAAAAGTTTTATGTTGAGATTGTAAATGTGAGTGGTTTCTGTTTCAAAACATTTCATTTTACTAGCACATCCTTCACTTATTATTTATACTCTGCTTAGATCTCTGCATTTCCCATGCAAAAATCCTGAAATGCACCTTCTTCAGTGCTGAGATCTAAAATTTTCCCTTCCTAAGTAGTGCCACAGTCATCCCCTCTTCCTCCTACAGAGCCCTCATAATAGCTTCTTTCAGTCCTTCCTCTGAACCCTGAGACCCTTGTTCACTCTCATGTCAAGCAGAATTCCAAGACTTCATTGTACACAGAGGTGGGTCCAGGGAGGTATCCCGTGTTTCTGAAATTCCTGCTTTGCCTGTGCCTAAGCTTCCCAATTCTCCCAAGAGTCCTCATTTAAAGAACACAGCATTGCGCTAGCATTCAGCATCTCCCACCGTACGTTGCAAATGGATAATTAGCTTGATTGCCAGGAGAGTCACCTTGCTATCCCCCCTTCTCACCCTTTAGCAATGTGTGTGGAACGCACTTGGCTCCGTACAAATTAATTGTGTGTGAGGGGTGACATCTGACTATGAACAACTAAAAAGAACCATTTAATCAGGCCAAATTCCCTTCAGGCTCATTGAGGCTTGAGTGTGGATTTTTAAAATGTAAGCAGCACTGTCACTGTAACCATGAAACAGTCATGGTTTTAAGAAGTGAAGTTTTGGGGGACAACAACATGACCAACAGACTCTACCTCAGCATCCAATTCCTAAATTAGTTAATACAAACTTGGGCCCCACTTTTCAACAGAAGCACAGCTCTAAGTAAAGGCTGGTACCCAGCTCTGCCCACTCAAATTATTTGGTGAACAGGCCAAATGGGAGGAACTGCAGGTAGTACTGCAGAATCTGCCTGCCTTGGAAAACAGGCTTTCCATGAAATATAGTTTTAAGGTCCTCAGAGGCCAGGGCTCTCTCCCTCCCCTAGTCTTCACTGCACCCCCGCCAACCCACACGTGACGAGAAACCACTGCCCCTGCAGAGGCCCCAGCAGCAGGCAAGGGTCTGTGGATGAAAGAAAGGAATATTACAAAGGGATTTCTGGCTGGAGGGGGGTTCCAGGGAGGGCAGAGAGGTTCAGGCTCCAAAGCTGGCAGCAGCCCCTACAGATGGAAAGCTCCAGTGACAGGACCCATGAAAGGACACTGCAGAGCTTGTCCCATGTCATTGGGCCATCGAGACATCAAGGGCTGCCTGGATTTCAGGAACTCACATCTGCTAACCAAGAAGGAACAGCAAATTCCCATTGTCAATTTCAATCAATTTATTAAACTAAGGCAATAGGTAACTAACAGATTTACTAAGATCTTGGGATTCTCTTACTGTCCATCTTAGTTCAGATGGAAAGATTCACAACAGCAGCTAATCTGATTCCAGGATGCAGCTTCTGACGGTGCACAAGCTAGTATTTCCTCAAGATAGTCACACAAACCTCCCTGCCAGGCATGCAGAAAAGCGTGCACACTCCAATTTAGTCTTTCTTTTACTTTCCAACTTTAAGTACTTTACTGAGCCCCAAGAATGCATAGCCACTCTTTCCACCCAGTTAGAAAATTAATCTTTCTACCAATAACAGAGAATCACTTAATGGAAATAGGACAATTGTACCTCACTAAATAAGGCTTCGCTCCTTTGCTCCCCTGCTCTCAAAACTGAGGTTCAAATGCATTTCTACACTTTCAAATGAACATTTGGAAACTTTCAATGAATGCTTACATCAAGTGAAAATAAGGGTTTCCTTTTTTTTAAAAGTCATTCTATATATGCCTGTTTTCTTTCCTATTTCTTAGAGAGATGGCTTCCCCCCTCCCTCCGCCGCCGAGTATGTTTTGCAGGGGGAATAATTACTGCAATAATGTTATCCTTAAAAGGGAGCACATATAAGACAAAAGCAGGTATAAAAATCTCATTCCCACTAAAACAATTCAAAATCATAGGTTAGGCTTTAAAAGGAAGCAACTACAAATCTAGGTTTTAAAAACCTTTAGACACACTAAAGATTTGTCCCAGATCACATCTGATGTCTATTTCTCTGGGATCATAACAAAAAAAAGGTGATAAATTAATTCAAATGGCCTATTTTACACACTTGAAGGGTATTTCCATTGTCTCATATAGCCATTCTGAATAGGACAGAGTCACATAATGAAACTTCCTTTGCACATTCTCCTGAACATGCGCTGAGTCAAGATAACCAAACCCCTTACTTTCATTGTAAAATTACTGTTTCTCATACGCAATCAGGGTCTCCCAGATTATGACATGCGACCCTAAAAATAGGAGGACTTAAAAGTTAGTTTAAATCTAAAACTTAGACCCAGCGCTCCATTTTTAGACGCACCCTTTAATTTCTTGGTGTTGTCTACATTTTACTTACACTTAAATTTAGCAAAGTAATTTTAGCTCACCCTCCTTCACTACCTTCACTAGACTTTGCAATGTTACAAACATGAAGCTTTCAAGTCTCTCTCTAATATGAAAATGTTTTAAATAAAAGTTAAAGTTAAAAGGGGGATCTTTCCCTTTTAACTTTATCTTTTAACTTTTTTAGCTATGTTGAAGAACTGGTTCGGGTGACAGCCCAGCCATTGGAAAACTCCCGCTGTTGTTTATTTACAAAATAACTGCTTTCAATCAATCATTGTGAGAGGTCCGTACACTGACAATGCATAATGGACAACTAATTAACTGACCCCTAATAAGGGTGTGGGAAATACCAGGGAGAATGCTATCATGCAAGGAACAGCAACAATATGGAGGGGTGGCTGGTCACTGCCAAGCATGAGCATCCCCAAATACCTCAGTGATTTTCAGAGTTTTCAAAAAGCCCTACTCACACCACTGCCACTAAGTATCATAATCATCTGAAACTGTGCCCCAAAGATCTGAACATCTCTGTTACATCAGCCTATTTTTCTTACAAATGTTGCTTCTAAGGTTCAAATTCAAGGTGTAGAACATTAAACAGTAGCTGTATTGTGAAGGACCATGCTCCCCGGGAAAGCCCAAGTAACTTTACACACTGGGGAAGGAAAAAAGAACTCCTTTGCCATACTCCTCCTCTCTGGAAAACTGCTCGGACGCAAGGGGTAAAGAAGCAAAGAGGTGACAAAAAGAGACCTGCATTCAGAGAGATCAGCTGTCAACTTGAACTGAAAAGTGACTTGATGCCTCACAGGGCTCGGATTTTGCCACCTTGACCAAACTGCTTCCCAGACTCCATAAGTCTTATTAGAAATGTAGGTGGCTCTGTGTCGACACCTTCTCAATGGAGTTCTATTAAATAACAGGCAACATAGACATTTATTCACTATGACAATGTCTTCCCACCACTCCAGATCCTATGACTGGGGCTGACTCGCTATCGGTTTTTGCCTGGGAATAGGAAACGATTCCAGAAACATTAGCTCTTCTGTTTTGAGAAGAAATAAATCCCCCCTTTTATTTCTTTTTTGTTTAAAGATAGCAAGATAAAAATAAAAACTAATATTACTTTTAGAAAAAAAGTGTTGAAAGTTTCCTATTACCCTACTTACAATGTGAGATACATTTAAAAGATACATAGCATATAACATTGTAGAATAGTATGTAAGTCACAAATTCCTTTTGACGTCTTTCAGAGATGCTTTCCTTCTTACTTATGTATCTGGTATTTCATTGGGATCTTAGGTCTTACCACAAATAAAATATCTGATTTTATAAGATTAAAAACTCAACAAGGTTTTTCTTTAATATCAAAGCAAAACGTGGAACGTGGAGGGGGGAATGTTTATATACAGGTGTGAATGCAGTCCCTCACACAATCCCTTCAATGGTAAAAGCTAATTTTCTAAATTTTAGCTAAAGAATTCGCATCAGATTAAATCACCAATAATTCCTCATGAAATAACAGATAAATGTGAAATAATGTACTACAATTCTACTCTAAATTTTTTTAAATAGAATGAAGTAATTATAAAATGTTACAAAAGAGAAGAAACTGAAATTATAAGTGCTACTGGAATTATATATTACCTAACAAATATCTCGAGACAGATTACCCATTTGCTAATTTAGTGTACTTTCCAAAAGCCATTGACCCAAACCGAAGCTAGGATTACCAGATGGCAAATAGCATTTGTGATGTGTGTAGCTCTTCTAAAGCCTTTCCTGAGAACTGTAAAACTTGATATATTAGCCACAAGTTTACATAGCTCATCTTGCTTCTGCTAGAATCATAATTTCGATGGTGTAATTAGCGTATTAATAATTTGACACATGGTGAATTAATTTACATGGTTGGGTTCTTCGCAACGTCTGTTGCCTGATCCTCCTATGGATGAAGGCTATGAGCTCTGGCCTGCCCCGGGAGCGGGCACCAGCCAATGCCAGCGGAGCAAGGGTTAACTTTGGGACTGTGACAGTTCTCCCTTCGGGGGCTCTAAACTACTTGGAGAGAATGGAAAACAGTCAAAAATAGTCCCAAAGGTAAATAAACTATGTGTCCTATGTATGTCACCCAGGGAAGAATAAAATGTATTTTTATTCACATTGAAAGTTTTCTGAACTACAAAAGCTATAGAGACATGTACAGAGTGAAACCCGTAGCACATAGGAATATGTTATTTTGAAAGATAAAGGAAACTATCTTTTCCTTTAACGATGAGTTGTATTAAATCCACATCCTCATTGAAATTGTTTATCCATTTTATTGCGCAGTGTAGTCTGCTATTAATAACAGCATTTGTCTTGTACTTAAAAGATAATTAATGCCTCCATGCATCTATGCAATATACCATAGCAATAAACGGATGATGTATTTCAGACAGAAACCAGGCAAGGCTAGCTGATAAAATACGGACTATATTTTTTTTTAACATGCCAAGTTTTGCAATTAGGGTGGTAAACTGGAGGCAAATAAACATAACAGCTGCAGGCTGAGGAACGGGAAGGTGAAAAGACTGAGACTGAGAGTGGGAAAGGAAAGGGACCGCTCCTGACGCTGAGAGCTGGTCCCAGAGCCGGTGTTGCGGGGTGTGCGGGAAGGCGCCGTCGGGGGTCATTCCATCATCAGGACTCAGCGGACAGTGACAACCCAGCCTCAAACCTGGTCCCTACTTCAGGCCAAGCGTCAGCTTTTTTAGTTCAACCCTGATTTCCATTCCAGACAAGCACAAATAACCTCTTGGTCGGGGCCCCAGATGAAGTCACCGCGGTGTGCTCTCCTGGCCCTTGTCAATTTTGGGGTGCCCCCTCCTCTCCATCCGCACCCGACTGCACGCGCCTCCCTGGGACCCCGCACTGGCGAGCCGTCCCTCCCGGCGCTACACGCCCCACCTGTCCCGGCGCCGTCGGAAGAGCCCTGCAGAGTGCGCCCCTAGGGCCACCTCGCTGCCTTCGTCCCCGTCCCCGCAGCCGCTGTCGCCAGTGTGGGAGCCGGGCAGGTCGCGCGGGGCGCGGAACTTACCGAGAGGTTAGCGCCGCCGTCGGGGGAGGGCGTGTCCCGCACGTGTGTGTCCGCGCGTGTCCGCGCCCGCGTGTGCCCGCGCGCGTGCCTTGGCCCTTGGCCGTGCGCGCCGAGCCGGGTCGCACTAACTCCCTCGGCGCCGACGGGCTCAGCCCATGGTGTGGGCGCCGGGCTCAGGGAGGCTCCGGCTCCTGCCAATCGCGGAGCAGGGCGGTCGCCCCGACGCGCGACTTGCGAACCCGGAGTGCGCGCCGGGGGCGGGGCGGGGACGCGTGGGCGGGAATGCACGCGCGTGGCCAGGTGCGCGTGGGTGCGAGCGCGCGGGAGTGTTCGAGTGCGCGCGTGTCCGTGTGCGCGTGGGTGTGGGTGTGCTCGCGTGTCCGTGCGCGCGCCCTCGAGGCCGAGAGCGCGGGCGGCGCGGGCAGGTTTGGACACTACGCGCCCTGCTCGGGTTTAGGACGCGGCTGGCGGCTCCGGGAGGAAGAGGAGGAGGAAGAGGAGGAGGCGGAGGAGGAGGAAGAGGAGGAGGCGGAGGAGCAGAGGCTGGGACGGCCGGAGGAGAGAGTCCGGCCCCAGCAGGAAAGGAACCCAGGACGCGACTACTGGAGGGGCGAGGAGCAAGGGAAGCACCAGAGGGGAGGAGAGGGGGTCGGGGAGGGAAAGTGTGGGAGGGGGAGCCACGGGGGTGCGCGCTCCTCCTAACTCGGGGTCGCTTTTAGCCAGAAGTGATATTTTTCCAGCCTCAGTGAAAACCGTTGCAAACATTGAAAATAGTAAAAGTGAAAACGGTTGCGACATTAGACGTTTATAAAATGACCGCGGACTGCCCTCGATGCTGATGAGAATTGGGACGACGTCGCGCAGAGCGTCCGGAGGGAGAGGCGCGGTGCCCGGGACCTCGGTCGTGGGGAGGAGCCGGATACAGCCGCCGGGACGCGGGGATGCCGAGGGCACCGCGGCCTGGTCTGACCGACGCACGCGGTGACAGCCGCACTTGGGAGACGACGGCGTCTGCAAGAAGCAGCCTCCAAAGGGTGCAGCCGGGAGGCTCAGCTTGTCCGCCTCCGGGGCTCGGGGCTAAGTCCTTTCCAGAAGTTTTCGTTTCTACACGAATTCCGACCGCAAAACCGAGCTTACCTGAGCGCCGCTCCTCTTCTCTCATGTCCCTCGGGGGCCGTCACGACCGTCCCGGAGCGATCTCTAGGAACCTGTCCCGGAGCGATCTCTTGCACACTCTCCCCATTCCGACCAAGTGAAAACTACCCATGTCCCTCCCTCTCCAAACTTTAACAGCCAAGAATTTCAGCAAACAGCCAGAAAGAAAGCTAAGTCTCCCCCCGCCCCCCACCCCAAGGGAAGGGAGGGAATAAGCACTCCTTTAATTTGAAAAATAATAATTAAAACTCCCTCAACTTTTAAGGCCGAGCAACATAATCTATTAATTGGTCGCTATTAACATGCAGTTTTATTGACCATAGCACACAGAAGTCTGATTGTGAGGGAGGAGTGTTTTCAATGAAAGTGGAGTTATTTTAGCTGCAGACGTGTTTACATTTCTGTGGTTTAGTCTATAACTTTCTCTTTTTCTTGCTTCAGAATTCTGCTCCATGAAGCAAAGCCCTTAGCTCCCAGACATTCCAAAAAGTCTGCCAAAATAATAGAAAAAAAAGAGAGGGAAGAAAAAACACAAGGAGACCCCCAAGTCTGGGTCAGGCTCAGGGTTGGATGTGGGCAGGGTGAGTGTGCCCCCTCCCCGCGCACTTTCCGGTTAGGAAAAGAAAAAAGTTTCAGGGCTCCATTTCCTGTTTGCTGGGGGAAAAAAATAAAATGGACCTGAGCAGCTGAGTTTAGAAACCGCCTTTTCCAGTACCTATAGGTTCTGAGGGGATCTTTAACCCTAGAGATGCCAAAATGAGCTCATTAAAATTTCAGACTCCAGTCAAGGAAGTTTTTCCCCTGTTAAGATGGACAGCCTTCGTGAAACTACAAATGCATTCCTAGGAAATTTCTTGAACAATCAGGCACACCATGGTAGTTGGGATACAAGCCCACCTCTCCATAGGTGGCCAAGAGAAGATACCAATAAAAATAAATATTGAAAACAGATTAAATTTCTGACAAGCATGCATCCTTTTTTCCCCTGAGGTACAAAGAACAGAATGTATATTTCAAAGTGGGTATTTAGTAATAGGGTCTTGTCAGTTTATACACTCTGTGCTCGAATCATCATTTGCAAAGTCGATTGCATTTCCTTTAGTATTGAATGTGCTCACTAGTCACACAGAAGTCCCCATACTCCAGTTCACATGGTCTTAAAAAATATTCGATCTGACTCTCCTTAACTACCAAATGCATATTTTGGTTCCTCTTCTTTCTAATTATTCTCCAAATATTCCAGATCCAAGATATTTCACCTAATTTTGAAATCTTCCAATTAGCCACTAATTTTCAAGTCTCACCATAGTGAACCCTTAACATTTAGGGGAATGCTTTAAAGTAAACAGGTTCTGAACCTATTCAATAAAATCAGTAGCCCACAGGCCAATGACTCTTTTTTAATACTTTAAAAGCTTTTTAATATGCTGCCAACGTTTCTCAATCATCATCACTA
The DNA here is from genome assembly GCF_028885625.2 of Pongo pygmaeus. Classification (NCBI taxonomy): domain Eukaryota; kingdom Metazoa; phylum Chordata; class Mammalia; order Primates; family Hominidae; genus Pongo; species Pongo pygmaeus. Next base: position 51,563,460 of record NC_072395.2, read on the forward strand.
TATTGTGAATATTATCACAATATAGAACGGTGCTAAAAACAATATGCCTGCTGATGAACAAAATAACGTTTAACGTTTTAAGAGTAATGAACTGCACTTTAATAGTAGAAGAAACATGATTTCAAAATGAGCTCAGAAAACCCCCAATATTTGAAACAGTGTTGTTTGTGACTCTCCCTCACTACCATCTCCAGTTCCCCCAAAAGACACTGCAGAGGGAGAGAGAGAGAGAGAGAAAGATAATTTCTTAAAAGATGAAAGATGCATACCGATCCCATTCATAAAATGTGGGTCATTAACCTTGAAGAACCTCAGTATCCAGAATCCTAGAATTTTGCATATGACATCATCTTCTCCAACTGATTGCATTTTGTAGTTATAGTTAGGAAGTTCTTTCTGCTGTCTAATCTAATCCCTACCTATGGCCACAGCATTCCCTTCAGTCTGGCCCATGATTTAGGTCAAATAGGAGGAAATCAGTTTCAATGAATTCAATCAATTAAGTTAACTTCAGAGACCAAAAGAAAACTAAGAGACAACTTCACGTTCTGTATTGCAGGACAAACATCATAATTCTAATGTCATTTAAAAGGAAAGTTTTTATAAAAACACCACTTGGTACATTCCATAAGAATTAGTATTTTAAAGTATTTCATACATGAGATGGTCTTCTTTTTATATAAAGTTTTGTGGTCGGCCTAATTCATTTTAAAATCCCTTTTATCCAAAAGATGTTTTGGATTAATTTAAGTATTTGTTACTGGATAATGTCAAGCTCCTTTTCAATGAAATGTCCTGTGTTGGGTTGTCACACCTGTTAAATATAAGGCTCCTTTTCTTTTGATATTCTGAGAAGGGCTTTAAAAGGTTTTCATCCCTCAATATGGAGATTTAATTGCTTTACCTATAATAAAAATAATCCCTATAAAATTCAGATTGTGGATATTTCAAAGCTGAAAGAACTATTGGATTGGGATGTAAAGGTTGCAGTTCAAAAAGTCTTCCACTTTTAATATAACATGCATGGTGTTATGAGTTATAAAATCCTGGTTATCATTTTGAAAGGTCTGGTTTTTGTTGTCCTTGCACGGAGCGTCTTTGAGCTTACTTTACGGCTTAGCAGTTCTGCATGTGCATGTGTTAAATATGGAAAGGGTAGTGTATCCCTCTACAGTAAATGCTCACAAGGGAGGAAGTCTCAGATCCTGTTTTAAACGGGGTACTGGAGTGAGGTTCCTCACACTGACCCATTCACATCTTTGGTGAGCTCAAATCTGGCTTGAAGCCATTCTGAGGATGGCCATGGTTTGAGAAAGCAGATAGCTCTCAGGCTTCAGCCACTGCCAGGCGCCTGAGCCCTACCCCAACAATCTCCACCCAATCACCTGGGACCTTCTTTTCATCATGCAAATGGGTCAGGCAGCTCGGAAGCTTAGGAGTCATTGGAGGCCCCTGTCCTGTCCCATTCCTAGTTCCACTTTCCCTCATAGCAAATGATTAGAACAAACTCTCTCAAGCAACCAAGACATGGAAGCAATGGGAATACGTGTCAGAACATGACAGTTGGGAGTTCCAAGTGGAGCATCCCTGGGTCCCTCTCTCCCCCACCACCCTCACTCATTCCCTGATTTCCATCACTGACTATTAGTGAACAGGAGGACAGATGTGTATCTTCTCTTAGGGGAGTCTCTTAACCTAGTACACAAGCATCACTATTATCTTTTATTACTTGCTGTTAAGAAGTCAATTTTAGGTGTTCTTTATCCTTCCAGACAAACTAATTTCATGCAACACTCTCACCCTCTGAAGCACTTTTTTAATCTACGTCAGATGCAGTTTAAGTCTTTAGTACACACAGCAGTTCTCAATAACACGTGGTGACCACAAACTGCTCCGTAAAACTGCATAATGCATAATTCCTATCAACTTGCATAACACACAAAATAAGTTGATATGAAACACACTGTACATCTGTCAATGAGCTTTGGTGACAAAGGTTATACAAAATAAGTCAGGAGACTCTATGTGTATTTTTAAAGTGGAATTACATAGAGTACAACAGGAGATTTGCTCCAGCTTTTCTGACAATTATACTTAGGCGGTTCAGTTTTGAACTTCGTATACTATGACACTAAATCTATCACGAACAATTTTGTCACGTACATTATCATAACATGATTACTCATGAGTGTAAAACAATTTTAGAAAATTGAGACAATTTCTTCTCAGTGATTTTTTTGTATTGATAAAGTCACTAGCTGATATGGTTTGGCTGTGTCCCCACCCAAATCTCCCAGAATTCCCAGATGTTGTGGGAGAGGCCCAAGGGGAGGTAATTGAATCATGGGGGCCGGTCTTTCCCGTGCTATTCTCTTGATAGTGAATAAGTCTCACAAGATCTGATGGGTTTATCAGGGGTTTCCGCTTTTGCTTTTTCCTCATTTTTCTTTTGCTGCTTTCATGTAAGAAATGCCTTTCGCCTCTTGCCATGATTCTGAGGCCTCTCCAGCCATGTGGAACTGTAAGTCCAATCGAACCTCTTTTTCTTCCCAGTCTGGGGTATGTCTTTATCAGCAGCGTGAAAACAGACTAATACACTAGCATAACAGTACATCAGTGCAAATAAAAGCAATATCTTAAGTTCTCTTTTGTATCCTAAAATAGTAAATCATTATGTTGGGATTATGGATGACCTGATACAATTTAAACGGGTGAAAATTCCATTGCAGATATAATGCACCAGCAATTATTAGGAATGCATGTGACCAGGGGTCCAGCACTTAGCACCCACATGACCTTGGACAAGTCGTAACCACTTGATTAAAGCTTCAATTTTCTTATTTAATAACTGAAGCTGTTGAGGTGGATGACCTCAAATATACTAAACACAGGATCTTCCAGGGAAGAACTTGGGTTATTCATCTTCATCTCTATTCTTTGGGGTAGTTAACTGATTGATTAAGGGGAAACCTCTTGGGAATTTACTTCTCTTTGATAAACTCTTATGCACACACTTGTTGCTTCTCTTCAGCAGCACTGCAGCAAGAGGTGTGCCTTTCTGGGATGGGTTCTGTTACCTTTGCATCCTATATCCACCTTGTATGGGTGGAGAACTATAGTCTACACAGCAGCAGTCTGGGGCCTGCCTCCACATCAAAACCACTTTGATGATGAAGCTTCAAAACTATTGCCATCATCTGGGCACCATCTCAGACCCAGTGAATCAGAATCTCAGGGGACAGGGAGACCACCATGGCACTGACAGATATATTTGAAACTTCCCAGGTAGTTGAAATGGACTTCCAGGATAGTGGGTCACAGTACTGGACATTATAGCCATTAAATGAATGATGAAGGAATTCCGAAATCTTCATCTTATCAGACATCTCTGGGAAAGCACATTTTTAAAATGAACCTCTGGCCAGGCACAGTGGCTCAAACATGTAATCCCAGTGCTTTGGGAGGCCAAGGCAGAAGGAGCTCGAGAGCAACATGAGAAACATGGCAAAACCCCATCGATACAAAAAAAATTTAAAAATTAGGCATAGTGATGCACAGCTGTGGTCCTAGCTACTCAGAAGGCTGAGGCAGGAGGATAGCTTGAGTCCATGAGCTCAAGGATGCAGTGAGCAACTGTGATCGTGCCACTACGCTCAGCCTAGGCAATAGAGCAAGACCCTGTCTCTTTTTAAAAAAAAACTTCCTACTCCCAAAACAGCTGGAGTCCACTCCTTCCATTGCTAGTGTCATTCTTCACGCAGTTACAAGGTCCTGGATACTTGGAATCCCTTCCTCATTTTGTCCCCTTGTCCTGGAATGTCCTTCCCATCCTTACCGTAGCAGATGTCATTCATTTGGATCTACCATTTAAAAAGCATTTACATGCGTATTTGCCCTGGGGATAAACATGCATGTAAGTGCTTTGTAAACGCCCACCAGTCACCTTGCGCAGGGGTGACAAGGTGGAAACTCCAAGTTTGCACAACTAGAAAGCGAGTCAAGACTCAAACCCAGGCCTTGGGGCTTTCCCTGCATGGCCAGCTCACCACCCTCCCTTCTTCAAGGTCTTTTTCTGGGTACCTCCCTGCCAGCCCTGCGCCTAATTTAATTCCTGCCCTCCAGCACCCCTTCCCACCTCTGTGACAGCACTTACTTCTCCTAACTTCATCATCCACGAATTGCAACTGTCTGCATCTTTTGCTTCCCTTTTACACATCAGCTCCTTGAGGCAACCTTAGTTCCCCTTGACTTTGTTTACAACAGTGACTCAAAAAGAATCAGATTTTTGAACCCTGCCCCTCACTTGCCCCATTGCTAAATAGTTACCATAGGCCATGTTGACTCCCCACAGCTCCCGTGAACACCCCCTTTTGTCTATTTCCAGGGCCAGTTTGCCTCGTTCAAGGTTTTATAACCTCACACCTGGCCACTGAGGCTATCTCCTAACTGCCCACCTGGTCACTGGTATCTGCCTGCACCAAGTCACTCTGCACCTGCACTACAGCAAGCACCATCATACAGTCTTAGAAACCTTCAGGAATGCCTCCTGCCTGCTGAGTAGATTGCAGATGCATTTGCTAGGTGTCACAGGATGAGAATTAGAAAACTAGAGCATACTTCTTTGTTTTTGCCTTGCAGAAGACAAGCTCTTCACCAGGGACAAGCTTTGATGTCTGCCTACCTGCCTGGGAGAGAAGGGGAGATTAAGATTTGTTACAGAAGAAATTCAAGGTACAAAGTAGGATTATGGAGCAGAACAGGAGCTGCATTTCTTTAAGGCTGTGCACTCAGCACTGCACTGGCCTGGAGCATCCACTCAGGGAGTGCGCTGACAGTGTACACAAAAAGAGAATCCTGTGTGCCATTAAGATGTAGCTTGAGAGTTTGAATTCGGGAAGGGGAAGGAATAATATAGGGGAAAGCCTGCTCTTTCTGAAGCCCATGAATTGTGGGGAGAGGTAAAGGAAGGAGTTATAAAAATGTCTAGGTCCCTACTGTCTTCTCTGGCTTCTGCCCAGAGCCGGGGACCAGGTCAGGCCAAAGCTCAGGGCAGAGGGAGTTTTTGCACCCAGTCCCTAATGAGGACCGTGGAAGCTCTTGCACTCCAGAACCTGTGGTGGCAGAGGGGGGCCTGGGTCTTCCTCTGTGGTGTAGATTCTGAGTGGAGATTCGAGGTGTCTGCTGCAGTGAGGTAAGGTCACAGTGAACCTTGGAAATCAACCTTTGGTCTTGCAGGCTGGGTAAAGGGTGTGGCTGAGCCTGGTGTTAAACAGCTGGCAGGCCCTGAGGGAAGGCCAAGTGGCCAAGAGATGCCAAGGAAGGCCCTGGACAATGAGTTCCCCCAGCCACAGGCTTCAGCCATGTAGGCCAGCCCAGCAAGAGGAACCCAGAGGATAAGGGACTTTCCCCAGAAACCCAAAGACATTGTGTCTGAGTACCTCCGTTCTTCCAGAAGACCCGTGTTACGCCAAGTGTGGATCAGGAGTGGTCTGTGAAATTTGTTACCAGTCTCAACAAGATAAGTCCAGAAACTGAGGGTAAGCGTGTAGAAACGTCTATAGCTATCTGACCGAGTATTTTCATGTCTGTTCAACCTAATAAAACTTGAGCTTGGATTTTGTGTGTCTTTTTTATTTCCTTTTTTCTAGTAACTTACTTTTCTCATACTTTGCAAAATATCCATTAGCACCATACTGAACATTTTAAAACAAACAAACAAACAAATTGGTTTTTTATCGTGGAACGTTTGAGAAGCGCTGTGGTAAACCACAGCAAGCCCACAGGCCCCAACACCATCTTAGAAAGAGACTCAAGCAAAGAGTTACAGAGCATTTTATCCAAGGGAGACCTGGCCCTGCCTAGAGACTGTTTACTGGATCAGACTTAAAGCGCTGACCAGGTCTGGTAATAAAGTTAACATTTTTCCTGCTAACCAGCAGGTGGGGTACAGGAGGACGCTCAGATTGACTGAAACAATGACCCTTTCTCTGCACACACAAGCTGTGGTGTGAATTAAGATTTGTAACTCCTATATGTGGGTATCTGGGTCTGCCACAATCTGGGTCCAGGTTTTCTTTCTAATTAAACGCCCATCACTTTCTTACATGAATCTCCATAGGCCCAGAATTCTCTCCCGAATCCTTTCTGACCGTGCACAACCTACCATTCTTATGTTTGCCCCATCTGGCACAGCATCAGAAAGATACTCCATCTTAACGAATCTCTATTGATTTCTTGGCCTTTGGTATCACATTCTGAGCCTCAGGCAACAGTGTTTATGACCCAACTCACCTCCTAGTACCTACCTATGACCAACATAATTGATTCTCACCCTAGATCCCACTGGTCCACCTCTCTGAGTTCACCCACAGTTGCAGTGGACCATTCGCTCACATACTGACAGGTTCTTGGCATGAGCATCTTTGGCTTCTCTGAAACAGGCTTTCGCTGGGGCCACTGAAGCTTGTTCAGCCTTTGTGCAAAGCATCCCAGAAGGGCTGAGGATGGGCTACCCAACTCTCGACCCATAAGGGAGAGCAGTTGGTGAATCAATGCCCCAGCTCCTCACTCCCCAGAGGCACAACTCTGAAGTTCATTCCACAGGATTCCTCGGAGGCTTCCCATGCAATCAGGCCTCGACTGTACACTGAAGCAGTAATGAGTATCCGGACGTTCTCTTAATTGGCCAGCCTTCCTTGTTCCTGTTCTCCACTCCCTCACTTTTGCTTCCTGGGATCACTTTCTAGGTAAACTACCTGAACCCAAGGTCTTGTCTCAAGTCTTCTTTAAATGGAAACCAAAAAAAGGCACCATCCCAATGGGCTCTTTGTTATCTATGTTTGCCCAGACTCTTATTCTTCCAGCATTGGTGCAGAACCAAACTGGCTTCCAGGTGGAAGGCACCCGTGGACCTGATCCAGGAGGAGACCAAGAGCCAGGTGATACGGCCAAGAAGAGCTAGAAGCACATCTCTGTGGAGAATTGAGCCTTGAGCGATTCAGAGGCCTCATCCTCTTGCAACCCGACTGATAAAGCAGCTAGTGTCAAAGAAGATGGCAAATCTGTCACTTTTGCCTAAAAATACGCAAAGCTCCCTGTGATCCAAGAGGCCTTCATCTTTCCAGCTGTCACTACCAGCACAAACAGGAGACAGCCCTAACCCCTTACACACCACCTGATTTTTTTCGCTCCTTTGTAGCTCCTTAGTAATCACTTTAACCAAGGAGGCAGAGGAAAAGATGGTACAAAGAAATACAGAAAAGTCAGGATACAATACAGATGATGTAACTCTGCCTCACCCATGGGTGACTATAACTGCCAGAAGACTGAGGGTGTTGGGGAAAGCGAGTCCCCACCCAGGACTGAGCACAACTCCCAAGGCACGCAGCCCCACCGAGTACTGAGCCTGTAGGTGCACATCTGTCCGTCTGTGAAGGTCGGAGAGAAAGGGAAAGAAAGCATTGCAAATAGGAGTGTTCAGTATTTCTCATGCAGCCTCTAGCACAAGCAGGGTGCACTCTGTTCCTGTGCTATTTCGCACGCTCTTCCATTATGGAACTCAGCACACAATCTTGATGATGTTGGTCTCCATCTCCTGCCAGCCTGTGTGTTTCTTGATGGCAGGTTTGTCTTATTTATCTTAGTACTCTCAGAGCCTGGCACATGGGAGATATTGAATAAATGTTTTTCAAATTAGGTTGCAATAAATTAAATTGGGTCTACTTGGCTCAGATGAAAATACACTGGAGATAAAAACAAAGCATAGTGCAGTTTGTATGAGTTGTTCTGTCTCTCTCTCTCTATATGTATATATATTTATATTTAGTTGTAAGAAATATAAATATAAATTTATATGTACACACACACTTTCTTCTAAATTGGTCTGAGCTGAGGCAAACCAATGTGTGTTCATTCCATTAATCAGTCAGGTCCAGTGTTCTGTTAATTTATAACTATATTCAATAAAGGATTCTAAATCATCATCATAGAAAGACAACCCCAGAGCTCAGGGCCTTGCAGCCCAGTTCCAAAGAAAAGAAAATGTGAACTTTTTCTCCAAAGTGTTAAATTGTAAGGAGTGGTTTCCCTTGTGTGTTACTTCTGGGCCCACAATTGAGTGCCAAATTGCTAATGAATAGGTAGACTGCGTTGTCCGTTTACCCTTGGCAATTAAGATTAAAGTTACATACTTTTTATGATATCCTCCTCAGCCCCCAGAATAAGCCATGGCAGCCACACCTTTCCCCCTGAAATATCCCCTTCATTTTTCACCCGCTCTGTGGCTATTCCTGGGATTCAGCCCCTTTTCATGAGTTCCAGCAGGTCCCCATCAACCCCCAAATCCCACCACAGGCCACATCGTCCCAGACCAGACCACGTCTGTTGAGCTAGCTGTCTGTTTCTATGTGAGTCTATCACCAAAGTAAGTTACATTCTTTCACTACCAAAGTTACTGGGCCATTTTTTTTTTAACAATCCTTGGAAATGATCCCAGCTTAAAAAAGAACGAAACTCTCAACAGTCAGCCAAATACAACTTTTGAATAATTTAAATGAGAGCTACTAAGTCTTTTGAAAACAACCCCAACCCTGTGTTCTCTGATGTGAACAGGAAAAAAAAAAAATTATGCACCAATGTGCAGAATTTGAGCCTATGCAGATGGCATGTTTTGCACCATAGACTGCTGTTACTGTTTTGGCCAACACGTTCCTATGGGATGTTGAGTTTTGCTTGTGGATTGATCTCTAAGTTACTTTATAGTTGAATCTATCATCATATTTTCCTAGGATTTTATTTCTCTTCATTTTAAACAGATACATCAGAGACGGAGCAAGGAGCTTAGGCTAGCAAGCAGCCAGCCTCCTCTGTTTGACCAAAATGTTTCCTCACTTTCAGAAGAATCCGTGAATGTTATTTGAAATGAAAAGAAAGAGTAAAGCATTTAGATAGTTCCTAAAGAAAAATAAAGCTTAATCAAGCCACTGCAGAGACATCTCCTTTCTTCTGGGGCCATGACCAACAGCATTATATAGAGAATCACATAAATAGACAACCTGCTTTCCCGTCCATTTGGGACACCTTAGACAGACAGAAAGGAGAGAGTCCAGAGACCTTTACTAAGCACCCATGACGTATGATGTGCTGTGCCTGGGATAAACTGTGATTTCCAGGAGCTTCTATTCTTCTTCTATTCTTACAAGCACCTGCACAAGAAGCTACACAAAGATTTTGTAAGCTAAGGGAAAGTAGGTACAGAAATAGAGCGAATTACTATTAACAAGTTTAGCGGCAAGTACAATTTTTTCTGACATTGGGCACTGAGGTGAGCTTCTCGTAAGTGGTTCAAACTTGGATTTATTGTCATTGTGTTCTCATCATTCTACTATAAGTGGATCAGGCACCACCGAGAGAAGCACACGTTCATTTATGCATTCAGCACACACATATGGTGCACCTAGTGTATGCATCATGCCAGGAACTGAGGAAGAGAAGATGATGAGGACTTCTGCCCTCCAGAAACTCATAATCCGCTGGGGGACACAAGTATGCAAATGTATCCTTTAAGAGTACTGTCAGAAGTGCAATGAGAGAGAGAAACTGTCCATTCACAAGACTCACTCCTTCATACCTGGATGCAATACAGGTGGAGGTAAGATTTAGGACTTTCTGCAGAGCCACTGAATTTTAAGTAGACTCAAACTGCATCTGTCTAGGAAGCTAGGCAGTATTTATCTGTCCAAGCAAAAATTGAATGAAGCAGATGACTTCCATGGATGCAAACGTTATAAACAAGGTCTCTGTGTGAATTTGCAGGATTGAATCTCCCAGATTAAAGTTGAACCCTACCATCTAGAAATACTATGATTCTTATCAGACAAAACCTAAACATACAAATTTAAATTGGAACAAAAGAATAAAATAAAATGTATTTGACTCACTTTATTTAGCACAGATTTGGATTTTTGTTGTTGTATATATCAATTCAAGAATTAAGAATTCAACCCAAGTTTTAAAATGTAAAACTGACTTCACGTATCCTTAGTAAAAGGCCAGCAATACCTCCCAAAGGGTTCATAATGTTTTTAGGAATAAAGTGCTAGGGGTTGACTAAGACTATTAAGAAAATTGGGTATAAATTCAAAAGAAATTGTGTGTGGGTCCCTCCCAGACCATCTTAGCCCATAGAAGTCTCTTATTTCCTTGAGATTATTTCAAGGCATCAGAAATCTCCTTCTTGTGTTACCTACCCTGCCCCATAAGCCAACATTTCATTCTCTCTTTGTGTGAATCATTTCTCGCCTGTAAAGAATCTCTTGCCCTTTTTTTTTTTTTTTTTTTTTTTTTTTCCTGAGACAGAGTCTCACTCTGTAGCCCAGGCTGAAGTGCAGTGGCACGATCTCAGCTCACTGCAACATCCGCCTCCTGGGTTCAAGTGATTCTCCTGCCTCACCTCCTGAGTAACTGGGACTACAGGCGCGTGCCACCACACCTGGCTAATTTTTTGTATTTTTAGTAGAGATGGGGTTTCACCATTTTAGCCAGTATGGTCTCGATCTCCTGACCTCGTGATCCTCCTGCCTCGGCCTCCCAAAGTGCTGGGATTACAAGCGTGAGCCACCGCGCCCAGCCTTGGTTTTGCTTAGACTAAAGAGTTTTCAAAATCATGAGTCAGTTTTCCCTCTTCTCTTTTTGTTCCTCAAATTCTCTGGAACTTTATTAAATATAGGAATTTAAAAATGGCTGTTGAATCAGTTGTTTCAGCTCTATTGTTGCTAAGCCACCTTTGAAACAATTAAGACACCATCAATTTTTCTACAGTTTATATAGTACCAGTGTACAAAGTAGATACTCAGGAAAAGGTGTGGGTGAATTAACTGATTCTGAAGAATTGAGAATTGTCCCTGAGTTATATAAGAATGATTGTGTATATTTTTAGTTGAAAGCATATCATAGCCCCTAAAGAGCTTATAATGCAAACGACGACTAGGTTCTCAGGTTTTAAATCTCTGGTTAACAGGCTCATGGGTACTACTTTGTGGGACATATTTTAAAATAGAATAGGGTGGGAGGGAATGTACGCAAGTATTATTTGAATTCTATTATCATTTACTTACTTAAAATTTATTTTTGTATTTCATGTTTACTACTTTTGTTTGCTTTGCTTTGATGGAAACTAAAACCCATCTTCTCTGACAAAATACTATTTTTGATATTCAATAAACAGAGCTTTCTTATTCATCCCTTTCTTTAAAAATTACTTTCCTATATTACAATTTGTATTTGTTAATCACGTATGGAATCAGCTTTTAAACAGAAGAAAACAAGCATCAGCTCTGTAGAAACTGCAGACGTTTTCGACAAGATTAAGCAAGACAGCTTCAAAAGACCAAAACATGAATCCACCCCAGCCCTTGTTGGTCAAATCACATGGGCCTTCAGCTGTCTCGTCTTTCTAGAGTCTCATCTTATGAGGAAAGTTAAATAAATTTAGTTGTAAGTGATGTTTTTTTAAACTCTAAATGAGAGAAGCAATAGAGACTTTACCCCCTAATAATGGGATAATATATGTAATTCTTAAAATTAATAAAGGCCATTTGTGCTGTAAGAATTTCTCCATTTTCTTTTGTAAAGGTGACTTCTTTAACTTGAATATTTTAACAGGTCAATAAGATATGCCCCTGGTAGTAGAGTGACATTTTTTTCACTCCTTGAAAGCCATTTTATAAGACAATGCACATTTCAACATCAGCATAAATAACAGCCTTGTTTGAAAACTCAGGAGGCAGCTTTACTCTTTCTCTGCCTTCTTTCCTTCTCAGCCCTCCCCCTCCTCTGAACTGAACCACACCTCTCTAGAAATACTCGCTTTCTTAATGAAAACCATATTTAAAAAAAAAAAAAAAAAAGGTTTGCATGACCCGCCGAAACGCCTGGACAATCTTTAATGTCAGCTTCAGACGACACGTGTCTTATGAAAGTCTGGGGCCCTGCTCGTCTGGCAGAGCGAGCTCTGTCCCACATCTTTATGAGAAAGAGGGACAAAACTTCTGTTTTTGGCATTTTATATTGGAGTCTGTTTTAAGCAAGGAGGAAAAAAATAGCAACGTAGAGTCTAGACAGAAAAGATGGGGGTGAAATCTGGAAGCCATTCACCCCGGCAAGGGCAGCGGCAGCCCGTCAGCAGCGGGGATCGCCTTACGCTGCCTAATTACACATGAAAAATGTACACACCGCGTCTCTCAACTGCTTGGAAAAATAGATGCTAGGATGGCGCTTTTGGACGGTGGCAACTGAACCAGTTGTATATTCTGGATGTGGGATCTCTTACTCCACGCATTTTGCAATGTGATTTCCTTTTTCAGTGACATAGGTATTCTTTTCATCCTCCCCCCAAGATGTTTTAAATGTATTCTCAATTTGGCAAATGGTCACATTCTGTGAAGAATATTTAGATATTAAAGTAGGTTCTGTATGAGATCAAGTTAGACACATTTCTATGGTAAGAGTTTGCCTAAGAGTAAGATCAAGACTATGAAGTCCTTGAACCTACTTTAGGGTCTCATTGATAGCTTGAGGTGATTTGCAGTTACAAGGATAACTTCTAAATCATTAGCGTGGCCTGCTCATGCAATCACAGACTTCGTGCCAGGCATAGGTCTACATTTTATGCAGGATAATGATTTTTTAAGAATCCTTTAATATAGTGTCTTTTTCCAGGAGTTCAAAGCATTTTTCACAGATATTAGCATTCAGTCACATAACATTCCTGGGATCTAAGGAGGGACGAGGCCGTAGCCAGGAGCTGACTGCAGAGGAGGTGTGTGTGAAGGCTTTGATGCTGGAGAGATTCTCCTGAAGGAGACATGGTAGGAGAGAAATTTAGAACCCAACCTTAACGAATGTTAGAGAGCACAGCTAGCTGTGTGGGTGACAGAGAGACTGACAGACAGACTTGGAGAGGTGGGTAGAGGTCAGGGAAAGCCTGGGATAGAGAAACTGTCCAACAGAAGCTCAAAGCAAGTAAAAGAGGAGGCCAGGGAGCTATTTGGGGCCCTGAGAAGGGGTCATCTATGGAAGGTTTGGGAACATCAGGATACCAGGAAGGCTGGACACCATGAGTGGTGAAGTCAATAGGACCAGCTCCTATGGGCTCTGGGTAAACACTGGGAAGGAGCCAGGAGTTGTGGGCAGAGTGGGTGACATGGCCTGGCTCAACTTGGGGGAGGCTCCCTGGCCAGGAGAGCAGAGACTGTGGGGGCTCTAAGGGGAGACTTAGGGAGAGACTGTTGTTCTGCTAGCAATAGAAGGTGATGGTTTGGACCAGAAAGAGGAAGAATCTAGAAACACTTCCCTAAGGCTGATTGAAGGCTGAATCTATCCCCCAGGATAGATTGAAGGCTGAATCTATTCCCCCAGGGTCCCAGGGGGAATTGCAGTGGGTACAGCAAACATCAAAGACAAGGGCCTCCTTCTAACATGAAACATCTATGTGCCCTTCAGTGAGGATTATTAAGTGCAGTGGGGCAATCCCACCAAAGACCACCAAAGAACCACACCAAAGACCACTAAGCAGCCACTAAAAATGATATCTTGGGGTGGTAACTGCAGCAGGTGTATACTTCAGTCAAAGTACCTCAAATTGTGCATACACTTAATCTCTGGCCACTTTATTCTATACAGAACATGCTTTAATAATAAATATTAATTAATTATTTAACAAATGTAAGGCTAGGATAAGCCGTGTACATGCCTCTGAATGTCCCTGGGGCTGTACTTCTGATTGAAACCACAATAGCAATAGCTAATATTTTCTTCATGCTGCCAATGTGACCAGAATTCTTCTAAGCATTTTGCATAGATTAATTCAGTTAACAGTTCCAGCAATGCTATCAGATAGATATTATTATTATCTCCATTTCGCTGCGGAAGAAATGGAGTCACAGAAAGTTCGCAAGCTTTGGCCGAAATGTCTCATCAGTGGGAGCCTGAGGTTATCTGTAGCCTCGTTCCCTCACAGGGCAACTCTAAGAACCAAGGAGAGGCAGGCACCAAAGGGCTCTGAAAAGTGCAAGCATTGGCCAGGCGTGGTGGCTTACACATGTAATCCCAGCACATGTGGAGGCCGAGGTGGGCAGATCACGAGGTCAGGAGATCGAGATCATTCTGGCTAACCCGGTGAAACCCGTCTCTACTGAAAAAAAAACACAAAAAATTAGCCAGGCCTGGTGGCAGGCGCCTATATCCCAGCTACTCAGGAGGCTGAGGCAGAAGAATCGCTTGAACCCGGGAGGCAGAGCTTGCAGTGAGCCGAGATCGCGCCACTGCACTCCAGCATGGGCGACAGAGGGAGACTCCATCTCAAAAACAAACAAAGAAAAAAACAAAACAAACAAAAAACAAAACAAAAGTGCAAGGATCCATATCTGACCAAAATGCTTCCGGTTTCTCCACGGAGATAAGGAATAGCTTGTCTGTGGTAGGAATCCGGGGAAGATTCTAGTGACCACACCAGTTTCCCTCCAGGAAACAAATAATTACTTTAATTACCCTTTCCAGAGCCCTGTTTTCCATCCTCATAATAATTACTTTTGCTCTTTTCTGAATTCTCTCCAATTTTCTTACACCTCTCTAAAAATTTGTGGACACTATTGACCTACAAAAAAGTTTGAAATCGTTGACAAAAAAGACGTTTGCAGGAAGACCTTGCAATAGACGGGTCAGGTTTTCAGAAGATTTTGATATCTGGGAGTTACACATGAGTTACTAAAACCCTGGCTTCTGTCCCAAACTTAGATCCCAGGTGTTTAAGTCACCAGTGAGGAACTGTTTTTGTTACCACACTGGAGGTCTGGTGGTGTGGGGAGGTGGGTCTGTGGCAGTGATATTGAGGCTACGACCCACAGTGATTATCAGAGCTTATTGACCCTTGAAGTCTCCGGGAGTGCTCAAGTCCTCCCAGCCTCATATCCCAGCACAGAGCCCTCTTTGGAAGTAACAGCTGGCAGGTTTGGTTCTGGGGAGGTGGCTGTCTTAGGACTACACAGTGTCATTTCAGAGATCCATTGTCCCCTCTATCAGGCACAGGAAGACCCCAAAGAAAAGCTTGCTTCCACCATGAAGCTGTGCAACTTTACACAAATTCCCTAAGCTCTCTGGACTTTACTCTCCTCATTTGTTAAATGGAGCTAGCAATATCTTCCTCATAGGGTTTCCGAAGATCAGAGGTGATAGCAGGTAAAATGCCTGGCGTGGAGTAGCCTTTGTGATAATGGGGAAAATTTGACACCCCAAATACCAGCCCTTGGGTTGACATTCCAAGCCTTTCCCACAAACAGGTTCTTACTCGAGGTTTGAAGATTCACTAGAACTTTTACAAAGGAAAGGGAAGGGGAGGGGAAGGTGAGGGGGAGGTGAAGGGGGAGGAGGAAGGGGGAGGGGGAAGGGGAGGGGGGAGGGGAGAAGTGGAGGGCTTCCAAGGGCCCACATCAACCATGCAGGAATTTCTACTTTTAAAATTCTGGGTAAAATTGTATTTCCACATTTCCCAGGCTGGGGTGTGGAGGTACCCAGGGAAGGGTCACAGCCAGCCTGTGGGACTTTGAACGCTGTTCCATCTCCCAGATATCATATTGAGTGAAGGGCACCAAAGACCTTCCAGAGCTGGTACACATTAATGAGATCACATTGGAGAAAACATGAGGCAAAGCTCAAGATCATCATAGTTGTTCTTGTCTGGGCATACTATCATCTAATGGAAGGAAGCATAGTCTATGACCAAGACCAGGTAAAACAGTTAACTGTGAAGGGGCTACTGAAATTGGACTGAGCATATGAAGAACCACCAGTGGAAATCTATGCCACCAACAACAACCCCTAATATCTCCCCAAAAGAAGAATTGAGGAAAGTGTCCCTCTTGTAGTTAGACTCCATTTTTATCAACTGTGCCATATAAATGTGAGAGTAAAGAATTGTGCTTATAAAATGAACCTTAGGTATGATCCCAGAATTCAAAAATGCATACCCTTTGTGACCAGCAGTGACACATCTTAATTTGGGTTAAACACTGGCAGAAATAGGAACCAAGAGATGGGCCAGACCCTCAGTGGATGACCTTGAGCCATGACTTTGCAAAGTCTTTGCTTGCCCAGTATGGTTGTTAGATGACCTGATTGACAAGGTCTCCTCTAGTGATGTCCTACCAGGACCCCTAAGTATAACTTTTTCTATTATTGCTGTTTCTCAGCGGTCAGT
Source organism: Pongo pygmaeus (assembly GCF_028885625.2). Taxonomy (NCBI): domain Eukaryota; kingdom Metazoa; phylum Chordata; class Mammalia; order Primates; family Hominidae; genus Pongo; species Pongo pygmaeus. The sequence goes on from NC_072395.2 coordinate 51,579,712, forward strand.
AGGTGTAAGAGAAGCTAACCAGAGGAAGTGAATCACTTCCTGTGGTCATTCTTCTGCCCACAGTTGAGCTATTTTTAACAGTCCATATAAAAATAATAAATCCAACCCTGGGCGTGTGTTTTATTTAACAAGTGCCCAATAAGTTAGGTGGAGGTGGAGACAAAAATGGGAAGAATTGAGCCAGTGAGGAGGAAAACATTAAATAAATTCCCCCAGATAATGATAATCTCTGTAGCTTCTTTTGGAAAACTTGTCACAAAGAACAAGAATAATCTTTTTAGGGTCACTTCTATGGTAAGTTCCCATTCCATATGGAAGAAACTAATGTGTAAAGCAAAAGAGCTGCCCAACTTTCACAGTGTCTGTAGGAAATTACTCAAAATATTCCAGCAACCAGCCAGGGTGACTTTTCAAAAATCTTTCTCTTTTTTATCAGTGCTATTTCTTTCCATTCAAATATGGTGGTATCATTTATCCAAAATCTGTGAATAATTAGACAAGGAATGTGAAATGATTTACTAAGAAATGCTTGGATATTAAGCACAATCTCACTCCAGGATTAAATGAGGGAGAGTAATAGCATGGGCATCCATTTCAAAGGACAATAGACTGGGCAGCTTAAAACAATAGAAATTTATGTTCTCACAGTTCTGGAAGCTGGAAGTCTGAGATCAAGTTGTGGGCAGGTGTGGTTTCTAAGAACTGTGAAGATAGAGTCTGCTCCAGACCTCTCTCCTTGGCTGTAGATGTTCATTTTCTCCGTGTGTCTCCACATGGCGTCTTCCTCCTATGACTGACTCTGTGTCCAAATTTTCTCTTCCTATAAGGACACCAATCATATTGGACTAGTGCCCACTCTGATGACCTCATTTTAGCTTAATTGCCTCTGTAAAGATCCTATCTCCAAATTGGGTCACATTCTAAGGCAATGGAGATTAGGACTTCAACATATGAATTTGAAGTGGGGCTTGTTGGGGGAGACACAATTGGCCCATAACAACAAAAGAGTTTCTTTTATTACATCGTGACTTTATCACATATCAGGCTTTCACAGTATTAAATATCTACCCAACACCTGTAGTCTGCCTTCCACTCATATCCCCCATGTAGATGTAGCCCACCCAGAGAGAGAAAACCCAACGTAAATTCTGAACAGGATGCTGCTCCCTGGACCTGCCCACTGGAGGCACCATTTTTGAGAGAACTTCTGGTCTAGGTGCTCTTCCTAACAACATCTCAGATGCTTCTAACACTAGACTTCAGACAGATCACAGACAACACTCAGAGGGCTATTTATAATTTAATATATACAACATATGATAAAATGAATTGTTTCACCATTTTATAATATGTTGAGATGTCTGCAGCTCTTTTCATCAATGGTCTAAAGCAGGAGTCTGCCAACCTCTTGATATGGTTTGAATCTGTGTCTCTGCCGAAATCTTGTTGAATTGCAATTCTCAATGTTGGAGGTGAGACCTGGTGAGAGGTCATTGGATTATGGGGGCAGATTTTCCCCTTTGGTGCTATTCTCATGATCACGTTCTCATAGGATCTGGTTGCTTAAAAGTGTGTAGCACCTCCCCCCTTCTCTCGATCCTGCTCCTGCCGTGTAAGACAAGCCTGTTTCCCTTCACCTGCTGCCATGATTATAAGTTTCCTGAGGCCTCCCCAGAAGCCAAGCAGATACTGGAACCATGCTTTCTGTGCAGCCTGCAGAACCATGAGCCAATTAAACCTCTTTTCTTTATAAATTCCCCAGTCTCAGGTATTTCTTTATAGCAGTGCAAAAACAGACTAATACACCTCTTGTAAAGGGCCACACAGTAGATATTTGAGGGTTTGCAGTACATTCAGCCTCTCAGAAACTTCTGAACTCTGCCGTTGTAACGTGAAAGCAGCCTTAGGCAACACGTGCATGAATGAGCGTGGCTGTGTTCCAGTAAACTTTATTTATGGACACTGAAATTTGACTTCTATGTATTTTTCATGTGTCACAAAATATTCTGCATCTGATTATTTTCCAGCCATTTAAAAGTGTAAAACTGAAATATTCCTTATATGATTCTTTTCCAACCATTTAAATGTGTAAAACCATTCTTAGTTCATAGGCCACTGAAAAACATGGTGGTTGGATTTGGCCAGTGCCTCAGGTTTGCCGAGCTTTGTCCCTGTTTGTTCCTGGTGAGCCACCGTCTGCACACTGTGCCTGTTTCTTCCTTGAAGGCCCTCATTTATCCCTCTCCATCCATACTACTCAGCTCTCCCAACACAGCCTTGAATCCTTCTCTACTGATTTCCACAAGAGGCCTTGATCCTAATCCATTGTACCAGATAATAACTGCATGCCAGATAGGGATGCACCACCACCATCTTTCCAAAAGGAGCTTTCCAAGTCTTTGCTTCCCTTTATCAGTGCCCCTTTTAGGATCAAGATTGCTTTGCTTCCTTTAGCCAGGAGGGTGGTGGTGAGAACCAAAACTTCTGGTGGTGGTCAGGGTAATTTTTTACATTGAGAGGAGCTAAGAACAGCTTTCCTATTGAGCAAAAACATCAACACCATGATGCTTCCTACTAAACATTCTCCATCCCCTCTCTCCCTCCTCCTCCCTCCCTTGAGCAGCAACCCTCACATTCCTCTTTGGCCATTTCATGCTCAATATCACCTTGCTTATTTGCCACCTTAGTAGAGCACTGGGCAGTACTCAGTAAATCCTCCCTAAACATTGGCCAAGTGCTGAAAACCCCTGGGATGATGGGATTTCTGTACTGCAAAAACATTTCTTGAACATGAGGTTCCCCTCTACTACGTGATTCAGGTAAATCCAATCCTCCAAATGAAGGAAAACAATTACGAAAATATTTTAGGCATGAAATCATGGTACAGGTTTGGATGCCAGGAACTCTGTTACTGGTGACGTATTTTTCATCCAAGTAATTAATTAATCAACAATTGGTGATATGGTTTGGCTCTGTGTCCCCACCCAAATCTCATCTCAAATTGTAATCCCCATGTGTCACGGGAGGGACCCGGGGGGAGGTGATGGGACTATGGGGGTGATTTCCTCCATGCTGTTCTCGCGAGAGTGAGAGAGCCTCCTGAGCTCTGATAGTTTTAAAAGCAGCAGTTTTTCCTGTGCTTCCACTTCTCTTCCCTGCCGGCTTATGAAGAAAGTGCCTGCTTCCCGTTTGCCTTCTGCCATGATTGTAGCTTTTCTGAGGCCTCCCCAGCCATGCAGAACTGTTGGTCAACTAAACCTCTTTCTTTTATAAATTATCCACTCTGCGGTATTTCTTTATAGCAGTGTGAAACGGACTAATACAATGGGGTATATGCATCCTGAGTGAGTATACATCAGAGGGTGTTCACCTTTCAGAGGAGGTACGAAGTTTTGTGAAACTCATTTTTCAGAGAATTGTAACTTTAGTAGCATTAAAAAATGTAATGTGGATGCCAAAATTGGCATTGTCCCAATCACTGCAAATCAAGGTACTAATTAATGTTTTCATCATTCTCCTATGCTACCCATATTTGAAAAATGAAGACGTCTGCATGGGATGTTTTTCCCAAGGATCAAGCACCAAGACTAAACAAAGATGCACTGCCTGATTGAGTTTAGACCCGGCAGGCACAAGACCATCGCTTCATCTCCACCTTGGATTGCAAAATCTTTCAGGACCAGGGCTGCTGGCTGAATAACTTGCTCCATGGTACCAGGATCTGCAACTCTTGGTGCAGATTGTGGATGGAGGTGTGTGGTGAGGCAGGGTGGCAGCTATCCTTGCACCTGAAAGAAGTTTGGTGACTCTCCTGGGCAGGTATGCTTCAAAGGGAGCAAGCCCTTCCAGCTGCAGGGGGACCCTGCACAGCAGAGTCCTCAGCAAACCTTGGCATTGCTTGTGGGCAGCCTCGTAGCTCAGCTGTGTGCTCATGCCAGCTCCTCTCGATGATGCTGTAATTGGATAGCAACTTTCTTTACTAGGTCACAGGTTCAAGATCAGCCAAGACCCTTCAGATGTTGTTTTGTCCTCCCTCTCCCAGCCTGCACAGCATCAAGCTACTCCTGGGGCCTGCCTGTCCTGTCTTCTGCCCCTTACACAAGCTGGGAGCTGAGCTGAAGCAGAGCTGGTTTTAAAGCTCTGACCTCCATAAGGCAAGGACCACAAAAAGCCTGGACCACAAAAAGCCAGGCTGCAGAGACAGGAACAAAACCAAGGGATGGCAGGAAGCTGATTGACATGTGGGAATCCAACAATGCCTCAGTCTTCCAGGAGGTGTGGGTCATCTCAGCCAGCAGCACTCCTCAAATGAGAATGAGACAGGTTACCATGGGTCACAGAGCCTCTCTACCAAAGAAAGAGAATAAGATCAAGGGGGGCTTTGGTAAAAAGGGAACATACGGACTGGCAAAATAAATCAGAGCTGGCCATGGGGTAAGTTCTTCTTATCCCAAGACTGTAGTCATCCTTCCTGTCACCGTGGCTCTGGAATAAAGCCCATACCTTCATCCCTGACTTCTGCAGACTAATTTAAAAAGATTAAGTAATGTTTCTTGTTGTTGCTATCAGGATGTGAACTTGGGGCACAGCCACCCCAAAAGGGCTGTGTGGAATGGTATTGCTCTAATTCAAAGGACGAGAAGGGAATTTTGGTTTTCATGAATTACATTATAGGGATTTTTTTTGTTTGCTGTTGTTGTTTTGCCAAGAAACCATCCTGAGTTCCCTGGTCCTGAATTTGACCTCTTTAGGGGTAGAGGTTGGAGCTACGTCCCTGGCAACACCACCCTCCCTCCTGGAGCAGCAGTGCTGCAGTGAAGAGGAGTTTCTCATGGTTTAGGGATAAAATGAACTGAAGAGTTCTCACCATGACCGCCTAGGCAGCTGACGGGGCCACAGTAACCGACTCTGGATCCCACTTTCCAGCTGAACACCAAGGTATGTCTTAGTCCACATGGGTGGCCATTGAAAGCACCACAGACTGGGCAGTTTAAACAACAGACATTTATCTTCTCACAGTTCTGAAGCCTGGAAGTCCAAGATTAAGTTTCCGGCAGGGTTGGGTTCCCAGCCAGGGCTCTCTGGCTGGCTTGCTGATGGCACCTTCTTGCTGTGTTCGCACTTGGCAGAAAGGTGGTGGGGAGAGGGGACAGTGAGCCCTAGTATCTCTTTTTCAAAGGCCACATATCCTTTATCAGATCAGAACTCTACCCTTATCACCTCATCTAACCTTAATGATTTTTGGCCGGGCATGGTGGCTCACACCTGTAATCCCAGCACTTTCGGAGGCTGAGGCGGGAGAATCACTTGAGGTCAGGAGTTTGAGACCAGCCTGGCCAACATGCTGAAACCCCATCTCTACTAAAAATACAAAAATTAGCTGAGCATGGAGGCACATGCCTGTATGTGCCTACTCAGGAGGCTAAGGAACAAGAATCGCTTGAACCTGGGAGGCAGAGGTTGCAGTGAGCCAAGATTGTGCCACTGCACTCCAGCCTGGAGGACAGAATGAGACTCCATCTCAAAATAAATAAATAAATAAATAAATAAATAAATAAATAAATAAATAACTTTAATGACTTCCTTAGAGGTCCCATCTCCAAGTACCACCACGCTAAGGGTTAGGGCTTCAGCATAAGAATTTTGGAGAAACATGAATTTTGGCTGTTGAATGCAGCCCCCATGCTCACTCCTGACTTCCTTAGACTAACCAAAAAAATTAATAGTATTCAACATTATTGCTACCAGAGTACTAAACTGCCCAGGATGAGAAGTTGGGGTGCAGCTCCCCAAGTCCATAACAGATATGTGAAAAAAGCACCCTCCTGGATCACTTTCACTATTCATTCATTCACGCGATTGTTCATTTACTAAATACTTATTCACTGGAGTGACCGAAGGCCAGGTGTGCTCCCAGAGGCGGAGATAACAGTGGTGAGCAAGGAGCCGCCATGCTCAGGGAGAAGTCAGACAAATAAAATGGAAAGACAGAAGAAAATAGAATGTGGCACATCCCACCATAAGAACAAGTTGGTTTTCATTTGTGCACAACTTCACATTCTTTTTAGAGATGGGGTCTCACTACATTGCCCAGGCTGGACTCAAATTCCTGGCTTCAAGTGATCCTCCCACCTCAGCCTCCTGAGTAGTTGGGATTACACACGTTTGCCACTGTCCCCAGCTACGTTAGTTTTGACATAATCTGGCCTGTAGCAGCTGCCTTTTCCCAATCCTTCTCTAAGCTTTTCCAAACAGATGAATATCTTTCAATTTTCAGAAAAGTAATATCCTCAAACTCTTCAGACTACTCCTCCCTTATCTGCAGAATTTAAACAATACTTCTTGCTTCTGTGTGTTGTTCATGGCATGTCATAACAGCCACAAGTACCTGAGCTGGATTTGAACAGAAAAGTGAGGATGATTGTAACATGAAAAAGTATCAAGATATTTATTCTCCGAGGCCAGGTATTGTGGCTCACACCTGTAATCCCAGAACTTTTGGAGGCTGAGGCAGGAGGATCGCTTGAGGCCAGGAGTTTGAGACCAACATAGCAAGACCTCATCTCTACAGAGTATTTTAAAATTAGCCAGGCATGGTGTTGTGTGTCTGTAGTCCTTACTACTTGGGAAGCTGAGTCGGGAGGATCATTTGAGCCCAGGAGTTTGAGGCTGCAGTGAACTATCATTGCACCACTGCAGTCCAACCTAGGCAACAAGGGGAGAGACCCTGTCCCTTGAAAAAAAAAGTATTTATTTTTTGGATAATTGTAAATTGTCAAAGAGGTCATTGTTTCTTTCTTCTTTAATATCATTTTAATCGGTGGATCTCCACTTTTCCTCCCCAGATTTCTTGCTCTGAAAATGAAAAGTGGCAAAAGTAGAAGAAAAGACACTGGTGGGTACAGTCATGACAAATTTGACATTTCTAAACTGGGCTTGACAGTGGAACTTTGAAAATATTTATCTATCAGAAAATAGTTTCAGCCATGGGCAATTTGGTAAAAGGTTTAGTTGATGGAAAAACCGTAACTCAGTGTGACTGGCTTTAATGTAAAATGCTCTTGAAGGCCACAGAATCACCAGCATTTCCAACAACCTGGAAAATTTAGACCAGCTTGGAAAAATAACAGGGGGCTGGGGTCATAGCCAAAACACTGTACAGGATTAGATAAATTTATGTGCTTTCGAGATTTGGATTTAAATATTAAATTATAAATGAAAGCAATGCTGAGGCTAAGTGTTTAAACAGGGCTCTCGGCCTATGTTCTGGTCTCTTTTGCCTCCAAAAGATTGGAATAACTTTCCAAAATAAGGTGTGCTGCTGCATCTATATATAGTTGTCTCCCATTTGCATTTCTCTCAAAAGTATGTGCTCCTATGGCTCCTTTAAGTAGTTAAAAAGGACTCTGCCCTGTGGGTGCTGGCCTGTGTCTCAGTACTTTTGTGTGCCTTCCAAGACCAAGACAATGATTTCTCTAAGAGGCAGCACTGCTCATCTGAGGTCCTTCCTCCTGCCACCCTGGCTGGTCTAGAGTTTCAGCCTCTGCACAGGCAATGGGCTAGGCCACTTGAAGTCCTGGGTCCATTCTGCCTTTTTCACCTGCCATGGCCCTAAAATGACTCTCTTCTTGAATTGCCTGGTGAACATAATCAGATTTTCTCCAATTTTGTTTCTGTTTTCATACGAAAAATGAAGAAAGCAACTGTGTTAGTCTGTTCTCACACTGCTATAAGGATGTATCCAGGACTGGGTAATGTATAAAGGAAAGAGGTTTAATGGACTCACAATTCCACACGGATGGGGAGACCTCACAATCATGGTGAAGTAGGAGCAAAGTCATGTCTTACATGGCAGCAGGCAGAAGAGTGTGTGCTGGGGAACTGTTCTTTATAAAACCATCAGATCTCATGAGACTTCTTCACTATCATGAGAACAGCACGGGAAAACCTGCCTCCGTGAATCAGTTACCTCCCACCAGGTCCCTCCCATGACACATGGGGATTATCGGAGCTACAATTCAAGATGAGACTTGGGTGGGGACACAGCCACACCATATCAGCAACCCCCTTCCTGTAAAACAAACGAACCATCTGCAGAACAAAGAAAGAGTAAACCCAAGGCTTCATCATGGTGGTCCTCCCCCTTGCCCCTTTTTTTATCCCTCAAATTATACATGGAGTGGCATTAACCATGAACCACTCTTAGGTTTAAAACCCTCCTCCCTGTTGCCCTGAGAGTAATTTCCAAAAACATAGCATGGTGTGGAAACCTCGCTCATCTTCCCAGTTCTAGAGTCCCCCAATGCCCCCATCTTTGCTCTCTATTTCTACCACAGCCAAGTAGGTTCTGTTTCTTTCTACCTTCCCAGGCATTGGAACATTCCATGTTGGAGTGTTATTCTTACAACTCTTGTCCCCCATTTCAGTTGATCAACTCCCACTCACTCTGCCAGGGTTTTCCTTAACCATTCCCCCACTGTTGGCTTAAGTGGCCCCACCATGAGCTGTCATGCCATATCGCAGCGCTATTTTTGCACACTCTACTGTAATTGCATTTGTACAGCTGCTCCCTGTTAGACTCCTGGAGGGTGACGGCTGTTTTGTGTTCCCTGTTGTGTCCTCACAGCCCCACACAGTATTGAGCATATGATATGTGTTGAACAAATACTTGATGAATGGATGAATACAATTACAGGAACCAATGTTTAGGTTGAGCCATATGAAATGGCTGCTATTTAACCATCTTTAACCTACAAACGTGGCAGTTTCATGATTCTATCTAATGAACTAACTGTCTTAGGAATACTGTGCCCCAGCACAAAAGACTGCTTGAAGTTACCTCCAAAAGATGAAGGGGTCTAGGCGCCATGAAGAGAAGCCTCAGATAACACAGGAGAGGACAAAGGTGGAAGGAAAAGAGGATTTTGTAAAAAGAACTGAACAGGCATTTCCAATCAATTATATGCTCAGAATTTTTCGTGGTCTCCCAAATATTGCCCCTCAGCCTTCCAAACCATCTGGAAAATTCTTTCTTCTGGATGAAGCATGCTCATGCCAAATGTGAACTCTGTACTCTCTGACAGTCACAAGGAAGACTGTCAAATCAGGCATCACTATTGGAAAAAAAGAAAAAAACTTTTTCTAAATCAGAAAATAATTCAATTTTATTCAGCTTTCAGAGAACTAAATAACCATGAGATTAAAATGCCAAATTGTGTATCACACTGTGGGCTTATAAGTATTATTATTCAGAAAAACTGGATTCTAGGAGGAAAATGAAGCCCAAAATAAGAAACAAGAAAAAGTGAGAGGTCTAATTTGGGTGGAAGTTGAGAACATGCCGTTCTTGCCATAAGTAATTGAGAGTTTGATGGTTAAAAAGAAAACCCACCTGATACTCTTCTCCTCCTCTGTAAGGAAGACCATTAAGGGCATAAATCTTTATCAAATCCAACCCCTCTAACTGGGATTGAGGAAAAGCTGTCTTGCATAAGGAGGGCTGAGGGCGTCTAAGCAACAACTACAGTTCTTCCTGGTGTTAAGGTCTCAAGTTAATAAAATGAACAATTCTGGAAAATGCAAATAGAAAACCAACCTCAAAACTGTGACTGCCATGTTTGTGCAGTGTATGGAATTCTTAAGTGTTGTGCATTCGGGCTGCACAGATTCTGTTTCAGAAAGATGCTTCCAAGAGGTGGGATCTATTCAACAGAATATCATCCACAACACAGAAGATGCCCAGGGAATATCATTCAAAAATAAACCAGGAAAATCCACAATAGCCATTTATCATGCATTCATCAAGAACTTGGCTCTGGGGTCCAGAGAAACACAGATGAAGAAGCTGTAACTCTGGCCTCCAGGATTTTGCCTCTTGTGTGGGAGCTGAGCTGACAGAAGTTCCTGATGCCAAATGGGATGGACAGGCACAAAGCACAAAGCAAGGATATGAGGGGGCATTCTTGGTTAACTGCCAGGTGTGAGGAGTGAACCTGGCATGCTGCGAGTCAAGGAAAGGATGGCAACTGATGGAAACTGGGAAGGTCTGTAAGACATCATGCAAGAGACAAAAGCTGATCAATGTTCAAAGGTTATGGAACCACTTCTCTGTTATGCTTTTAAAAAGCAACTTCAAAGAGGAAAAGGGAATGGGATAGTTTATGCTTTGTTCCTAAACCAAACGATAGTAAACTCTGAAATTCAAGTCCTTCAAGAAATAATTATTTCTCTCTCTCTCTCTCTGTCTGTCTCCTCTTTCTTTCTTTCCCTCCTTCCTTCCCTCTCTCCCTCCCTTCCTTCCTTCCTGACTTCCTTCCTTCCTTCTTCCCTCTCTTCCTCCCTCCCTTCTTTCTTTCCTTCTTTCTTTCTCTCTCTCTTTCTCTTGGTTTATCCTTCTCTCTCCCCTCCTAAATGAGTGAGGTAAATTTAATTAGGTCTGTGAAATCTCATACCCTTTGGGTTGATATGAAGACACTAGGAAAGTACAGCTTTATCTGACTACAGACATGATTATCTGTTGTGTTTTTCTAAAGAGTGTTTTCCTTTTATGGATAAATTTATCTCATTTACTTTTATTGACATGTTTAGAATTATTTCTGATGTTTTATTTCTTTTTATGCTTTCTGGATTTTTTAACCTTTAAATTGAAGTATAACATATATAGAGAAAAATAAATAAATCAAAACTGTATAACTTGAAAAACTTTTATAGAGTTGAAGCATCTGAGGAACCACCACCCAGATCAAGAAATGAAACATGACTTCTCACTTATAATGGGAGCTAAACATGAATGTACATGGACATAAAGATGGGCATAATAGACACTGAGAATTGCAAAATGGGGGAGCATAAGAGGGGAGTGAGGGTTGAGAAATTACCTATTGAGTACAATGTTCAATATTTGGGTAATGGGTAGACTAGAATCTCAGTCTCCATCATTACACATGCAATACCCAAGCAACAAACAAGTACATGTACCCACTGAATCTAAAGTAAAAGTAAAAATAAAATAAATAAAATAATTTTAAAAAAATGGAATATGACTGTCAACTACAAACCATTGAGACCCTTCCAGTCACTAACATTCCCCCGGGGTAACCACCAGCCTGACTTCCAATGCCATTTTTGCCTATTTTTGAACTTTATATACATGGAATCCTGTAGTATATACATTTTCATGTCTAGCTTCTTTTGCTCAATATCATGTTTAAGACATTTAATCACATAGTTGCATGCAGTTGTAGTTTATTCATTCTTATTGCTGAATAGTGTTCCATTGTGTGGTTATACCACAATCAATTTATCCATTCCACTGTTGTTATGCATTTGGATAGTTTCCTCATTCTCAGCAAACTATCGCAAGGACAAAAAAAAAAAAAAAAAAAACACCGCATGTTCTCACTCATAGGTGGGAATTGAACAATGAGAACACATGGACACAGGAAGGGGAACATCACACACCGGGGACTGTTGTGGGGTGGGGGAAGAGGGGAGGGATAGCATTAGGAGATATACCTAATGCTAAATGACGAGTTAATGGGTGCAGCACACCAACATGGCACGCACATGTATACATATGTAACAAACCTGCACGTTGTGCACATGTACCCTAAAACTTAAAGTATAATAATAATAAAATTTAAAAAAAAAGAAATAGTTCTACTATAAACATTCTCGTACTTGTCAGTTTGTGAACATATGTATGTATTTGTGTTTGGCACCTACAAATGGAATTGCCAGGTAGTCATAGGGTTTGTGGATTGTCAGGTTCAGTCGGTTCTGCCAAGTAGCTTTTCAAGGCAGTTGTGAAGATTTACATTCCCACCAGCAATCAGAAAACCAATATGATTGAAACTGTAATGCTTTCTCAGACAATAAACATATATTGAAGAAACCCCTTCTATACCAAGTCAGCATGGCCTGAGAGCTTAAGTATTAAACATTTTTGTTGCTTTCTTAGGACAAAAATAAGAGTTAGCTACACTGTTTTTAAAAGGAAGGAGGCTAGGAAGAAGTGGGTTCTGATAAGCATTAAGGATTCCTTTCCAAGATGAATGAATAATGTAAACTAAATAAAGGCTGATGAAATGGCACAAAATAACAGTTAAGAATTACCAAGATCATGCCAGAGGGTGGTTAGAAAATCAGATGTTTCCAGGAAATTATGGTCCTTGTTTTGAACTCAGATGGCCAAAAGCTGGGCAAAATTGTACATGTTCAACTCACAGGGCTATCTGACAACAATGTTTATCCCACTTTGCAAAGAAAAATTTCCTGAGATACATGAGGAAGAAAATGCTGATAAGATTTTTTAAACTCAGGGGATACGTTTTTTAATAATTTTCTAAGTTAACAATTCAATAATTTCTGCATTATTTTCTAGCATCATTAGCTTTAAAAATGTTGAAAGAAATTGAAAGTGAACATCCAAACTGGCTGGAGACTTGGAAAGGTGAAATATTTTCTAAGCTGCAGGAAAATGCAATGGAACTTCAGTGATGAAGACACATCCTTGTAATGATTTCCCATAGATTCAAAAAGAGCATGCCAGGTGTGGTGGCTCATGTCTGTTATCCAGCACTTTGGGAGGCCAAGGTGGGCAGATCACCTGAGGTCAGGAGTTCAAGACCAGCCTAGTCAACATGGTGAAACCCCGTCTCTATTAAATTAAAAAGAGAGAGAGAGAGAGCATACAGCATAGGCACACAAGTCTATATACAAGGGTATAAAATATTTCCAGAAAGAGATACAGATCTTACCACACTTGTTCTCTCCTTAAAACTCTTTGGCCAGGCACGGTGGCTCATGCCTGTGGTCCCAGCACTTTGGGAGGCCGAGGCGGGTGGATCACGAGGTCAGGAGATCGAGACCATCCTGACTAACACAGTGACACCCCATCTCTACTAAAAATACAAAAAATTAGCCGAGTGTGGTGGTGGGTGCCTGTAGTCCCAGCTACTCGGGAGGCTGAGGCAGGAGAATGGCATGAGCCCGGGAGGCAGAGCTTGCAGTAAGCCGAGATCGTGAACTCCAGCCTGGGAGACAGAGCAAGACTCCATATCAAAAAAAGGAAAAAAAAAAAAAAACTCTTTGGGTATTTGGTCCCATTGCCTAAAATCCCAGCTTTTTGACATTGCATTCAAAGCCATTTATGAGCTAGCCTTTCCCTCTCTCTCTGACTCTATCCCATAACCACCTGCCTTTCACCTCTTCCCTCTTGCATGGTTTTTCCAGCAACATCAAACTATCCCTCTGTATTAGTTCATTCTTACACTGCTATAAAGAACTACATGAGATTGGGTAATTTATGAAGAAAAAAGGTTTAATTGACTTACAGTTCTTCAGGCTGTACAGGAAGAATGGCTGGGAGGCCTCAGGAAATGTACAATCATGGCAGAAGGTGAAGGGGAAGCAGGCACATCGTCACATGGCAGGAGAGGGCAAGGAGGGAAGTGCTACACACTTTTAAACCATCAGATCTCATGAAAATGCATTCACTATCATGAGAACAGTATGGAGGAAATCCGCCTCCATGATCCAATCACCTCCCACCTGGCCTGTCCCCCAACACGCGGGGATTACAATTCGACACGAGATTTGTGTGGGGACACAGAGCCAAACCACATCACTCTAAGTTTATTCAATCTACTCTACTATTGCAGAATGCCTTGTCTGTAGAACCCACTATAATCTGGCTTTGGTTCCCATTGCTCCACTCTAGTTTTTTTCATCAAGGTCAGCAGTGACCTCTTTTGCCCAATCAGGTGTTCCTTCCATTCTCAGTCCTCATCTTACTTGGGCCACCCTCCTCTAGAAACACATTCTCCACTGTGTCCTGGGGCACCTTATTATCCAGGTTTTCCTCCTACTCTCTGGCCCCTCCTCATTGACTCCCTTTGTTGGTTCTTCTCCCTCTTCCAAACCCCTACCTGTCAAGGTACCCACAGCCTCAGTTCTTGAAGCTCTTCCCTTCTTTATCCATATTAAATCTGGATTTGATCTCATTTTCACGGCTTTAAATAGCACAATATATACCACTGATTTCCTAAATGTATATCCCCAACCCTGACTTCTTTTCTAAACTCTACCTGCCCACTCCACATTTGTACTTGGCTGTCTCATAGGTGTTATCATGGACCTTCACCAAAATAGTGCACACTTCCCCCAGGAGTGACGATGATGACTGCTGATAGCTCTGGAGAATTGCCTTGGCTGATGAGATGCTTTTACTGATAAATGACCACTCACCAGAAATGTTTAGGAGATTATTCCCTCAAAGGGGTGAGCAGGTGTCCTACCCAATGACTGACTGACACAGGAACACAAAAGCCCAGCTTCCATGCACTAAGGAGGGACAACTCCACGGTGCCCTGACTGTCCATGTGTGAGTAGGCTGAAGTGAGACCTCAGCTGGAACCACGTCTTTGCCCAGCTTATTCTCAGCCCTATTTCACATCTCTCTTCACTCCTCAGAGACTGCTCTCAATAAATTACTTGCACAAAAATCCCCATATCAGGCTCTTCTTTTAGGAAACCCAATGTAAGAGAGGCATTTCTCACTTAACAACCAAAACAATGCTCTTGATGGACTCGTCCCCTAAATTGGCCTATGATCCATCCATCCTCTTCATCTCCATAAATGACACCACTTGCTCCACTGCTCAGTGCCAAAACCTAGGAATTGTCCTTGGTTCTTATCTTTCTCTCATGCTCCAGATGCAATCTGTCAGCAAATCCTGCTACCTTTGCCTGGCACATCCTGAATCTGACTCTGGCTCAGCACCTCACCTCCCACCTGGACCAATAAAAGAGCCTCCTTACTCGTGTCTGATTCCCTGTTCTTATTCCTCTTTAATCAGTTCTCCACAGAGCTGCCAGAGTGAGCCTCTCAAAATGTAAGTAGAAACAAGTGCCTCCTCTGCCCAGAATCCTGTAGTGGCTACCTATTATGCCTAGAATAGAATCACTTGGCCTCTTGTGATCTCTTCAGCTGAGTCTTCCACATCATTGTATTAATCAGCTAAAGCTGAGACATGGCAGGTGACAAGCATTCCCCAAGTCTCAGCAGCTTGCTCCAACTACATGTTTTAGGGCTACTCCAACACAAGAGGGCAAATGACATCCCCAGAATGTTTTGCAATCCCTACCTAAAGTACAACTAACTATACATATTGGTTTCATGGGCACTATAAAGACACATTTTTACTTTTTCATTCATCACTGTTAAATATCCATTCCTTTAAAAATTCATAGTTAAAAAATGTTTGGAGAGAAAAATAAAAATAAAATAGAACATATACTGTCTAAATAATATTATTTAACAAGTGCAATATATGTTATCTTTAAAGAAAAACAGTAACAATGGGCAATGGACGTGAATTAAGAAGTGAAGACACAATAGTGTTAAACTCAATATGTGTTTTTAATATTTACTGACTCTCTAAAAAAAGATATGGGAAGTGTACGAAATACTTCTCTTGTGTCATTCTCTTTTATCCACTTGAGAAATGTTCTCCACTATGGCTCTTCTCTTTAAAGAGCTGGGTGAAATATCTCTGCAACCAACAAACAACCTGTCTCTACAACTTAAAAATCATCTTCTCTATGAAACCGTACAGCCTTCAAAAGCACCCATCCTGTTTCCTCTGGGTTTCCATTTGATTTTGCCCTGTCCATCTTCTTTTCCTTAGCAACAAGCCCAGGCCCTATGCACAGATTGTGTCAAATAAATGTTGAGTGAATGAAAGTATTAATGATCTAGAATGGGCACTGTGGAGCGGGCTGCACAACTTCAGGCATTTCCCAAACTCCTTTGGAGAAGAGGAAAGTTTCTAGAATCACAGGTAGCTCGGAATTTGCTCAAACTAATCCATCACAAATGGGCATGAAAAGATGCCTCTTTCTGTGCTCAGCATAATTTAAAAAATATATATCTAATTCAATATTCTGCTGGTAAAGGAGCATCTAAATAAAAAAAAGTTTTGACATCTCTTGATCAAACATGCTATTGCCTGCTTCTGTTTGGAGCACACAATGTCGATCATGGGTGTTTTTCGGGAGTCAATGAAGATGAACAAGTTAATGGCCTGATTTATTCAAATGCGTCTCTGGACAGGCACTCAGTGGTGGCTCACACAGAAAGTTTTCTCCTTGGGATGAACAAGATCCACTGGTCCACTTGCTAGGTTTCCATGCCCAGACAAATAGGGGAAAAATAGAGAAATCCTTCCACAGTTCTGGAAATAAATTCTGGGTGTGCAAGGGATTTGGCAAAGTTAAGCATTAAACATTTGGAAAGTCAAGTTTTGGGAAAAACAGACAGACTGCGTTTCCATGTACTCCCCATAATTTCAAACCAGGAAGTACAGCAAACAATCCAAATTAGACAAAACACTGACACTGTAGTTTTGTGAAAATTCCACAGAAATGCATTTACAAAATTGTTCTCCTTTTGTGTGTGTGTGTGTGCGTGCGTGCACTTGTGCGTGTGGTTTACAAGGCAGACCATCATAGATGCTGGACCTCTTGGCAAATGCAATTAAAACAGCCTGGAGTACCCCACAGAGGATCATAGATGAGCATCAGAGAGCTCTGGTGCCTTGCAAAATGCCAGTTAGCGTCTTTATAAAGGATGGCTTTTGGTTTAACTACAGTGCGCCTCTGGCAAGCCACTTGGTTACGAGAATTGAGTATGACAGGGGAGATTTTTGTTCACTGGTAACCACAGGTAGAGAGTGCTGTATTCCCCCATGCCATCACCCTAATGACAGCACAGCTGTTCACCCTCCCCTGGGGCTACCTCTGCCACCACTGTCAGTCTAGCCCACCTGTCTCGATCACATGGAAAGTGTCAGTTGGGAAGCTCAGTCCACCTCTGAAGCTGGAGCTGCTGTCAGTCAATGCTCAGAACCTCTTGGCAAAGATCTGGCTTAATAGGAGGCTTCTTCCTGGGGTGTTAATAAAGAATGGAGTGGGTGGAGTGGTGATTTTCTCAGCAAAGGGAGCAGAGCAGACACACTAAGGTCAGAGAAAGCTGTTCAGTGTGGCTGTGGCTTCAGCTGACAAGTAGGCCCAAGAAGAGGGACTCAAGGTTGTGAAGTCTGGGGAGGCAAGACCATGACACTGAACTTCATTCTATAAGCAAAGGGGCACCGTAGGTGGTTTTTTTTTTTTTGACATGAGGGGTGACCTGATCATATTTGCATTCTGGAAGGATCAGAGGCTCAAGCATAGAGAGAGAAAGAGAAGGAAGCAAGGGGAGCAGTTGGGAGAACTTCTGCAACTTGATAGATGTGATGGTGCCTGCTTAGGACATGGCAGAGCTGAGAAGGAGGGAAGAGATGCACAGGAGGTGGCATCGATGGGACTGTGCATTGATCATTACAGAAGCGTAAAGAGTGAAGAGCAGCGGTCTCCCCAGGTCTGACTGTCATAGAGCCACATGGGGACGCCAGGAGATGGCTTCAGGATAAACAAAGCAACCGATTTCATTTCACCCAAGGTGCAGTTGAATGCATCTGGGCATCCAGCTGTGCCCTCGCTGGGAGGATCTGGGTGAAGACCAGTATGAATCACCTGCATTGCCAGCGTGAAAGGGGCTAAGAAATTAGATCTATGTTTAGCAAAATAGTAACCAATAAAAGAATAAAAAATCATCTTCCAATCTGAGGAATGAGAAATAATGAGTAAACAAAAGGTTAATGTGTAGGTGACTTCTAAATTTTTTGCTTTTGCTTGCCTATGCTTTCTAAAATTTCCCCAGTGAACATAAATTATTTTTTAGAAAAGAACAATCAATAGAAAGCTATTTTTAAGGGGAAAGCATGTAGACATCAGTGAAAAGTGAGGAAGCAAATGAAAGATGAACGTGATGCAGTAGGTGTGAAGGGTGGGGGGGAAGTGCAATGAGCCCTGCAGCAAGGCCTGGGCCATCCAGTCAAGGACACACAGCTCCCATTCTGGCTTTCCCCGGCATCACAACAAAGGACTTCTTCATATGGCTGCTCCTTTTCTGGAAGGTTCAGCCCTACATCATGCTCACCTCCTGGAAACATACCCTACCACCACTACCTTCGTTCATGTATGGCTTTTATCTTTTACCAAAATATACCAGACAGTATCTGTGCCTGTGATGGGGCAGAGGGGAGGGGAGGTGTTCCAAAGAGGAAGGAGAGTGGCACCCTGCACAAGACAGTCCTCCACATCCTATCCTCCTTCTTCACCTTCACAGCCCACTAAGTATTAAGACGCTCACTTCAATTTAGAAACTGAGTGTATTAGTCCATTTTTATGCTACTGATAAAGACATACCCAAGACTGGGCAATTTACAAAAGAAAGAGGTTTAACGGACTCGCAGTTCCACATGACTGGGGAGGCCTCACAATCATGGTAGAAGGTAAAAGACACATCTCACATGGCGGCAGACAAAAGAAGAGAGCTTGTGTGGGGAAATTCCCCTTTATAAAATCATCAGATCTTGTGAGACTTATTCACTATCAGGACAACAGCACAGAAAAGCTCCACCCCCATGATTCAATTATCTCCCGCTGTATCCCTCCCACAACACATGAGGATTATGGGAGCTCCAGTTCAAGATGAGATTTGGGTGGGGACACAGCCAAACCATATCACTGAGATTCAGCTGTATCAAGGAACTTGCCCCAAACCCCTAGAGACAGTAGGTAGCAGGACCAGGACATCTAGTGCTGCCTCCCAGGCTGAAAAGCCCCTGGGGAAAAACAGAGTGATTCTGAATGTGCATTCAGGAGTAGGACCACCTGGTTCATATTTAGCCCCACCACTAAGAGCTGTATGACTCAGGGAAAGATGGTTGCCAGCCCACCATCTGTGGTAGATTCTTAATGAGCATTTGAGTGAGAGAGTTCATGGTTGGTGCTTAGACCATGCCAGGTGCAATACACGTGCTCAATACATGTTTTCAGTGGTTGTTTTCTTTTCAGCACTCCACTCTGCCCCTTCAACTACTCCAGAGCCTCACTGTGAAGACACCCCCCTCTTTGGCATCTCACTGACTAGTCTTCAGATAGGCTCCAAGATGGTGGATCCTCTGTGGTAAAGAAGATGTTGAGAAGATATCAGCTGTAAAGATCTGTTAAAACCAAGTTCTCTACTGCATTCTAGTTTTCCTGACCATCCAAGAGTATCTATGAGCACTGTAATTCCTGTCCTCAGAGCTGTAGGAAACAGTCAATTTGATTCTTTTCACCAGGTGTTGATAAAGTCACAGTACAAGTTCTGGGCAGTTCTAGAACTTCATGGAGTCTGACAAAACTCCCAGTATGTCACTGAGTCACTTATAATTTAGTCATAGACATGATAAAACTGTTAGTGAACAAGGACTGCTTTGAGGGAAAGGAGAAGGAAATATACCCCAAGAAATGAACAGCAAGGTTGCAAAACTAGAGGCTGGATGGCTGCAGGTGGAGAGAGAGGGAGCCTCCTGCTGGAAGGCAGCCCCTCCAAAGGCATGGCACTTCTGTTTCCAGCTCTTTCCAGTGGTTTGTCAGCCTACAAACCTAGCATGATGTTGATGAATTAACTTACAACAAGAAATATAACCATGTGGTAGCTGATTACCACTGCCCCCTCTCTGAAGGCACAAATACACCGGAAGACAAATTATCATGAAAAGGCAGGTTAGCCATCTTGAAACCAGAGCCGTTGGAGTGAGTCAGGGGAATCTTATGGCTGTGGTCATCAACCTAGGACCATGATATCCCTGACACTTTCCTGTGCCCGACTCTGCACGTGACACCATCACCCTGGGGTGCGTTGTCAAAGTTTTTCCATCCTATGGAACAAGATATTACATGAGAAGCTTTCTCTGGGGCATCAAGAAAGTGATAGATTTTAGACTACAAGTGAATTGTAAAATAGACCGTAATGCAAACATTTAAAGTAGGTGATAAAGAACTAGTTAGATAATTCGCCCACATCAAGGGCATACAGAGGTCAGGCTTGAGAAGCAGAGGGTTAGTGAAAAGGATTTCTTTAGAGAAAGAACTAGTTAGATAATTCACCCACATCAAGGGCATAAAGAAGTCAGGCTTGAGAAGCAGAGGGTTAGTGAAAAGGATTTCTTTAGAGAAAACTATGAGACACCTTCATGGGGGTGGGTGAGGGAAGTGGGTGGGTGGAAGTATGTGCCCCCCTTCATCTCAAGCCAAGAGACTGACCTCTATAGGGTTGATTGTGACCTTGCTCCGTGTGCCCTGGATTTTGGAAGGCCTGGTGTACTATGTTTGCCACCTGAGCAAAGAACCCATTGATGAGGAGCTGTGGGCTGTGGGCTTGCCGCAGCAGAACAAAGAGAGGAGCACTAGACACGGTGGGTGTGATGTCCACTTCCACCAAGAGGTGGTGCTGTCCAGGGACCAGGTGTGGGCACGTAGGAGAGACAGTGGATCTTAAAGCCTGCTCAGGGGACCTCCTGGAAAGGTGCTGGGACCACCACCAGGAAAGTCTGGGAGAGCAGAATTTGCACAACCATGGGCTGGAGCTGAGCAGCAGCAGGGAAGCCTGCATCACCACTTTGGGGAGGGCAGGTGAGCCAATGCAGGAGGATCTACAGTGATCCCACAGGGGACTCAGCTGCAAACACAAGGCCATGGTTGTCACTTGGCTGAGTGCTGCTCTTCCCAGGGCTTGGTCACACACGGGGCAGCACAGCTGTAAGACAAGGCCAATGCCTGAGACAGACAGTAGCCACCACTCCAGTGTCACTTAGATCTCTCTAAAGACAGAAAAGTAAGGAAAGAACCCAGAGTTCCATCAGGCAGAAAATAATTGAGAGAAGGAAACTTGCTGAAACCTTAATAGGATGCCTTCGGGCTACACAAATCAGATGGAATAGTTAGGTAATGGTACAAACTATTAAACCCAAGGGGCAGCTGAAGTGTGGGGCCTGAGGCTCCCCATTTTTTAAAAGGCTCAGCTAGTCCCAGTCCAGTGTTGCAAATAGAATCCTGCTTGTATCAGCTGGGGTTAGTTCAGAGAAACAGAAGCACTAGGAAGGGATAGACCATGTGAGAGATTTATTAGAGGGACTTAACTTTATGCAATTGTGGGAGCTGGTTAGAGAGTCTCTGTGAACCTGTTTTCTTTGTGTCTAGTGCTTGTGCTTGAAGTCTGCAGGGTAGGCAGTCAGATTGGGAGAGCTAAAAATGATCTCCTAAATCATCTCCATACAAAACTAGAAAGAAAAATAGTGATGCCATCGGCTAATTTGCCTGCAGGAATAGGCAAAGAGAGCTCCATCCTGGGGGTGCCTGAGGAGGTTTCTGTAGATCCCCCAGAAGGCCACTGGCCCCAAAATTCTTCCTGGAAGTGAAGGTTGATGGGAAAAAGCATTTACATTCTCATCCATCATTTCCAAACCAATAATCCATTATTAACAAAAACTCATCATCCATCACTAAGTAGGGTCAAGAGGAATGAGTTGAGGGCAAAGAGAATTCAGGTCAGGAAGTGGAGAAAGAGCTTCTGATAAACCTGATGGTTGTTAAAAGCCTTTCATGTGCCTGTCGTGTTTCCCTGGAGCCTCAAATCACCCCACTGGGCAAAACGGCCAGGCCTTATTATCCCCTGTTTATAGATAAAGAAACAGAGGCACATGCTGCTCAGCTGGGCCTCAGTGTCCTGACTCCCAGGATGGCAAGAGGCAAAGACCAGGCTGACAAGTGCCAGGGACAACTTCAGCCACTCAACTCCAAACTCCCCTGCTCATCAAACAATAAATAAGACAGGCCTCACTGAGGTGCCTTCTCTTCTGTAAGGCATCCCTGACACCCTTGAATCCCTCCCTCTGAATCCAACCTCATGCCACACACTCCCCAGTCTCTGTGCCACCAGCAGGATGGGTTGATGAATGGATTAAGGTTGTAAGGAGCCAGAGGATTTCACAAACTAGTATCAGAATTTCAGCATGCATCTCAGTCCATTCCTGCTGCTATAAAAAAATACCTGACACCAGGTAATTTATAAATCATAGAAATGTATTCCTCACAACTCTGGAGGCTGGGAAGTCCAAGATCAATGTGCTGGCAGGCTCAGTGTCTGGTGAAGGCTGCTCTCTGCTTCCAAGATGACTCCTGTTGCTGCATTCTCCAGAGGGGACAAACGTTGTGTCCTCATGTGGTGGGAAGGACAAATCACCCCCTCTAGCCCTTTCATAAGGTACAAACTCATTCATGAGAGCAGAGCTCTCAAGGCCCGATCACCTCCTAAAGGCTGGACCTCTTCTTCTTGTTGCACTGGGGATTAAGTTTCAGCAAGAATTTTGGAGGGGACGCAAACATTCAAACCATAGCAGCATCCCAGGCTGAAATCAGTAGAGCAAGGCCAGCCCAAAAGGTGAGAGATGGCTTCATCTACTTCCACCCTAATCTCATAGATAATAAATCATGCCGAGAATTGGAGGCCTTAAATACAGAAGGGATCCCAACATGACATCTGAGGTTCTCATCACATTCACTTACAGAGGGAACTCAAAATGCAGATGCTTGGAGCACGTGATCCAGCAGGTTGGTGTTGGCTTTAGACTTTGCACTTTTAGCAAACACTCTTAGGAGACTCTTAGGTAGAAAGCATCATTCCAGAGGACGCATCATTATTTCCATTGTATGGACAAGGAAAGGGGACCCAACTGGCTTAAATGGTTTGTCCCAGGCTCCACAGTAATCGAGCTGCTCAGAGAGGTCCTCCTACCCTGGCCCCAGCCTTTTCTCCCTCTCGCACGCCTCTTCCTGGTGGGAACCATATCACAGTCACCTGTAACCTGGCAATAGTATAAATTAATGAATAAATGAGTGAATGCTTTCCTGCAGGACCACATCCAGGCATGTTGCTGTGTATCCATCTGGGACAGAGGCGGGTAACAGAAAACATCGAAAATGAGTGAGCCAGAGGATTTCACAAACTAGTATCAGAATTTCAGCATGCATCTCCGTCCATTCCTGTGTTGCAGGCTCATGACGTTTTGCCCCTTGGAAAATTGTTTTGAAAGAAGAAAGCTTGTAGGTTTCTGTGTTGACTTTGAAATATTCACTCTTCACTAAGACTCTGGAGGGAATAGACAAATGGCAGAAGAGGAGAGAGTTGGCATTTATTTTCTCAACACTCTCTCTTCATTGCCTGAGCAGGCTCACCTACGTCCAGGGCACTTCACAGCTGAGAGACATCACTGGGTGCAGCTTAACTGTTTGCAACTTTGCTTTTGCAACCAAGCCAAAAGACAAACACATTTTTTCACTTTAATTCCTTCCACCCAGGTTGCAAATTGACCTTATTTTAATTTGAGGAGCATGCCTCAGCCCCTAGACATTTTACCTATCTGACAGTTAGAACTGACATGTTCCTTAGGCAGCCCTTCCACTTTGGTCAATTTGACTGATTAATTGAAGAACTCTTCTTGATCCTCACAGAAAGATGTCTGGCAGCCGTGATATTATGGTCACATTGCTTCTGCACTTTTGCAGCACAATGACATCGTGAGCAGAACACGTTTATCAGCTGGCCAGGCGCACCGGGACCTGCCGCCTGCCAAACCCAGCAGTTACACTTTGCAGTTTCCCCGATTAAAAAGTGTTTAAACATCTGCTACTTAAACAACACTTAAAAAGTAATAAATTAAAAACAGGGGGAATAGAACTTAAATGGAGAAAATGAGCAGAGAACTAAAAGGTCTATATAAAGAGAGAAGCCATATATTTTCATTTCTGAAATGATCCCTTGACAACTTAAAAGTAAGCACTAACTCAAGTGTTCAGGGTATAAAATAAATCTGAATAAGCTTAATGAAAATCAGGCAGTAGTCCATAAAGAAATGGAATATCTTTGCCCTCTTGCTTCTAATGGGTCTGAGTTTGTTTTACACGGACTTTCAGGGATGAGAGGGTCCCTCAGCCAGGAGGAGAGAAGCAGGGTCCTGAAGCCAAAGCTCCTCCACCAGGTGTGACTTGGCCAGGCTGAGCTTTTCAGGAAGTGGCCTGGGGACATTGAAAACTGTACACACAGAAGATTCTTTTATTAGGTCTGGTCACTTTTAAAAAGGGTTTGTCGATTTTCTGGCATGTATACTTCATTTTTAAAGAAACTTCTCTCTCTCTCTCTCTTTTTTTTTTTTTTTTTTTGAGAGAGAGTCTTGCTCTGTTACCCAGGCTGGAGAGCAGTGGTGCAATCTCCACTCACTGCAAGCTCCACTCCCCGGATTCACGCCATTCTCCTGCCTCAGCCTCCCGAGTAGCTGGGACTACAGGCGCCCGCCACCACGCACGGCTAATATATATGTATTTTTTGTATTTTTAGTAGAGATGGGGTTTCACCGTGTTAGCCAGGATGGTCTTGATCTCCTGACCTCGTGATCCGCCCGCCTTGGTCTCCCAAAGTGCTGGGACTACAGGTGTGAGCCACCGCGCCTGGCCAGAACCTTCTCTCTTAATGTTCGGTCATAATTAGCAATGACTGTATCTTTGCAGCTTTACATTTTGGCATTTGTTTTCATCTCTATTAAAAATTAGAGGCTGGGCGTGGTGGCTCACATCTATAATCCAAGCACTTTGGGAGGCTGAGACAGGTGGATCAGCTGAGGTCAGGAGTTTGAGACCAGCGTAGCCAACCTGGTGAAACCCCATCTCTACTAAAAATACAAAAATTAGCTGGGCGTGGTGGAGGGCGCCTGTAATCCCAGCTGCTTGGGAGGCTGAGGCAGGAGAATCACTTGAACCCAGGAAGTGGAGGCTGCAGTGAGCTGAGATAGCACCACTGCTCTCCAGTCTGGGCTACAGGGTGAGACTGTCTCAGGAAAAAAAAAAAAAAAAAAAAAATTAGATAACACTGTGTTGCCCATTTAGCTGAACCATCTCTTTCATATGCATGCTGTTATTTAAGAATATTCTAACTCACAACATTCATCACACCCGTCACAAGAAGAAAAGTTAATTTCTAGAATTAAAAGTTGGGCCAGGGCGTCGTATGTAAAAGGAAAGATGGAAATTCATGGGAACACAGCAGCTTGAATCAGTTCTATCAGTTTACACAAATGCAATTCTATGTCTCTTCTGTATCACACACAATTTCATCTCCCACCCTCTTCTCATTCTCCTGATGAAGATCTGCGCAACTTTGTACTAGTAGTTTATTCTTTGTTAACAATAATTGCTTTGGTACTTAGCTCAAAAATAGATTTTCTTTTTTGCACATTGCTTACGTTACAGATGTGGGTGGAGGGATTTGTATAAATAAAAATTCAGAATGTGTATAATTTCTACCACTTGCAGTTGTTCCTCACCCTTTTCCAGTCTGGACATAACACAAGCTTCTCTCTTTGGTCTCTTTTGCAATTACAGAGAACTTTAACTGGGGCTCTGATTGAATGTGTGTTTCACCCATGCGTGGTAGAAATCCCAGTGTTGAAAAAAGAGTTCAGAGCTTACAATTCGCTAACCTGGGTCCAGCTCTCACTCTGCCTGACACCGGTGAGTGACCTTCAGGAAGATAGTGTTCCTTTCTTTTGCTAAATTTTCCTTTCTTTCCCTTTCCTAGAAGTAAAAATGGGCATAATTACAACCTCACATAACTCCCAGGACCACTGTGAAGTTCCAGTGAATGCATGTGTGCATTCAGTCATTCCCAGGCTTTTATATGATGACTCTGCTCAGTAAATTCTGTCTCACAGTAACATATTCAAAAATAAATAAAAAGAAGGGCTTATAAGCAAGGACCTATAAAGGTGCCTCACTGTTACTTCCAGAAAAGCAGTAGATTCCAAGAATAAAGACTTGAGCCTTCAGTGTTACTACTCTTTTAAATAACATTTGTTTTCTTTTCTAATTTACAAATAAATACATGTTTTTCCTAAAAGCAAAATTGAAAAAGAAAAAGAAAAATATCACTCAAAACAAGAGGTAACAATTCTTAACGTTTTTGTTTTGTTTTCTACCAGTCTACATCTATGAAGATACATGCTTTTCTTTCTTATAAAATTTGGACCACAACACATGTGAATGTTTGTTCCCGTTATTAACTATTTCCTTTGGATGGTTCCCAAGAGTGAAATTACTCCATCAAAGAGTAGTAACTCTTTGAAGGCTCTTCATAAATTCGTCTGCATCTTTTGAGAAAATCTGTACCAATTTAAAATGTCATAAGTAGGGAATGATAATACTTACCTTGCAGCAGCCTCCCAATAAATGTCATTATCTATTCAAAATCTTTGCCAGATTTCACTTATTTGATTATTGTTGATGTGGAATTATTTTTTAAATATCTGATTAGCCATTTGTGTTTCTTATTTTGCACATTGTATTTGTCAGGAAAACTTTGAGCCGCAAGTAAGAGAAAATATGACTTCCAATGAGAGAAACAAAGAATTTTTCAAGAAGTCTGAAGAATTTGGCTTTAAGGGTTGGTCCAGCAGCTCAACAATGCCAATGACAGTTTTTCTGCCAATCTCATAGCCTCTCACACATGTGGGCACAATGGCTGCTGAAGACCCAGCATCTCATCCTTATTCAAGCCAGAAAGAAGGGAGGAAGAACAAGGCAGCCATATCTGTCCCCAAACACTCCTCATGAAGATTTCTGCTTATGTTCCATTGACCAGAATTATGCAACATGTCTACCCTAGCCACAAAAGAGCCTGGAAAAGATTATTAGTTTTTCCAGCCTCTATAATGGAGATGGGCAAGAGTGAAGGGGGTTTGAAAATGGATGTTAGGTTACTCAGCAGTCATGGTCTTGTCATTTGCACATCTTCACCATAAGTTTTTTTTGTAATGATATTTAAAATACCAGCCAGCCTCCCTGGCAGTCCCTGGAAGAAGCATTAGCTATTATTGAATAAATAAAACTACTGGTGATTATCTTAGTCTATACTACATAGGTTGACCACCTGAGAGGCAGCTGGATCACTTGCCTATGTCTGCATTTTCAAAGCAGCAATCTCCATGTGACCCATATACTGATGGGAAACCAGTTTCTTTCTCAGTTCATGACTTCTAAATGCATTTGGCATGTTTCTTCACTAAAGCCATCATGAAAAATTTCTTATATTTCTGCATGTCATACTCTGGGGGGAAATCACATCTTTATTTCAGGTGCACTCTGTCCTCTGGGGCCCTGAAGAGTGAATTCCATACATACCACACAGCCTATATATTCTATCAGACCCTCCCACGCTCACTCTTCAAATTTTATCTGAATTCATCTACAATTGTACGTGATGGTACAACTGTTGAAGAAGTGGAAACTCAATTTCAAGTATATAAATGGATAGAAATGCTTTCATATTTTCCTGATTATATATTACTTAATTTTATTAAGGCTGTTCTTTGAAATACAGGCATCTTTTTATTTAAAAAAATTTAAGGTAAAATCTATCATTATTTTCATGGTGAGGCAGCATGGCATTTGGGGAAGAGCTACTATCTGGGTTCCAAACCTGGATTTGCTGTTTCCTGTGGGGAACCACGGCAGTTATATAACCTCAGTTATGTCTTGGTAACCTCATTTGTTAAATATAGTAATATTAATAACACCAAAAACATATAATTTATGAGAAGATTAAATAAGATAACTTGCATAAAGCCCTAGCTTAGTGCCTGGTACCTGATCAATACTTAATGATTTTTATTAGCATTGTTAGATTAGTGATATGTGTGTGATATATATGTAATATGTGGATGATATACATTAACATTTTTATGTAGCTCATTATTCTTCTAGATTTATTTCAATGTATATGGGAGAATCTAATTAAATCTTTTTTCCAAATACAGTTAATTTTTCTATCACTACTTGTTGAGTAATTCATTCCTTCCCCATCAGTTTGTGGCATTTTCTCTCTTGTGTATAGTTCTGTTTTTATATACACTAGGATCTATTTGAACACATCTTACCTGGTACTATAGAATGTTACAGCAGTAACCTGTCATTTTAGTTGCTGGTAGAATCATTCGTAGTATGCCGAAGACTGGTTAAAAATTTGTAGAACCAAATCAATTTGGATTGTTCCTTCAAATTATAACAAAAAACAATCCAGAGAAATTTGGAAGTCAAATACAATAAGTGAATTATTTGTTTTTAATCTAGGAGGAAAAGCATTGAGAGCTTCGTATGTACTAGGCACAGAACTAATAGTCCACCCATTACCCATGTGCGGTTATGCCCATTGCACAGTTGAAGAAGTGGAAACTCAATTTCAAGTATATAATTGACTGACTCAAAGAGACTGAGGTAAGAGAAGCTCTTCACACAGTCACAGCAGAGCCGGGACTCAGTCCTAGCAGCCCAGATTCTGAAGGGCTCTTCTAGGTGATCCCTTCACTGATCTCTGCATATACGAAGAGTCTCTAAGCATAAACAATATGGAAAAGAATAACAGAGAAATATGTCAACAGATTGGACTAAATAACATATATATATGCCATTTTGCCCACATGCGTGAGAGGCTATGAGATTGGCAGAAAAACTGTCATTGGCGTTGTTGAAATGTATATATATATATGTGTGTGTACATATATATGTTTATATGTCTTAGAAGTAAATAACATTGGCCTTTTGTCTACAAGCAAGTGTAAAAGCAAATGACAATGTAGGGAAATATCTGTAACAATAAGAAAAAAACTTAGAAATTTATCTTGGAAACTGATGAAAAAACACTAATGACGTCAAGGGCAGAAACCATAAAACAAATGATTAACAGATTTGGCTTGACAGTCATTTAATCTTTTTCTTATCAAGAAATACCATACATAAAATTGTTAGCAAAAGTTAAGTAACCTGGCTGGGTGCAGTGGCTCACACCTGTAATTTCCAGCACTTTGGGAGGCCGAGGCAGGTGGATCACCTGAGGTCAGGAGTTCGACACCAGCCTGGCCAGCATGGTGAAACCCCATGTCTCCTAAAATTACAAAATTAGCCAGGTGTGGCAGCACACACCTGTAATCCCAGCTATTTGGGGGGCTGAGGCAGGAGAATCACTTGAATCCAGGAGGTGGAGGTTGCAGTGAGCAGAGATTGCACTGTTGCACTCCAGCCTGGGTAACAGAGCGAGACTCAGTCTCAAAACAAACAAACAAACAAACAAAAAACAGTTAACTAACCTGATTAAAATGTATTCCAACAAAGATAATACACACTTAATATCCTTTTAAATAATTCTTATTAAATTTTGTCAAAACAAAAGACAAGCAATTCAACGTGAATACGAACAGAAATGTGTAAAATTTTTTCACAGAAAGAGAAAGACAAATTGACAGTTGACATACAAAAAAAAGTTAAACTTCACTCACTTATAATCAAAGAAGTGCAAACAAGGATAATAATGGAATTTGTTTTGGTTTATCAAATTGGCAAAGACAATAAACACATAACTCCTAATGTTGATGAAAACGTAGAGAATGAGACATTCTCGTGTAGACATTCCTTACAAGAATATAAATTGATATCACCTTTTTGGAGGGCAGGTTGGCCATGTGTGTCAATGACCACAAGAATTTGCATACATTTTCCCCAGCAATAATAGGATGTTTAAGGAAAAAGTTTAAAGTTAAAGGAAAAAACTACGGGTATGCATAGTGATTTCTCTTTGCTTTATTTATAATCATTAAATATTAAAACCACCCTAATGTCCAACAATATAGGATTGCAATGAAGTAAATAAAATATGATATATTTATACAGAGGGGAAACTGATGCTTTAGAAGAATATTTAATGATATGAAGAAATACCTGACAGTGTGAGAATCGTCAATATAGTCACATAATAGAAAATAATGCACTGATTAAAAATGGCATTGTGGAAACTGTGGTAAGATGTTCACAATTTATATTTGAATATAGTAAGCAACAGATACAGAATTATATGGTATGATCCTATTTGTAAAATAAAATGTACTATGTACACATGATTTTGTATATATAGAAAAGTTACTAATTTACTTATTTTCTAAGTTTATTCTAAGTTTTCTGTAATAAAATGGGATTCAGTTTCAGGACAAATACTATTAGGTGCAAAACATCAAGCATTACTTCCTCTTTCTTGCTAACTAAACCCCAATATTATCCACACAGCCTGAATCAGCCCAGGGCATGAGTAATGTCTGGTCTAGGCTTAGAGTGGACATGATTTAAAGTAATGCTAATTAAACAATTTTCAAGAGAAAAAGCACTTTAAAATTTTTTGAGAAATAAGGAAGGTGTCTTTGTCTGCTCAGTCTGCTATAACAAAATAGTATGGACAAGGTGGCTTATAAACAGCAGAAATTTATTTCTCATAGTTGTGGAGGCTGGGAAGTCCAAGATTAAGTTGCCTGTAGATTCAGTGTCTGATGAGGACCCACTTCCTGGTTATAGACAGATATCTTCTGCGTCTGTCCTTGAAACTGACCCAACTGTCCCATAGACAGGTTTTTTGGGGTTTGTTTGTTTGGTTTTTTTAAATAAACATAGAAATTGACCCTTCTAATCGTAAATCATGAAACTTACAATTGTTTTATCTGAGTTCCTTCCTTAGGGAATGAGCTTCATGCCTCTCAAAAAAAATATCATAGATCTGAAACTCACCAGATCACCATATCCTGGCTATGAGATGCTGGACCCCTCATTTATCATGATTGTTTCCTTGCCCCTCCCTAGTTCCTATTTTCTTACATATTGTTACATTGCTTCCCTGCTATAGAAACCCCTAGTTTTGGCTAGGTGCGGTGGCTCATGCCTGTAATCCCAGCACTTTGGGAGGCTGAGGCAGGTGGATCACGAGGTCAGGAGATTGAGACCATCCTGGCTAACATGGTGAAGCCCCATCTCTACTAAAAAATACAAAAAAAAAAAAAATTAGCTGGGCGTGGTGGCAGGTGCCTGTAGTCCCAGCTACTCAGGAGGCTGAGGCAGGAGAATGGCGTGAACCCAGGAGGCGGAGCTTGCAGTAAGCCGAGATCGTGCCACTGCACTCCAGCCTGGGCGACAAAGCAAGACTCCCTCTGAAAAAAAAAAAAAGCCTAGTTTTAGTGGGTCAGGGAGGAGATGGATTTGAGACTGAGCTCCCATCTCCTTGGCTGAAGAACCCAACTAAAGCCTTCTTCCTTGGAAATACTCATTGTCTCAGTGATTTTCTTTCTATGCCTGAAGCTGCAGGGCCTAGACCACACCCCTGGTGTTTCAGTAACATCCTCACATAGAGGAAGCTGAGGAAGCTCTCTGGGGCCTCTTCTATAGGGGCATTAATGTCATCCATGACGGCTCCACCCTCATGACCTAATCACCCTCCAAAGGCCCCACTTCCACACACACCACTTGGAGTTTAGGATTTCTACATATAAATTTTGGGGAGAGACAGAAATATTCAGACCACAGCAGAAGGTCTAAGTATTTTTAAAAGAAAAAGAAAGGAGAAGACAGAGGAAGAAAAGAGGAGGGGAGGAAAAATAGAAGGAGAAAAAGAAATCAAGAGATGTAAAAAAAAGTAACATTTAATCACACTTGGAATCAGAAAACAACAGAGCCACAGTGACAACCATGTGATTTAGTGTGGGGGAAAGTGCAGCAAGATTTCCTGTGGGGGGGATGTACTAGCACAACTTTTTTAATAAGCAACTTTTATGGAAAAAAATTTGACTTTACCATTTTTCGTATATTCTGATTTGGTAATTTCATTCTAGTAATCTGTCCTGTGAAAATAATCTGTGGGAAAATCTGTTTTGTTTTATTTTGTTTTGTTTTTTTTGAGATGGAGTTGCACTCTTGTAGCCCAGGCTGAAGTGCAATGGTGTGATCTCAGCTCACTGGAACCTCTCCCTCCCGGGTTCAGGTAATTTCCTGCCTCAGCCTCCCGAGTAGCTGGGATTACAGGCACCCGCCACCATGCCTGGTTAATTTTTGTATTTTTAGTAGAGATGGGGTTTCACCATGTTGGCCAGGCTGGTCTTGAACTCCTGACCTCAGATGATCCACCCACCTCGGCCTCCTATAGTGCTGGGATTACAGGCATGTGACACCGTGCCTGGCCAGCTATTTATAGCAATAAAATATCAAAGGCCTAAATGTCCAACATGAGGGAAGGGGTCACTCTGATGGGGTTCTATATCCTTCTTCAAACATGATTATTGAGAGATCTAAATAGTAGGAAAATGTTTGAAATACTATTTTTCAGGAAAAAAATCAAAATTGTACATATAATATTATATCAACAATGTATGGGGGGAAAATACTCAGAAATAAAAGTGGAAGGAAATATGCCAATGTGTAATGAGTTGGCTCAGGAATAGAGAGAAAATATCATTATTATTTTTTTACTACTTGGTATTTGTGTGTTTCTAAATTCTGTATAATCAGCATGCATTTCTTTGAAAAGATCAGAATAAAAGTAAATTAAAAGATTTAGTAATAATTATATTAAGAGATCCCTTCTTTGGTAAGAAAATGGGTTGACTTTGCTATGCCTGCTAGCCATTATGCTGTGGCAGAAGCAATCAACCTGCATTGTATTCTGAGTACTTCCTCCAGAAAACAGCTCTGATAAGCAGTCCAATCTCAGAGGCAGGTGAAGAAGGGCATCACAAAAGTGTCCTCCAGTATCCCTGTATTTCTGTCTGCTTTTATATCAGCTGCTCCTGCAACACTCCTATAACAACCACTAAACCAGCCCCAAAGCTGGTGGAGTCTAGTGAGATATTCATTTCAATGGATTTGAGCTTCTCTTGTTTTAATGTGTATGTCTTGTGTGTCAGTAAGTGATTTTCTCTATAGTAGAATAAATAGGTTTTCCATTTTTCCTGCAATGCCTGTATATTACTCTAATCAGAAAGATGGGACCACATTTTTAAAAGAATATTCTTAGAAAATAATTGAAGGGGCTTTAAAAGTAAAGATCAAAAGAAGAAATATTTCTATTTTTTCTCAAATAAAATGTCAAAAGTGTTTCAGCTTTGAGTTAGCATTCAACAGTCCTGCAATGCTTTGGAGAGTGAGAAAAGGTGTGGCATATCTCCCAAAACACAAAGAAGACTATATTAATTAATGTATTGTCTGTGGCCATTCCACACCGCAACACCAGAGTTGTGCAGTTGCTACAGACTGTGTATGGCCCACAAAGCCAAAAACATTTATTATCTGGCCCTTTGCAGAAAAGGTTTACTAAACCCTGGTGTTACATGTCATGACATTAAAGACACTTGAGTTTGCAAAATCTGTCTTAGAGAAGATAGATAAGTTTCTTTCAATAATGCTGCTTTTAGAAATTCAACCTTAAGCTTTCTTTACAGAAGCACATTGAATCAATTTGGATTGCCTCTGGCTGCAAGGAACAGGAAAGCCAGCAGTGGCTTATAGACACAGGGTGAACTCAGCTCAGGCAGGACAGACTCTCTGGTGCCATCTGGCTGTTTCCAACTTTTCATCCTTAGCAAGAGGTGCTTCTCTCTGTGCTTTTGCCTTAAGGTCACAAGGTGCTGCTGCACCACAGTCCTCATGTTCACCATCCAGCAGGAAAGAGAAAGAAAAAGATAACTAGAACAAAGGCAGAAAAGCAATTTCTTTTTATTCTGGAGGGCCTCCCTTTCCTGCGATTTACAGCTTCTTTTGAATGCCCTAAGTTATGTCGTATGGCTTTTGGAAACAGCAGAGTTGCCTGGGTAAGTTATTTTTCTTTAACTAGGCATGTTGAGGCCACAAACCATATGAGGGTTTTGTTAGATAGAAAGGGGACGACATGTACATTGGATGGGCAGCTGATGGTG
Source organism: Pongo pygmaeus (assembly GCF_028885625.2). Classification (NCBI taxonomy): domain Eukaryota; kingdom Metazoa; phylum Chordata; class Mammalia; order Primates; family Hominidae; genus Pongo; species Pongo pygmaeus. The sequence continues at coordinate 51,613,464 of NC_072395.2, forward strand.
TCTGCTGCAAACATATACAGCATCACCACCAAGAAGCCTATGTTTTGATACATTGAATGTATCATCTGCTTTCAAATTGTTTTGCTGCAAGCGGTAAAATGAATGCAAACCCCTAGGTAGTGACTAAGCTTGTCCCCTGCCCTGCCTAGTTGCCAGCCCTGTTTCCTAATATGAGGCTGTCCTTTCTAGGGTCCTTTGGACTCCCTTCATATCTCTCCCAGACAAAAGCTCTAAAGGCGGAGATAAAGCTCCTGGGGCTGGGAGGGCACACCCACCCACCCTCAGCAGCACATCTGTTCAGGGATATGAAATACCTTCTCCTTGATATAGAAGCCCCTAGTTTTAGTGGGTCAGTTTACTTTCCCCCATCTCCTCCAAGGAAAAATAATTTGTATCTGTAGAGACTGCCCTTGGCCTTGTCTTTGGTAATCCATACTCTGAGTTATTTGGGGTGTGTGGGAGGGGCGGGGAGGTGCGTTCATATCTCATGGCTCCTTAAAGAAGTTCCAAAATCCAGACACATGACCGACTCCCTTGTCCCTGCAATTTTAACTCATCTAGAAGAACCACTCTTGATTTCTGAATGGTTCCTCCATTGTACCATAGAATTCTGACAGGTATTTCTTAATTAACAGTTCAAACTTTCTTTCTTCCCTGAAGAGTTTAACAGCACAAAAACCCAACAAAATATGCATAATCTTTAAATAAACTCAACAAAGTCTGCTTCATAAAAGCATTACACTTTCCAAATTCTTTATTCCTTCACCCACTTCTTCAATATTTATGAATTATAGATGTGGAAGAGGATTTGTCATGATAAAGTATCTACATTTCAAGCCCACCAGTGATTTACTTCTCAGGGGTGACCAAAAAAGATGCAGATTGATGTGCAACAATTGAACACAGGTGGGAGTGTCCACCCTCTGCCACTGTGCTAGTTACGCACGGTGTTGTTCCATTTCCATTGTCTCTCCAGGAGCCACCTTGAGACTATTTGTTGGACATGCTCTTGCTGATTTACTCACTGCCATCACCCAAGGCAGAAGATACTGAGAATCATACAAACAGGGACCCATTACAGAATTCTAAAGGGCTAAGCTGAAAATGACTTTAGTGATTCCCTGAGCAACTTTCTAATTTTAGAGACTAAAACCCCCAAACCCAAAGAGGCTGAGATCCCTGAGCCTCTCCCCCCAGTTTTAATTGGTACGTTACATTAAACAGTGTAATTTGGCTGTGTTCTGTCTCCCTGCATTGGACTAGAATTGGCCTTGAAATGAGTAAATACAAAACGATACTATGGTGCATTCACATGTTCGATATTCTACTAACACAAAGATAATAAAACAGAAAGAAAATAAGATTGAACTAACATATCCTCCCCCTTTGCCAATTGCGCTCCCCTCCCACTGCTGCCCGAGTTATAACCCAGGGCCCAAGATCTCTGTCTGCCAGCTGTCAATGCAAAATTCTTTCCACCCATGGTGGTGTTTGCCATGTGTAGGCAGGGGCAGTGGGAAAAAGTTTATAGAAACTTTGACTTCCAGTCATCACTTGTAAGTGTTCCATGCACATTCACACAGTCAACCAAAAGCATATGTTCCGACAAGTTCACACTCTCCCACTCCCCTCCTCGGCATCCTCAGGGTTACGTAGAAGAGACTAGAACAGAAAGCTGTTTCTGGTTTTTGTTTTTGTTTCTATTTTTATTCTTTATTTTAAAGAAGGCAGTTCTTGGAAGCAATTGGCTAAACCTCTCACCGAAAATTAAGATTTAAAAACACAATGGGTGACCTAAAGAGGCCAATCAAGTAGTAAGGAAACCAGAAAATGCCAAATAACCAAGCATAGCATTATTCTCAAAGGGGGTGGAAAGTCTACACAGAAATTAAGCCCAAGAAATACTGAGTTGATTTACAGCTGATCTAACTAATGTATTTCAGAGGGAGGAACAACTTTCCTCCTATGACTATACCTCATGAGTTTGCAATGCATATTATAAATGATGCAATGAGAGACGGGATCCATATTTCCTGGTGTTAACTCTTGGAAAAGAATGTGATCATCTAAGGGTTGCAAAGGAGATTCTTTATCTGTGTATTAATATCTAAGTTACTGGCGTTTCTGAGGTTGGAAGGCATTTATCTTGTTAAAGCCATTTCTTATTCATCATCATCATCGTCATAATAAAAGTAAAATTTCTTGATTGCCTGCTCTACTTAAAGGCAAATTAGATCTTACTGGAGCAAAGTCTCTCTGGGTCAGGATTGTTGGGCTTGATGCTGCGAACACTCTCCTGGCTGAGCTCCTAAGCAGATCACTCAGCTGCTACAAATGTTCTACCTTCATTAAACAAGAGCCTAAATTGTGTAGGATTTTCGGCTCTTAGGGTGTGTTTGGGAACATATTTTCTTCAACATCTGTTGAACCGGCCACTGTGGATTCATTGAGTATGAGAACAGTCATTCCCCAGGCTCTCCTGTCAGTGTACATCACGTGGTATGGCATTTGCACAACAGAGAAATAAGCAAGTTCATTCAAGATGAGCTCAGGAATACACTGATTGCACCAGTCACACACCAGAGTTATTGATTTCATCACGGATCATAACTTGTAAGTAACAGTAGCTATAGTAATTGACATCATACTTTACATGCCACAGGTCAATTGCAGAGATGATATATCTGTGTTCAGTAGCTACCCTAGTGATCTCTATCTCCTGGTATTCACATGCAACCTGAACAGGGCTGACTGGTATTGCCAAGAGGATATCGTAGAAATAACTGTGTATGACTTCCAAGTCTAGCTCACAAAATATATTGCAGGTTCCATTTTGTTCTCTCCTGGATTACTAACTCTGGGGAAATGAAGCCACCACGTTGTCAGGACACTCAAGCAAAGACAGCCCTTTAGAGAGGTTCACAAAGACAGGACTAGTGGTATCCTGCCACCAGACTTGAAGGCCATATGAATGAGCCATCTTAGAAGCTGATCCTCCAACCTCAGTCAAACTTTCAGAAGACTGCAGCCCTGGCCACTGTGACTGAAATCCCAGGAGATGCCCTGAGCCAGAACTACTCAGCTAAGCCACTTCTGAATTCCTGATCCACAAAAACTTTCATATAGTAAATGTTTACTGTTGAAATTTGGGATTTTTAAATGCATCAATAGGTAACCACTACCTTGTAACTCATGAGCAATGATAACTAACGTCGTAGTTAAAAACAACATTACAGAGGCAGAAAATTTGAGTTCCATTATACAAAAAGAAAAAACAGGCCTAGGGGAAGAATGGAACTGATGTTTCATGTGAATTTCACTTATGCCCTTGTTTGGTCTAGTCTACTTCTGACAAGCACAAAAACTAGATAAGGAAATTGGGTTTACAGCAGCTAAGTGATAGTCCAAGAATCCACAGAAGTAGTGAATGGCAAAGCTCGGATTCAAACACAATTCTGTCTGCTTTCAAATTCCCATGCTCTATCCCTGTATAAAGATAAAAGCTTCTCCCAAGATCAATGAAATCTGAAATACTCATCATTTATCACTCTATTCATTCCAAAAAAAGTTTACATGTCTATCATCAGAAATAGTGTTTTATGCCATACAAAATGGGCCATTGTCTCCACAACACAAGGCACATCAGCCTCAATGTGGTTTGCTGAATGCACATTTCAATTTGTTTCTGCACCATGTCTTCCTGTGGGTTCTGAAACAAAAGTGCATTTGGCAAGAATAAGGCAAAAGAAAAATTACTAATAGTGAAGATATTGCTCCCACCACCATCTTAGATGCACCAATTAATACAAAGTAGATCTGAGATACAAAGCCTACCCAGTCTGGAAGATATGAGACTGTGATAGGCAGGTCCCAGAGCCTAGAATCAGAAGAAGGGTACTGCTAGGCAGATTTTAGCAATGGCAATGTGTGACCAACAGCAATTCCCTGCATTTGTTTTGGCCTCAGTTTTGCCATATGTGAAATGATGGCAATGTACTCACTAGATGTTCTCTAAGATCCACTCAGGCATCCAATGTTATACACGCACAGGCACAGATGCCCACACAAGGCAGGGGCTTGGAGAGGGAGAGAGGGAGAAAAAGAAAGAAAAGGTAATGTAGCTATTTGTTATTTGCCTGCTCAGTATTCATTGCTGCCTCTTTGGGTCATAAGGCCTGATTTGTTTTTATTGCAAAGCCACCCCCTTCCTCTTCTACTCTTAGTCCATGACCCTGGGTGAGTCTCAACTCAGTTCTAGGAGTGGAGAATGTAACTCAGGCTTGGCCAATGAAAGCACTGGCATCCTCCACCTTGATGATTAGGTCAGGGATGGATGCATGACCTAAAGGAGTCCTGTTAAAATAAATCTCAGGACATTGACAGGAGCTACTCTTTCCCAGTGAGATTGAATCTGGAAGGTTGTTGGCTTAGTTGGAGTTGCCACAGTCATTTTGCCACCAGTGGAAAAGTCAGTGAAAGAAGAGCCAAGAGACAGAGAGAAACTAAATCCTGATGACTCACTGGTGTCCCGAGACCAATGATTCTAAGGAGGAATTCTCTTTCAGGCAGTGTTTTTGTTTGGGCTTCTGCACAAGCAGATAATGAGACAAGATTTCTAGTGCAAGTAATTGATTTGGGAGATGATCCCAAGAAAACTAATAGGGAAGTGGGGCAGTGAGACAAAGAAGGGAATGAAACCAGTAAAGGATGATGCGGTAGGCAGAATTTTGGCCCCTAAAGATGTCTCCACCCCAATCCCCGGAATCAGTGACTATGTTAGGTTACAAGTCAAAGGTGAATTAATGTTGCAGATGGAATTAAGTTTGCTAATCACCTGACCTTCTGATAGGGAGAATTTCCTGGAATATCGAGGTGGGCCTAATGCAATCACAAGGTCCTTAAAGGTGGAAGAGGGAGGTCAGAGTCAGAGAGAGATTTGAAGTTGCTGTAATACTGGCTTTGAGGATGGAAGACGGAGTCACAAGCCAAGGAATGCAGGCAGCCAGCAAAAGATGGAAAAGACAAGGAAACAAAATCTTCCCTGGAGACTCCAGAAAGGAATGCACCTCGCTGAAACCTTGATCTTAGCCCATTTCTGACCGCTGACCTTCATAACCATAAAGTAAGAATATTTTAATCCATTAGGTTGTGGTAATCTTTCACAGCAGCCATAGGAAACTAACATGAGTGTGTTATCAAGTCAGTGACTGTATGGGCAGCTGGAGCTCCACCCCGCTGGGAAGCTCTGAGAGACAGTGCAGGGCATGCTTCAAAGTGGCTTCAACCCCAGGTGAGAAAGCTGGGGCATTTGTCTCCCAGCCCACAGTCATCTGTGGTTGAGGGCTGTTTCCAAGCATGCTATCTAGCACTTCCATATTGTCAGAGTGGTATTCATAGATAGACAGCAAGCCCACAGGCAGAAAGTCTCAGGTGTTTGCAATAAGAAGCCTTTGGTGGTCGGGCGCGGTGGCTCACGCCTGTAATCCCAGCACTTTGGGAGGCCGAGGCGGGTGGATCACGAGGTCAGGAGATCGAGACCATACTGGCTAACACAGTGAAACCCCATCTCCACTAAAAATACAAAAAAAATTAGCCGGGCATGGTGGCAGGTGCCTGTACTCCCAGCTACACGGGAGGCTGAGGCAGGAGAATGGCGTGAACCCAGGAGGCGGAGCTTGTAGTGAGCCGAGATCGCACCACTGCACCCCAGCCTGGGCGACTGAGCAAGACTCTGTCTCAAAAAAAAAAAAAAAAGGCCTTTGGTGTATAGAAGAAAAGTCCAAGGACAACAGCATCTGCCACAAGCACCTCTTAGAGATAAGTAGCTGGGCCAGGAGTGGTGGGGTACGGGACATGGATTTTAATTATCATGATAATTGGGGGCTTCTACTGGTATTTATTGGCTGGAGCTGGGTATGTTGAACAACCCACAATATTTGGGATAATTCTGTACCAAGATTTATCTCACCCAACATGCCAGAAGCACCTCCCTAAGAAACACTGGCTGAGACCAAGCCGCTCTCCTCCTAGGCCATTGCATCAGACTAACCAATGTATTTCCTTCTTCCGTGAGCTGGTTTGGAATGAATTCCTCTTCACTTAGCCCAAAGAACTTCAAGTGCTACTCGTAGATGACAGAGAGACAGAGATATATGGAGATCTAGGTATTCCTTTCTGTAAAAATGTCCAACAATTGCTTTCAGAAGAAAAGAGAAAGCCAGCAATCCACAACAGCTTAGACTAGATTCCCATCCATTCTTCACACTTTTTTGCACAGTGTTGAAAGCAACGTAAAATCAGCTCAGCCCAGACAGAACATTCTGTCGTGAAGTAACAGAGACGCATTCCAAAAGGAAGGAAAAGGGGATTGCAATGTGCTTTTTTACTCCCCAAAGCACATACACCATAAGCCGGTAAATGTTCAAAGATCAAAACAAGAGCCAAGCAACCTGCTGCCTAAAGCTTGTCCTGCTAACGCTCATGTCAGCAAATGAAGGACAGTGAGGGAGAAAGACGTTGAGATTTTTAAATGGAAAGGATGGGGGGAAGAAAATATTTTATTTTCTTGCTTTAAAATACTCCGTGGAATTTTTTAGCACCTGTAACCTTTAATTGGCCTTCCATTTGAACTCTGGAGTGGAAGAAGCCGTATTATCAACATGCGTTTCAGAAGCAGGTGACCCTGAAGGAGGGATGTAGAGGGGAGAATCTGGGAAGCTGATGGGACAGGCCCAGGGTGACCCATACATCACTTCTCTCAGGCACCCACCTTAGCGAATTTCTTAAGATACTTCCTGTATTAGCCTCCTGGGGCTGCCATGACAAATGACCACAAGCTGGGTGGCTTCAAACACCAAAATGTGGCTGGGCTCGGTGGCTTACGCCTGTAATCCCAGCATTTTGGGAAGCTGAGTTGGACGGATCACGAGGTCAGGAGTTCAGGACCAGCCTGGCCAACATGGTGAAACCCCGTTTTTACTAAAAATACAAAAATTAGCTGAGCACACTGGCATGCACCTGTAATCCCAGCTACTCGGGAGGCTGAGGCAGGAGAATCGCTTGAACCCGGGAGGCGGAGGTTGCAGTGAGCCAAGATCGCACCACTGCACTCCACCCTGGGCAACAGAATGAGACTCTGTCTCAGAAAAAGAAAACAAAAAACAAAAAACACCAAAATGTGGCTGGGCGCGGTGGCTTACACCTGTAATCCTAGCACTTTGGGAAGCCGAGGCGGACGGATAACTTGAGGTCAGGAATTCGAGACCAGCCTGGTCAACATGGTGAAACCCCATCTCTACTAAAAATACAAAAAATTAGCTGCATTTGGTGGCATGTGCCTGTAGTCCCAGCTACTCGGGAGGCTGAGGCAGAAGAATCACTTGAACCTAGGAGCCAAGATCATGCCACTGCACTCCAGCCTGGTTAACAAAGCGAGACTCCATCTCACACAAAAAAACAATAATAACATCAAAATGTATTCTCTCCCAGTTCTGGAATCCTGAAGTCTGAAATCAAGACATTGTCTGGGCCCTGCTCTCCCTGAAGCCTCTGCTAAGATTTTTCCCTCACCCTTAGCTTCTGGTAGCTGCCAGCGACCCTTGAACATCCCTTGCTGTATAGACATATCGCGCTGGTCTCCGCCTGTGTTGTCACGTGGTCTTCTCCTTGTGTGTGCATGTCTCTCCATGTCTAAATTTCTGTCTTCTCATAAGAATACCACTCATTGCATTTAGGGCCTACTCTAACCCAGTACAACCTCTTCATAATGTAATTACGTCTGTAATGACCCTACGTCCAAAAAGAGAAGCTCTTTGTCAATGCTCAGCCAGTCTTCATCTAGCTGTCATACCCTGGGCATTTCTTCTAAGTTCCCTGCCTCTGAGTGGAGCCTCATTCCCTGGGTCCCGAGTGCCTTTCCTTCCCTTCCCTTCCCAGTTCAGTGCTGCAAGCCGGGTGCCCGAGCTCTCTTGTCAACTGCCTTCTGGCTGAGTTTGGCTGGTGGGAGGCACTGGCAGGGAACTGGTTGAAATATTAGGTTAGTCATATTAAATCACCAATATCTGAACCTTTTTTAACCTGAAAAGGCAATTTCATATAATTTTAAGTAGTTTTTGTTTTGCTGGTTGGACTTCAATTGATAAGGAATTGAGCTTAGCTGTTAAGATTGACCCTGCTAGAAAGATTGGCCAGCAAAGCTGAAAGTCACTCCCCAGTAAGAAGTAAAAACTACCCATTTTTAGTTCAGCATGGGCTAATTTATTGATCATACTCTTTAATTCCCTCCAGGACAAATCGGCCTTGTTAAAACTGCTAGGAAATGAAGCAGAAGTTGTCAGGAGCAACATGTTATTTAAGAAGTGAAGGAAATATTGGTTTGATTTATAATAATTTGCATTAATAGTTTTAAATCATAATGTTGTAGAATTTTCTCCTTAGTTCAGCTAAAACCAGGTTCTTGTCACATGACCAGGAAAGATTAGGCTCGCAGACACATAGAAGGCTGAGAAAAATGGAATTTTATTGTTTGAAAAGGAAAAAATAAACACAGCAAAGCGAGAGAGGTTTCTGTAAACAGGCCCACATCTCACAGACTAAATCCCAGGTTACCACCCAGGAACAGGAGAGGCCGGGATCCTCCCCACTGCAAACAACTGGAACTTCCCAAGACCCCGCCCCATCTTCCCAGTGAGCAGGTCGGTTGCAGATTCTCCAGGGAGCCCTTTTTACTTGGCTGTCTCAATAATACCTACTAATAAAAATGCAGTGGAGGTCTTAGGCTTGTGGGAACCTAAACTACCATTCTTTTATTTTAAAACCACGATCTAACATCTAAGTCAATGTATCCTTCTTTCAAGTTGTCTGTTTGAAAGGCTGTGACCTTTTTCCAGGATTAACATCAAAACATCTCTCAAGAACCTCCCTGACACAGCTTTTCAGACCCACCTTTTTAGTCCTAGGATAATCTTACTGACTTTGACAACTCACTTTATTCGTCGGATTAATCGCAAACTGACTCCTCGTTGTTACAAAAGGTTGAGCTCTCCCTTAGATGGAATGCATTGTCACCACTCTTTAATATTCTAAACAAGGCCTGAAAAAAGGTGTTTGCCACATGCTTCAAGCTATCATAGGAGCAAGAGTGTAAGCTCACAAGCCAGCTCCCCAGAAGAGGCCAATTTTTATTTAGAAATTTAAGTTCTGTTACGTTCATTTATTTTTAAAGTACCTTGATTTTATAATTCCACCTGTTTATGACAAAACCACTGTGTTTTTCACAGGAAGCACAAAATTCATTTAGGCAAAGAAGTGTGAAAATGAATGAAGTTCTGCTCCAGCTCAGCTTCAGAGGAACCAAAGCCACTTGTACCACAGAGGATTCGACAAGGTCCAAATGATCCCCAAATGGCTTCCTACTAACTGTCACAGAGCCGAATCACACACCATTAGATTCACTGCTTAGGTTTGGTGTTATTAGAGGGCCTTCCCCAATATATGGACATGTCATGAGTTGACAAAATGACCCATCACCCTATGGAGTCCACCATCTGTTTTTTTTAGACGGAGTTTTGCTGTTGTTGCCCAGGGTAGAATGCAATGGCGTGATCTCGGCTCACCACAACCTCTGCCTCCCAGGTTCAAGCAATTCTCCTGCCTCAGCCTTCTGAGTAGCTGGGATTACAGGCATGCACCACCACACCTGGCTAATTTTGCCTCACACCTATAATCCCAGCACTTTGGGAGGCCGACCGGGTGGATCACCTGAGGTCGGGAGTTCGAGACCAGCCTGACCAACATGAAGAAACACCGTCTACTAAAAATACAAAATTAGTCCACCATCTTTTATCATCTAGATTAGATAAACTGTGGGAAGCAGAGAGCAGTAGCCTGGGGAAAGGGGCTTGGGTAGACAAGCTTTGATGCATGAGTTGGCTGCAGAAACACCGGAAGCATTAAAGAGTTTAGCATTGAGCTGCTGAGCTCGGGAGGTAGCTGCAGACACAGGGCTCCTGGCTGAGCCCTGGAGGTGGTGGGAACATGGGGCTGTGGCAGCCTCAGGGCCTGTGTCAGCCAGGTGGCCCTTGAGCAGGGGAGCAGAGTCGCTATGAGTGTTATGAGAAAAAAGTTTTACTGTAGAAATTAGACCTTATATAGTTGTGGAGGGAGCTGAAGAAGCCAAAGTCTGAGGGGCAGGGGGTACGAGGAGAGGATCCTTGGTGGTGACACCAGCCAGTCACTTTGAGAAGCCAAACACACCTTGCTGCCAAATGAGGCCACGAAGGTAGAGTTCAGGAAGGGGATTGCCGCTGTCACTGTCACCTCTCTGCAGCCAAACACCTAGGAAGGCCAGCAGTCAGCATCACGGGCTTGGCAGAAGAGAGGACAGAGAACCTCAGCTGAAAACCCCAAGCGACCGCTACATCTACCCACCACCACATCTGGCTGATCAAAAGGCCTCCAGACAGCAACGGCCACGGCTTCATGTCTGCTTTTAAAATCTCACTCAAATTTCCCTTTGGGCTAGCTCTAACTCAAAACCATACGGGGACCTTTCAGCTGTAGATTCTGAAGAAGTTTGTTATGGAAACATGGCCTCATTTGAATAATCGGGGAGTGGATAGGTTAGATTATTGATTGGAAATATTCATTTTTCACCCTCCCATCCTCCCATGAAGGAGAGAGTGTATTTTCCTATTCGTTGAACTTGCTTCAGCCAGTGGAATGAGGCGATTGAGGATGTGCCAATTCTAAGCCTAGGATTAAGAGGCTTCATGGGTTTCCACTCAAATTATTTTGCTCTGCCATGGACATGAGACTAGACTGCCAGGTTGGACTCTTGCTCCTAAGAGGAGGAGAGACATAGGCAGAGCTGAACCACTCCAGCTGAACCCACTATACATCAGCCAAATGCTGGCTGACCCCTAGATGTGTGAGCAAACCTACCAAAATCAGCAGACCCTGACTAATCAACCCAACCTAGATTAGCTGACCCCTTGCTGACTCCCAGATGCATGAATTACATAAATGCCTACTGTTGTATGCTGCTGAGCTTGTGTGGTTGTGTCTTACACCGCATTACTATGGCCATAAGAAACCAGAACAGAAATCGGTACCAGAAGTGGAGTGCTACTCTAACAAAAACCCAAGATATGTTGAATTGGTTTGAGGACGAGTGGAAGGAAGTAGAGAAACCTAAAGAGGCTGAGAAGATGATGAGAAAAAATAACTTGAAGATGCTGAACAGTAATGATTCATGTTAAGGAGTCTGAAATAGAAAATGTACCTAATTAACTTATGAATCTAGGCATGGACATCTCCAGGCAGAATACTGAAAGTGTGGGTTGGTTGCTTTTGACTTCAAAAAAGAGATGAGCTCAGAAAAGAACTGGCCAGTTTGTAAGCAGAATTTGGAGGGAATATGAAGAATTTGGAACGTGCTGAGTTAGAAAATAAAACTATTTCTCATTTCCAGCCTTTCCAGTCAGCAAAATATTTTCAAATTAGGATACAGCCTGGGAGCAATAATCAACCCCAGGGTGCTTCCAGCAAGGCCTGACCTCAGAGTAAAGACCAAATCAAACACACAGTTGCAAGATACATTGTTAAGAACTTCATAAGAATTAAGGTGGAGTCTAGTAATCCTTTCAATTGTTCAAAAAGATTTTTAGAAAACTTAAGGGTGGGGTGTGAGAGTAGTCTGATACACCACCTATAATACCAGTAAGCACATCGAGAAAGGAATATTTTTAAATGAATTATGGATATGGTTTTTGGTACATAGACTAGACTGAAACCAAATATATATAAAACACACAAATTTCTCTAAGAGAGCCAGAAACTGTTCCAAATATAAAAGGATCCCTGGGCCCCTGTATTTGAGTTCTCCAAAACTCTGAAGAGTTCGATAGATAGATGATAGATAGATAGATAGATAGATAGATAGATAGATAGATGATAGATAGATAGATAGATAGATAGATAGATAGATAGATAGACAGACAGACACACAGACAGACAGACAGATAGATAGATAGATAGATAGATAGATATGGGGGGTGGAGAAGGATTGATTTTAAGGAATTGGATCATAAAATAGTGGAAGTTGTCAAGTTCAAAATCTGAGTTCTCCAGAACTTTGAAGAGTTCAATATATAGATAGAGAGAGAGACACAGAGATATGGGGGGATGGAGAAGGATTGATTTTAAGGAATTTGATCATATAATTGCGGAAGTTGGCAAGTCCAAAATCTGAGTTCTCCAGAACTCTGAAGAGTTCAGACAGACAGACAGACAGATAGATAGATAGATAGATGATAGATAGATAGATAGATAGATAGATAGATAGATAGATAGATAGACAGATAGATGATAGAGAGAGAGAGAGAGATGATAGATATGGAGGGATGGAGAAGGATTGATTTTAAGGAATTTTAAGGAATTGGATCATATAATTGTGGAAGTTGGCAAGTCCAAAATCTGTAGGGAAGGTCAGAAGGCTTGTGACCCAGGGAAGAGTCAGTGTTGCAGCTCTAGTCCAAAGGCAATTTACAGACAGAATTTTCTCTTCTCCAGAGGAGATAGTCTTTTATCAGCCTTCAGCTGATTGGATGAGGCCCACCCACATTATAGAGGGTCATCTGCATTACTCAAAATCTACTGGTTTAAATATTATTCCCGTCTAAAAATTGACCAAATATCTGGATTCCATGGTCTAGCTAACTTAACACACAAAAGTAACTATCACAGTCCCAACTTTCTTCAAAATGAAAGCCAACTGGGAAAGTTTCTGGGCCACCAATAGAGCATATTTTCTAAAGTCTTTTTCAGAAGCACCCCAGGAGATGATACAAAAGGGAGAGGAACTCAGAGAACAGAGCCAAGACTTGTGCCAAACAACGGAATGAGGAACTAGACTCAGTGACCTGAACCTGGGGCTAATCTGAGAACACTCACCGTCATCAATGCAGGGGAGCCTGGCAATATTTGCCAAGTGACATTTCAAAATTGCTATGGACCAGTGACTAATATGTGCCTCCCATTCTTCTCCCTTTTACCTAGGTGTGTTTACTATAAGTATCTTGTACTCATTTTACTATATTATTCTGAATATGTGTGCAGAGGAGAGAAATCAATGTGTTCTTTTATTTCGAAAGGAGTGAAGAGGAGTTACATCTGGCCCTGATGTAGACCATGAGATCTTGAACTTTGAGTCTAACACCATGATTGGATGAAACTTTTGGAATCTTTCTATTGAGGTTAACATATTTTGATTAATATTATTAATAAGAGGGTGATTGTATCAACTTATTATTCAGACATATTCATTTTCTCCTCCCCCAATACACACACACACACACGCACACACAAAATAGCAGAGTATGTATTACTGCCTCTAGACTTTAAGAATACCATATGACTTGCTTTGGTCAACAGAGCAATGTGGAATTGATGGTGTATCAGGCCTGAGCCTAGCCCTTTTGAGGTCTCATGTGTTTCCACTTGCTTTCTTCATGGGAAAACATGTCCAGGTGAGCTTGCTGGTCACATAAGGAAAACAATAGTCACAAGGCAGTGGAGAAGAGCCCAGTGTGGATCAGCTGACCTGCCAATTCACAAATGCATGAGCAAGTCCAGGCAAGATTGGAAAAGCCAAGCCAAATAAGTTGAGCCTAGATTAGATCATCTATCCCCAGACACATGATACACAATAAATAAGCTTTTTGTTGTATAAAGTTGAGATTGTTCTGGGTTAGTCCATTTGTGTTGGTGTAAAGGAAACCTTAGGCTGGGTAATTTATAAAGAAAAGAGGCTTATTTGGCTCACAGTTCTGCAGGCTGTACAAGAAGCATGGCGCTAGCATCTGCTTCTGGTGAGGGCTTCAGGGAGCTTCCGATCACAGTGAAATGGAGAGAGGAGTCAGCATATCACAAGGTAAGAGAGGGAGCAAGAGAAAGGAGAGAAGGTGCCAGGCTCTTTTAAACAACCAAATCTCATGTGCACTAATAGAGTAAGAATTCCCTTATTGCCGCAAGGAAGGGACCAAGCCATTTATGAGAAATATGTCCCCAAGACAAAAAAGTCACTAACCAGACCCCATCTCCAACATTGGGGGTCAAATATCTCCCTCCCTCCCCCTCCCTCCCTCCCTTCCTTCCTTCCTTCCTTCCTTCCTTCCTTCCTTCCATCCCTGACACAAACACCACTCACCAAACCCCACCTCCAACACTAGGAGTCAAATTTCTTTCTTTCTTTCCTTTCTTCCTTCCCTCCTTCCTTCCTTCTTTCCTTCTTTCTTTCTTTCTTTTTCTTTTCTTTCCTTCCTTCCTTGCTTCTTTCCTTCCTTCTTTCTTTTTCTTTTCTTTCCTTCCTTCCTTCCCTCTTTCCTTCCTTCTCTCTCTCTGTCTTTCTTTCTTTCGACAGGTTCTGGCTTTGTCACCCAGGCTGGAGTGGGGTGTGGTGGCATGACCTCTGCCTCCTAGGCTCAAGCCATCCTCCCACCTCAGCCTCCCGAGTAGCTGGGACTACAGACTCATGCCACCATACCTGGCCACGAATCACATTTCAACATGAGATTTGGAGGGGACAAATATTCAAACTATATCACTTTCTGATTGCTTGTGATACGACATTCTTGTGAGCATGGGACATCTATACAAGAAGTAAGCTGGAAAAAGCTTTAGGAGAATTAATAGGGGAGGGAAAATAATATTTAATGATGGCTTATAAAATTGTACTTTTTTTAATTCTTAGTAAAAAATAAGATGAGATAGAGTATTGACAGATGCCTCATATTTAATGTAATGAAAGCTAAATTCCTGTTCCCACTCCCACCCTTCCACCATCACTGCTTCCCGCTGTCTTCACCAACTTGAAAAATGGCAACTTCATTCTACCAGTTGCTCATGTCAAAGCCTTAAAGTCATCCTTGATTTCTCTCTTTCTCTCACTTCTCAAATCCAATTCACCAGCAAATTCACTTAGTGCTTCCTTTAAAATATATCCAGAATCAAAAAATGTATCTCATCCCTACTACCTGCTTCAAGCCATAATCATCCTTGGTCTTGACTTTGGCCATCCTTTGGCCACCCCTGACATCTTCCTGCTTCTCATGTGCCCCCCTACACTTCATTTTCCAGAGGAGAGCCAGTATCCTTCCAGAACAAGTCAGATCATGCCATTATTTTTCTCACAACCTTACAATGACCGCACCCCTCCCCCTCATCATTTAGAATAAGATTTCTTACAACAGCCCACAGAGGCCTAAGTGATCTAGATTCTGCCCCTTACCTCTTTGACATCAGCTCTTACCACAGTCACCCTTGCTGGTTCTACTGCAGTGGCATCAGTTTTTGTAGCAGACCCTGTCAGTGCTAAGGCCACATCCCCACAATACTCATGGGTTCTCAACTCATTTGTGCCTTCCTGCTATAAGTACCCGTGGCTCTTGACCTGAGTACTTTCTCTGGCATACTGGGCCCGCACTCAGGAAAGGCACAGTGCTGCAAAGCAGCCCTCAGCTAATGTCAGACTGGATTTGGAGGATCAATATCTCTGCTTCCTCATCCCTTGGGTGGGAAAATACTGAGAGCTTATTTGACACACTGTCCTGGGTCCTGAGCAGGACTGAGCCACTGGTGCCCATGGTGACAGCTTGCTCATTAATGCACCTAGTATTTTATTCTTCCCTTCCCTGTCTCACTTTCCTTCTCTATCAGGCTTTCTGGGATCACCTCCCAAGTATTCTACTTATACTCAAATCCTTGTCTCAGAGTCTGCTTTGGGAAAAACCCAATCCAATATAGCTTTCTTGCTGTTTCCTAAACATGCCAAGTATACTGCAGGGCCTATGCACTGACTTTTAACTCTACCCCTAATGCTCTTCGTCCATATAGCTGAATGGTTCATTCCCATGCTCACTCGGGTCTCCACTCAAATGTTACTTTATCCAAGGCCTTCCCCAACAAGTACACTTTCCCTCACTCTTATTCTTATTCTTTTTTTTTTTTTTTTTTTGAGACAGAGTTTTGCTCTTGTTCCCCCAGCTGGAGTGCAATAGTGCGATCTCTGCTCACCACAACCTCCGCCTCACAGATTCAAGCAATTCTCCTGCCTCAGCCTCCCGAGTAGCTGGGATTACAGGCATGTGCCACCACGCCCAGATAATTTTGTATTTTTAGTAGAGACAGGGTTTCAGCATGTTGGCCAGGACAGTCTCAACATCTTGACCTTGTGATCCGCCCGCCTCGGCCTCCGAAAGTGCTGGATTACAGGCATGAGCCACTGCACCCGGCCTCATTATTCTTCTGAACACTTTCACCCTGTTCATTTGTTGTTGTTGGCCTTCCCCACTAAAACGTCCGTGTGTGAGAGCAGAGAATTTGCCTGCATTGATCACTGCTGTACATTTCATTCCCAGCACCTAGGACAGTGCTTGGCACATAGTAGGTGCTCAATAAACATTTGTTGAATTAATAGTTGTTTTTTTTTTTATTTCTCTCTTTCTCTCACTTCTCACATCCAATTCATCAGCAAATTCACTTGGTGCTTCCTTTAAAATATATGCAGAACCAAAAAAATGTATCTAATCCCTATGACCCTGCTTCAGATATTTTTACAGATTTTATTTTTTTACAGATTTTATTTCACAGATTTATATTTTTAAAGATATTAATGACAATGGCACTTATTGAGGGATTTATATGTTTTGACTCCTTTAACTCTCTTGACAAGTACTACTGCTATCCTCACTTCACAGCTGAAGAAACTGAGGCACAGAGATGCCTCAGTTTCAGCTGGGGTAAGTGGATTACCCCAGCCACACAATCAAGATAAAGGGGAGATAGAATTTGAACCCAGGCAGTTCGGTCCTAGAGTCCACAGTCTTTGCTGTTTTCTTTCTGAGTCCCAGAAGTGTCCACAATTACACTAGACAGCTGATCAGACCACAAACTCCATTCTTTTTTTGGGGCTTGAATTTTTAGTTTTTGGTAATTTTTTTTTCCAATTATGAAAGCAATACATGTTCATTGTAGGAAATGTGAATATTTAAGAAAAAAAAATAAAGAATATTAATCTCTTAGGAATGCTGTTCACATGTGGTTGTTTTTATTCCAGATTTTTTTCATCTAAGTATGTATGTCAAATATTTGATGCAAAATTAGTATCATGCAATATACTTTTACATTTTGTCTTACTTTTTAGAATTTTAATATTGTGGCAGGAAACACTTGTTGTGTTAATATTCTTAGAAAATAGAATTTAAAATGCCTACACAACAGTGCAGTGAACATGATTTTTAATTTATTTAGAAATTTTCTTACCCTTAAGTATTTAGCTTGTCTTAGATTTTGGTTGGGAGTAAATGAACATGTACATAAATTTCTGTGTCCATTGCTGGATTACTCATTAGGACAATTCCTAGCAGCAGAGCAGCTGAGTCAGAGGGCATGCATGTGGCTGATATGGGGCTTGATTTATACTTGCAAATGGTGCTTCCAAAGTATTTGACCAATATGCATTCCCCCCAGTGGTAGAGAAGACCCCGGTGCTCCCTTGCTAGAGGTTGTTTGGCTGAGTCACGCTGCCTCCCCAGCATACACAAAATGGATCTTACAGATGAGAAAATAAGGCTTAGACCAGCTGGGTGACTTATGTGAGATTAGTGACAAAACCAAGCAGGGACAACAAATTGTGTTTCCTCCAAACCAGAAGAAAGAGACACGAACCAAGTGACATCCAACTGGCAGAGATACCACAGCTTGAAATGTCACCTCTCCACCCACCAACTCCACCCCAGCCCCTGGCCACCCACAGACTCTCTTGCAAAGCAAACACAGCATACTATGTCTTCAGCGATTCCAGAAACTTTGCCTCTTGGAACCTGCCGGAACATTTCCAAATCATGGCCAAATTATAATTTCTCTCACCCACACAGTCACCAAATGACCCATGTGATGAGGAATTTGCTATCCACTGCAGACAAGATCCAACACCAATAAAATGTCCTGGCCCCAGGCTGTTCAAAGGAAAGCCTCTGTTTTTAAACCTCGTATTAAAAATAAATACATAAATTTGACAGCTGTCAGCAAGACATATGTGAACTAGAAACTCAGGTCATTGTCTTTTGCCTTTTTCTTAAAACAAGATGGGGTTTCTGTCCTCTATTGTGATTTCAGTCACAGCAGAGGGACCACAGCTTGTTTTAGGATTATAGTCAAAGCTATCACTGGAAGAACAATTTTTATTGCTACGCCAAAGCTGGGCTGCATATTAAAATATTCCCACTTCTCCTTTTGTAACTTGGAGTTTCTCATTTCTTTTTCCCAATGTCTATCAAAAATCATCTTTTTTTAAAAGAATAGCAACTTAGCCCTTGTATCATTAATTTTATTTTTTTCAATCTACTTTAAAAATATATATATACTTAAATATAGAGATTGTCTTAGTCCATTCAGGCTGCTATAATGAAGTATCATAGACTGAGTGGGTCATACACAACAGAACTTTATTTCTCACAGCCTTGGAGGCTGGAAGTCGGAGATCAAGCTGCTGGTATGGTTGGGTTCTGGTGAGGGCTCCCTTCCAGGTTGCAGACCGCTGCCAACTTCTCATTGCATCCTTGCACGGTAGAAAGAGAGCTACCAAGTTCTCTGGCCTCTTCTTATTAAGACGCTAATCCCATTTATGAGGGCTCCACCCTCATGACCTCCCAAACCTCCCAGTACCAAGTACCATCATCTTGGGATTAGAGTTTCAACATATAAATTTTGAGGGGAACATAAATATTCAGTCCATTGCAGATATAATGCATTAATTCTGTTTTCATCATCCACTTTGGAAATAGATATAGTCAAAGATAGATATAATGCATAAGTTTCCAATTCCTTTTTTTTTTTTTTTGAGACAGAGTTTCGCTCTTGTTGCCCAGGCTGGAGTGCAATGGCGCGATCTACAGCTCACCACAACCTCTGCCTCCTGGGTTCAAGCAATTGTCCTACCTCAGCCTCCCGAGCAGCTGGGATTACAGGCATGTGCCACCACACTCGGCTAATTTTTTATGTATTTTTAGTAGAGACGGGGTTTCTCCATTTTGGTCAGAGTGGTCTCGAACTCCCAACCTCAGGTGATCCACCTGCCTCGGCCTTCCAAAGTGCTGGGATTACAGGCGTGAGCTACCGCGCCTGGCTCCAATTCTTTTTAATTGGTTAGGATCAACTACATCAAGAGGAGCAAACTTCTGTAACCAAATGCAGGGTTTTACAGAGCTTGAGAGGTCTCTACGATTTGTCATCTTTTAGATATTTAGATATTTTTTCTTTTAATCTTTATACTCTTATTTTGAACTTTCATTTAATTTTTTAGTTGAAATGAAAGTTAGACTTAACTGCAAACACTTTAAGATGAGCTCAGTTTCCTGCTCACATATTGTCTTCAGAACCCCATTCCCCACTGGCATCTGATGCCCAGCCAATTCTCAGTACACATTTGTCATCTGTTTAGTAAAGAAGAAAGCCTCACAGATGTGAAGTGACTTACCTAGGCTGCATCATAAGGCTGACAGAGGCAGGGCCAGAACCGTCTTCTGAGTCAAATCCCGTCCCAACCTCTCTACCCAGAGAGAAAGCCTAGCTAAATTACCTGCAGGCCAGGCCCTGTTCCAGCTGCATGGAATTTTTTTTTTTTTTTTTTGGCTCGCAATGCACTGGGGGCCATGTTAAGAACATCCTTAGTTTGGTGCAACTTTAGACGGGTGGGTTGTTGTCTAGAAAATATTTTTTCTACTAGAAAATTATTTGTTCAAGCTTTGGGAGAACTTGCAAAAAAATACTTTTAACTTTGTTTAAAAATCATAATTAAAATGCTTCAAAACCCAACCTATGTCCTAATTCCAGTCCTCTCCTCTCTAGAGGAGAGCGTAGGGCTTTTCCTTTCCACCCTGCTGCCCATCCAGTAGCCAGGACCCTTCCCTGGAGAGGTCACCTGCCCACCATCTTGTCCCCTTCAACCTCCAAGTGCAAAGTCACCAGGTGCCAGCTCCCTATGCCCCTCACTCCTCACCTGCATTCTCTCCTGAGGGTGTCTCCTTGCACCCCTCACTCGTGCACATGGGCAGGAAAAGGGAGCCAGTTCCTTGGGCATAGGGCTGCCCCATAGGCAGAAAGATAAAGATCCACGCCCTACTCACCCCACCTCTGCCCAGTCCAAGGGAAGCCATCATCAACCTTCCACCATCTCCTTGGCAAACTCCAATTTTTTAACCCACACATCCAGTATCTATTAAAATATTGATTTGCTTTGTAAATAATATACAAGTGTTTGAATAATTTTATATGTCCTATAAAAACAAAAGTACTGAAATTTGAGATAAAAATAAGTATGAAGAGAAATCCTAATATTTTCTTTCAGTGCCCCCAGGAGACTGCTTATAGAGGTATTTGCTCGCGCACACACACACACACTCCTTGAGGTGTGCACACTCTTCTCAGAACCTTTCCATCCAGTCTGTTCTGGAGCCTGGGTCTGTAGCATCAGTGCTCTGTGTCAGCTACTGGGGAGTGAGGAAGGGTGGGCACCCATCAAACAAGCATTTTAGGCACACTTCACCCATCCTGTCCACCATGGATAGAATGCTAGAGGAAAAAAATTTTCTCATTTTTTTGCCTGTTTCTGCTCTTGTATTTTTATATTACCAAAGCCTATCCTACCCAGCCTTTAGAATTCTAAAGAATACAATTTATGTAATGTATAGCTGAGGGTACAGGATGGCACTCAGTTCAGTATCTGTATTTTTCCTTTTTCCTTTCTTAAAAACAGGGCTTTGCTCTGTCACCGAGGCTGGAGTGCAGTGGCGTGATCACGGTTCACTGCAACCTCAAATTTCTGGGCTCTAGCCATCCTCCCTCCTCAGCCTCCTGAGTAGCTGGAACTACAGGTGCACGCCATCAGACCCAGTTATTTTTAAAATTATATTTGTAGAGACAGGGTCTTGCTCAGGGTGATCTCAAACTCCTGGGCTCAAGCCATCCTCCCACCTCAGTCTCCTGAAGTGCTGGAATTACAGGAGTGAGCCACCATGCCCAGCCTCAGTATATTTTGTTTTGTTTTGTTTTGAGACACAGTCTCGCTCTGTCGCCCAGGCTGGAGTGCAGTGGCACAATCTCGGCTCACTGCAACCTCCACCTCCCGGGTTCAAGCAATTAACCTGCGTCAGCCTCTCGAGTAGCCGGGATTACAGGTGTGCGCCACCACACCCGGCTAATTTTTGTATTTTTAGTAGAGACGGGGTTTCACCATGTCGGCCAGGCTGGTCTCGAACTCCTGACCTCGTGATCCACCCGCCTTGGCCTCCCAAAGTGCTGGGATTACAGGCGTGAGCCACTGCGCCGGGCCAGGCTCAGTATTTTTAAACCCAAATTATTGCCAGAGAAATTGGTATATTTATTCAGAGGAAAAATGCTTGCATTAGTAGGCGAGAATATCTGTCATCGTCACTTTACAGAAAATGGAAAAGGATGAGGACTTTACAAAAACTAGAAATTCCATCTCGGGTGTTTTTCCTCCTCAGCAACGGGACAGGTCGTTCCAGTTTTGGCCAGGCGGTGGCGCTCGAGGCAAATGGTGCCATGAAACGGTCCTTGGATGCACTGACCCTGAAGATGCTCCCAAAGCACGAGTCCGTTCATCAGAGTGGACTTGACACCCATTAGAAACATTCCCGGAGAGCGTTGGTGTGAAGGTGCGGGGAGAGTCGGGGAAGCATCCCTAAGCCCTGCTAGGCGAATCTGTGCTGCTGAGATTACAGGGTCAGCACAAAGCAGAATACAGGACCCGAAAATAATAGCTGCACCGGAAGAATACTTGACCACTGTAAAGAAGGAATTTGATGAAGAGCAGTCACCGAGTGCAGCCCTGGGCCGGCTAAAGGAAAAGAAAAAAAATCACGCAACTGCCGCTCGGCGGCGGGAATGCCAGGCGGGTCAGAGATGGGAAACAGGGTGCTTTGCAGCAGCGGTGCAGGCGCAGGGCAACCCCCTGCCCAGCACTGAAGTCTAGAGCAGGCTCTGCGGGTAAATAGGAGAAAATCCTAGTGAGCCTTATTGTGATTCAACATTTAGAATTTTCCCCCAATTCTGACCTTGAGATTTAATAAAAGGCCTTTTCAAGTTACACTGGTTCTCTTTTCATATGGAAATGAATTTGGGGTGATTGTTTTCACTGGTGTCTTATTACCTTACGAAATTATGAGTACCCCTTTGCAAGGAAAAAGACCTTCTGTCCTTTGGATTGCTGTGTAAATATGGGTAATTATCATTCCTATTTAAATAAACTTGAAAAAACAAAAGGAGGCCACGTAGGCAAAAGTTCATTTTGAGGAAGGAAGTTCTCCTAAAAGCAAGGGTAAGTAGATTTTGCTTCAATCTGCATATTTTTCAAGGAAAGACTTTTAAAATGAAATGTTTCTAAAACCTGAAATTTTAAAGGCAAATACATAGTCTTTTTAATAAAGCAAAGCATATTCTGCATTCCCACCTTTTACGAGAATAAAATAAAATATCTAGAGACAAATACATTTGGATTTGTGAAAGGAAAATAAATATTGGGACCACAAAATCACCAAGCTAAGGAGAAAAGTCAAGCTGGAAACTGCTTAGGTCAAACCTGCCTCCCATCCCTCTGCTCACTGAGATGAATGTGTATCTGCTTGCCTCATTTTAAAAAGTTAATCAGAAACTCAAAAGAAGGCAATCATTTGTCTCTTTTTTTTTTTAGACGGAGTTTCGCTCTTGTTGCCCAGGCTTGGGTGCAGTGGCACTATCTCGGCTCACTGCAACCTCCACCTTCCGGTTTCAAGCCATTCTCCTGCCTCAGCCTCCTGAGTAGCTGGGATTACAGGTGCACACCACCACGCCTGGCTAATTTTTGTATCTTTAGTAGAGATGGGATTTCACCATGTTGGCCAGGCTGGTCTCGAACTCCTGACCTCGTGATCCTCCTGCCTCAGCCTCCCAAAGAGCTGGGATTACAGGCGTGAGCCACCACACCTGCTCATTTGTCTCTTAACTACCTATGACTTGGAAACCCCGTCTCTGCTTCAAGTTGTCCTGCCTTTCCAGACCGAACCAAGACACATTTTACGTATGTTGATCAATGTCTCATGTCTCCCCAAAATGTAAAAACCCAAACTATTGCCCCGACCACCTTGAACACATGTCATCAGGACTTCCTGAGGCTGTATCACCAGTGCAAATCCTTATCTATGGCAAAATAAACTTCCTAAATTGACTGAGACTTATCTCAGATAGTTGGGGTTCACAGGTTCATTTTCAATTTCTAGAGAACCTCTAATGGAGTCATAATTATAAAAGTCTCATTCCACTTCTTGGAAATTTGCGGACGGACAGAGAGAGAAGATTGTGATTTACAATGGGGCAATAAGGAAGAATAATGAAAAAAAAAAGAAAGAAAAGATCAGCATCCCCTGCAGGAATAACTATGTTTTATGAAGCTGAGCCATGAAGCAACTAACAGAATCATATCCCACACCTCTCCCAGTAATGCCCAAGTTCAAGACAAGCTTTGCAGTAAGAGCACCTGAGTCTGTCATTTCATGTCCTATTTTTCTGTTTCATTTTGTACCAGTCCCTGGAAAATTCTCTGTGACTTCCTTTTCCAGCACATAAGGGCTCGTGTCTCTGAGAGAAGCCAAGTCCTATCCTCTCCAGATAGAATGAAAAACTAGGACTCCTCCCTACCACCCATTCAGCTCATGTGCACAGGAATTCTCTTCCTTCACTCAACTTTCCCACAACCCCCAGAGCGTATGTGGATGTTGGGTTGTTATCTATTAATTGTGTGATTTGGAAAAGGGCAGCAAAATGGAAAGCATATTGCTCATATGTGTCCTGGGGAGCTGCTCGAAAAACACCTACACAGAAAATACAGTTGACGCTCTATTTTTTCCAGCTGCACCCCTTCTTCACAACAGATGTATACTTCGGTGAAATACTGCTGGTCTGTAAAAAGGAAAGGTTTATTTCTAAAACAGTGTAGTCATTCTCTCCAAAGTTATACCATAACCCAATTTAAAACAGGGTGGGAAGCAACCCACTGAAATTTTGAACCAGCTCTAAATTAGAGTCCAGAAAAACAAATGCCTAAATAGTTAATTATGGGAAAGTCCATCCAGGCTTTGGATATCATGTACAGATCTTTCTATTTTTTTCCAAATAAAGAATAATGAAAAGAAATTAGCGGTAGAGTATTTCTGATTAAATACCCAGAATAAATACTCTATGTAAAAAAGACAGTATAGATTCAGCGGCAGAGAATACAGTTTCTGGAAGTAGATTTCCTAGGTCCAAATCCCAACACTTCAATTTACTAGAGTGGTGACCTTGGGCAGTCATTCAACCTTTCGGTGACTCAATTTCCTAACCTCCAAAGTAGAGATAAGAAAATTGCCTCTTGAGATAGCTGTGTGGTATGGGTTAATACATGTGAAGTATTTGGGATAGGTTCTGTGCTAGGAAAATATAAAGTGCTCAGCGTATTTTCCCATATTATTGTTTCTCTTAACTGATAACTTTTTCTCAACACACAGATAAAAAAAACTTTACTTTTATCGTGTTTCAACAGCCATGTCTAAAATACCATGTTCTGTAGGGTTTTCAAAATTGTATGTCACTTCACTAGCAAGAAGGGTAAGATGGCTATATGATTTGGAGACGTTCCATACAATAAGTGTAAAACTGTTAATATTTTTAATGTGTTTTGATGTTCTTGGAAACAATCTAAATATCCTACAATAGGGAAAGAGGAAACGGTTAAAAAAGTATGGAAGATGGCCATATATTATGGGCGCAGTGGCTCAAATCTATAATCCCAGCACTTTGAGAGGCCAAGGTGGGTGGATTACTTGAGGTTGGAAGTTCTAGACCAGCCTGGCCAACATGGTGAAACCCCATCTCTACTAAAAATACAAAAATTAGCCAGGTGTGGTGGCACGCACCTGTAATCCCAGCTACTTGGGAGACTGAGGCAGGAGAATTGCTTCAACCTGGGAGGCAGAGGTTGTGCTGAGCCGAGATCTCACCATTGCACTCCAGACCAGGCAACAGAGCAAGACTACATCTCAAAAAAAAAAAAAAAAAAAGAAAGAAAGAAAAAAGAAAAACAAAGAAAAGAAGTTACAGAAGGGGCAGAGGATTTAAATAATACAAATAAATGCTTGTGTGTCAAGTGAAGCAAAAAGTGTAAATATTTTATAAGTGGTAAACTCTCATATTATAAAATGGATAGGGATAGACTGAAAGTTATATGCTAAAATGCTACTAGTAGCTTCTGCAAGTGGTGGGAAGTGGGTAATTTTTGTTTTCTCAGTTCTACTTTTACTGACTTGCCAAATTTTTCACACGATTAACCGAACACTTACTCTGGGCAAAGCACAGCTCTAAGTGTTTCACATGTGTTAGTCCATTTGTGCTGCTATAACAAAATACCACAGACTGAATAATGTATAAAGAACAGAAATTTACTTCTCATGGTTCTGAAGGCTGGAACGTCCAAGACAGAGGTGCTGGTGGGTTTGGTGTCCAGTAAGGGCTTCTCTCTTGGCTTCCAAGATGGTGCCTTGTTGCTCTCTGGAGGGGTCTCCTATGGCAGAAGGAATGGAAAGGCCAAAAGGGCCTAAACTAGTTCCCACTGGGCCTTTTATAAGGCACTAATCTATTCTAATCCACTGGGATTTAATCACATCCCCAAAGGCCTCATCTTTCAATGCCATTGATATGGTTTGGCTGTGTCCCCACCCAAATCTCACCTTAAATTTTAATAATTCCCATGTGTCAAGGGCAGGGGGAGATAATTGAATCACGTAGGCAATTTCTCTTACACTGTTCTCGTGATAGTGAATAAGTCTCATGAGATCTGACGGTTTTATAAATAGGAGTTCCCCTCCACAAGCTCTCTTGCCTGCTGCCATGTAAGACGTGCCTTTCTCCTCCTTTGCCTTCTGCCATGATTATGAGGCCTCCCCAGCCATGTGAACTGTGAGTCCATTAAACCTCTTTTTCTTTACAAATTACCCAGTCTTGGGTATGTCTTTATTAGCAGCGTGAGAACAGACTAACACAGACATCAAAGTGGGATTAAGTTGCTACATGGATTTTAGAGGAGACACATTTAAACCATAGCAACATATATTAATTTATTTCCCTCTCGCAGAGGCCATTTTACTTAGGTGGTTTATTGTTGCCATTTTACAGATGGAAAAAAGAAGAGAGAGTGAGAACAAATAACCCGCCCACAGCTCTATCCTTGGTAAGTGAGGTAGCCAAGATTCTGAAGCAGGCTTCTGATTCCAGAGTGCTCCTAACCACCAGTCTACACTGCATCTTTACATACACATCACTTCGAAATAAGAAGAAAGTTCATTTTAAAGAATTTAATTTTGCCAGACAAATAATTTGACGAAATATGGCATTTACTTTAGAATACATTATTCATACGTATGATATTATGGATTTAGTTTTCATGCAGCCCAATATAGTATCTGAAAAATATTAGATTTCTATGGCTTGTTTTGATTTTTCTGAAATACTATTCCTTTCAAATTTCTTTGGTGGAAGTAACTTCTAGAAATACAAATCCAGATTTACCCTCTAAACAAACACAAAGGACATAAATCTTTTTATATTAAAAGAAATGTACTTTTAAAAGCATATTTGGGTGAGGATATATTGAAATATGTCTCTGCAATTCATATCTGGAAGTGGCCCTGTGGAGAAGAGAATTACGGGATGAGTAGGTAATGAGGACTGACTTCTACTTATTTAAGAATCATAAGGCTTCATTAAATTCCAAGGTTTACTTCATTTTCTATCTTCTTTAAACATCAAGTTTAAGAATTTGAACCAAAAAGTAGAAGAAAATAATTCTTTATTTAAAAATATATTTAATTTAACATCATAAGTGAACCATAGCAAAGTCTTAAAAAAAATAATTGTGGCAAATTGGTCTGAGATTCCACCATTATGACAGATTACAATGACCAAGGGCATTCGCCTCTGTCAATTGATATTCTAATGTCTTCATTCAGCAAATATTTACTGGACATCTTCCATTGTGCCAGCCACTGATCTAAGATTTAAAAGCATTTGGCAAATTCTTTTTGAATTGGCTACTCAGTCCAGGAGTTTGAGGTTAAATAGAGTCTACAGATGTTTAGACCTAAGGAAAGCAGACATCAGGGTTATGTTGAACCTTCCAGTGTCAACCCTCAACAAAGCTTTCTTTTGAAGAGGTAAATGGGAAGCATAAAGATTTTCCTTGAAAATCTTGATAGACGATGGCACAAAGTAGGTGAGGGTTTGGATGGTGATGGGGGGTGAAGCCTAGCAACTGAGTTTATGAAAGATTCTGGGAAAGCCTTACCCATTCAATGTGCTAGAAATAAACCTAAAATAAGTGGCACCATTCAAGCAATGACATTTTGAGAATTAAAACATAGCCAAGTCTGAAAGCAGGACACACCCTCACTAACTCAAGAGAACCTTGACATAAAACAATGCCCTCCTGACTTTCCTCTTGCTTCTCTTTGCCTGTTTGTTTAATCAAATTACGCTGCAGCCGTCCTACAACTGCATAGTGATTTCTGAAAGGACTCCACTGGAGTTCATTCCATTTGCATCAGTCAAAGAAGCTGTCTTTCCCTTCAAATTGCCTTCCCTATAGCCTTCAGAATTGTAACAAGGGATGGCTTTTGTCTTCCAGCCTTAACAGGAAGATAAAAGTGAAACAATTTCCTTCTCTCTGTAACCAGTCTCACATGATGATCTGCCCAGGAAACTGTAGGTATATTGTAAAATATTACTGCTCCGTAGATAAAAAATGGTTGTGGTGAGATGCCAAGAAGTCTTTATATATACACATATATATATACACACATATATATATATATACACACATATATATACACACATATATATACACATATATATACACACATATATATACACATATATATACACACATATATATACACACATATATATATACATATATATATATGGTTTTCTCTCAATCTCTCTTTGTTTCCTTCTTTCTTTCTTTTCTTCTTTCCCATTTTCCTTCCTTCTCTCCTTCCTTGCTCCAGATTTAACATTAAAACTGACATGATGCCACAAGTTTGAGCACAACATGTCTAAGAACGAGTTCTTAGGAGATGCGCCTGGGCCCCAAGAAACACAATGATGATGTGCTCCTGGGCCTGGAATCTCAAGGCTCAAGGAGCTCCACAGTCCTGACCCAGGTGATGAGGAGGAAAGCTCTTCACTCCTTCAGACCTCTAATTCCACACCTGGAAAAAAGAAAGACGAATTGGACCAGAGTCTCCCCAAGTCTCCTCTTGTTCTTACCTTGTAGTTCTAGAATAATGGAATGTCGGGAGCCCACGAAAGCTGCCTTCCTCCAACAAATGTGCACTGGGGTAGACCCCTCCTTCTTTCCACCTTGCTGGGTTGTACTCAGAAGCGTCTCTGCTCTTGGCTCTCCTTGACCATGCTATGGCCAACCACACCCTCCCTGAAGGATGGTGGTATGAGTCGCTCGCCATCAACAGCTCCCACCTTCCCCTTGGGTTCTTCAGCAGCTTCTTAAAGTCCCCGGCAAGAGGAGAGAGAACCTAATACTTATCCATCAATGTAATGGGTATATAGGAATGAGGTGTAGTCACCTTTATATATTCATAATTTAATCCTCCCAGCAGCCCAATGAAAGCCAATCAACCATTCATGGATCCAACAAATATTTCAGAGCCTATTTCTTGTGTGGTTGATAGTGGAGCCTGCGTCTCCAGTGGGGACACAGTAGAGCTGAACTGCCATCCAGGAGGTGACTCTCAAGCGGGAAACAGGAAACAAGAGAGCACACAAATAAAAAGACAGCAGGAAGGGAGGTGCACTTAGATTAAGTGAAGGGGCACCTTAAAGGGAAGGGGCATTAAGTAAGAGACCTGAGGGGTTGAGGAAGCCAACATTGCAGGTGAGAGTACAGGCCAAGGACTCAGGGAGCCTGGTGATCTCAGGCTCAAAACCTTAGTGTGGCTGGAACTAAGGGGAAAAAAAACATGATAACATTCCCAAGGTAAGCAGGGCCTCAGATGCTGGGCAGCAAATGTGGGTTTTATCCTGAGTACAAAGAGCAGTCATGTGCCAAGGAGCCCAGTGCTGCTTCCACTGCAAATATCTAGGTTCCAAGAGCCCCTCAACCCATCTCCTCCCTGGACAAAGATCCACCCTCAAGCTACTTCTCATATCATTGGCTTGCATGTCGCTGACTCTCAAGCATGCTCCTAGTCATATCCAGGACTTGTTCTTCAAGTCTTATCTTTTATTGTAGCACAAAACCTTTTGGCCTCTGTTACGCAAATTCAAGATACCAGTCATCTGAGGAAGAAGTAGAGAAGGGAGGGAAAACAGGGTCTTCTTCCCCAGCTGCCCTAACTTGTTTCTGCAAAAGACTAATGTGTTTCCAAACTCTCCGAGCACAAGAGCTCCCAGGCAATTACTTTGGCAATTACTTTAGGGAAGCCAATGATAAACTTCCATTGAATTGCTGGGTTTATGAAACAATAGTGTTTCCACAAGTGTAGACTGCAGAAGTTTTGAGAGGTATCAAAACTTATTACATAAAGGTTTGGCAATATGGAATTTATCGAAATTAAGTAGGTCTCTTGACTACAGGACTTCTCAGACCCTTAATCTGCAACTGCAGGGCAGGAGTCTCTGGATCATCATGGCAGCTATTTTGGTCCCATGCCCCTGGACTCTGCTGGTCTGCTTTCTCATCTCTATCTAGAGTACTGTATAAGCACCAGGAAGGCAGAGATTGTATCTTAAATATTGCATGTCTTGAATGGTGTCTCAAGCATAGTGAGATCTCAATTATTAACAAATACTTATTAATAAATAAATGAAGGAGTCACTAGCAGGTGATTATTTTCCAAACTTCTCATATTTTTTTCATGGAACACATCTTTGGACTCTTGTTCTAAAGAAAAGACCCCTTAGGAATGCTTCTAAGGAACGCTGCTTCAGGAAAAAATGACAACAAAACTATGATGTTGTCCACGTTCTTTACCTAATATGGAAGAAACTAGAATTCATTATTACATTTGGTACTTTTTTCTCGTAGGGAACTTGTGTCCTCTAAAATTTATTTAAACTGAAAATGTCATCGTCATCATCAGTCAAGATAGCCATCTTGCTTTGTTCCTCTGTTCTCTGTCTCTGTCTCTCTCTCATTCTCTTTCTCTCTCTCTCTCATTCTCTCTCTCTGTCTCTCATTCTCTCTTTCTCTCTCTCCCATTCTCTCTCTTACACACACACTCACCTACACAATGATGCATGGCCATAATCATTAAAAATTATTTTCAGATTAGAAAATTCAGAGAAGAAAACAACTATTGGTAATCCCACAGTTAAAATGTTGGCATTTTTCTTTCTCCTGGTCTTCCTTCTTTGCTTTTTTTTTTCTGAAATCATGCTTTTTTTTTTTTTTTTTTTTTTTTTTTGAGACAGAGTCTCACTCTGTCACCCAGGCTGGAGTGCAGTGGCGTGATCTCGGCTCACTGCAACCTCTGCCTCCTGGGTTCAAGCGATTCTCCTGCCTCAGCCTCCTGAGTAGCTGGGATCACAGGTGCATGCTACCACACCCGGCTAATTTTTGTGTTTTCGGTAGAGACAGGGTTTCACCATACTGGCCAGGCTGGTCTTGAACTCCTGACCTCATGATCCGTCCGCCTTGTCCTCCCAAAGTGCTGAGATTACAGGCATGAGCCACCACGCCCAGCCCCAAATCACGCTTTTCATGCACACACTGGACATGCCATGGGAGGGACCTACCAGATACCTTCCTCCTTTCTCTCTCAGAAGCCTGGTGTGCTCTGCATGCCCACAGCCCCATTCTTGGGCCAATCCAAAGTGGCTCCTTTTGCATGAGGAACTGACCAGAGGCACGCTGGAGCCACTGAGCCAAGCTGACTTGAGCTTCCTGCATACCTGGGCATCTCAAAGGCTGGAAGCTGCTCTTGAGAGTGAATTTCCTAGAAGCTAAAACCCTCCCACTGCAAAAAGATCCTTCTTTTTCCCACCACAGTAAAAAATCTAATTCCTTTTCCTTCTTCTTTCTTATTCTGCGTGTAGTATAATGTCTTTAAAAGCTGTTGCAAAAATAACTGCTCGATATGTCACTCCAGGACACTAATTGTTTAGTAGGATACACATTTCCTGAATTCATTGCAGGGTTATAGGTCAGTTGATTTATTATTATTTGTGCAAAAGCAAATGGCTTTTGAAGTGAAGCTGCTTCCTGGCAACAGAGGAAGATCCCAGCCCTTGGAATGTGCATCTGCAGCTTACGCCCGGACGCATCCCGGGACAAGGCTGTGGTCTTTCACAGCACCTGACTGGGTCTGGCTCTCTCACATTGCACACTTAGCAAAGACCTGAACAACTGAGGCAGGCGAGTGTTCAGACATTTTTTCTACTCACTCTTTTTTTTTTTGAGATGGAGTCTCGCTCTGTCGCCCAGGCTGGAGTGCAGTGGCGCGATCTCCGCTCACTGCAAGCTCTGCGTCCCGAGTTCACGCCATTCTCCTGCCTCAGCCTCCCGGGTAGCTGGGACTACAGGTGCCCACCACCACGCCTGGCTAATTTTTTTTGTATTTCTAGTAGAGACGGGATTTCACCGTGTTAGCCAGGGTGGTCTCGATCGCCTGACCTCGTGATCTACCTGCTTCGGCCTCACAAAGTGCTGGGATTACAGGTGTGAGCCACCGCGCCTAGCCCCTGCTCACCCTCGACAGAGTGAACAAGCACTCTTCCCCCCTCCCCAAAACACTGAATCCCAGCATTCATAACGTGCAAGCCTTTCACAGAAAAGCGTTACAATCTTCTAATTAAATTAGGCGCTTGTGGGAAACAGCACAATTAAAACCAGAAAATAATTTAGGAAGATTAAACCCATTAGGGTAGGACTTTTCTTCTTCAGTGGAGAGGAAATACAATTAGGTGAACTAACTTATTAAAAACACCTACACAGATATCTAAACACCTCCCAAATGCACTGAAATGCTTTGCTCCCTGTGAGGCAGAAAGACTCCACTTCCTTTTCTCCCAAATCAAATTAGAAAGCCCAACTCAATGATTCCCCAGGAGAAATATTTACACCTCAAAATAGATTGAAGGAAATTTAATCTGAAGCTGCCCAGAAATTACCATAGAACTAAGTTATTTCCGTCATTTTAGGGTGGTAAGCTCATGATTTCATGATAAGAGCTCCCATTCTATCACCTAAATTTATATAAACCTTAAAGAATAAACAAAGGGGTAGAGATCTACTTTTCAGGATATGGACAGAAAAGTTCTTGTGGTCTTAAGTAATTACAATATAAAGATGGGTATAGATATGACCTGACACATTATACAATAGATAATTTAGGTATAATATAGACTTAATGGGCAGGGCACAGTGGCTCATGCCTGTAATCCCAGCATTTAGGGAGGCCAAGGCAGGTGGATTGATTACTTAAGGTAAGGAGTTTGAGACCAGCCTTGCCAACATGGTGAAACCCCGTCTCTACTAAAAATACAAAAATTCGTCAGGCACGGTGGTGCATACCCATAGTCCCAGCTACTCAGGAGGCTGAGGCAGGAGAATCGCTTGAATCTGGGAGGCAGAGTTTGCAGTGAGCTGAGATCGCGCCATTGCCTTCCACCTGGGTGACAGAGCAAGACTCTGTCTCATAAACAAACAAAAAAAGATCAAAAACAAACAAACAACCAAAAAATCCTTAATGAACATGTATGTTTAACGATATATATATTGGATCATGGGGACGGTTTCCTCCATGCTGTTCTTGTGATAGTAAGTGAGTTCTCATGAGATCTGATGGTTTTAAAAGTGGTATTTTCTCCTTCGCTCTCTCTCTCTCTCTCTCTCCTGCCACCATGTAAAACATGCCTGCTTCCCCTTTGCCTTCCACCATAATTGTAAGTTTCCTGAGGCCTTCCCAGCCTTGTGGAACTGTGAGTCAATCAGACCTCTTTTCTTTCTAAATTACCCAGTCTCAGACAATCCTTTATACCAGTGTGAGACTGGACTAATACACACACCAGTGTCATATGTCCAGTACGTGGCTAGGCCTGCATAGAAACCCCTCATTCCTGAACCACATGATAAGAGCTTACATCATTTCTTTGGTAGGTGGGAAAGGTGGTCTCTAGAGCAAGGAAGCAGCACTAGTACCCCAGTTCATGACCGTATTTCATAAAGCAGTGTCATGTACTCCTGTCATCACTGTTAGATAATAAAGGTACGCAGTCCTTGCTTTGGTCCTATGTGCGGAAATTTCAGTTGGAAGCTGAACCAGACTTAGAAACGCATAAGACAAGTCAACAATGCCTAGAAAGATGCTTTAGTAGTGTATATCTCTCTCAGTTCATTCTCACATTGCTATAAAGAGATACCGGAGACTGGGTAATTTATAGAGAAAAAAGGTTTCATTGGCTCACAGTTCCACAGGCTGCACAGGAAGCATGGCAACATCTGCTCCACTCCGGGGGAGGCCTCAGGAAACTTTCAATCACAGCGGAAGGCAAAAGGGAAGCAAGCACATTGTACATGGCAGGGACATGTGGAGGATGGGGGTGCTGCTAAACACTTTTAAACAACCAAATCTCGTGAGAACTCACTCACTATACAGTGCCAAAGAGGGAAGGTGCTAAACCATTCATGAGGACTCCATCCCCATGACCCATTCGCGTCCCACCAGGTCCCACCTCCAACACTGGGGATTACAATTCAACATGAGATTTGGGTGGGGACACAGACCCAAACCATATCAACATCATAGGATGAGAAGAAGCAGCCAGGCATTTTTTGAACTACTCTTGATAAATTCTTTACAGATAAATAAAACACTTTAATGTTTGGAATGTTTAAATCACAGTGTATGAAACGAATATTAGTTACTTCATTTCTTTTTATTTCCCTATACTGTACATTTATAACTGACGCTAAGACAACCTTGAATGTTTTGACAAAATGGTTTAAAGGTCACAGAACACTCACAAATTTCCTGTTAATTATTAAAACTGTTTTGCCCAGTTTCAGCTTGCACCATCACTTTTATGGCCCTGCTGTAAGGTGCAAATGCTATATTTGTTAAGTATCTATACATGTGGAGTGTGTTCATTTCCTACAAGGCTGATCACAACGCTAGACAAAAGTGTGCCCCTCCCCTGCTCCTCAGACCCTGGTGGGTTCTGCTTCTCCATGCATTCTGGGCTGGCTTCCATCTCCAGAAGTGATTCTTCTCCTATGCTCCTTTCCTTACACTCCCTAGTAATGGCTTAGCTACACAGCCTTCCCACCTCTCAGTCTCGTTCCTGCCTCCACTTCCTCCTGAAGCTCCTGAAACAAACCCAGGCTGTTCTTTTTTTTTTTTTGAGATGGAGTCTTACTCTGTTGCCCAGGCTGGATTGCAGTGGTGTGATCTCAGCTTGCTGCAACCTCTGCCTCCCAGGTTCAAGCAATCTTCCCACCTCAGCCTCCCGAGTAACTGGAGTTACAGCCACATGCCACCATGCCTGGCTAATTTTTGTATTTTTAGTAGAGATGAGGTTTCACCATGTTGGCTAGGCTGGTCTCGAATTCTTGACCTCAGATGATCCGCCCCCTTCAGCCTCCCAAAGCGCTGGGATTATAGGCGTGAGCCACATGCCTGGCTCCATGCTGTTCTTAACACCCTTCTATTCCACGACAATAAGAGCTAATGTGTCGAGTGCATGCTTGCTTGTAAGTCATTTTAGCCTCACCCTCGCAAACTCTGACAAGGAGGGTGATACTAGTATCACTCCCATTTGGCAGAAGAAACTGAGGCACAGAGAAAGTAGGTCACTTGTTCAGGCCACCAGAAAGTGTCAAGGCAGGCTTCAGACCCAGGTGGCCTGGCTTCTGAACCTGTGGGCTGGACCGGCCCACCTGGCTGCCCTTCTGTGGTCCTTGCCTGTAGTCATTTTTGCTATTGGGCCCAGGGGCACAAGCTACTCATGAGACTTCCAAAAAATACTTAAAATTGGGGAAAGGAAAAATACAGATAGTCTCCAGAATATGAAAACTGCAAAAACAAAACCAATCCATTTAAGTGTGTAGACAATATAATATTTATGGCCTTTAAAAATAACTAAATTTGGTGTTTAAAAATTTCCATTCTATTATAAAAATAACACGACTTTGAAAGCATTCCCTAGTGTACAGATTAATTGGCTAGACATCAGAGCCAAACACAGGATAACTTACGTTTGTTCTTTGTTTGCTTTTTTGTTTTTTTGTGTGAGATGGAGTTTCTCTCTTGTCACCCAGGCTGGAGTGCAGTGGCGTGATCTCGGCTCACTGCAACCTCCGCCTCCCGGGTTCAAGGGATACTCCTGTCTCAGCCTCCTGAGTTGCTGGGATTACAGGCACACACCACCACACCTGGCTAATTTTTTGTATTTTTAGTAGAGACAAGGTTTCACCATATTGGTTCTCGCTGGCCTTGAACTCCTGACCTCAGGTGATCCACCTGTCTTGGCCTTCCAAAGTGTTGAGATTATAGGTGTGAGGCACCATGTCCAGCCTACTTATGTTTTTAAATAAATTTATAAAATCATTTCAAATTATTTTATGCCCAAATACATATGCATGTGATGTGAAATGTGGTTGCCTTTTCAAATGTGTGACTTGACATAGGCAGGGGTCTCAGCTTTAAGAAAAAGGAGAACTGAAGGCCTCAACATGGCCTTATCTTTCCCTGGGCCCATAGCTCCTGTGTAGATGGTCCCAGACCAGTTACAACTGGATCCGCATGTCCAGCTCCTGCCGGGGACCACCCCAGCTGTGCCTCCCCAGACAGCAGGGACAGGCTCGGGCACCTTGTCCAAGGCAGAAAGACATCAGAGGTAAGGGTGCCTGGATTCAAACTGTCATTCTCCTGCCAAGGAAAAAGATGACCTTGGGGGCTTACTTAAGCTTGCTGATCTCAAACATGCCTGCTTCAAGGGGCTGTTTGTGAAGATTGCCTACCTGAAAGGAAGAAGCTGGGGCAAAATTAATCCAAGTAGATAATTTATTTGGGCCAAGCTTGAGGATTGCAACCCGAGAGCATAGATTCAAGTTGTCCTGAATCTACACTCCAAAGAATGCAGGTAGACATGGATTTTTAAAAACAAGAAAAGAGGCAGGGAGTTGGCTGATACAAAATTGTTTGCCAGGAATTCTCTTGGTGTACACAAATAACATTGAAGAGCAATTGGTTATACATGGTTAAGCTATAGTTTGTGGGTTACAGCGTCCCCTGTGGCATTATTAGGTTAATCTACAGCTATCTGTGGCAATAGCAATAGTTTAAAGAGATGAACACACAGCTCAAAGTGGGAAAGTGGAGCATGGTTGCTGTCTCATTTTAATGCCTCTGTGGGCCTGATAATTTGAAAGGGCTCACGTTCCTCATATGAAAGTTCTTTTCTTTCCTCTGGATTGAGTTCACACACAGCACATGGAGTATGACCTGTACATTCATTCACTCAAAACAAAAAACAAAACAAAAAAATAGCTCCAGGCAGTGGCTCATGCCTGTCATCCCGTACTTTGGGAGGCCAAGGCAGGAGGATCTCTTCAGGCCAGGAGTTGGAGACCAGCCTGGACAATATAGCAAGATCTCATCTCTATTTAAAAAAAGTTTTTTTAAAATTAGCCAGGCGTGGTAGTGTGTGCCTGTGGTCCCAGCTACTTGGGATGCTGAGGTAGGAGGATCAATTGAGTCCAAGAATTTGAGGCTGCGGTGAGCTGAGATTGTACCACTGCACTCCAGCCTGGATGACTGAGCAAGATCCTGTCACAAAAAACAAACAAACAAACAAACAAAAAACTATGCAGCAGCAACTATGTGCTTGGCCCTGTTCTGTACCCTGGGATACAGCTGCAAACAAAGGTCCTGCTCTTATGGAGCTCACATCTTGTGAGGGAGAAACAGGAGATGGAGATGTAGCGTGCTCAGGGTAATGAGTGCTGAGGGAAGAAGTGGGCTGGAGAAACGGATTGGGACCCAGGAAGGCATCACTGACGCAGGGTATATGAGTGCCATAGTTTGGATTTGTGTCCCTGCCCAAATCTCATGTCGAACTGGAGGAGGGGCCTGGTGGGAGGTGAACGGATCATGGGGGCGGATTTCCTCCTGGCTGTTCTCGTGATAGTGAGTGAGTTCTCGTGAGATCTGATGCTTTAAGACTGCGTTGCGCTTCCCGGCCAGGTGTGGTGGCTCACACCTGTAATCCCAGCACTTTGGGAGGCTGAGGCAGGTGGATCACGATGTCAGGAGGTGAAGACCATCCTGGCCAACATGGTGAAACCCCGTCTCTACTAAAAATACAAACATAGCTGGGTGTGGTGGCGTGCACTTGTAATCCCAGCTACTCAGGAGGCTGAAGCAGGAGAATCGCCTGAACCGGGGAGGCGGAGATTGCAGTGAGCTGAGATCGCGCCACTGTGCTCCAGCCTCGCAACAGAGAGAGACTCTGTCAAAAAAAAAAAAAAAAAAAAAAGTGCATGTGGCGCTTCTCTCCTTGCTCCCTCTCTCTCGTGCCACCGTGTGAAGAAGGCCCTTACTTCCCCTTCTCCTTCCGCCATGATTGTAAGTTTCCTGACGCCTCCCAGTCATGCTTCCTGTACAGCCTGCAGAACTGCCAGTCAATGAAATCCCTTTTCTCCACAAATTACCCAGTCTCAGGTAGTTCCTTACAGCAGCGTGGGAACAGACTCAAGCGCTGAAGCAAGCAAGGCAGTTAGCAAGGAGCAGGCTGGGAAGAGCATTCCAGGCAGAGGGAACAGCCGGGGCCAGGGCCTTGAGACAGACGTGAGCCAGGATAGCTGAGGAACAGTAGAGAAGCCAGTGTGGCTGGAGCTAAATGAGGAGCAATGTGTGAGTTCCCTGGGGCGGCCAAAACAAACACCACAGACGGGGGCCTTCAACCACAGACACTGATTTCCTCACAGCTCTGGAGGCGAAAAGTCCAAGAAAACTGCACGGAGTATCTATGAGGCCCTGATGGAGACCTGACCTGGTCCACACCCATGGCTTGGCAAGCTAGATGGGGTGAATTTTCACCTGCCACAGCCGCAAGTCAAAGCCACCAGCTTCTCTCTTCTCCTTCCCATTGCTCCTGACAGCCAGGGTTAATATTTTTCCTCATGTGAACAGGGAGGCACCCACCTGAGAATCCCCTCAGCCCACATAAGCTCTGCAGAGAGGGCTGTGTTGCTCCGGTTCCCACCTGGACATGAGCACTTTGAAGGGCAGCTTCCCTCCCAGGGTCTGGCTGAGCTCAGGGTAGGCGTCAGTCTGCATGGATTGGATGGAGGAAGGCTGTGTGTGGCAGGAGATGACGCTGCCCTTGGGCTGTGTGGTTTCTCTCTGTTCCGAGCCCAGTTCCTCCACCTTAGCAGAATAGCACCTCTCCATCTGGTTCTCATCTTTGAGAACGTTTCTTGGGATGAAAGCCACGATGTTGGACATGAACAACCTGGTTGCCAAGTTGTTTGCATTTTTGCCTCCTCTCCTCTCTGAAGGGAAAAGCTGTCCTTGTTTGGGGCCACTTCAGACCCCAGTGAGCAAAAGGAGTGATGTTTAGGGGAAGGCAGGGAGAGCAGAAACTTGCATATTCCACACTTTCTGTGGCTGGGCACTAGGATGGGCCTTTCTCATGTCTGATGGGATGGGAGAAGAGAGAGGTCTCCATCCAGCACCAGTTACATCACACACATAAGCGACCTGGGGTATTAGTGGCTAGGAGTGCAGGTTCCAGATACAGACTCTGTCTCGATACCTCTCAGATATAGTCTCTGCAGGATCCTGTTCCTCCCCTACCACTCATGAAGCCACTTTTCCCCCCAGGAGCCTTGGTGGCCTCCTGTCTAAAGTGGGGATGGCACACAAATCTGTGTCCTTGTGACAGTCCCATGAGAGAAGCAGATAGACCCTGTGTACACACGGGCCTGCAGGGAGAACCGCTCTACATGTGGCGACACCCCTTCCTCCCAGAATGGTCTCCTCTGCATTCCTGCTGTCACCGCAGTGTCCCACCTGATTCCCCAGGACACAGCTGACTGGAGATCAGCCCTGGACTAGCACCCACCCCCCGCCAGGGGTGGGTACGCTTTCTCGGAGGCCCCCATGGGGAGACAAAATGGAAAACCACACCCGACACTCAACCTGCAGTGGGCCACTCATTCCCAAGGCAATTCTGCTGTTTATATCTCCGGGAGAAATGCATTTCCTTTGTTTTCGAAAAAGCAGATGGCCAGGTGTCATTGGCAGAGGGGCTGCAGCGAGGGCAGTGAGGGAGAGGAGAGGAAATGAATGGACAGTGCAGAGGGCAGGCCAGGTGGCCCACAACCAGGCAGACAGCTCACGTCGCCTCTTCTGGAAACAGGGACTGCATGACCAATCTGTGCTTGTGCCTCTCTGGCACACAATGGACAATTTTGGAAAACTTCAAAAGAAAGAGCCAAGTTGATTTTGCTAAAAATGTGAAGTTTCTCTCTCTCTCTATCTATCTCTTTAATGCAATGCATAGTTTATCATTTTCTTGTCTTTAGTATTAATTAAAGACTGGGCTAAATTTGTTTAAACAAGCTCTAAAATATTAAAATAAGAAGAAGGCAAAGTACATAGCGTTTCCAAGTCCAGGGAACATTCTGTTCCCTGGGCTTCAGTTTATAACTGAATGTGCTTTACGTTTAGAAAACAAACCATAGCTTGTAAAATGAATGTGGAAATAATCTAAAGTATGAGGCCTCCATTATTTATTATGTAATTGGAGAAAATTCTGGCTGGGAGAAATCTTTAGCAGAAAGCCAAGATGATCCCTACTCAATCATTCTTAAAGAAAATTAACATGTATCTATTTCTTTGGTAATATTTCACTGGCAGGCAGTTCCTCTTCTAGGCTGCTATGAGCAAATTGCCAAGTTGGGTGTCACCCGTATAATCATTATCATGGGAAACCGTCAGAGTTCCTTGGGCAAGAGAATCAAACATTTCAAATGTTGACATTTTGTTAAGTAGGTTTTTTATAAAGTCTTACATTTAGAACTTTTGTTCTAAATTTAGAACTTTTCAGAACATGTTGTCTCCAAAATCAGTAATCATTCAATGACGCCCAAGACCATGTTTTTGAGAACCTTCTATACTCTAAAGCATTTTGATAATATTATTCCATAAGCTGCCCCTTTTTTATTAAATGCGTATCACAATCTTTTCAAACTGTGAATATGGTACTGGTTCATTCAAGAGAAAGAAGCTCTGCCCAGTGCAGTGGCTCACACTATAATCCAATCACTTTTAGAGGCAGGAGGATCACTTGAGGCCAAGAATCGGAGACCAACCTAGGGGGCAACAAAGTAAGACACTATCTCTACAAAAATATTTAAAAGTTAGCCAGGGGTGGTGGCACATACCTGTGGTCCTGCCTACTCAGGAGGCTGAGGCGGGAGGATCCCTTGATCCCAGGAGTTCAAGGCTGCAGTGAGCTACACTCCATCCTGGGTGACAGAGTGAGATGCTGTCTCTTAAAAAAAAAAAAAAAAAAAAAGTCATTGGTGATGACTTTCTTTATTGCCTTTCATTAACAAAGTAATTTCCCCATAGATGCCTCCCTCCCGCCATCTAGGACTTGTGGAGGTCGAAAATCTCATGAATGAATGTTGACTTTTATAAAATGTTCTTCCTGCACCACTTGTGCCTTGAGAAGCTCTGTGGAGTGTGGGGTCATTCTCAACTTTCTTGAGGAGGGGATGTCTCCAACACCCCCAACTCCACTGTAGGCACCCTCTTCCCTTAAGCTGCTTTAATTTTTTTTCACTTAATATTCACTCAACTATATTCTTAACAAGAAAATAAATTCCAAGAGGACAGGGACTTTTCTGCCTTGCTCACTTCTGTATCCAAGCTTTTAGAAAAGCACCTGGCACATGGTAGGTGCTCAATAAATATTTGTGGTGATACTTATTAAGAAATGGAGTGACAAAAGGCACTGTGAATTCATTAACATTAAAAATATTTTGTCTTATTGCATGCAATTAATGCATGCATATAAAAGTTGTGGCACGTAAGTGTATGCGTTATTATTTAATCCCTGTTATAGGTTTCTGAACCCCTGGGAGTAACTCCAAGGATCAGAGATTGAGAACTACCTATATCAGGGGGAACAAGTACTAAATTGAAGTGCTGTAGACTTGATTCTATTACAGGCTGAGCATCTTTTATTTGAAATGGTTGGGGCCAGAAGTGTTTTGGATTTCAGATTATTTTGGATTTTGGAATATTTGAATTATACTTACCAATTGAGCATCCCAAATCCAAACATCTGAAATCTAAATGTTTCAATGAACCTATCATTAAAGCATCTTGTCAGTACTCAGAAAATTTCAGATTTTGAAACATTTTGGATTTTTGGATTTGGGATGCTTAACCTGTACCTGCTAGGTAACTCTGAACAACACCACTTAATTTTCCCGAGTCTTGGTTTAATTGTGTGGCAGATGGGAGTAATAATAGCTGATTTACCTACTCAACATAGCTGAAAATAGAATGATATGTATATATGCAAATACATTTTGTAAACTACAAAGAACCATACACATATAGATTATTTTTGCTACTATAATAAAACATAGGTCTTGGGTCCGTAATCTCAGCAAAGCAGAGGACTGCTGCCTGCAGCTTTAGTCAATTTGATCACCATAGTCTGTCATCACCATCATTATAATAGAAACACTTACTCTCCCTGGGGTCTGTTGACCATCCCATGTGCAAAAAAACCCTATACAAATTTGCCCTGAATGTAGACTCCCCATTGGCCACAGTGGTAGTTTATTAGCTTCATGCTGTGTGGAGTCAATGACTTATAGAAGGCACATTTTTCACCTCTTAGCCTTGGCAGCAACGACCAGTTGCTCAAAATCTGCTAACAGGCTCCCTCAGCTATTTCCTGTTGTGTTGCAGTAACACCGCTTTTTCTTTAGGCCACATTAAATTTTAAAACACATTAGAAACATTTCATCTCTGGCCTTCCTCTTCTAGTCATTGCAAAAAAAAAAAAAAAAAAGTGCTGTAGCAAACATGAGGATTATGATGATTGGTTAGTTTCCCTCCATTTTAACCAATGAAATGTGTTCCTTATCACTATGGTTACATAACAACTAGCTCCCACAGGTGGAATCCAGCCTCACCAAAGCACCTGGGATAGTTCGTCTATTCCTGCTCACTGATTATATCTAAATCACCAATAATGACCCAAATAACTTCGTATTTTTAAAAGTTATAGAGGTTATGTTATTTTTAGCCACTTCTATTGTGAAATATACTTCACATACAGAAAACTGTGCAAATCAGAAATGTCTAGCTCAATGAATAGCACATAGATTTCCTTGCTCTTCTTCAGCTATACCCACCTAAGCATGACCCCTCAATACTATAGTTTACTTCTGTCTGGTTTTTTTTTTTTTTTTTTTTTTTTTGAGACGGAGTCTCGCTCTGTCACCCAGGCTGGAGTGCAGTGGCGCGATCTCGGCTCATTGCAAGCTTCCGCCTCCCGGGTTCACGCGATTCTCCTGCCTCAGCCTCCCCAGTAGCTGGGACTACAGGCGCCTGCCACCACTCCCGGCTAATTTTTTTTCTGTATTTTTTAGTAGAGACAGGGTTTCACTGTGTTAGCCAGGATGGTCTCGATCTCCTGACCTCGTGATCCACCCGCCTCGGCCTCCCAAAGTGTAGGGATTACAGGCGTGAGCCACCGCGCCCAGCCCCTGTCTGTTTTTTAAAGTATATTAATGGGATTCTGTGATATGTTTTCTCCAGTATCTGGCTTCTTTTGCACGTCATTCTGTTTATGAGGCTCATTCATGTTCATGTAACTGTGGTCCAATTTCTTCACTGCAGTGAAGCTGTTTATTATATTTAAAAAACCATTTTCATGAATCCATTTCATTGTTGATGGACAGTTGGGTTGTTTCCAGTCTAAAGCTGCTATACACACTGCTGCTGTGAA
Organism: Pongo pygmaeus; assembly: GCF_028885625.2. NCBI lineage: Eukaryota > Metazoa > Chordata > Mammalia > Primates > Hominidae > Pongo > Pongo pygmaeus. The sequence continues at coordinate 51,656,610 of NC_072395.2, forward strand.
GATCGCTGTACAAGTCTCGTGCTAAAAATAGGCATGCTTTTCTGCTGAGTATCTACCTAGGAGTGGAATTACTATGAAAGAAGGAATGCACATCTTCACTTTAATAGATAATACCAAACCTCTTCCTTTAGTGACTAGAACCAAATGTATGATATGAGAGAATTTCCATCACTCTCCATTGTCATCAGCCCCTGGCATGGACATTCCCTTTAATCTTAGCCACCTTGGTGAGTGTATTTGGAATCTCAATGTTTTTAATTTGCACTTTTCTGATTACTTATGAGTCTGGGCCTCTTTCCCTATATTTATTGACCATTTGAATATTGTTCTTTGTCAGGTATCTTCAAGTGTCATCCATTTCTCTCTTTTATTTTATTTATTTATGAACTGGGGTCTCACTCTGTTGTCCAGGCTGGACTGCAGTGGAGCTCACTGCAACCTTAAACTCCAAGTGATCTTCCCTCCTCAGCCTACAGGCATGAGCCTCCATGCCTGACTATTTGTAAAATTATTATTTTTTGTAAAGATGGAGGTCTTGCCATATTGCCCAGGCTTGTCTTAAACTCCCAGCTTCAAGCAGTCCTCTTACCTTGGCCTCTCAAAGTGCTGGGACTACAGACCATTTTTCTTTTTAAAATATTATTTGGGTAGATTTATTTATTTATTTATTTATTTATTTATGAGATAGAGTCTTGCTCTGTCGCCCAGGCTGGAGTGCAGTGGCATGATCTTGGCTCACTGCAAGCTCCACCTCCCAGGTTCATGCCATTCTCCTGCCTCAGCCTCCCACATAGCTGGGACTACAGGCGCCCGCCACCACGCCCGGCTAATTTTTTTTGTATTTTTAGTAGAGACAGGGTTTCACCATATTAGCCAGGATGGTCTCGATCTCCTGACCTCGTGATCTGCCCACCTTGGCCTCCCAAAGTGCTGGGATTACGGGCATAAGCCACCATGCCCAGCTGGGTAGATTTATTTTTCTAGGAATTTGTCCATGATTGTCTTGATTTTTAAATGTTTTGTTAAAAAGTTTGCTATAATATTCTCTTACCATAGAAATTGAAGTGTTATCTTCTCTTTAATTCCTGGTATCAATTGTGTTGTCTTTCTTTTTTCCTTGTTCTTTTTTCTCCCTTAATTTATCTTGTCAGGGATTTATCAATTTTATGAGCTTTTTAAAAGGAATATCTTTTGGCTTTGTGAATTCTCTCTATTAAGTGCTTGTTATACAGACATATTACACACCCATCAATTTCTGCTATTTATTTTATTTTATTTTATTTTTTGAGATGGAGTCTTGTTCTGTCACCCAGGCTAGAGTGCCATGGTGCTATCTCAGCTCATAGCACCCTCCGCCTCCTGGGTTCAAATGATTCTCCTGCCTCAGCCTCCCAAATACCTGAGATTACAGGTGTGTGCCACCATGCCCAGCTTATTTTTGTATTTTTAATAAAGACAGGGTTTCACTATGTTAGCCAGGCTGGTCTAGAACTCCTGACCTCAAGTGATCCTCCTGCCTTGGCCTCTCAAAGTGCTGGGATTACAGGTGTGAGCCACCGTGCCCAGCAATTTCTGCTTTTGTTATTAACACTTCCATTCCCCTCTTGGCAAGCCCTGGGTTCTATACTTTTGGCCCCATGAGGCTCATCCTCTCAATCTTTTGTGTGTGTGTGTGAGATGGAGTCTCGCTCTGTCGCCCAGGCTGGAGTGTAGTGGCGCAGTCTCAGCTTACTGTAACCTCCACCTCCTGGGTTCAGGTGATTCTCCTGCCTCAGTCTCCCAAGTAGCTGGAAGTACAGGCACACGCCACCACGCCCAGCTAACTTTTTGTATTTTTTTAGTAGAGACTGGGTTTTGTCATGTTGGCCAGTCTGGTCTTGAACTCCTGACCTCAGGTGATCCACCTGGCTTGGCCTCCCAAAGTGCTGGGATTACAGGCCTGAGCCACCATGCCCAGCCTCATCTTCTCAATCTTTTAGATCCCCTGCAGACATCAGAAGAGGAGAGGAGAGGAGAGGAGAGAAGAGGACCGGACCTAAAACCCAGGCTCACAATCTCAGGCTTTCTTCCTCTTCTGCATCTTCACTATTTTTTGTCAGCTTTTTTATGCTTTCAGGTAGGTTTTTTAAACCTATTTTCATCAGATTTTCTGGCTTTCCTGGATTACCTTATCCACTGTTACAACATAGAATTCCTCCCTCCCACTCCACCACAGGTACATATGTGCACGTGTGTGTGCATGTGTGTGTGTGTATGCTGTAGTGGCAAAATAATGTGTTGATTATAGAATCCATGTTCTGAAATAAGCATGACATACGTTTTCTTGCTCATTAACTTGAGGATCAGCGTGAACAATAATTGTAAAACTGCATTGTTGGATTGAGATAGACCCTTCCAGGTCACTTTACAAGGAACTCACAGGATTCTTCACGAGTGCGTTTATAGGCATGGTCTGCTAGTGGCCTAAATGAGATTCTGCTTCTTCCAGGATACAGAGCTCTTTTTTCCATCTTCTTTGGCTTGGTTTTCCCCATGTTATTCTGGCCCCTTGCTGATCTGCACTGATGTGGCTTGCTTTCCTATTTCAGGACCCTTGACCAATTGCAAATCATTTTTGGACTCTGCTAATGAATTGCTCACCATTCACTTCCATGACTGATTGATTTTCATGAAATAAGAGAAACGGCTTGTCTTTAAAGCCAGGAACCCTGAGCCTAGTTCCTTTGACATGCTGTAGTGACAGGAAAACAGGTAGCCAAACCCACCCTTTGGGCTAAAAAAAGCCACTTCTAAAATGAAATCCAAACTGAAAACGGACTTCCCCAAGTGGCCAGAAACATGAGCACTATGCCACATCCCTCTGTAACTCTCCCTTCCCCATCTGAAGCTTCAATAATTGAGCCTGCTGAAATGAACTGATAATAGATTATAAAGAGAAAAGCCTTAAAAGTAACGGCAAAAACAGCAATTACTTTTGCACTGACCTTATATTAACATGCAGGGGCACAAGAGTCACACAAAATATGAAACTCAAAGAAGGGCCAAATGGTTGAAGTTTAAATACCCTCTTCACAGGGGAAAGGTAAGTAGGGGTGTAGGCAATTTTTGAGGAAGAGTAAGTGATTTTTAAGGCCCAAAGAACAGAAAATGTCCTGAGACAAACCTTCTCGGCTCTGGGTGAGGTGCCAACAATTTACGGGAAAGTGAGAGGCCGAACTACAATGTGAACACAGGTTGCCTTATTATGCAGATAAAGTCTCTCAGGTACCAGCCCTCAATAGAATAGAGGAAAATTCTCTCTGGGCAAACATGGTGAGGAAATTTTTTTCCTTTGGTGATGAATATTCCCTGGTAATGAGATTTTAGACAGGGGATTGAAGGAAACATCTCTTCCCCATCTTGCTGCACTCAATTTCTTGTGATCTGGTCTTCTTTAACCACTTTACTCTGCTTTTATAGACATTACACTGTTTCTCTGCGGCTGGGATGACCATTAGGTACATCCTCATGGTCTATTTTTCAATTATGTGATAACATTCTATCTTCCTAAATGTTATGGCAAGTTTATGAATAAATTTAAGAAGCACAAGTTTCCAGAGTGCCTACCAACTAATGGCAGATTCTACAAGTCACAGAAATCATCAGTCTCATCTTTAACCGTATCCTAAGCATGTTTTTCTTCAGTGGTGGAAGTTCTCAGGAGATTTCACAAGTTTCCATCCCTCCATTATTCCTTTAAACCCATTGTGCACACCTACATGGGCAGTAGATACCTTGCCCTGCCACAGCCCAAACAGGAATTGCTTTAAAGTGTTGATACATTGTATGTGTTTTTGTGTGTGCATGTATATATGAAATGAAACAATTCTTAAAGTCCAAACGAAGAGAAATATCACCCATAATTCCACCATCATAAAACAACCAACATTAATACTTTGATTTTTCTCTTTTCAATATTTTTTTTCTACCATGTCTTTGCCATGGTAGAACTAGTCTTTAAGGAGAAAGACTAGTTTTTCCTTAAATTTCCATTTCCTTGGAAAGATTGTTGCTGGGACTATTTCTTATTAACTAGTTGCATTTCCTGTTTTGGTTTTTTTTGTTGTTGTTGTTTAGGATTTTTGGTGTTTCCTTTTATTATTTTTTGAGACGAGGTCTTGCTCTGTTACCTAGACTAGAGTGCAATAGCATGATCACAGCTCACTGCAGCCTCAACCTCCCAGGCTCAAGTGATCCTCTCACATTAGCCTCCCAAGTAGCTGAGACCACAGGGTAAAGTAAAGGGTAAAGACTGACCAGGAAAGGGGATGGGAGTGGGGAGAAAAACCATATTAAACTGAATTATACCTTCCACCTTACCTTGTATTATGATCAAAAGAAATCCCTCTGCTGTCCTTTCCTCCTGACACTCTTCCCACAGGCATGCACCATCATGCCTGGCTAATTTTGTAAATTTTTTGTGGAAACAGGGGTCCCACTATGTTGCCCAGGCTGGTATCGAACTCCTGTGCTCAAGTGAAGTGTTTTCAAAATGACATATTTCTATATCTTACAATTTTCCTGAGTTTTGGTGTTAATTAAATGTACAATTAAATCTTTTGGTTTTTAAAAATATAGAGAGCATTTTCCACTGTTTAATTCTATACTGTTTTTTAAAAAGAAAACCTGAAGAGTGCAAGCCTGTAGAGTAGGAAAAGGGGAGGAATGATATTTATCTTACTCCTCCTTCCAGATGCAGTTTCGTACATCTTAACACTAAATGCTCATTCTACTGAATTCTCACTTTAAGAATGTTCTATTATATTTTAAACTCTTTATAGGCATATTGATTTTGTGCTGAAAGAGATTAAACAGCCCTCATGAGTTTTAAGCAAATTCTCTTAGTCAGTAAATTCATTTCCTCTTTCATTCATGTCCCAATGCCCAGTCAACATTTTTTTGTGTGCCTGTATTACTTAACCAACAAAGATTTTGGAAACAATCTTTGGATAATACAATATTTGATTTCTCATAATGTGACCTAAAGATCCACGTGATTTTGTTTTTTTGTCAGCCCGTGCCACCCCTTGGTTTGGAGGAAAGAGACCCCCCCAGTCCCCAGCCTTTTGAGGGGTGGGACTCCTGGAATTTTCGTCCCGTGCCTTCATGGGGATTTCTCCTGTATTTAGTATTTGTTCACCCGACACAGACTCGCAGTGCCTAATGCATTCCAGGCACCGTGCTGAGTGCCAGGAATAAAGAAACATCTGTACGTGGTACAGTCTGGATGGGGCAAGAAACCACCAACATGATAAGCAAATGAATGTATAATGTAACAAAACGTGGGTTGTGCCCTGAAGAAAAATAAAGGGTAAAGACTGACCAGGAAAGGGGATGGGAGTTGGGAGAAAAACTGTATTTAACTGAATTATACCTTCCACCTTACCTTGTATTATGATCAAAAGAAATCCCTCTGCTGTCCTTTCCTCCTGACACTTCCCACACACACACATGCACACACACACACATGCACAACTGTAAACCCCTGACAACAGTGGTGACATCTATTTCACCTTTGTACACCCCCAAAGCTGAACACAGCTATGCATGACTGACACAATTTTGTTAAACCAAAGAAAATCTTTTCATGATGTCTCCATTAATTTCATGTGGCCAACCAGCCATTCCTGGAAGTTTCTTGAATTCTCTGGAGATCCCTTCTGCCTTTAGGCATCTTCTGTCTACTCAGCGAGTAGTTCCTGGGGCTTTCCTAATGGCAGTTCTGCTTATCCGATATCTGCTGGATGTCATTCAGAAAAATGACATTGGAGGCTGAGGCCTCAAAGTTTAGCTCCATATTCTTGGTCACATTTCAGATATTCACTTAAACACAGCCCTGTCTGCGATGCCAACAGACTTTAGCTCAATTTATTATCAGAGGGCGATCTGGCACGCCCACACAGCTCCACAAATGCCTCTGACTATCTAATAACTCAGCATTAAACACCACGTTCCCTGAGAGGCTGTGGAGGCCAGGCAGGGAGGGCCTCTCCCTTCTAAAAAAAGGAGCCTCTTCCAGGGCTCACAACTAAATGTCAAGTTTGGCAAAAGATAAAAATAGAAGTCTTTGTTTCACACTTGCAAAAAGGCTCAAACTTTCACGTGGGCTTCTGTTTATATTAAATAAAAAGCCCATTTTTCTTGGGATAAAGGCATCTTAAGAAGAGTTGTAGGGAGAAGAGACTAGGTCCTTTCTTAACCGGAATTCAGCTGATTAGACCCTGGCCAGACTTTTCAGTCAGACCCAGAAAGAGAAAACAGTGCCAATCCGAATGATTCAGCTCAATCTGTTCAAAACAACAAATCATGAAACAGCATCATGGACAGGCATGTTATGATAAAACTCTGCTAACATGGCTTTTGCTGCAAAGTGGGAAATGGTTCTAGGAACTTACAGTTTTAATAAGATAAACAATGCATCAAATGGAGGTCTGAGATGGAGATCTGGGCTTCGACCTGCAGAAATAAGAATTGAAGCCTGTTGGGTGCTTTGCTGCTGGTAGTGTGCTCTCACGTGCCTTTTCCAGCTGGCTGTCACCTGATTCTCAGACACCTCTGAGAGCTAGGTGGTGTTCTCATGTACATGTTAGAGATAAGGAAACCCAATCTCTGACAGCTGTCTATCCACCTGTTTGGAAGGGGCTGAACTGTGTTCCCCCCAAGCTCATCTGTTGAAGCTTTAACCCCCAGTACTTCAAAGAGTGTCTTTATTCAGAGATAGTCTTTCAAGAGATAATTAAGATGCAGTGAAGTCATTAGCGTGGGCCCTAATCCGATCTGACTGGTGTCCTAACAGGAAGAGGAGATTAGAACACAGACATGACCATGTAAGGACACAGGGAGAAGGCGGCCGTCTGTAAGCCAAGGAGGGAGGCTCAGAAGAAACGAACCCTGCTCACACCTGGATCCCAGACTTCTAGACTCCAGGACGGAGAAAATAAACGTTGTTGAAGCTGCCTACCCCATGGTACTTTATTATGGAAGCCCTAGCACACTAATATATTAAGATTAGGTCTCTGAGGGCAGAATGGGGCTTTTGCTATTTTGATGAAAGTTCTTCGGATTCTGCAAAGCTGACCTCATATTCTGAGATGATTTTGGTAGAAGGCACACAGGCCACCTGCTCACTCCCTGCTCCTCTCATTCCTCCGCACTTTCCCTCCTATTTTCATCCTCTTCCCTCTCCCTTTCTCCTTCTTTCACACCAGGGGGATATGTTTGCCAACCATCCGCAAAGTGCCTATTGTGTTTCACATAAACGCTTTTAATTTATGTAACTCATGCTATTTATCTCATCATGATTTGACTCTTTTCATTTTGGATAGTTTTCAAGATCAATCCTTGTTGCAGGATGAATATTTAACTTGTTACTTTTTTTTGGAGACAAGTTCTTGCTCTGTCGCTCAGGTGGGATTGCAGTGGCATGATCACAGTTCACTGCAGCCTCAAACTCCTGGGCTCAGGTGATCCTCCCACCTCAGCCTCACGAGTAGCTGGGACTACAGGCATGCACCACCTCACACAGCTAATTTTATTTATTTTTTTAATAGAGATGGGGTCTTGCTATGTTGCCCAGGCTGGTCTTGAACTCCTGGCCTCAAGGAATTCTCCCACCTCAGTCTCCCAAAGGACTGGGATTACAGGTGTGGGCCACCACGCCTGGCCTAACCTGCAACTTCTAATTGCTACCTCAACATTTCCGAAAATGCCTTTATTCTGCCTGTGCGCTGGATTGATAGTTTCTATAGGTGTAGAAGCCCAGGCTGAAAACCACCTTCCTGCAGAAAGCCCCATCCTCTTGTCATTCCCAGAGCAGCTGCAGGGAAAGCTACAGCCATTCTGAGTCCTGAGTCTTCGTGTGTTGCCTTTTTTCTTCTCCCTGGAAGCTTGTAAAATCTTCTTCCTGTCCTCACTGTTCTGAAATTGCACAGCAACGAGGCTTCATGTAGGTCTATTTTTATCTCTTGTACTAGGTCCTTTAGACCTGCAAGCTGGTGTTATTCATTTCTGGAAAAGTTTCTTGAATTGTATTTTAAAGACTTACCAGCTTCTTTGTTCTCTCCTCCTGGAATTCATCTGGAAGCGCATTTCCTGGTCTGGGCCTTCAATTTCATACATTCTCTCCCTTTTCTTCTCTCTTTTCACTTTGCTCTATTTTCTAATAGAATTTTCCAGCCACGCCTTCTAATTCTTGTACTGGGTCTTTCATTTTGGCTATCATGTTACTTTCCCCAAGCTTGCCCAGTGCTTGTTATTTTCCTAATGTTGCTTTTTTATGGTCTCTCACTTTTTTTTTTTTTCTTTTGAAACAGAGTCTTGCTCTGTCGCCCAGGCTGGAGTGCAGTGGTGCGATCTCGCTCACTGCAAGCTCCGCCTCCCAGGTTCACGCCATTCTCCTGCCTCAGCCTCCTGAGTAGCTGGGACTACAGGCGTCCGCCACCATGCCCGGCTAATTTTTTGTATTTTTAGTAGAGATGGGGTTTCACCATGTCAGCCAGGATGGTCTTGATCTCCTGTATGGTCTCTCATTCTTGATGCATAGAAGAAAACTCGTCTCATCTCTCTAAAGGTGTTAACAGTAGGTATAGTCTCGGTTTCCTCCAGGTTTCTTTTGACTTTTATTTTTACTGAGATACAATTCACATAACATGAAATTTGGCCTTCTTAAGGATATTCACACAGCTGTGCAACCACCACCATCATTTATCCCAGCCTATTTTTATCACCTTAATAAGAAGCTCCATACCTGTTAATATTCATTCCCCATCTCCACCTCTCCCCAGCCCCTGGGAAGCACTAATCAATTTTTCCATGTCTATAGATTTATCTGTTCTGGAAATTTCATATAAATGACATAATACAATTTCTGGTCTTTTTTTTTTTTTTAAGATGGAATGTTGCTCTTGTTGCCAAGGCTGGAGTACAGTGGCATGGTCTCAGCTCACTGTAGCCTCCACCTCCTGGATTCAAGCCATTCTCCTGCCTCAGCCTCCTGAGTAGCTGGGATTACAGGCACCCACTACCATGCCCGCCTAAATTTTTGTACTTTTAGTAGAGATGGGGTTTCACCATGTTGGCCAGGCTGGTCTCAAACTCCTGGCCTCAGGTGATCCGCCCGCCTCGGCCTCCCAAAGTGCTGGGATTACAGGCATGAGCCACTGCGCCCAGCCGATTTCTGGTCTTTTGTGTTCGGCCTTTTTCACTTAGTACAGTGTTTTCGAGGTTCATCCATGTTGTAGCCTGTGTCAGTACTTCATTCCTTTTTAAGGCTGAATAATGGTCCATGGTATGAAGAGACCACATGTTGCTTATTCATGCATCTCTGGACAGACACCTGGGTTGTTTTCCACCTGTTGGCTGTTGTGGATCGTGCTGCTGTGAACACGGGTGCACAAACTCAATGCGGATTTGACTCGCACTTCCCTGGTAGTTAATGGTAACAATACCCAACATCTTTTCATGGGCTTATTAGCCCAAATTGTTTTTAAAACTTTTTCATGTGCTTTTACCTTTCACATTTGTTACCTCCAGCAGGTCCTTGGTGGTCAGCCAGTCCTTGGCTGCTTTGCTGTCCATTTTCTTTAAGTTGGCAAAAATGTTTTTTTTTCTTTTTTTAATTTTTTAAAATTATACTTTAAGTTCTGGGATACATGTGCAGAATGTGCAGGTTTGTTACATAGTTATACACATGCCGTGGTGGTTTGCTGCACCCATCAACCCATCACCTACATTAGGTATTTCTCCTAATGCTATCCCTCCTCTAGCCTAACACGCCCCAGTGTGTGATGTTCCCCTCCCTGTGTCCATGTGTTCTCATTGTTCAACTCCCACTTATGAATGAGAATATGCGGTGTTTGGTTTTCTGAAGCCATCATTCTCAGCAAATTAACACATTTTTTTTTCTTTTTTTGAGACAGAGTCTCGCTGTGTTGCCCAGGCTGGAGTGCAGTAGCATAATTTCTGATCACCACAACCTCCACCTCCTGGGTTCAAGTGATTCTGGTGTCTCAGCCTCCCATGTATCTAGGACTACAGGCATGCGCCACCGCACCTGGCTAATCTTTATATTTTTAGTAGAGGGTGGGTTTTGCCATGTCGGCCAGCCTGGTCTCGAACTCCTGACCTCAAGTGATCCACCCACCTCGGGCTCCCAAAGTGCTGGGATTACCAGTGAGAGTCACCATGCCCAACCTGTCTGTTCATTTTTAATCTGGGGAAACCCAAAAGCAGATTTAGGCATTTGCACAGGGGCCCATCCACCAAGAGCTCTCCTGTAGCATGCTCTGCCTGAACCATTTATTAGGAGACTCCTGATGTAATTTTTTTTTCTGAACCAGAGAAGATCCTTCCAGTCTGCAGCCTGGAAGGTAAATGTCTAGTTGCCATCTTAGGGAGCTCAGGGGCTCTAAATTCTGCTGTGTGTCTGCTTCCTCAATGCCCTGTTTTCTGTATAGTCCTACCTGCCTGTGGTCCTCCATGCCAGTAATTGCAGTTACAGCTTCTCCAAAGAATAAATCCCCAAGTTCAGCCAGGGTAAATGAGGAGCGGGCATCCAGGGATCCAACTGCCTCCCAAACAACTTTTTTTTTTTGAGGTGGAGTCTCGCTCTATCGCCCAGGCTGGAGTGCAGTGGCGCGATCTTGGCTCACTGCAAGCTCTGCCTCCTGGGTTCACGCCATTCTCCTGCCTCAGCCTCCCCAGTAGCTGGGACTACAGGCGCCCGCCACCACGCCTGGCTAATTTTTTGTATTTTTTAGCAAAGATGGGGTTTCACCATGTTAGCTGGGATGGTCTCAATCTCCTGACCTCATGATCCACCCATCTCGGCCTCCCAAAGTGCTGGGATTACAGGCGTGAGCCACCGCACCCAGCCCCCAAACAACTTTCATCCTGTCCTCCTTCCTTAGGACTCCTCCACTCCCACTTCTGGAGGCACTGGGTCCTGAATATCAATGTTCTGCTGTGCAAATCAGGCAATTTCTGCACAGCTAGTGTAGGATTTGGCTTTCTTAAATTGGCCAAGGCCAGCTCCACTATCCACCTGTGCTCCAGCCTCTATAATCCACACCCTGTTCTCTCTTCTCCTGGTTTCCCCATCTATCCTTGGGGATTTACAACTTTAAAAAAAAATCTCTTTATTGAAGATAGTCGAGTTCCCTCTTCACCACGTTTACCTAGGAGCCTTCCTAGTGAAGTCTTTAATTTTCACATTGCGTTCCATGTTTTACAACAATTGTCTCATGAGATAATTTTCATGAGAACCTCTGGGGAAGATGCTATAGTCACCTCCCAGTGAAGAGGAAATTGAAACTCAGAAAGTTTCAGGGAGGCATCCACATCTGCACATGGCAATGTGGAGCTGGGACTTGAGCCCACATGTCTGACTGCAGAGCCTGCACTAGCCCTGAACTAAACGGTGCAGTCCTTGCCAGTTACTTCATGGCTAGGCCTTGCCACAGTGGCTCAATGAAACCAGCACTTCCTGGTGCAGGGAGAGGAGGACCTGCAATGTCCAGGGTTCCATGCTGATGGGCAGTGGGAAGCTGTGCCCAGTGACAGCCCTGGTCATCAGAGATAAGAGGGGACAAATGGCAGTGCAGAATTGGAAGGATGTCTTGAGCCAGCACTGTGCCAAGGCACTTAAACAGGACATGGGTAAGGGAGGGGGCGTCCTCCTCTCCATGGGGGTCTGTTTGGCTCCAATGGGGGCAATAGAGAACTGCAGCTATTTGAGCATTGATGAGTACTGCTCTTGAAGATTCTGTGACTTCTGTTATGACAATTTTCAATCTCTATTCCATTGAAATGCCCTCCCTGCAACAATTCATAGCCAAATTGCTTCCAGAGATAATTGGTGGAGATCACAGGTTGCTAGATTGATAGTCTTTGTTAATGGATCCAGGAATTATGGAAGTTTCACCTTGGAAGGGACCTGGAGACCTTCTAGACCAACGTGTTTCTCTTGGGGAAACTCAGAGTGGCCAAAGGCCAGACTCAAGGTGCAAGGCTGGTAAGCAGCAGCTTTGGAAACATTTTTGTGGGGAGAGCAGGAAGACGTGGGGGAAAGATGGCTCAGGAGCATGTAGGGGGCATGGGGAAGGGGTCCACGAAATGCCAGCTCATGGGGCTGAGTAGGAAACCTTGCAAAGGACTCAGCTCCCTCCCAAACTCCATATCTAGGGCCAATCAGGAAGATGCAGCAATGGCCACCATCAGAAAAGGAAACCTGCAGAGGACATCTGTTATCGATATTTTGAAGCCCTAACTTCTGGGACCTCAGAATGTGACCTTATTTGGAAATTGGAAATAGAATCCTTGCCAGTGAAATTACTTAAGTTGAAGTCATATGAGAAAGGGTGGGCCCTTCATCCAAGAAGATTGGTGTCTTTATAAGAAAAGAAGAAGAGACACAGACATAAAGGGTAGAGGACAGCCATGTATGTGATGATGAAGGCAGAGACTAGAGGGATGAGTCTGCAAGCCAAGGAATGCAACGATGGCTGGCAACACCAGACACTCAAAGAGATAAGAAAGGATCCTTCCCTACAGTCTTCAGAAGGAGCAAGGCCCTGCTAACATGTTGATCTTGGACTTCTGGCCTCCAGAACCATGAGGGGGTTCTGGTGGTTTATGGTGCTTTGTTGCACCACCTGGTTTATGGTGCTTTGTTGTAGCAGCCCTTGGAAAGGTAATTGAATGTTCTGTGAGCTGTCATGAGGGTGGGACCTGGAATTAGCTCTGCTGCTCTGCATGGCATCACTTTTTTTGTCCTTAGTTTGATTCCCCTTATTAAAAGTAACTGGAAGCCGGGTGCAGTGGCTCACATCTGGAATCCCAGCACTTCAGGAGGCCGATGCAGGTGGATGGCTTGAGGCCAGGAGTTCAAGAGTAACCTGAGCAACATGGAGAAACCCTGTGTCTACAAAAAAAAAAAAAAAAAAAATACAAAAATTAGCTGGGCATGGTGGCGCACACCTATAGTCCCAGCTACTCAGGAGGCTGAAGTGGGAGGATTGCTTGAGCCTAGAAGGTAAAGGCTGCAGTGAGTTGAGATCGCAGCACTGCACTCCAGCCTGGGCAACAGAGTGAGACCGTGTCTCAAAAACAAAACAAAACAAAAAAACAAACAGTAATTGCTTTTAAACCCAAACCTAGGTGATAGTGAGTGTTTGTGTGCTAACTTCCGGTGAGCACTCACATGCCTAGCTCGCTGGAGTCCTATGTTCCCAGGCTTGCCTCTGTCTGCCTGTTCCCCCTAGGTCTCCACCCACAGAGGTAGCCGTGGCTCTGCAGCTCTGGAGCCTCAGGGCTGGAAGCAGATGAGGAGAGGCCTTTGTTTATCCTGCTCAACCAATGCCCCTGCTGCCACATAGAAGAAACGGTGGACGTGTTTAGAAAATGATACCAAGTTTACCCCTGAAACGCAATTGCATATCCTGTGCAGGCTGAGTGAGGCAAGGTGAAACTATTGACTGGTATCACTTGAGATAGAGCCAACTGTTCAAACTGAAACTGAAAGACAGCATGATCCCTCTGAGGAAAAAAGGGCAGAAGTAAAAGCACGGAATTGTCACTTGTATAGTGGCAAACAAAAAAGAAAGAGAAAATAGGTTTCACTTATTTAAATTATAAAAGTAGTTAGTACGTGCTGATTCAAAAAGCTTAAAAGATACAGAAGTGTATAAGATAGAAACAGAACTGCGTCTGCCTCCACCTCCTCCTCTGCCCACAAGCCAGCCCTCCACATTCAGACTCCACAGAAGCAACTGTTTTAATGTGTGGTAAACATATTTAGAAGAACTTTCTCTGCTGTGCATAAAAACATGCTCTAACATCATTTGGTTTCACTTCATTTTATTTTAAAACCACAGTATTCAATGACTTGCTTTTTTACTCACTAGTATATTATGGGCAACTTTTCATAGCAATGAATACAGATTTATCTCAGAACGTAATCTTGAGTCAATTTCAGAATAACTCTGTGGGATACATGGGTGATTATAAATTCACAACGTGCCTTGGGGGAATATACCACCTGTTTCTATGGACGCAATTTGCAGTACGTTAATTTGGCGCACCACAAAGGCTGGATGGTTATCAATAGATTGGGTCAAGAAGAGAAGTATACAAAACATTCAGCTAGTTTTAAAGCTAAGGTTTGTCACCACAAGTGTATGAAGTGTCTCTTCCGTGAGTTGGAGAAAGTGATTATTAGAGGAACCTCAATAAAGGTCAACAGTTACAGATGATTTGAAATTTTGCCAACGTAGAAAACAGTTGGAAAACCAGTGGAAATTATATTTTTTATCTTGAGTCAAGTAGGAAATAAACTTAATTTACATAGTGTAAGAATGGTTGATATACAATGTAATCCTAAATCTTAAAATTGCTGGAGATAAATCACAAAGAAAACCAAAAAGATCCAAAAAAAAAAAAGGAGTTAAAAGAGAAGATTTTATCTTCTTTCAGAGGATAAACAATCTCAAGATTCCATAATTCTTTGAATGTCTCAGAAAAACAAAATTCGTTCAAGCTATTTCAGACATTTGGAAGAACAAAATTAATTTTCCCCACCCAGATGAATCATTCTATCAGAGGTTCTCAACTGGGGGCGATTTTGCCCCCCACCCCCGGGGGACATTTGGCAATGTCTGGAAACATCTTCGATTGTCACCACTGGGGCCAAACGGTGTGAGGATGTGCTGCAGTCTTAGTAGGTGGAGGCCAGGGATGCTGCTCAACATCCTACAACGCACGGGACGACCCCCGCCACGGAGAATGATCTGGCCTCAAATGCCAACAGTGCTGAGGCCAAGAAACTCTATGTGATACTTTCCTAAAGGGATTGCTTTCTGTTTCATTATCTTATTTAATCAACTTCATAAACACATCAGAAACGTAGGTCACATCATTTTCTTGTGAATCTAAACCAGTCTAGCTTAAAACACCCTAACCTTCCTCCAAAACAAAATAGAAGTGAACAATTTGTATGAGAGTGACTCACATGTAAAACTATGAAGTGAGATAAACAGTAATGCCCGAAACATACAGCAGACCTTCCAGGCAGGCAAGAGATGACTTCAGACATTGGAGGGTAGGTCGCGTCTCCCGCAACGAATCCAGAAACCATCCTGCAACTCACAAGAAACCTACTTGTAGCTTGAAAAGGATTCTGAGCCAGGAGAACCAGGTTAAAATTATTTCCAACATAAAGGAAAGGAACAGGAACTTAGCCTCTTACGTGCTTAATCACCTAATAAGACACACACACACACTCGCACACAAATCACACACACACACACACACACACACATACTTAAAATACTTATTTTGGATTCTTGTGAATAAAATCCAGCTCAAGTCTATGGGAAAAAAAAAAATCATGGCCAGAAAAGTCTTTCCATTTTCACTGGGTATCAGCCAATAAATCTTAGCCTCTGATGCTCTACTGAGTTCAGCCTCTCACTTTCCCACCCTGCTCCCATCCCACCCCCACACCGAATCAGTGCCAGCTCTGGATTTTACACTCGTAAGCTCAGCTCAGGCCCTGGTAGAGGTGGAGCATCTCATTGCCTTATTCATACCTGCTTTGAAAGATACCCTTGTCTTACTCAGTTGGAAGCTCTATAAGCCCCCCATGAAGGCCAAAGAATGTGAAACATCACAAACAGCACAGCATCGTGTACATAAACTGCTTATTTAAGAGCGGGCAGTCATAGACTGTGGGTGATCTGGGAGATGCATCAATAGATTTCCTGTGGCCTCAGAAAAATCCACGCAGTAACCACAGCAGAGAGATGACAAAGAGTCGGTTGCAGGAGGCCTCTGCCCAGGGAGGGTAGCCACCTACCCTGTGCGGTTCAGGCAGAGCACAAAGGCTCCTCCCAGGGCCCTGGGGAAGGCTGAATCCAGTCTGCCCCTGGCTTGCCTAGCTTGGCCCTGGGCAGAGCATGTTTCCTCCACCCCTCACAGGGGCGCAGGTTACTTGTACCAGCCCGATGCAAATGCTTTGGTGAATGGGCTACCCTAAAACAGAGGATGATGAAGAACGATGGCCATTCCCAGAGTATAATGAGGGGTTCCCTTTAAGTAAGCTTTGCTCTGCCCTCTGCGTTTTCATTAGAAACCAGAAAACTGCTGAGTCTTATTTGTGTTTAAGCCATCATAAACTAAATAATCAGTTCCTATTAATGACCCTAATTATTCAGCTCCTATTTTTAAATGCTGGTCTTTCAGCATGCTCTATGTGGGTGGTTTTAATTAAGCCTAATTGTAGATACGTCACATCCAAACAGACACCCTACTCAAATGATTAATAGAGCTTGGAATCTAGTTCACTAAATAGGGATTTGCAATGGGATGATGGTGTCTATCAAGCTGAAACGTATCATATAAATTATTTCTCTGATAACTATAATGGCAGAGAGACTTGTTTATTAGAGTCATTTAGGATTAGGCCACCACTGGTCTCAGAAGCTACATTCTCAGAGCAGTTGTCAAGTTTGCTGAAAGATTGTTTTCTTAAATTAGCTCTGAGTTGGAATGTACTGGTTTTTCTTTTGCATTTATATTCCCAGAGGCCTTCTTCTTTAAAAGTGTCTTCTGACATGGCAAAATAACTATCATTTAAGAAGCACTAATCTTAAGTAAAAACAAACAAACGAACGACTCACCTTCAATGCAAAGACCGATTGCTCCTCTTTAGCCCTTCCCTAGAAATCAGCTTTTGATCACTGACCACGCACTCTCAAGCTTCTGATTCCCCTAAAATCTCACCTGATTTTCCAACACCTCTGAGAGCTTGGCATTGCCACTTTTTACACATGAGAGGTGAGGATATCGAACCTCTGAAAGGTTATCTTACCAGCCTGGGATCTCCTGGGGCAGAGCTGGGCTTAAGAATCACCTGCTTGAGATTTCACCTGCAATTGCCTGACCCAGGGGCCTCTGACTTCTTGGGTTAAAGCATCATCCATGCACCTTGTCACTCTACATGGGCAGAGCAAGCCAACCCAGAAGCCAATCAGGAGCCACCATAACAAACACAGCCGTGACTCAGCTCTCCACCTGCACATCTGCAGTCCACGTTGGACACTCGACGCCCACAAAGGATTTGAAATTTTCCCAACGGCCTCTCACAGGACACATAAAGGCAAATACAAGCTGTCCTCAGTGCTGTGCTACAGAATACATTATCCATTGGTTGATCACACAGATCCAGTGAAATATTGTCAGGGCGTTCATTTGAAAACTGTTGTTGCCATGATGTGCTTGTAGTGCCGTCTGTCAGAGCAGATATCGACTCATTCAAATCCAGCAGCATAAGACAAATGACCAATAGAGACAGTTGTTTCCAGGGTAGGGTCTCTATTATTTTTAGCAAATTTTTCCCTGTAGGGTTATGTTTCGGATGCTTCGATGGGCAGATTAAGATGTACTATGACAGTGATAGAGAATTAGCAGTGGATAGAATTGAAATTGTGTCTCATTTCAGGTGTGGTCTTCACCAGGTCTCACTCATTGGCCTTAATTGTCAACTGAATTGAAAGGGGGTCCTTGTAGTAAAGGTCAGGATTTGGGAGGCTCAGAAAATCAAGAGCTGATTGCTGTCCATGGACAGATGTGACCTTTAGGTGTTTGGCCACCCAGCCCAGTTGACTTGCATGAAATGTGTAGAGAGGCTAGAGCCACAGACTTTGGTTAAATTTATCTGATAGAATTCTGAATTCCTTCTGTGTTATCTTGAATTGCTTTGAATTTTCTCAACACAGCTATTTTGAATTCTCTGTCTCAAAGGTCACATATCTCTTTCTCCACTGATGCCTTATTTAGTTCACTTAGTGAGGTCATGTTTTCCTGGGTAGTGTTGATCTTGTAGATATTCTTTGGTGTCTGGGCCTTGAAGAGTTAGGTATTTATTGTATCTTCACTGTCTGGAGCCACAGACTTTGGAATCAGACACACCTGATTATACATCTCAGCTCCTCCATTATTCACTCTGTGACTCCAGACATGTTACACCACCTCTCTGAGCTTCTGATTCCCTGCATCCGTAAAACTACACAGTCATACTTAATTATTGAATCATTGTAAGGTTTAAATTAATTAATGGAGACAAAATGTCTTACTCATAATAAACACCAGTAGATGTCAAAGGGAGAGAGTGTCTTTTTTATCTGAGCATTTGTACTGAAATGGGAACATTATGATAGCAGTGGATAGCAAAGCCAAAGTAACCATAATTTTTACATATCCCTTAATGAACTGACCATGGAGAGAAATAGTTGACACTCAAACCCCCTTCACATCTACCATCAGCCTTAACGGTAGTCTGTTGGGTCAATGTCTGTGCCAGTCTTAGTAACAAATGAAGATTGAAAACACTGCAAATACAGTGCAAACTGATGACAATGTGAAACTCCAAATCTTGCCTATGATATAAGGTTCCCTGAAGTTAAAGAAAGTGATGGAGGAACTACCATAATTGTTCAGTGTGCAGTGAAAGCTGATGTTACTGTTATAATCTAAAATTCATTAATAAAATCCCAAATTGGCTGGGTGCTATGGCTCACTCCTGTAATCCCAGCACTTTGGGAGGCTGAGTCAGGCAGATCACTTGAGGTCAGGAGTTTGAGACCAGCCTGGGCAACATGGAGAAATCCGATCTCTACTAAAAATACAAAAATTAGCCTGGTGTGGTGGCACACACCTGCATTCCCAACTACTTGGGAGGCTAAGGCAGGAGAATCGCTTGAACCCGGGAAGCAGAGGTTGCAGTGAGCCAAGATCGTGCCACTGCACTCCAGCGTGGGCAACACAGTGAGACTCTTGTCTCAAAATAATAATTATAATCCCAAATTACTTCTTTCCTTATTTTAAGTTTTATTTTTCAAGACAAAGTTTCAGCTGTCACACTGCCCTTGTTGGTTCTATGAAATCATGTTCCCCCTTTTAAGTAAATTCACTTTAGGTGGACTTTTCTAGTAAAAATTACTCTTTGAAGACAGAGGTCTATGTATATATAAACTTACATGTGTCATTTCACAGAATAAGGAAGAAATGGTTTCACAAATTATATCGCATCAATATGAACTCTCTTTGGGCACAAACACAGGATAAACACCTGTCAGATAGGATTAAAGTGCCTGTGTGCCACTGATGAACGGGATGAAGAGAGAAGGAAGATAATAAGAAGAGAAGGCAAGAAGAAGAAGAATCAAACAGACAGAAATGGAACTTCCCTCAAAGGTGGTGCAGACCTGCCTGGGGCCCCTGAGAGCAGGAAGGCTTTCCTCCTGAATCTAGCAGAGCTCTTCTCACCATGTGGCCAGAGTCTGCCTTGTGCATGAATGTCATTGCCTAAGTGACTTTGAGATACAGATGGAGCGTGGTTTCACCCTCAGTCTCTTCTCCTCTGGTTCATGCCCATGTCTGATTCCTGGGCATCGCTTTGCTTCAGAAAGCCACCTCCAGTCTTTCCCACCCACTTCCAATTTGCCCTTGCCCCTTCTTCCAAGCCAAGGCAGTGGTTGTGTAAACATAGCTGTGTGTACAACACTCAGCTTTTACACTGGTCTCCGTTGAATGAGTAATCACATTACCAACCTCCTAAGCAAGTTGGCTCCCTCAGGACTGCCGTCTTCCAGCCCTCGTAGTATGAAAATGATTCATTAGTCCATTCATCACAATAACATGAGTCACATGTTATGAAAAGCTAGGAGGATGTATTTTGTGTACACTGAAATCTAAGGTTTGCAAATTTCTGCAATTTAACTTTATTGAGGAGGGAGTGGGGTAGAAATGAATTCCACATTTTTTCAAAGTACGAAAACACACATCAGGCAACATCTGCTTAAATCAGTCTCCAAGGACTCAATGTAAACGGTTGTTGATATAAATAGATGTGCTTTTAAGCAAAGACAGATGTCCCAGCCCCAAATGTTAAGAAAACAATTAAGTTCAAAGACATGTTGGTTTTCATTTCTTTCCCAATAGGTGAATCTTCACTGGGCTATGACAATGAGGGTGGAAGAGAGAACACTGTGTTTCCCAGTGGAAAGGCATGTTGTGCCGTGGGTGGCAGGTGTGAGCCGCACACATGCAGGATGGCGTCCACTTGCCTCTCTAGTGTTGCTCGAGAGGCCTGGGTCATGACGCCTTCCCTTACTCATGCATTCTCATGGCACTTGCTGATTAATTTGAAGACTCCCCTATTCAGAACTCCTCAGAATATTATTTCAGGGAATACTAAGTGGGAGGCATTAGGAAATAAGTCCCCGGAATTTGGGGATCCATGGGAGAAGAAACTAGAAGCCAGCAGGACTCTGGAGCAAGAATGGGCTATGGGACAATGGTCTTCAGTAGGAATGGGCCTGCATCTCGTTCTCCCAGAGCAAGGATCTGAAATCCAAAAGATGATCAACAAATCTGCATTTCAGCAAGAGGAACATTCCCAGTGAGCTTATCAGGAAGGCTAGCACCAGGAAGAAAGGGTCATTTCTACGTAGAGAAATTCACATAGTTTGTGTCAGGCACTTTGCCAGAAAGCATTTTGACATAAATTCCCTCGCTGAATGTGAGGGATGCAATGAAGAATTTAAAGTTTCGCAGGAATTAGTGACATAAGGCAAGTTCACATTTTGACCATACCACACTTTACATGGTAGAAAATTCTACCCCACGTGCCCAAAGCAGGTCTTCCCTTCCTTCTGAGAAGCCGAGGCAAAGACCTTCCTGGCCTTTGGGCCAAGCTTTCCCAGGAAGGGAAGGAAACTGTAGCTGCTTTGGAGGGTTCCTCGGACTAAATTGGGGATGCCAATGCTGGAAGATAACACAGGCTGGCAGGCCACTCCCCACCCCAGGCCCCAGCCAGAGCCCCATCCCAGGCTCTGTGGTACAGGCAGGGGGAGGATGGCTGGTGTCCTTCACCTCGAGGGCATGGCCACCTTTCTGACATCACCTGGGAGGGGGCACCCTGGCTGGCTGAGGTTTAAGGTAGAAAAACCTAGCTCCTTTGTTGTTTGTCATGAAGCCAAATGATCTGGAACTTGGTTCTTTCTCAAATGGTCAGAAAAAAAGTCAAAACAAAGCCCCCATCACAAATCACCTCAGGACACATGTCACACTCTTCCTGGGCCTGAGCACTATTAGTGATTAGAAACGACCACTCAATTGTGAGCACACAGGCTGGGCAGGCTGTCAGAAGTTGCAAAAGCAGTCTCTGGTTGTGTCAGGCGGATACCAGAATCAGTCAGTGATCTCAAAGTCTCGTATCCATGCTGCCAGACATCTGTGAGTATTAGGATAAAATGTCTTATTAATTAGACATTCACATGAGGCCACAAGCAATGCTTGGCATTTGTAGATGTAGTGTAGATAGATAAGCTACCCCATGCTCTCTTCCTGGACACACAGGAGGACCACCTTTCCAAGCCTCCCTTTCCTCCCATTGGGTTCTGGTGAGGGGTGTGTGGGCAGAGGTGATGGGAGTCCTGTAGACTTGGCCATAAAGCACTCTGAGTGATCTTTGACACACTTTCTTCCCCTTCTGTGACAACCCTGGATGCTGTGTATTGGCCATGGTGGCTTCACAAGACGTAAGGAGACTAGATCCCTGGGTTATCACATGGAGAAGAACCCAGCAGAGCTGCTCAGGCTGCATCAGAATGGGGATGAGGGGAAGCAAACCTTTGCGACATTACAACACAGAGATTAGGAGATTGTTGGCGCAGCTAGCATTTACTATTCTGATGCATGCATCTTGTTTCTGGGAAGTATGGATGGATACCACCAAGCAAGGTGCTTTGAAGTAGTTTGTTTATTGGCATTTTCCAGATCAAGTGTATAGTTTAAAATCAGTCCCCCAAAAAATCACAGTTGGTAAGAGAAAGAGAAGCCCAAGAATGAAGGGAGTGTGATACTGCTCACTTTGGGACTGAGTCCCATTAGATTCCTAGAGTAACAAGAAACTGAAAGGGTTACTCAGTTCATTCTCTAATTCTGAGCATAGCTGTGCCCAGATCATCCTTGAGGGACAGTCTGTTTCCTATTCCCAAATGCAGCCAAGCATGAAATTCCACAGCCCAGCCTAGTAATTTAGTGACTCAAAACCCGGGCCCTGGGAGCTCTTTCTGAGGGCCAATCCAAGCCCCTTGCTGGGCTGTATCTTTCTCCCATTTCTCCTTTTCCCTTAGGAAACACACTGTTGCTTACAATTTTGATATGGTGTGTCTGCGTTTATTTGATTACTAACAGCATGTGAATTCCCCATCACTCTTTATCCTTGAAGTAAAATAATGCATTTCCCTTAAATTTATTTAATCCATCCAGCAATTCCTGACTATGCACCCAGCTCTACTCCGGGGAAGAGAAGGCTCAGTCTCTGCCTTCTAAGAGGTAAGATAGATACATTAAAAAGTAAACAGGATATTGTTACATGTTACAATGAATGGGAAGGACCTTATGAGGTAGAAGACATGAGCTCCAATCTGGAGGGCTTCCCAGAAGAGTTGGGCTCCCAGGGGCCCTGAAAGATGCTAAGAACTTAGAAGAGTCAAGAGAGAAGTTAGGACATTAGGAGAGAATTCTAGAGGCCAGGATGAATGTGGGGAAGGATGGTGAGAAAACCAGCTTGGTTGGAGTAGAAACTTCCACTGGGGAATGGACAAGAAGGGCTTGAGGGGAAGAAGAGTAAGAGCCAGTCTTGGAGGATGTGGTAGGTGGAATAATGGCCCTCCAAGGGTATCCAAGTCCTAATCCCTGAAACCTGTAAATATGTGGCCTTACATGGTCAAAGGGACTTTGCAGATGTGATTAAATGCAGGACCTCGAGGTGGGGAGATGATTCTAGATTATTCAGATGTTCCCGAAATGTAATCACAACCATCTTTAGAAGAGAGAGACAAGTCTCAGACTCAAAGAGAGAGATGAGGTAATGGAAGCAGAGGTTGGGGAGAGAGAGTTCAAGACACTATACTGCTTGAAGATGAAGGGGGTCCCTGAGCCAAAGGATGCAGGTACCTGTAGAAGCTGGGAAGGGCCAAAAAATGAATTCTCTGCTGGAGGCTCCAGAAGGCATGCAGCCTTGCAGGTACCTTGGTTTTAGGAATTCTGACCTCTAAAATTGTAAGATCATATATTTGTGTTGCTTTAAACCACTATGCTTGTTGTCATTTGTTACCATGGCCAGAAGAAATGAATGCAGACAATTTCAAATTTGAAGCTGATGAGACTTTAACCTGTCAAAAAATTGGAGTCTTGGACTCAGAAGGTCTTTGAACAGAGTCATGAAATCACTCATTCATCATGTGTGTGTGGTGTGAGCTCTACATAAGTGCCACAAAACACATCCTTGCTGATATTGGTCCCCGAGAACCCCAGCGTGGATGACAGTGCAGCACACAGATGAAACTGGTAGAGTATTTTCTGGATGAATGAGCAAATAAGCAGTAAATGCTGCAATCTCTCTGGTTGAAGTCCTCAATTCCTCTTGCCTGAACCATTTCAATATCCACCTCATAAGCCTCCAGGCTCCGATCTTGTCTCCATTCCAACCTGCTGCCAGGGTCTTCCTCCCATTCAAGTAGTTATGTACATTTCATCCAAATAAAATTCAAATTCCTTAAAATAGTATATAGCTCTTTTTACTTCCCTGGGCAACATCAGAAGAAGAATTGTCTTGGATCACACATAAAATATACTAACACTAACAACAGCTGATGAGCTAAAAAAAAAAAAAATCACACACAAAAAAATCATAATGTCTTAAGAAAGTATTGGGCCATAAGTGGCCTCTGTGCTGTGGGTTGGACAAGCTTGGTCTAAAGCCTTCTATGGCCTCAGTCTATCATCCGAGCAGAAACCACCAACACCCACATCGTTTCCTGTCTGTGTTGGCAGAACTTCACTATTAAGTTGCCCTCTCTAATATGACTTTACTATTCTAAGAAATCGTTGCCCAGGAAATAAAAGTTACTAATTGTATTGTTTCAGGAACTTCCCAGAAAAACTAATTTAAGTGATTATCAAACTACTCAACTCTTCAATAACTAGTATCAAGGATTATTTACTCTCCAATACACTTCTGAGAACCCTGCCTTAAAACCCTCACCTTGCTGTCTTCACCAATCCTGAACCATTATATCATGATCCTTAATCCTATTCAAGCTTCTTTCCGCATTGAAAGACCTGCCAGACCCCCTAAACCTTACAAATAGCCCAACTTTGTCATACTCACGGAAGATACTATGCAGACTTTGTTGAGATAGTTGTGTTGCTTACCGTGGGAAGCAGTAAACTCAGCTTTGCCTGACCAGCAGGTTGTTGGGGTGATGTTTTTGGGGAGTCAGTACTGGACACCTAAGTAAACTTGTTACTTCATGCTTCCCTCTTCTAGAAGGCAGAATAATGGCTGTCCAAAGATGTCCACATCTTAATCCTAGGAACCTGTAAATATATTTCCTTACATAGCAAGGGGGAATTAAGGTAGCAGATAGATTTAATGTTGCTAATCAGCTGACTTTGAAATGATGAGATCATTGATACAGTTTGAATATATGTCCCTGTCAAATCTCATGTTGAATTGTAATCCCCAGTGTTGGAAATGGGGCCTGGTGGGAGGCGATTGCATCGTGGGGGCGGATCCCTCATGGCTTGGTGCTGTTGTGATAATGAGTGAATTCTCAGGAGATCTGGTTTTTAAGTGTGTGGCACCTTCCCCCCACTCGCTCTCTCTTTCCCTCATTCTCACCATGTGAGATGCCTGCTTCATCTTCTTCCACCATGATTGGAAGCTTCCTGAGGCCTCCCCAGAAGCCAACCAGATACAGTCACTATGCTTCCTACATAGCCTGCAGAACCGTGAGCCAAATAAACCTCTTTTCTTTATAAATTACCCAGGCTTAGGTATTTCTTTAGAGCACTGCAAGAATGGCCTAATACAATTATCCTAGATTCTCCAGGTGGGAACCCATGTAAACACAAGGATCTTTACATGTGGAAGGGGGAAATTGAAAGAGTCAGTGTCAAATCAATGAGATGCAGGAAAGACTCAACCAAACATTGCTGACACTGAAGATGGAGGATGGGGCCACAAGCCAAAGAATGGGCAGCCTTAGAAGCTGAAAAAGGCAAGAAATGCCTTTCTACCTGGAGCCTCCAGAAAGGAATGCAACCCTGCCAACACCTAGATTTTAGCCTGGCAAGATCTGTATTAGACCTCTGGCCTCCAGAACTGTAAGATAATCTTGTGTTGTTTTAACCCAGCAAATGTCTGTTCATTTGTTTTGGCAGTGGTAGAAAACCAGCATATCTCTCCTTGCTGATGCTCCTTTCTCCATCTGAAATCTCAATCTGATCTCACTCTTCTGCCTGTTGAAATCCTGCCTACCCTTTCATTACAATGGCAGATCCACCTCCTCCAAGATACACTTCCCTGAACACTCCTTTTCTGAATTCTGTCAGTATCTGGTTTGTTCTCCTTTATTATTTATTATTATTACTTTTTGAGATGGAGTTTTGCTCTTGTTGCCCAGGCTGGAGTGCAATGGTGTGATCTCGGCTCACTGCAATCTCTGCCTCCCAGGTTCAAGCGATTCTCCTGCCTCAGCCTCTCGAATAGCTGGGATTACAGGCATGCACTACCATGCCCGGCTAATTTTGTATTTTTTTAGTAGAGACAGGGTTTCTCCATTTTGGTCAGGATGGACTCAAGCTCCTGACCTCAGGTGATCTGCCCACCTTGGCCTCCCAAAGTGCTGGGATTATAGGTGTGAGCCACCATGCCCAGCCTGCTCTCCTTTATTTTATACGATCACATTTACTAGGGTATGTAGCGTATATCTTCTATGTCTTATAGATAACTTTTGCACAGCTGAATGGTAAAGATTTGTCTACTGTTTCAATGTAACCATACCATTATCCCTTTAGCTAGCTAAATAACGTCCATGGTGGGTACAGAAGTATCCTGACAGAAGTCATGTATTTGAGGAATGAAATGTAAGTTCTTCATTAATTAAGGCTGGGAGAATCTTCCTCTTTTGGAAACTAATATATCAACTTGAAAGTCAATTCTAATAAGAAGGTTGAAAGAGTGATATGGAAAGGAATTTGTGAATAATAGAAAAGAAATCAAAAGAACACTTTCTGTAAGGCTAGCTTCTCCACTGGGCATCAGGGCTGTTGCTTTGAGCCTATAGCTTTTCTAGCGCCTATGAAAATATTTGAAAGCCCAGACAAGAAAGAAACATTAGGAAGTTAAAATAGGTTCATCAAATGTCTACAAAATGTAACCTTATCTCAACTCATTAATTGAATTTTGCATACATACAAATTTCATTACATTTGGAAAAAATGTGTAAGTTTGTTTTTCTCGCTTCATCAGAATTCAGAATTCTCAAGTATGCACCAGGAATGAAAATAACTACTTTTCACCAACTAATTTTAAAAGCAATGTTTTCTCTTAATTGTTTCAAATTACTTTACATTTGAAAATATTTAAGATGAGAAGTAGATGCATTTTAACATATGTGATGGAATGTATCATGGAGCCTCCAAAATTGAGAGACCCTACAGCCTACCCAGGGCTTAAAGCAGCCGTGTTAGTTACTGGGCAGAAAGGAATGGGGTGTGGCTGACAGGTAATGTGGACGATGGTGGTAATAATAGTGACTCATGTTCCTTGCACACTTACCATGTGTCCTTTATTTCTTACATCATTTTTTTAAAATTGAGGGCCAGGCGTGGTGGCTCACTCCTGTAATCCCAGCACTTTGGGAGGCCGAGGCAGGCAGATCACGAGGTCAGGAGATCAAGGCCACCCTGGCTAACACAGTGAAACCCCGTCTCTACTAAAAATACAAAAAATTAGCCAGGTGTGATGGCAGGCGCCTGTAGTCCCAGCTACTTGGGAGGCTAAGGCAGGAGAATCGCTTGAACCTAGGGGGCAGAGGTTGCAGTGAGCCAAGATTGCACCCCTGCTCTCCAGCCTGGGCAACAGAGCAAGACTCCATCTCAAAAAAAAAAATTTTGAGGTAAAATCACATAACATACAAGTAACCATTTTAAATGCACAATTTAGTGCATTCACAGTGTTGGGCAGCTACCACCTATCTCTAGTTTCCAGTCTTTTTCATCACCCCAGAAAAATTCCCCATAACTGTCAAACAAGAACTCTCCACTTCTTCCTCCCTTTAGCCCCTGGAAACCACCAATCTGCTTTCTGTTTCTATAGATGTGCCTATTCTGGACATTTCATATAAATAGAATCATACAAGTGACTTTCTGTTTCTGACTTCTTTCACTTTGCATGTTTTCAAGGTTCATTCATGTTGTAACATATGTCAGTTCTTCCCTCATTTTTATGGCTGAATAATATTTTGTTGTGTGTATTTTGGGCTATTATGAATAATTCTGCTGTGAACATTTGTATACATGTTTCTGTATGGGCTTTTTTTTTTTTTTTTTTTTGAGACAGGGTCTCACTCTGTCACCCAGGCTCTGGAGTAAATTGGTGCAATCATGGCTCACTGCAGCCTTGAACTCCTGGGCTCAAGTGATCCTCCCACCTTGGCCTCCCAAGCTGCTGAGACTACAGGCATGTGCCACCATACCCAGCTAATTTTTGTATTTTTTGTAGAGACAAGATTTTGCCACGTTGTCCAGGCTGGTTTCGAACCCCTGAGCCAAACGATCCACCCGCCTCAGCTTCCCAAAGAGCTGGGATTACAACCTCCAGCCACTGCTCCCAGCCACATTTTGATTTCTCTTAAGTATACATACTGGGAGTGAGACTGCTGGATCATATAAGTCTGTGCTTAACTTTTTGAGGAATGATTCCTTTCATCTTTTCAACAGCAATATGGGAATTGGAAATCAGTGTGATCATGTGCCCGAGGTGACACTCCAGTAAGAGGTGGAGTGGAATTTACAGTCAAGCCATTCTGATTCAAGAGCCCCTGTCCTTGCACTCAGTCAAGACGTCTCATTAGTGTACATGAAATAGAGACAGTGGTGGGAGCTGAGGGCTGCACGCAGGGCACAGCAAGAGGTAGAAGCTAGCAAGTGTAGGATGTGCTCAGGTGCATTCAGAATCGAGGACTATGAGGGTGGGCAGGGGCCAGATTCTTGAGAATCCTGAAGGACAGCGGAGTAGGAAGCCGTGGCTCCAAAGTCAGGCAGTCAGAAGTAGATGGGCTTTGAGGACCAATGGCACCAGGGTGTGTCATTGGGACCTTTTAGGAACTCAGGTAAAAAATGATGGCCAAGAGTAGGCAAGGTTAGAGAGTTCATCCTCAGGCACAGACAGGGCAAAGTGTGCGACACCGTGGACTGCCTTTGTGACTTTTATGATTAGATTGAGAGAATCACCACCTCTTAGCAGAGAGAGCAACAAACAATGCAAACAATGCAAACACAGACACACAAAAAAGGAGAAACAATAGCCCTCATCACCACAGCCCTAGTGGTGACAGCAATTAAGGAAATTATATAGAGAAGTTGGAGGAGCCTGTGCAACCAGCACACAGAAATGTTGTGAACCCATTGAGATGTATGGACTTTCCCTGACATGCAACCAGAAGTTTGTCATTTTAGGAGTCCTGAAGACTTCTTGAAGATCTGATGTGCAGGCCTGGATCTCAAGCTTATTTATTTTCCTGTTCTTCGTCTTGCATATTAAGATGGATGCTTTTCTTATGAATTTTCAGCCTTGCCCTTTTTCCCCAATATGTATAAACAATTTCAAGCTATAAATGTGCTTCTAGGTTCTGCTTTAGCTGCGCATCCTCTTTCTTTCTTTTTTTTTTTTGTGAGATGGAGGCTGGAGTGCAGTGGCATGATCTCGGCTCACTGCAACCTCTGCCTCCCAGATTCATGCCATTCTCCTGCCTCAGCCTCCCAAGTAGCTGGGACTACAGGTGCCCGCCACCATACCCAGCTAATTTTTTGTATTTTTTAGTAGAGATGGGGTTTCACCATGTTAGCCAGGGTGGTCTCAATCTCCTGACCTCACGATCCACCCACCTCGGCCTCCCAAACTGCTGGGATTACAGGCGTGAGCCACCGTGCTCGGCCTCCTTTTTCATATTTAGTATTTTCCTAATCATTCAGTTGTAAATATTTTTAATGTCCATTATGATTTCTTCTTCCACCTTTTGCTTTGATTATCTATTGCTGCATTCCAAAAAAAAAAAAAAACTTAGCTTAAAATGACAATCATTTCATTCTATCTCATGATATTTTGGGTCATGAATTGGGACAGGTTTCAGCTGGATGATTCTCCTGCTCTTCTGAACATTAACTAAGGGAACTAGTGATCTTCAGCTGGTAGATGGGCTGGTCTGGAGGGTCCAAGGACTTTCACTCACATGTTGGCATCTGGGTGCAGATGGCTGGATGGCTAGCTCAGTGAGACTGCTGGACAGTGGCTACCTCTGGCCTCAGCAGCTTGGCAGGCTCAGGATGGTTGGACCAACTCAAAGCAGCTCAGATTCCCAGAGAGAGAGGAACCGGCCAGTCTGGGAATTGAATCTAGAAATTAGCAAAGCAAAATCCCACCATAGTCTGTTGCTTGAAGCAACACAGAAAGGCCTCCCAGATCATCGGAAGGCACACAGCTCCTGCTGCTGAATGGGAATAGTGGAAAAATATTTCTGATCATTCTTTTTGGAGTGAATTGTGTCCCCCAAAAATTCATATGTTGAAATCCCCCAGAACCTCATAACATGACTTTCTGCAGGTAGGGCCTTTATAGAGGTAATTAAATTAAAATGGGGTGGTTAGGGTGAGCTTTAGTCCAGCATGACTGGATTAGAAGAGGAGATTCTGACACAGACACACAGGCAGAAAGTCCATGTGAGGACAGTGAGAAGGCAACCATCTGCAAGCCAAAGAGGGAGGCCTCACAAGGAATCAAGCCTGTCGTCACCTCAATCTTAGACCTTTTGCCTCTAGAACTGTAAGAAAATAAGTCTAATGTTTAAGTCACCCGGTCTGTGGCGTTAGTTATGGCAGCCCTAGCAAACTAATACACTATATTTAATCCATACATTAATGAATTCTTCATAATTACCTTTCTTTTTCTTTTTTTTTTTCTTTTTTTTTTTTTTTTTTTTTTGAGATGGAGTCTCACTCTGTCGTCCAGGTTGGAGTACAGTGGCACAATCTCAGCTCACTGCAACCTCTGCCTCCTGGGTTCAAGCAATTCTCCTGCCTCAGCCTCCTGAGGAGCTGGGATTACAGGTGCGTGCCACTACGCCCGGCTAATTTTTGTATTTTTAGTAGAGACGAAGTTTCCCCATGTTGGTCAGGCTGGTCTCGAACTCCTGACCTCATGATCCATTCACCTTGGCCTCCCAAAGTGTTGGGATTACAGGCGTGAGCCACCGCACCTGGCCCATAATTACCTTTCTTAAACTCCAGTCACATGGGTTTCTAATTTAATAGCACGGTGACTAGAGAATGTGGTCTGTCATGTATCAAGCATTTGAAATTGGTTGAGGCTTCCGTTTTAGCCTTTGTGTATGTGTAAGATATTGGAAAATATTCTTGGTAAAATTTACCAGAAGATGTATTCTGCAGTCACTGTTTAAGAAACAAGTGAAAATGGTGGTTAAAATAACCAAAACAACTAAACGTGTGCGGAAATAAACAAAGACCACCCAAAGGAGAGCAGGCGGAGGCGATCCATTCAGAGCTTGCTGTAGCGTAGGAGTGAGACACTGTCATTTGTGTCTGGCAGAAACTCAAAGGCAGGCTGTTGATCAAGTTTTTATCATGAGGGCAGGTTTCAAGGCTGCCATTCATTTTTCACTGATGGTTTACTTTGGGCTTACCAGGAAAATCACTCACTGTTAACCAATCATCAGCTTCTTTGTAAATCAAAATATTAATAGTTGCCCAGGCGCAAGAGCTCACACCTGCAATCCCAGCACTTTGGGAGCCTGAGGCAAACAAATTGCTTGAGCCCAGGAGTTCAAGAGCAGCCTAGGCGACATGGCGAACCCCCCCTCTAAAAAATACAAAAATTAGCCTGGCATGGTGGCATGCACCTGTAGTCCCAGCTTCTCGGGAGGTTGAGGTAAGAGGATGGCTTGAGCCTGGGAGGTCAAGGCTGTAATGAGCATGTTCATACCACTGAACTCCAACCTGGGTGACAAAGCGAGACCCTGTCTTAAAACAAACAACAACAAAAAACAGTCTCTATTTATGTAACTTAAAGAAGGCCTTTGGAGAAGGTAGAAACAGACTTTGCTGCCCTCTCTGAGCAAACATTGTCTCATTAATCCTCCCCACAACCCAACAAGGAGGTTTGACCTACTGAGTTCCATTTTAGGAGATAAGAAGCGGCTGTATGCCTCAGTTGGCTACCCAGTCTGGGGGCAGTAAGCTCCCACTTGCTATAATAGGTTGTGATTGTCTGATGTATTGAACTGAACTT
This sequence comes from Pongo pygmaeus, assembly GCF_028885625.2. NCBI lineage: Eukaryota > Metazoa > Chordata > Mammalia > Primates > Hominidae > Pongo > Pongo pygmaeus. The sequence continues at coordinate 51,688,084 of NC_072395.2, forward strand.
TAAAAAGTCATTTCTATTCTGCTACACAGCAGTGGGGCAGAGCAGAAACAAGGAAATTGTATCTTCTGCTTCGACTGTTTTTCATTTTTACTTTGTGTTTCTAGATTCTCAAACTTCCATCACTCTAACAGATTCTCAAATTAGAGGGGAAAACAATCTTACTTTACATAAAAACACCAAATTGATCCTTTATGGATGCAGTGTGGTCAATGACAGCATTTGTTTTCCCAGCATAGATTGTGCTGATGCATTGTGTATGTGGCCTGGTCTGTAGCCTGTGTCATTGATAGATGACTGAGAGACAGAGAGAGAGAGATTGTCAGGAGGGTTAATGATCCTCACAACACAACTGGGGTAGGTGCTGTGGTCCCCACATTACAGCCGAGGCCCAGAGAGAGTCAGTACCTCACCCAAGGTCACACAGCTTGTGAACAGCAGAGCCATAATTTGATCAACTCTGCTAGGCTGCCTGTCAAAATATATCCAAAACGAAACTTACTTTTTGTATAGCATGAGCATTTAATTCCATGGGTTGCTATTGCATTGAATTATGCCGTAGTGTAACACAAACTAAAATATCCAGTTGCTAAATTAAATAATAAATAAATAATGGGTCTGCGTGCTGTTTATCGGTCCAAATGTGGCTGCATTTTTTGGCCAACTATGTCTTTTAAGATTACATCCTAACATTAAGTTTTTGTTGGTTTCTAATCCCAGCTTTGGCAGTTTTGGACAAAAGCTATGGGCATAATATCCTCTTGGCCCTCCAGGCAGGGGTGCTGCAGATTCTGGGCTGGGGGTCAGTGGGGGCAGCTTACAAAATGTTTTTCTGTGAGGGCCTCGGCTGAAATAGAGGGGAACACTGCTGAGCTCCGGCCTCTGTGTCTATATCTTGACTGACTTTGTTTAATTTTTTTTTCTGAAATGTCTGTGTGACCTGACAAGTCTGAGACTACCACAAAGTGGCCACAAAATTTGTTTAAATGTTGTCTGTCAAGTTGGAAATTTTATTTTAAAATTCATGGTGCAATGGCATTTTAATAAACCTTATTTTTCCTTCTGCAGTCTGTTTCTGGATGCCGGCAGTCATTCAGAAACATTTGCTGAGCACCTTGTACCTGCTGAATGAACCCACGTGAAGCGGAGCCAGGAGTGCGGATCATTAAAAAGCCTGTACTTTCTCACTCCCCATTTGACACCCCAGAGAGAAAATGCATGCTCCTGATTTGGGTAGATCTAGAATGTTCTTATGAATATGGTAGGTGGAGCAAGGGATCCAAGTTCTTATGATACATGATAAGAAAGGCCCTAGCTTGGTCAGACACAAATAAAAGCTGAGCTTTTCATCTAAACTCCCTCGCACCATCACCCCCTTACCAACCAGTACAGAGAGCTTAACATCTCTATACCAGATAGTGAATGTTTCTAATAAGAATGGCAAATTCTTATTGTGAGAGAGATAAGGGCATTCGAGTGTTAATTCAAGAGAAATACGTATATGGTTCTTTAAATGATTTATTTACTAATAGCATTAAGTATGGTTTAAAGAATTTACATATCCTAATTCTCATCTATATACATTTTTTGGATTTTAAAGTGACAACTTGTCTAAGTTGGCATTAGTATTAAGCCCTAACATGAGACAGTATTTATAGCATAAGATTTTTGCCATCTATTTTTAATTGTAGTGCTGTTTTATCAATAAGATCAATTAAATAGTTGAACATTTGAAAAGAAGAAACATGAAAACTAATTTCTAATTGTACAGTATTGAATACATGAAAGTTCCCTTAAACTTACTCCAGAGTCTCAATAAACATGGTAAGTATGTAATAATTCACATTTACAACTGCCATAAAAACCCTATCAACCAAATTATTTTATGACATCAAAATGATCTGAAAAAAATTGAGGAACTAAAATTTTTAAAAATAGGTTCTCAGTTAGAGCTATTAAAAGGATAAATTTTAAACTCTCTGGAGCTGGCCTTCCTGGTTCCAGGAGCAGCCTGTTGGCCTTGTCTCGCAAAGCTCAGTTCCTTTCCTCCATTCCAGAAGACCCTCAAGACTGCCCCATGCACCTGGTTTTACATTTTTAAATGTTAAAAGGAAGACCACCGTGAAAGACTGGCATGTTAATAGTAGGTTAAGGCGACAGGTGCTGGGGCTCCAGCTTAGAGATCCCCACAGATTCCATGCTCCCAGGGCTGGCTGCAGCCATCTGCCCCCACCCACCCCCACCTGGCCCAGCCCTCCCCTCCTGGAGGTGGAATCGTGGCTTGCACAATCCCCGCTGGGCCCCTGAGGGAGGCGCACCATATTGATTTTTTGGACTTCGTTTCTGTGTGTCTCACCAGTCTTTGCCGGGCACAGTGACTCACTGGCGTCCCTTTCAGGACTTTCTCCCTCCTGATAACATCTAAATGACTCATGCCTACACCACCTGGAGAGCTCAGGGAAGGCACAGTTTGTTCAGGCCACCCTCACTCCAAGGGCCAGCCCTTTTTTGGAATAGAAACTAAAAGTTGGTAGCTTCCATTTGTAGTTCCATCTAACAGAAGAGCCGACCCACTCACATTAGCTGGCTCATGACTAAGGTAACCAATGCCTCCCGGAACACAGACTCAACTGGCAACTCCAGCACTGAAGGTCAAGGTGAGTCAAAGGCACTCATGCAGAAGGGTGGATGCTCTTCCAAGTGTGACTGGCTGGCCTGCAGCGGCTCACTACCTCCCCTCCTCCCGTCAAGATTCAGCTGCAGTTTAAATCACCTTTGTTCCATTCATCAAAGAGGAATATTTACTGTTATTGTAATGACTCTTCTCACAGTACACAAGGCTACACCTGAAACACATAGGCCTTTCAGAAAGCACAAAGGAGCATTGTGCAAGCCCCCGCCCCGTGGGATGGATGGGGGTGTAGACACGCCAGTTAACAGCCGGGCTTTGCAGGCCAGCAAAGACTTATCTGTGGCCGCACCATGGCCACTGAGCTTGTACCTTACTTCTTTTAAAAATTGCTCCCTCATTATAAGCAGAGTTAAATACCTGCACATGTGATTTGTGTTGAAATAATAAAGCAACAAATACACATCAAGCTGGGGAGAGAATCTTGGCTAAGGTAGGAAGTCGTGGGTCTGGTCTCAATCTGTGCTGCTGACCAACTGTGAGACCTCAGAACTCACTGTCCACTCAGGACCACAGTGTCTCATGTGAAAGGACGAGGATACTGGAACACACCAGAGAGCCATGGTTCTCAATGTGTGGTCCAGAGGCCCTCAGGGGTCCCTGAGCCTCTTTCTAGGGATCTGTGAGGTCAAAACTACTTTCATAAGTATGGTTTGCCTTTTTCACTTTCACTCCTCATGCTTGAACAATGGAGTCTTCTAAAGGCTTCCTGACATGTGATGCTACAATGGATGGAATCCAGAGGTGGATAGGAGAAGCCACTGCCTTCTATTAAACCAGAAATGAAGAACATTTGCAGAAATGTACAACAATGCCATGCTTCCCATTAATTATTTTGTTCTTGCTTTAGAATATGTTACTTTTCATTGAAAAATGTTACTCATATGATTTTATGTAAAAGGTTTATCGTTGTTACTTTTAAATACATATTTTAAGTGTTTTTTAGTTTTGATTTCTAATATGGCAAAAATTGGTAAAATCACATAGACAAGGGCTTTTGGGGATCCTCAAAACTTTTTAAGAGTGTAAAGGGATCCAGAGACCAAAAAGTTTGATAACCACTAACCAAAAACTTTGACAACCATCACCTTGAAGGGTCCTTGGACTTTCTGGAATTTGGATCTCCCTTGCCTTGTTCAGTTTTCTCTCTTTAGCCGTCTCGTACTTACTGCCATTTCAGTTCCTAAGTACCTGACTAATTAATTATGCTTATTGTTTACCATGTGTGTTCCCCTCCCATATAAACTCCATGCAGACTGAGATATTTGTCCATGATGTTCATCAGTGCATCCCAGGTTGCCTAGAACTGGGCCTGGCCCTTAGCAGGCACTTGATCCATGTTTTTGGATGGGAGGGAGGAGAAAGGAGGGGAGAGGGCAAAGCTCTTTCAGTATCTGTATAATGGACAGAGCAAGGTGCACCACCTTGGTGTGATAGAAGAGATGGAGACAGGAGGAAGGAAGCTCTGCACAGGATCACATGGTAGGTGGCAAAGCCAGGGCTCCATCACAGCTTCTGTTGTCACATGACTCTGTTATCTGACCCTTTAAGGCAGCCCCTTCTGCTCCAACAGAGCTTCAGGGTAACTGAGTGCCCTGCAATTGGTGTTAGCAGAGAATCTGTGTCCAGTTGATCCCTAAAAGTTTGAACTTTTCCCAATTCAAACTGGGAAACTCCCCAAAATGAGTGGAGAGGAACACTCATTCCCCAGTGCATAAGTTCCTGATAAATGACCTCATAAATAAATGACCTCCCTTTGTAGGAGGTTGGCTGGAAGGCTCAGATGCACATGGCTGCTGGAAGTGAGGTCCTCCCACAAGAGAACCAACACGTCCTTCAAGGGTCTCTGGGTCTGTGAACAGACATGGGCATCAGGATTGGTTGAGGGGCTTCCAGGTTCAATCCTGGTGTCACAGGTGGGGCCCATTCACCAGACCAGAGTGTCGCCAGCCAGGGCATGCCAGCAGGTGTGCCCTTTGTGGCTGCCTATGGCTTTTAATCCTGAAAAGCTCAGGATTAAGTAGCCAGGAGCACAACCCAGGCCTTGCTGCCTCTTCTGGACATCTCTGGGAGTGAAAAGGGAGTTCTATGCTTAGCCCAGGACCTGAGTTTGTGGAGTTCGTTTCAATCTCAGCCTCTCCCATCAGCCTCCTGGTGACTCCTCTAAGAGGTCTCAGTGCTTCCTTCACCCTCAATACTCAAGGCCTTGGCGAAAGGGAATTTTTCTGAGACTTGAAGTGTAGAGTCACGAGGGAGAAACAATCAAGCAAAATTGACCATTATCGCCCAGGAGATAAGACCCAGGAGTCAGTTCAGAGAACGCAGACATGACCGTAGAATTGAGTACATAGCAGGCCATGCCCTCAGTGGATATCCAATAAATTGCAATGGACATATGTTTTCTTTTCTGTGCACTCTCTTGCCCTTCTCTTGGCTGGATCTTGGGGCTTCTGGGAGAGTGATGGAGAGGGGACTATTGGAAGAAGAGGCTGAGAGCGCAGATGAAAGTCATCCCATCTGTTTGGATTTCATTTTAAGAGCAGTGCAGAGGCATTGAGTGTTTTTAAGCAGAGAATAACATTAAGGAATGTACAGGTGTACTTCGGAGATATTGCAGGCTCAGTTCCACACTGCAGCAATAAAGCAATTATCGCAATAAAGAAAGTCATATAAATATTTCAGGTTTCTCGGTGCATATAAAAGTTATATTCACACTATATTGTAGTCTAGTGTGCAATAGCATTATGTCTAAAAAACAATGTACATCCCTTAATTTAAAAATACTTTATTGCTAGAAAGTGCTAATAATCATCTGAGTCTTTGTCAAGTCATAATCTTCTTGCTGGTGGGTGGTCTTATGCAGCCTCCTCATACCTCTCAGTCGTCACAAAATTGAAGAGAGTTAGAGTCTTGCTCTGGATTAGGCTCTGGCTTAAGGGAATGTTGTGGCTGGTTTGATGTTCTATCCAGACCACTCAAACTCTCTGCATCAGCATAAGGCTGTTTCACTTTCTTACCATTCATGTGTTCGCTGGAGTAGCACTTTTAATTTACTTGAAGAACTTTCTCTTTGCATCCACAACTTGGCTAACTATTTGGCACAAGAGGCCTGGCTTTTGGCCTATCTTGGTTTCGACATGTCTTCCTCACTCAGCTTAATCATTTCTAGTTTTTTATTTAAAGTGGGATACATGTGACTCTTTCTTTCACTTGAACACTTGAAGGCCACTGTAGGCTTATTAACTGGCCTAATTTCAATATTGTTGTGTCTCAAGGAATAAGGAGGTCCAAGGAGAAGGAGAGAGACAGGGAAATGTCCAGACAGTGGAGCAGTCAGAACACATACACATTTATTGATTCCGTTCGCCGTTTTCTCTGGGTACAGTTTGCAGTTCCCCAAAACAATTATAATAATAATATCAAGGACCACTGACCACAGACCACCACAAGAGATAGAATAATAATAAATTTGTGCAAATAAACAATAAAAAAACATTGTGAGAATTACCAAAATGGGACACGGAGATAGGAAGTGAGCCCATGCTTTTGGAGACATGGCACCAATGGACCTGCTGTATAACACAACCTTCAGTTTATAAAGAACACGGTGTCTGTAAAGTACGATAAGGTGAAGCACAGTAAAACAAGGTGTGCCGGTGTTGGGGAGCACATCTGGCTCCCCAGTGTGCTCCCCAGATGCCTGGCATAGTATTGACTGAAAGAAAGATAACAGATGGAGGGTATCTGAAAAGTAACTGCCAGATGCTATGGTGCCTGCTCCTGTGCAGTCAGGGAGAAGAGAAAGAAGAGACTGATTATCAAAGAAATTCCAAAGCTGGAATCCACAGACCCCCATTCCAGATTCATTAAAAGTGGACAAGAGATAGGGGAGTCTGAGGATTGTCCCTGGTTGACTGGAAGGTCACTCAGGAGGAAGGAGTGTACCTCGGAGATGGACAAGGATGGGCCTTCTGCTTGTCCTACAGGTGCCCATTCTCAGCACAGGCTCATCCAGCCAAAGACTACATTTCCCAGCCTCCCTTGCAACTAGATGACGTGACGTGACAAAATCCAGACCAAAGGGCCTGCCACGTGCAATTCTGATTAGTGCCCTTAGGAAGATGAGCCTCTGCTTCTCTTTCCTCCTTTCCTAGGGAGGAATGCGAATGTGGTAGGGAGACATCTTCAACCAGGAGAATGAGGACACAGCAAGGTGGGAGGATCCTAAGTCCCAAAACTACCACAACATCACCAAGCCAACAAACCAGCCTAGGGTCACCTTCCCCAAGTGTTATGGGACTGAATAATAAACCTCTATTTCTTTTTTTTTTTTCTTTCGAAACAGGGTCTTGCTCTGTAACCCAGGCTGGAGTGCAGTGGCACAATCTTGGCTCACTGCAACATCCACCTCTCAGGTTCAAGTAATTCTCATGCCTCAGCCTCCCAAGTTGTTGGGATTATAGGTGCCCACCACCACATCTTGCTAATTTTTGTAATCTTAGTAGAGCCAGGGTTTTGCCATGTTGCCCAGGCTGTTCTCAAACTCCTGACCTCAAGTAATCCACCTGCCCCGGCTTCCCAAAGTGCTGGGATTACACAGGAGTGAGCCACTGCACCTGGCCAAACCTCTATTTCATTTAAGCCCCTGTATGTGTGGCCTCCTGTTACTGATGTTATTTTCACATGTTATTCTACATGAGGGGCAGAACAACTTGCTTTTGTTGTATTTCAAGTGATTGTATCGCTGAACCAACCACTCTCGGAGCCACACTTCCTCTGCCTACAGGCTCTGTGTTGACTTGTGACATGAAGAACACCTGTGAGGCATCCGCAGCATACATCAGCCCAGGGACGGAGGCCACGGGGGCCTGAGCCTGCAGCCGGCAGTGGCGGACACAGATGCTCCAGCAGGAGTGAAGGGAAACACTCCACCAAATGAAGGCCTCAGGGTCATTCGGACTTCATGGAAACAAGTTGTATCAGGTTTGCTGGCGAAGCAGCTAGGAGGCTGTGGCAGCTGTTATTTATTCTTCAGTAGGACATTTGGCACAATGTCTTGCATCTTCATGGGTAATTAGACAAAAAGAGCTCACCACCCCCAGGTGATGTCAATGCAGAGGGAGAGTCCTAGTGACATACTACGGGCTTGGCCTCAGTCACTATTTGTTCAATGACTTGCTTATCAGGGTTATATGTGGGCCAAAGCAGTTACTAATAGAAGAGACCTTGGATAACAAACTCGAGGGTCATAAAGATCTGGAGAGGCTGGAATGATGCACTGAACCTACACAGACTCATTCATTCCTCCCCCATCCATTCATTCAGTGAAAGCATAGTCATCGACACCCAGAGGATGCCAGGTGCTCAGGAAGGTGCTGGGACACCACAGGTGACAATGGTCTTGCTCTCACTGACCCAGCGCTTTTGTATGTGGAGAAAGACAATGAAATACAACAGACCGAGTCAGGTGGATCACCTGAGGTCAGGAATTCAAGACCAGCCTGGCCAACAATGCAAAACCCCATCTCTACTAAAAATACAAGAATTAGCTGGGCATGGTGGCACGTGCCTGTAATCCCAGCTACTTGGGAGGCTGAGGCAGGAGAATCGCTTGAACCCAGGAAGTGGAGGTTGCAGTGAGCCAAGATTGTGCTACTGCACTCCAGCCTGGGGAAGAGAGAAAGACTGTCTCAAAAAAAAAAAAAAAAAAAAAACAGATAGATAAAGCAACAAAATCATTTTTGGAGAGATAATGCTGGGAACGCATTATTGGCAGGATGTGATAGTGACATGAAAGTAAGGTTCCTTTCGCTTGGGATCGGCAAGAACTGCCCTGAGCCAATGACGTTTGCCTCAGATGATGAAAAGAAGCCAGGCTTGAGAGCCAGGTGGAAAGAACTCCAGGGAGCAGGGAGTGCAAAGGCCCCAGGGGGCAGCAACAGGAGTTTTCCAGGAACAGACCCAGGCAGGTACACTGGAGTGTGACCAGCAAAGAGGAGAATGAGGAAGGGGGTGGGGACCAGGTCACAGAGGGCATGGTGAGGAGTTTTGGATTCTCTTCTCTGCAGGGTGAGAAACCTTCTGGGGATTTTGAGGAGAGAGGTGGCGTCATAGGATTAACTTCTCCAAAGGCTACATTGGCTGCTGTGTGCAGGGTGGATTCTAGGAGGTAGAACAGAGGAGAGCTGGGAGGCTCTTGCATGGTGGTGATGACCAGGGCACTAGAGAAGAGACTGTGCTTGAGATATGTTCTGGAAGCAGAGTCCACGGCATTTGCTGATGGTTTATGGGAGTAAAGGAAAAAGAGAAATCCGGGACAACTCCAGGTCTTTTGCTGAGCAACTGGTGGTTGGTGGTACCGGTTCCTGGGACGAGAAGCCCTTTTCTCCATCTCTGCTAATAACTCGCTGGCCTGAGCCAGCCTCGTCACTTGCCTTTAATGCCCCTGTGGTCACATGGCTGGCTGCCCTGCTGCCACCACGCCTCTTCCCCATGGTCTGGGATTGATCGTGTGCAGGGCAGCACCTGGGGTCCACATTAACACTCCCACACACCAACAGATAAGCTGGAAGGAAGCCCCTGTGTGGTTCACACAGAGGAAATAGGTGGGTGGTCACTGTGTGGGACTGTCCTTGGATGGCAGGTCAAGGGCACATCTCTGGTTGAGGAGGGGAATAAGGACACCAGGCAGGCGAGATGCCTGAGTTGAAGGAGTGAGACCAAGGCAGAAGCCCACCCACAGGATGAGGGCTGAGGGAAAGAGGAGGTTCTCATGCACAGTGAAGCAAGAACCAGGGGGCTCTCAGGACCCGGAAGTGACCCTGGGCTGGCCAGGGGAAAGTCCAGTCTCTACCAGACCATGGGGCTGGCTGTGGGGGTATTTTAGGTCTCCAGCTTGATGTCTGCAAGGCCAGCTTTTTTTTTTTTTTTTTTTTTGGAGACAGGGTCTTGCTCTGTCGCCCAGGCTGCAGTGCAGTGGCTCACTGCAACCTCCACCTCCCAGGCTCAAGCAATTCTCCCAATTCAGCTTCCTGAGTAGCTAGGACTACAGGCACGCACCACCATGCCTGGCTAATTCTTGCATTTTTTGTAGAGATGGGGTCTCACCATGTTGTTCGGGCTAAGGCCAGCTTTTTCTTGCTGATGGAGGAAAAGGAACTGGATCAGACTCAAATCTGAGAGGCCCTGGAGGACCCAGCTATGAGAAACTAGCAATGAACCGGAGCAGGAGGGCCAAAGGCAGCCTGCTGGCTTCTTCTCATTTTTCCAGCCTCTGACACCTCACACCATTATGAACATGTAATTGACCTGAATTTGTAAATTCTTATTCTTCTTTTTTATGACTTCTTTCCTGCATGAATGGCAGAGGGTGACTCATCCCCAGGGACGGGGCTCAACCTTTCAACACAAACTTACCACCATGTAAAGCATGCGGCCCCCACTGGCTGAAGCCATTTGATAAATCCCTTTTTCTCATTTTTACAGAGAGAAGGTCTAAGATCCAAGCTACTGCCTAATTCAGCCATTTGCCCTTTAGCCAAGTTTTTCAATGTACTCCACACTTTCTCATCCCTGCTGAGAGCCCCACTTTCCTTGAATGCGTTCCTCTCTTGGCTTCCATCCCTGCCGCCAGCCTCCTCCCTCTCTCTCCCTTACAGGTCACTTCTCATGATGAGATTGGACTTGTTTCCTGAGGCTCTGGTAACAAGTCAGCTTAAAACAGAGAAATGGACCCTTTCACAGTTCTGGAGGCCGGAAGTCTGAAATCAAGGTGTTGGAAGGGCCACTCTCCCTCTGAAGCCCCAGTAGAGGATCCTTCATGGCCTCTTCCAGCTCCTGGGTCCCTGACACTCCCCTGCTTATGCCTGCTTCTCTCCCCACACTGCCTCCGTCCTCACACGGCCATCTCCTCATCTCCCTGTGTCTCTCCTCTGTGTGTCTCTTATAAGGACACTTGTCATTTGACTCAGGACCCACCAGGATAACCCACGATAATCTCATCTTAAGATCCATCACTTACTACAACTGCAAAGTCCTTTTTTTCCAAATAAGGTTACATTCATAGGTTCTAGGGGTTAGGATGTAGATATGTCTTTTCAGGGACCACCATTCAACCCACCTCAGGGAGTCACTGTTATCCCTTGTGGGATGTTAATGCACAGAAGAAAATAAATCCAGTCAAGTCAAAGTAAAATACAAGTTGGGCAGTGGGTAAGTTTCCTTTGCAAGCACATAGCCACAAGAATTAAGGCATTATGTCTTGGCCAAGTTTCAAAACGACGCCTTCAGGGTCTCCAGGTCCTTAGGGTCTTCAGGGCTGCTTTTTGTTTGTTTGTTTCTTTGTTTGTTTTTTAGATGGAATTTTGCTCTTGTCACCCAGGCTGGAGTGCAATGGCACGATCTAGGCTCACTGCAACCTCTGCATCTGGGTTCAAGTGATTCTCCTGCCTCAGCCTCCTGAGTAGCAGGGATTACAGGCACCTGTCACCACACCCGTCTAATTTTTGTATGTTTAGTAGAGACAGGCTTTCGCCATGTTGGCCAGTCTGGTCTTGAACTCCTGACCTCAGATGATCTACCCACCTTTGCCTCCCAAAGTGTGTGAGCCACCGCACCCATCCAGGGCTGCTCTTAAATGATGAAACCAATGGGCTCTACAGCCTCAAATGCCGAGGGTCAAGCTGTGTCCTCTTCTGCCAAGAACAAGGAAGTGGTATGTCTGAGTGATATGTCATTGCTCATTGTCTGCCATCAGGTTGGGACAAAGAGCAGAGGTCTGGGCCTGGCACTCAGCTTAGCCAGCCAGGCCCCCGGGCCAGGCTGAGTCACTGCGTCCTCACTGCTTAACCCAGGGTAGCAGTGCTCACTCTGCTTATCACAGGGCAAGGGGCGAAGGAGCTGATATCTGGGAAACAGTTTGAAAACTGTGAAGGGCTCCACAGGCAAAGTACCGTTCTGTTTGTTTTAGTGGGGAATCACTGTAGGAAAAAATTAGGAGGATTTTGGTCCTGAATCCTCTAGAAATGTGCTTTGCGACTTTGGGCAAATCATTTAAACTGAAGATAGTAATGCTACTCAAAATCAGTAGTGTTACAGACGTGTCCACCTAGGAAGGGTATAAAGTACTATATAAATATGAAGTTCTATCATTATTATAGTGTTCACCATTTCAGCAAAGTATTGTAAAAGACATTACATAATGCATTTGCATCTTTTTACTGATAAAACTTTTACTATAAGCATTAGTACTTACTAACCAGCATTTTACATTTTCCTTTGAAAGGGCGAAAGTCCTTCCGCAGAATCAAATCGTGTAATTTTTCCAACAGATATTTATTGAGTGCTGTGCATCAGGAATTATTCAAAGCATTGCAGGAAAGTAGTGAACAAAGCAGATATAATTCCTTCCCTAATGGGGTGGAATTTGTGCTGTGGAGACAGAGAATTATTAAGGTAAAAAAGCAAAAAATAAAGAACGTAATGATAAGGGCTTCAGAAAAAAAACTCATTCAGTGTCAGAAAGGAGTTGTTGAAATTTTAGGTGGGGTGGCAGGGAAGGCTTCACCAAAGGTGACTATTTAGTAAAGATCTGCGGCGGTGACTGTAGGAGTCACACGGACTCCTGGGAAGACCCTTCTAGGGAGAGGGAAGAGCTCAGGAGGGAGCCGGCCTGGTGCCCAGGGCAGGAACTGAACATGGAGGCAGAGAGGTCATGTAACTGCCGGAGGCTGGGTCTCAGGGCCTCCAGAGGCCTGGTGGGCTTGGGCTCAGGCCTTTCTTCTGAGTCACACAGGAGCTGTTGGAGGGTTTTACCTGAGGACGGACAGGCTGACTGCTGGTTTAACAGGATCCCTCTGGCTGCTGTGTTGAGAATGGGTATCACGTTTAGAAGCCTCTTGAAATAAGTATTTGAATGCACAAGTCATACTGAAAGTCATTTTTTAAATGTCATATGCTTGCCTTTTCCCCTAAACTAGAGCAGGTCATTCTTGCAGTGAAATAGTCCACTCACTTTTCTATAGTAGGATGAAAAGAAAGAAACGAGAAGGCACGACTCGCTGTTTCTAGTCAAACATTCTTGCTACCAAGAAACATTCATGCTCCGAGTGGAGAAGGGGCTGCCTGCATCTCGCGCCCTCTGGGTGAGCCCGGCTATATCTTCCTTCACCACCATCTGCTGGGAGGGTGGGAGCTGAGAGGACAAGGACACCTGAGAGAGGCCTGTGATGGGCTGCCCAGTGCCACCCAAGCCCCTACTGCACATATTCTGCCCCCACCCAGGTTGGTCCAGAAGAAGAACATCAAGGGTTGTTACCCAATTCTGGTGTCAAAGACACCCTGAGAGTCCTCCATCGCTACTGACCAGCAGTTTCACATGTACCTACAAACAGAAACGGGGTAATTGGGTTTAATAAAAAAAAATACATTGGCCATAAAAAGGAATGAAGTTCATCCATGCAGTACATGCTACAGCACAAAAGAACCTTGAGAATATTATGCTCAGTGAAAGAAGGCAGTCACAAATGACCACATATTGTATGATTCCATTCTTATGAAGTGTCCAGAACACTTCATAAATGATAAGGCAAATCCATAGTGTCAGAAGATAGATCCGTGGTTGCTTAGGGTTGGGGGTCAGAGGGATAATGGGGTGATAGCTAATCAAAACAGCTTTGTTTTTGAGGTAATGAAAATGTTCTAAAAGGGACTTCAATAATGGTTGAACTTACCTGTGAATATTCTTTTTTTTTAATATTCTTTTTTTTTTTGAGACATAGTCTAACTCACTCTGTCACCCAGGCTGGAGGGCAGTGGCACAATCTTGGCTCACTGCAACCCCCGCCTCCCGGGCTAAAGCGATTCTCCTGCCTCAGCCTCTTGAGTTGCTGGGATTACATGCATGCACCACCACACCCGGCTAATTTTTGTATTTTTAGTAGAGATGGGATTTCACCATGTTGGCCAGGCTGGTCTCAAACTCCTGACCTCAAGTGATCTGCCCGCCTCGGCCTCCCAAAGTGCTAGGATCAAAGGTGTGAGCCCAAAGGTGTAAGCCACCATGCCTGGCCCTTACCTATGAATATTCTAAAAACCACTGGATTGTATAGTCTAAACGGGTTGCTATGGTCTGAATGCATGTGTCCCCTCAAAATTCCTATGTTGAAACCTAACCCCCGAGGTGATGGTGTTGAGGTGGGGCTTTTAGGAGATAACAGATCATGATGGTGGGGTCCTCAAGAATGGGATTCATGCCCTTATGAATCAGGCCTGAGGAGCCCTTTATCCCTTCTGCCATGTGAGGACACAGCAAGAAACAGAGAGCCTCACCAGACACTGAATCTGCTGGTGCCTTGATCTTGGACCTCCCAGCCTCCCAAACCATGAGAAACAAATTTCTGTGGTTTACAAATTCCCCAGTCAAAGGTATTTTGTCATAGCAGGAGAAGTGGACTAAGACATGGATCAATTTTATGGTGAATTATACGTCAGTAAAGGTGTTTCTATAGGTGTCTGTTCACACACATATGCATACATAGATGCACAAACACAAAAATACAATGCTCTTTTGTGACTTCTAAAAAAGTTTAATCACAAATAGAAGTATTTGCACTCAGCCAGGAGAATTTGTAAACATGCCCTTTCATCTCCCATTGTCAAACAAGAAAGAATGGTTTCAAGGCACTGAGACAGAGTGAGTCTGACATGGAAACCCAACCCTACCTTGGGAGCAGGGGCTGACAACCCACCACTAGGATGTGCCCTGTGTATCTGTAGTGTTGTTGGCTCCCTGCACACAGAGCAAGGTCCCGTCCAGGACCATCTGTAGAATTTGCAAGGCCCAATGCAAAATGAAAATGGGCCTCTTATGCAAAACTTATTACAAATTTCAAGATGGTGACCACAAAGAATTAAGCCAAGTGTTTACGCTTTTAAGAGGTATTTCCGTGCTAGAACTGGGTCAGCTCCTATGGCATTCAGTGAGAATCTTCCAGAAGATGAGGGCTGGCGTCCTATGCCTTGAGAGCTAAGAGTGGAGGTGCTGGCCCTCCTCTGGTTCCTCAACCTGCACCAAAGGGGCATGTCCCAGGTGGTGACGACTGGAATTTAGAGGTAAAGGCAGCATTCGCCTGGAGCAGAGAACACAAGGCGAGGCGGGATGACTTTACACACAGCCATAGATAAGAGGTACTAATAGCTCAGTCGGTCTGAAAGAGACACACTTAAAGTCATAAATGGGAAGACGTGGGTGGAAAGTCTTGCAGCAATTGGAAAGCCATTCCTCCAAAGACGTGTTATAACTTAAAAATATTCCAACTTCTGAATGATTTCTTTATACACCTGCTTAAGTCGGTGACATTATTCAGCCTTAACACTTTAAGCCAAGTTTTATTTTGTCACCAAAATGTGAGTTAAGCTAACTTAATCATTTGCTAGACTGACTGGCACAGTAATGACTAACTCTTAGTTTGTGTGAAGACTGGTGGTTCAGTTTTCTAGTTAGCAAAATACATAAGCCGATGCACTGAGGATTATTCAGTTCCATGCATACTGTTGGAATCATTTTGTGATTCAGACAAAAACACACAACTATAAAATCATATATCTGTACAGGTCTGACTCAGTTCAGACACATTTATTTAGGGATTATCAGTTTTACAGAATACAACGGGTCGCTATTACTATTTTGGTTGTTCAGACTTGTCTAAAGCACGTCACTGTGCAGTTTGATATCATGGTGGATTTTCAAGCGGTTTATACCCTCCCAGAGTACTGCCTTATAAGGGAAAATGACTGTGTCAGGGTGGCAGTGTGCTGGACGAGGGGGCAGGAGGCCTGGAGTGTGGCCCCAGCCTTGCCAGGAAATAGGCATTTGACCCTGGGCAAGGAATTGATCCTCCCTGGGTCTCAGTTTCTGCATCTTACAAACCAGACTTGGTCTCAGCCATCAACTCTCTGAAGTTTTTTCCAGTTTTAAAATCCAATGTTTCATTTTCTCGTTTCTGACCACCAAAAGCAAGAAAATCACAGTCAAAGACACCATGGTTCCCATTGACAGCACTGGGATTGATTTTATACCTTGTTGTCAACCAAAAGTGCCAGTGTAGGGCAGCAGTGATCAGGGATCCCCGCAGGAGACCAAGCCTTCCAGGGCCAGGGGACCTGCTACTTATTTATCACACACTTAATGACACGCCAGACATTGTTCTAAGTGCTTGGGAGACATTAACAGAGGGAGGCCCAGAGGGGCCCACAGGTGGCCTGCTAGGGAATGGCTGGGCTGGGATTTGACCCCAGGCAGTCTGGGCCCACAGGCTGCCCTTCAGAGGTGAAGATGGTAGCCCTAGCTGGGTACCATGTCTTCATGCCTACAGGGAGTGCAAGGGACAAAGGAGGCTGACAACGAGCAGAAGGAATTAGAAAGAAGCATTAGCAACGTTTTTGACCACCAGCAGAATACCCTATCTGCCATTCCAAGGAATCTCACAGAAGAGACTAGACACTGGCCAACTCTTGCATAATCTGGGTCCACCCTGATGGAGCGGGAGGCAGCTCCACAGCCCCACATCTGCCCAGGATTCTTGGTAGCTGGGCCAGCCTGCAAATGGGCAAGGTTGGTTGGATTCGGAGGTGGGTGGAAGTGGGGATTAAGCTTATCAAGTCCTTGACCCCAACATATATCAGTGAAATAGCCACCACTGCCAGACACCCCAGCAAGCCAGATGCAGGCAGCAGCTTACACATGAGGAAATGATTTCTATCTCTAGGTTCATTCTTTTCTTCCTCCACTCCTCACCAAAATCTCACTGTGCATGTGATTTTGACTGAACTGTGTACTTCACTTTTACTTCTTGAGGGCGGGAACTAACTAAGCCTTATTCATATTTGTCTTCTCAGCATCTGACTCTGTGTTTGCTAAGTGAATAAATGATGCACTGCGGACCAAATGACGTCTGTTTAACTTGCAACTGGAAACCACCACAAACTGCCTGTCGACTATTGATTTGGATTTTAAGGTAAATACAGACATGTTTCTAAGGAGACGTTTTTGTGTGTGTGTTTTTTTTTTAAAGGATGACTTCGTAAGCTAGCTAATCATTTCTCATAATTATGTCTGGATCCTAAAGAATTCTTTTTCTGCATTTTACTCTCTAGATATTTCATGTTTGTAACACATATATTCTACTGTAATATCCCTTTTCCCCCTCTCTTCTGTGAATGTCCCTCTTTCTTAAGGGGAAAGTGTTAACATTGCTCATAACTCAGTCTGCCATAGTGCATCTGATCACTCCACCCTGTGCACCTTCTGACTTTTAATTTCCTTCTAACACCCTCGACTTTTGATCTCCAAGCACAAGCGCTGTACTTTTATTAGGTTTAATTTACTGTAAAGCTCATTGTTCCCTGTGAATCGCACCATAATAGTCAATGAATAATCACTGGCTTCAGCCAGACTGCTTTTTAATTCTGCTGAGTAACTGGGAAGCCAACTAGGATTAAGGACAAAAATGTAAGGAACCCTGATATTGCCCCAGAACTAGGATAAGCCATTTTATTATGAACATGTGACCACCCACGTGCAGAGGTGGATCAGCTACAGGGCAGGACCCAGGGCAAGGGGGCTGCTTGGGGCAGCCACAGACTCTTTGGAAGGGGAAATAGGGAGGACCAGGGACCTGGGTGGGAGGCAGGAGCTTAGGCTTACGATGACTCCAGCACACAGGCCCAGCTTCCTCTTCCCACAGCCTCCACGCTGTCTTAGCTCTGCCATTTGGTCTTCTGGCCAGGATCCCCTTCCCAAGGCTTTCACATATTTAAACCCGCGAGGGGTGGGAATTTTTTTCGTGTATATGATAGTTTTTTCAAAATGTTTTTTATAAAATCCTCCCTGAGGAGAGCTTGGAAAAAGATTCTTAATAGCTAGATCATTTTGAGTCCTTCTCTACCATGTACTCAACACTCTGATATATTCTGCACATTTGGTTCTATGTCATTCACCACAGTCTTAAGGACATAGGTTCCATAATCATCCCTTATTCTGTAGAGGAGGCCCAAGGTTAGTGAGCAGAGGAAGCCTCCACTGTCAGGAACCGGTGGTCTTCAAACTGCTGTGCTCCTCTTTTGATATCTTTCTGCTCATATATGTTGGAAACAGCCCAGCATGAGCAAAGCACCACCTCCTAGCCCCCAGCCTATGCCAGCCCTGCAAAGAGGAAAGATGTCTCCACTCAGGGAGCCCATCAGCGACTCAGGGAACCCTGGAGCACCTGCCACTCAGCACCCATGAACACGAGGGCAGGCATGGTGGGACAAGGAAGTCTGCTTGGGGCAAGTGAGCTTCAGGAAGTAGCTGAGCTTTGGGGAGCAGCTGTCTACACCCAGCTTCTCAGGGCTGTGCAAGTAGCCTGAGGGAGAAAGACCCTATATTAGCTGAAACTGCAGCCCAGATGAGTCAGTATTTTCTGCTACGGTTTTTAAAAAAAATAGTAACATACTCATGTCTCCATGGTAACTTACTATGGATCTGTATTCCATTTATGGAACTCTTTCTTGACCTATCTGTGTTCTCTAATCTGGGCCCGAATTTACACTGAGAAGCCATCAGAATCAATTCAGTCTCCAAGAAATAATCACTTTCCCTATACGTGACTGTTTCAGCCGTATAGATTCTGACTGTGACTCACGCCACGGTGATACCTGGAGACCTTCGGGGACCCAGAAGCATTAAGGTGCACCGATATCTCAATTATCCGGATAACTCTAGACCCACAGTCGCCATGGAAACCTAGAACCCTGAGTCACAGAGAAGCTGGGCCATTCCTCTCCCTTCCCCGTGGTGCCGCAGTCCTTGAGATGTGAGCAGCTTTCAGCCCCGTGGCCTCGCCTAAGCTGGGCTTTCCTATTTCATCCACAACTTCAGGAATCTAAACTTTCCTGCAAAATATTGAGCATGTGACCTGAGTCCAAACAGCCATGGACTCAAGCACCTTCTGATAAAAACGGAAACCACAGTGTAGGGGGTGGTTTTGACCAGGGTTTGAGTCAGATAAACTCAGGTTTCCACCTTGAATTTCTCATTGATCTGACCTGGCAGGTTATTCATCCTAAGGTTCAGGTCCCACCTGTGTAAAGTGGGAGCCGTAAGTCCTCTGAGAGTGACGATGATGTGCGTGGAGTGCCCAGCCCAGAGAGAAATGCGGCCAAGGCGGGTCACCATCTGGGCACCGCTCAGCTCCAGAGGGCGCCACTCCCGCGGAGCCTGCGGGATCAGGGCTTCCCGGGAGCAGCGCGATCAGCACCACGACTCGGGGACACAGCCGGGGCCCGGTTTCTACAGGAAGGGCCTCATTTGGAGCCTTTTTGTGATAGAATGATCATTAGTCCTAAGCCCATTCAGAGGTTCAAGAATGGGGTCGGCTCAATTTCAGGGCCTTATTACCCAAGCCCGGCTGCCCTTCGGTGCCACCAGCACCACTGCTCCGTCGCTGCGGAATTCCAAAGGCAGGTTTGGCGTTAGGGCCTTGGCCCCAGGGAGGACGCCGAGCGCTCCACGGAGAGTCTCCGCCCGGCTCCCAGGGCGCACACTCGCGCGCACGTGGGGCCGAGGCCCTGGTCCCGGGGCCTCGGGGCCAGCAGGCGAGGGACCCAGCCGAGTGACAGCAGGAGGCGGAGGGAAGGATGGGCCGGAAGGTGTCAGCTCCGCCCTGCGCTCCCTCGCCGCCTCCGCCCTCCTCTTCTCTCCCCTCGTGCGCTCCCTCTCCTCTCCCTCCGCTCCCCCAACCCTCCTGCTGCCCCCTTCCCTCTCCTCCCGCTTCTCCCCGTCCTGCCTACCTCCCTTCCCCTCCTCTTCTCTCTCCTCCCCTTCCCTCCCCTCTCTCTTCTCTCCTCCCTCCTTCCCTCCCCTCCCCTCCCCTCGGCCGTCCCTCCTTCCTCCTTCCTCCTCCCTCCTCCCCCCTCCTCCCGCTCCTGAAGAGCGCGCCGCGTGGGGGACGGGCCGGTTACTTCCTCCAGCGACTGACGAGTGCGGTGTCGCTCCAGCTCAGAGCTCCCGGAGCCGCCCGGCCCGCGTCCGGCCTCCCCGATCGTCTCTGGCCCGCGCCCTCGCCCTCGCCCGGCGCGCACCGAGCAGCCGCGGGCGCGGAGCAGCCACCGTCCCGACCGAGCGCCGGCCCTGCCCGCAGCGGCGCGGTAAGAGCTGGGCCCGCGGAGAGCGCCCGGCGCGCGGCTCCAGTCCCATGGAGGGTCACCCGGGGCCCGGGTGGGGGTCGCGGGGGGCACTGACACTCAGATCTCGGGGCGCTGCCGGGGGTGCAGGTAGGGGTGGCGGCTGCTCGGAGGACTCTAGGGGCGCGCGTCTGAGTTCCGCGCCGGCTCGTTTTCCGGTTATGGAGTGGCCTCCGGGGCTGGCGGGGTCGGCCGGGGTTCCTGCGTGCTAGGGCCGCTGTCTTCGGGGTCGCCAAGCTGCGGGCGCTGCTAGGGCGCGCTGGCTTGTTTCGCTCGCTTTTGTTTTTAAAAGGAAACGCGGGCCTGGTAGGGGGTCCTGCCCAGTGGGTGTCCCGGCGAACATGATTTCGCGAACGGGAGTGGGGGCACAGGAGAGCGTGTCCGAGGTGGCCTGGCGCCCCGGCTTTGAGGGTGACTTCCTGGAGCGGCGCCGGGCCCGGAGGATCTGGGGCGCCTAAGACACCTGGAGGCTGCGGCACCGCGGGAACCTGCGGGGCGCGGGTTCCCTGGTCACCTGCTCGCCGCGTCCAGGGCCCGGGCTGGGGACCCCTTGGTCGTGCGAGGAGAGCGTGGGGAACCTGTCGGAAATGAGATCTGGTTGCGCTGGGCTGCCTTTATTTTCTCGTTCCTACAGCATTTGAATGAAGAGGTAACTGAGTGTTTGCTTGTGTGTGTTTGGGTTGCGTGTGTGTTATCCTATTTTATTTTTTACGGCAGAAGACCTTTTATGTTAGCCTGTACACAATTTCAGGGTAGCCTAAAATAGTAGTTGACGCGCTAGTTATTTAGAAAGTAAAGAAATGAGCAGTCCCCTTTGGAGACAGGAGTAATTTATTTTAACTCGCCAGTAAGAGATTATATTTGTTCCATACAATGGAAGCGCCTGTGGGTTATCTGCCTGCCCACACCACCACCAATCAGGGAGATAAGTCTCCACGTTAAGCTTTATTAAAATTCTGAGTAGTAGCGCAGCACAGTAAATGTTAGCACCGACCATCCGCAGGGAAATGTTCAGATACTCATTTCTGGGATTAGTCATTCATCTCTCTAAACTCATCGCTTTCAAAGCGAAAAAAGCAAACTACCTTCAAATGTGTGTTACAAGGTTGTGTTGTTTCTTTTTTTGTTTGTTTGTAAATTTATCTAAATAATCTTACATAAGTGATTACTTGTTCCAATAAGGGTACTGTTGTCAGGCAAATTCTCCTTGTTTTTAAATGTAACCATTCTCAGCTGTTACATTTCTGCTCTTTATCCCTTTTTTTTTTTTTTTTTTTTTTTTTTGGTTTAAAAGCAGCGATCCATCAGCAACACCAAACTTGAAATTGATTTATGTGGAAAAACTTGGCTTGTCTGCCACCTAACAAGCCCTGTTGAGTAAAATAAGCAAGCTTAAATTTGATTAGTTGTGTGTCTGCCTGAAACCATTTAGTAGAGCACTTTAATTCTGCATGGTTTTTACAAAACTCATTAAAAGCTGGACAACAAAAGAATTCTATTCTGTAGCTAGTAATTACAGCTCTTTATGTGGGAGTGGTAGGCTGCCTTTTCTCCTGGTATTTGTACACAAAAGCTGGGCAGAGCTTTTCCACTGCCTTCCACATTCATTCTCTGTCCATCTCAGAGAAGCTGAAAAACAGAATCAAGTCAGCAAGCAGTCTGCAAGCCTAAGGAAGAAAAAGAGCTGACCCATCCGGCTCTGGATGGATAACTGGCAACACCCAAGATGTCTATGATTTTGGCCTTCTGTTTGAGGCTTGTTTATTTCTTTAATCAGCGGGTACCAGGACTTATTTCATGCAGAGAGATGACATAAAGCTCTAGAGGAAGGAGCATTTCACATTGGAAGCAGTAGTGAGAAGGGCCTGATCTCATAATATCAGGATGGGGTGTGAAGGGTCCATTCCTCATCATTCATGTTCTCCCTGCACAGAGGACTGTGTGGAGGACTCAGGATTTAGGACCATACTCAACTGGGGTTTGATCTCCACTTTGCCCCGCGGTGGCCCCCCCTAGTAGCTGTGTGGATCCTGGGCAGATTGTCCACGTTGCTGGGCCTCCATTGCTTCACTGTATGACGTCTGCCTCTCAGGGATGCAGGAAGATTCAATTAGGTAGGAGTAGATGGTCCCCCAGCACGGGGCTTAGCTCTTAGTAACATTCTGGCAATGGCAGCCATCAGTAGGAGGGACTATTGATTGTTGAGTGAACGTAAGTGACATAATCCACCAAGTGGAGATTCTGAGTGAATGCAGCCATTTTGGACCCAAGACTGCTGCCCCTCTCTGCCCTCCCATAGGACTATTATTTATTGCCAGTGCTGACCAGCCTTTGTTGGCTACCATGATCATTACCTGCACTCCAAGGGTTTTAACAGAATTTTCTGATGCCTCTGGCCTCACCTGCTGCCTTTTAGCCAAGAAGGGTGTGTGTGTGTGTGTGTATGTGTATGTGTGTGTGTGTTGGGTGTATGTTGGGTAGCAGGGTTCTTGGAAGGTCTGGTTTAGCCATAATGTTGATCATAAAGAGAAAACAAGAAAATAAATGCAAATTAAATAGTTTGGTGAGCATATGTTATTTCACCACATCCAGTAAGTTCTATCAGTTGAATGTTGTCTTAATTACTTGAAGTTCTCAGTTGTAAACAGGTAAGAGCACCCAGTGGAGGCCATGGAGCTGGGCTTAGAGCTTTGCTACCAGCCTTCAGTTCCATAGCCATGAACCCGGAGGGTGGGGGGGGGAGAGCAAGGAATCGCCCTAGAGGTGAAGGCCACTCATCAGTGCTCACCCAAGGTCTCTGAAAATGAGTTTTAGTTATTCTATTATCTAAGTATCTTTCTTACTGATACGTAACTTACCTGGCTGAACAATTACATTTTAGAGCTCCAAATAAATTTTCAGTCTATTATGGGATTGTCCAATTACAAGCCTCATTGTAATAGCCATGTTAAAAACAATAAAGCAGGTGAAATTGATTTCAGTGTATTTCAAATTAACCTAATATATTCGAAATATTATGTATGTATAAAAATTATTGAGCTTTTCTCTTTTTTCCACTAAGTCGTTGAGAGCTAGTATGTATGTGTAGATTCGTACTAGCCACTGGTTGAGAGCTCTGTAGCCACACATGGCATATTGCTTAGCCCAGGCCTAGTAGAAGATTAAGACTCAGTCAGAGGAAGTAAGGCAGATCCGTGCTTGGAATCAGTTCCTCTTGAAGAAGTGCACAGCCAAGCAACACACAAAGCAGAAATATTTTGAGCTCTGTATTCAAAGCAGGAAGATCTGGGACCATGTAAGGGGGTTTGGTCTTCAGTTCTCCCTTTGATCCCTTCCCTGGATGTGTGCTTTCTCACAGCCTGGAGAGTGGAAGGGAAGAGAGGGGGCTTCCTGGACTCCTTTCCTTTCTCTGGAAATGACCCCTGCAGCTGTCCTGAAGCTCTCAGGTTGAGCTGATTCTGTCCAGAGCAGACAGGAGGTGGCCAACTGCCCCACTGTACCCACCCAAGTGCTCACCTAAGCTGACCATGGAAATGTGAATGAAAAGCCTGACCCAGGCCCTCTTGCCCTGCTAACCCAGCAAGGAGGCTCTGACCAGCCAGCCAGCAAGTGACTTTTTCTGTGACATCTAAGTGGAATTCAGTGGGGAATCAGCATTATTATTCAATCACCGAAATAGCATATCCCGTTGTGATACTGAGAAATGCTTTCCTCTTGAGACCTTTGGGAGGACAGCCATTTAAATAAGAATTCCCTGCATTCAGTTTTGAATTACCTGTTAGCTGTAGAACTCAGCCAGGATCAAGTCTTGATGCCATCAATGATGAGTTTAGTGTACTTAATCCTTTGCCTCTTTGACTCTTTTTTTTTTTTCTTTTTTAAGATGAATGATTTCGGAATCAAGAATATGGACCAGGTAGCCCCTGTGGCTAACAGTTACAGAGGGACACTCAAGGTGAGTGAGCAAGTCTTAATTTTTTTTTTTAATTGGAAAACTCGATCTCTAGGAGGAAAGAAAAAAAAGGCCTGGGTCCCAGAAAACTGGTTGTAGCCCTAGCTTTTTAATTTATTGGCCGTGTATCTATAGACTATTTGCTTACTTGCTCTGGTCCTCAGTTTTCTGGTCTGCAGAATGGGTATCTTGATGTGTGTTGTTCTCCTCCACGATATGAAACCAAAGGCCTTTATAGCTTGTTTTCTGAGGTTCCTTCCAGGTGAAAATCCTATAACTCCCAATAAAACAGCTGGAGAGGCTGTCTCTACTGCCTTTTCTGTCCACACAGGAGTTTCCTTGGTTGATGGGAAGCTGTTTAAGAACTGAAATGAGAGAGAAGAGGCAGACAGACCCAACCGCTACAGCTCCTATCAGAAAGGGCAGCGCCCGTGGAATTGTAGGTAGCCTGTTACTGGCGCAGAGAACAAGCAGGCCTACTTATGTTAAACCAAAAACCGGATGAAAAATGAAAGCGCCCTCTCTGCTGCATAAACATTTTATGTAGCTTCTATCATCATTCCTTTTGGGAACATTCTTTAGTAGCACAAACTGGTAATCTCCCACTTGTCTTCTCCAAATATGACAGCAAGATTTGATTGTTTTCAGCATTATATAGTAAACATGTTTCAGAAGCATGATTTTAAAATTGGCCTTCTCAAAGTTTAGCGTCTCGCATAATGATGATGTACATCTCTGGCATATTACATTTTCCTTTGTATATCGTTATTGAGGTTATTTGTCTGATGTGACCCAAAGAGGCAAAACTCAGCACAGTCCTTTCTGCAGTATTCTAAAGGTCATCAAACTTCAGCCTAGTGAGTTTGCTTGTTTGATTTGGCCAGACATTTTAAGCATGGCAGAAGTGGTACAAGAAATGGTATTAAGTTGAAACCACACCCCTAAGAAAAATCCTTCTATTAATTCAAATAATTTGACGATGCTTATGCGGTTTCTGGATATGGAAAAGAAGCAGTCGTTTTGCTGAAATTGATGTGTTGAAATAGGAAGCACAGATTTGTATTGTCTTTTGGCTTCCTGGCTTTAAAAAAAAAAGAATTTACAGTTAGGAAAGGCATTTCTTAGTCGCCTGGGCAATGCTTGTGGGAACTTTAAAAGTTTATTAGAGGTTTCACCAAAATTAGCTCTGCTCTAAAGTAGTTTGTAAATCCAGATGAGTAATTTGCACTTGCCTGATTGATTGGTTTTCCTCATAGATCTCAGGTAGTTGGTCATCATTGACTTGGATTTTTTTGGGCTGGGCTCCAGCCTCTGCCTGCCCTCTTTTGTAATGCGTCATTCATTGTTCTGCATTTCTAAAAAGAATGCGAGTAACTGATTTTATTTGTAAATGTGTTACACATTTTCTTATTGATGACTCAACAGATGGGTCATTGTATTACACATAACATGGGATTTCCAGCTTATGTTGGAAAAATATAGTCTTTCTTCACGTGTTCCTCAACAATTTAGGCGATGATGAATCCAGATATTATCTGTTACTTTCAAATGAGTCTTACATTAAAAGCTATTTCTTTCATAAATGTTATGTAAGGTGCTCAGAAATCGAGGTAGTGTAAGGTTTTATCTTTCTGTGTGTCTCTTCTCTTCTGCAGATAGTTTAGTTTAACTTTAAACCTATTTCCTTTGGAAATCTTTCCCCTTAGTAGGTGATTTGGGTTTTTTTTGTTTTGTTTTGTTTTGTTTTATTTGTTTTTTTGGTTTTTGGTTTTAAGCAACAGGGTCCTTCTCTGTTGCCCAGGTGGGAGTACCGTGGCTTGATCGTAGTTCACTGCAGAGTTGAACTCCTGGTCTCAAGTGATCCTCTGGCCTCAACCTCATAAAGCACTGGGGTTACAGGCATAAGCCACCCCACCTGGCCTGGGGATGGCGGGGGGGTTCATTTTTAAGACAGTTTACTTTTTATAAAATGAAACGTTAAGGAATTTTGTCATGTATTGCTATTTTCCAAACCATTGGAATTGATGTGGAAAAGCATCTCTAGTTTCAGTTCAATTGTTTCACGGCAAACATTTCAAAATAAATGCTTCCACAGATAAAGTAGTGTATTTCATTGTTTGATTTTCAGTGTTTATCCGGTCATTTGCCTTTTAACTGCATTGTGCTCAGACAGCCTTGTCAAGGGTCATTTTTCTTACACACACAGCCTAGTTGAATTTTTCTCAATGTAACAGGAGGGTCAGGTGTTTGGTAAAGGGGTCTCTGAGGCTCCTCTCGATACCATTGTAAGCTTCTGTTATTTTCAGACTTGTGTATTTAATATATTAACTTAAGTGGATTGGGCCACTAAAATAAATTCCCAGTCACTCCGACTCTGTGAGGTTACTTAAATAAATCCTTTTTTTTTTTTTTTTTTTTGAGATGTAGTCTTGCTCTGTCACCCAGGCTGGAGTGCTGTGGCGCGATCTTGGCTCACTGCAACCTCCGCCTCCTGGGTTCAAGCGATTCTCCTGCCTCAGCCTCCCAAAGTAGCTGGGACTACAGGCGCCCGCCACCAAGCCCGGCTGATTTTTTGTATTTTTAGTAGAGACGGAGTTTCATCATGTTAGCCAGGATGGTCTCGAACTCCTGACCTTGTGAGCCATCTGCCTCAGCCTCCCAAAGTGCTGGGATTACAGGCGTGAGCCATAGTGGCCGGGCACTGTGGCTCATGCCTGTAATCCCAGCACTTTGGGAGAACAAGGCGGGTGGATTACACGAGGTCAGGAGTTTGAGACCAGCCTGGCCAACATGGTGAAACCCTATCTCTACTAAAAATGCAAAAATTATCCAGGCGTGGTGGTGGGCGCCTGTAGTCCCAGCTACTCGGGAGGCTAAGGCAGGAGAATCGCTTGAACCCAGGAGGTGGAGGTTGCAGTGAGCCGAGATTGCACCACTGCACTCTGGCCTGGGTGACAGAGTAATACTCTGTCTCAAAATAATAATAATAATAATCCACAGTAAAATAGAATCATTTCAGTCACTTTGACCATTTTACAAGTCTGTTTTAAGGACTGACTGGTTGATTCCATGTTTGCTTCAAAATTGCCAGTTTAATCAGGGACTACTGGTAGGATTGCCCACGGACCACTTTTACAATAGGTAATTAAATCAGTTTAAATATTGTATTTCCATTTTTTTTTTCCATCTGTTTTTGCAGCGCCAGCCAGCCTTTGACACCTTTGATGGGTCCCTGTTTGCTGTTTTTCCTTCTCTAAATGAAGAGCAAACACTGCAAGAAGTGCCAACAGGCTTGGATTCCATTTCTCATGGTAATTTGTTCCTCAGACTTGACAAATTGTGCATGATTTTCCAAAGTAGTTCAGTTAATAAAGAGATGACAGTTCCTAAGCGAGAAATGTTGGTATCTGGAATCTTTGATATGAATAGCCAGAAGTTCTAGACCTGGGAGAAGGCAGTTTTTCATTTGTATCAACTTGGTGATTCTGATACGGATTCTGATGTCTTGACTGCCAGACGCCCCCCAGTGAGCCGCTGTTAGGAAACTGCAGGGGAATCCCTGAGCTGTCCCTCCTGGATGTTTTCAACATTAGCAAGCAGGTCCTCATCTCCCTGCCCTGGAAAACAGACAGAAGAGTAGACATTAAAACACACCCAAACTTGTAATTTGGGTTTGCATCATTAGTTAAATCATCTCCCCTGCCCTGAGTTTTGGGGCAACAAATTGTTCTTTGTAATCCTTACCCATCTGTAGTTCTTTCTGTAGTTCTTCGTGTCATTGTTTATTCTTCTTAAAAGAATAGCACGTCAGATAATGTTCGTACAATTACTGTGACAGAACTATTAGTTGGAAACATGCCAGAGATGACTGTGTCATATGAAGTAGGTGCTGAGAATACAGGCCAGAAAATTAATTAAAACGCATACACTGGCGTAAGCATAACACTGCATGGCAGCCATTTATCATTCTTGAAATTGCTGAGGGTGTCTGGAGAAGATTGTTTTTCAATAAAAATGGAAGGTGTGGTTCCATTACCGTGCTAAGTGCGGCACATTCATATCACACTCACTTCTCAGCTCTATGCCTAGTTTAATGAAAGTGACTTCCACATGATACAGTCCCTTCAGCCTTCAGACCAGAAACCATGCAATTGTTTTCATTGCCTACAATTTTAAAATAGACTTAGCATTTTCCCTACGCACAACTGCTTTGTGACGCTTTGCAAAATGGAATCAAATTTGAGCTTTATTTTAGATTTTTTTTAAAAGTATAGTTCTGAGACATATATTTTCTCAATTATAGTCAGAAAAGTTTTTTGTTAGTAGTCACGCTGTTTTAAGGAATCATGCCAAGGTTGAGATCAAAATTGTTCTTTTCCAAAAACTAAGATGTCTCTCCTAAATCTCCACCTGATATCACCAACTTGAAGTCCTAATGTCCCCGTGGGGGGTTTCCTTCCAGATTCCGCCAACTGTGAATTGCCTTTGTTAACCCCGTGCAGCAAGGCTGTGATGAGTCAAGCCTTAAAAGCTACCTTCAGTGGCTTCAAAAAGGAACAGCGGCGCCTCGGCATTCCAAAGAGTAAGTACTGCTTTCCTGAGCCTGCACTGGGTGAGAACAACCAACTTGAGTGCAGTTGTTTGATCTTGACTTGTTTGTTAAGCTTTTGCTTGGGGTATTCTGCAGAGAGTAGCATAGATGTCGTTAACCTGAGCCAGTTTCTGTTTCACCCCAATCAACGGAAGACTTGATCCAGAACTCATTAAATATATAGTAGAAGGACACGTTACTGGTGTCTTGAAATGTGCCTGGGTCGTGTCAGAATGGCGACGTGTCATCATGGTATCTTGCTCATTCGTGGGTTCTGGTATATGTCGGTACTTGGTGCATAAATTAGGGATGACAGTGGTCTCACTACCTTTCCACTGTTTTTACCTCATGTGTTCCATCTTTTCTTCTCTCCTGGTAGACCCCTGGCTGTGGAGTGAGCAACAGGTATGCCAGTGGCTTCTCTGGGCCACCAACGAGTTCAGTCTGGTGAACGTGAATCTGCAGAGGTTCGGCATGAATGGCCAGATGCTGTGTAACCTTGGCAAGGAACGCTTTCTGGAGCTG
Source organism: Pongo pygmaeus (assembly GCF_028885625.2). NCBI lineage: Eukaryota > Metazoa > Chordata > Mammalia > Primates > Hominidae > Pongo > Pongo pygmaeus. Next base: position 51,717,061 of record NC_072395.2, read on the forward strand.
GCACCTGACTTTGTGGGTGACATTCTCTGGGAACATCTGGAGCAAATGATCAAAGGTACCAGCTGAACGTCTTGCTTCTCCTTGTCCAGGATGAGCTGTGGCCGGGCAGACTGATTGGGAAAGTCACGTGGGTGTTCTTCAACCTTAGGGTTGCCACTTGAAATGACATAGAGCACCTTGCCTCAAAATGCCACTCAAGTGAGTCAGGTATATGGCAGTGATTATAGATTTTTATCCCACTTTATGTGAGTGTGTGTGTGTGTATAGCATCAAGTATAGCCACAAGGCAGTAGCCTTAGTCACTAAATTGTTCGCTATTGCTGGCTGTATTCATCACAGGAGTCCATGTTGACTCAGATATGTAGGACAGCAAGAATTCCCATGTCTTCTGAGCTCACCTTACAGATCTAAGAGATATGGCAGCCTTAATGAAAGGGAGCCTTTACTCACATAAACCCTGTGAATTCTACTGTAAATTTTCCTACATCCAAATGGAACGTATTTTGGATGTTGAGGATTGTTGAGGGGGTGGGGTATGTTTTTAAACAAGTGAGAAATTGATATATATTTACACGCTATCATATTGTACAGAAACTGGCCATTGATCAGTAGAAATCTCACCAAAAAAAGAGAAAGTCTTGATTCAAAACTTAAAATAGCAGGGAGACCAATGTTTAAAACACATTGAGTTAAAAAAGAAAAGAAGGCCAGGTGCAGTGGCTCACACCTGTAATCCTAGCACTTTGGGAGGCCGAGGCGGGCAGATTACTTGAGGTTAGGAGTTCAAGACCAGCCTAGCCAATATGGTGAAACCCTGTCTCTACTAAAAATACAAAAAATAAAAATATTAGCTGGGCATAGTGGCACATGCCTGTAATCCCAGATACTCGGAAGGCTGAGGCAGGAGAATCCCTTGAGCCCGGGAGGCAGAGGTTGCAGTGAGTCGAGATCTCACCACTGCACTCCAGCCTGTGTGAGTGAGACTCTGTCGAAAGAAAGGAAGGAAGGAAGGAGGGAGGGAGGGAGGGAAGGAAGGAAGGGAGGGAGGGAGGGAAAGAAAGAGAAAATACAGTAGGGATTATTTAGGTTAAAAAAAATAAGAAAATAAGTATGTTTATAGAATTCAGGGAACTAGTCCTCACCTGACTGATTTTAAACACACTGAATTTCAGCATCAACTGTAGACTCAGAATCTCAAAAACACCTAGGATTCAACAGCTAACTTTTTTTAGTTACGGCTTCTGGGGGCCAGGGAAACTCATTTTTAAAGACCCTCATTTCTTCTGAACTTGGACAGGGCTTTTCTACCAAGTTTCTGGTGATCTGTTTATTGGCAAATTGGGCCTGTTTTGCCATTCCTCGGGCCTGTGAGTTTGTGTGTGTTTGGGTTTCCGGGTGCACATGCATTTTGTAATATATTCGTAGTAAGTATGCATACACAGTGCACAAACCTTTTCCCTTTCAAAGTTCTTGGGCACATGTGTTCCCTGTCCCAGACTCCCACAGCCCTGGAGACCTCCCACACTCTGGGGAAGCGTGCAGGTTTGGAAGCAGTGGAACTGTAAGCTTCACGGGGGCAGACACCATCCATTTCATTAATTTCCTGTATGCAGCCTCTGGTACAGATGGCATTTCATAAATACTTAACTGTTTCTTGAACGCATGAATGAATTCAATACACCATCTGGACCTTTTGCAATAGAAAATTTAGTGTTGCCAATGACATCATTCATTTTGGAAATTTTATTTTAGTAATTGGAAAAATGGGTTGCTTTCTCTCGTTTTTTGAAAAAGACAGGCAGGGACGTGGAGCACCATGAGATTAAATGTGAAGCACTCCGTGCATCTCATCATTCTAAAATTATCATCTCACAGGAATTCAGAAAGTCAATTTGTTCTGTGTAGTTGTCACCTACATCTGCCATCTTATGTCTCCTGTGTCTGCTTTTCAGAAAACCAAGAAAAGACAGAAGATCAATATGAAGAAAATTCACACCTCACCTCCGTTCCTCATTGGATTAACAGCAATACATTAGGTCAGTCCGATTGATTCTGCCCTTAAGAACTTGGTCTTCAGTCTTCCCAGTAGACTTGGACTCTCTCTACGGTAGGCTCTTAAGGGGCCACCTAGACCTGTGTGTCTCTTATGGTGGCCACACGTGGGTGTTGAGCTATAAGCTGTTGAAATGTGACTGGTCCACACTGAGATGTGTAGGAAGAGTATAGTCATGCATACCAGATTTGGAAGTCTTAGTATGAAACAGAGAATATAAAATGTCTCCCTGATAATTTTTAACATATTGATTACCTACTGAAATGATAATTGCTATATGAGGCCAAGTAAAATAAGAAAATTAACTTCACCTGTTTCTTTTTGCTTTTTTAATATGGCCACTAGAACATTCGCAATTGCTTAAGTGGCTCACACGATCTTCCATAGGTCAGCACTGTTAGTGCTAGTCTAGGCAATTCTTAGAGCATGGAGCAGAGCGAAGTGAGCTGATTACCGCGGTCACCAGTAATGTTGGTTTAGGGTAGCAAACAAGAGGCGGCAGGCACAGAGTGCGTGAAAAGCGATTTGTAAACTGGCTCTGAACTTGGGAGCTTAAAGAGCTGTCATGGAATCTGGGTCCTTTCTTCTGGTTGCTGGTACTGGGGAGGGCACATGGTCTGGCCAGGCCAGCGAAGGAGGGGTCCTCGGAACAGCAGGCTTGGGTGGTGTTGGTCCGGCCCAGTGTTTTCTCTCTGGCCCCAGCTCCACCATTCAGACCCGGTGAAGCCCACCTCTCTGCCCCACTGGGGGCTTCCTGCTCAGGAGGTCTTTCTGAACGTGACACAGTGGGACACCCTGTGCCTGCCTGAACCTGAATCAGAGTCAGAGAGCTTCCTTCCCTCTCCAGAAAATAAATTATTCTGCAATGAACAGAGACAGGAGCAGTGTGATGAAGGAGCAGAAAGCAGAGTGGGCTGTACCTCAGCACACAGGGTTCATGGCCTGGTTCTGCTCCTTATGAATCACACAGTGCATGACACATCACTGGGTCTGTCTGAGCCTTACTCTCGTCGGAAGCTGAGCCAGTGAGCTCTGTCTTCCTGAAGGTCCCATGAAAGCACTAGGGTTGTAGAAATAGGAACATTGAGTCCTGCCTGCAGAGGCTGCAGTCATTTTGGCAGAGGGCTGCTGGTTGAGAAGATAAATGGTTTGAGAAGAAGGCCTGGTGACAGACCCCCACCAAAGCCCGGTCTCCACTGAGGTTCTGCAGAGGGCTGGAGTATGCAGAGTGCTCACCTGTGATTTGCTCTTAGGGGTTAGTTACGGTGGTAACACTGACTTTAAGAGCTCTGCCGTCCGATTGTTCTGTTCCAGGTTTTGGTACGGAGCAGGCGCCCTATGGAATACAGACACACAATTACCCCAAAGGCAGCCTCCTGGATAGCATGTGTCCGGCCTCCACACCCAGCGTACTCAGCTCTGAGCAGGAGTTTCAGATGTTCCCCAAGTCTCGGCTCAGCTCCGTCAGCGTCACCTACTGCTCTGTCAGTCAGGACTTCCCAGGCAGCAACTTGAATTTGCTCACCAACAATTCTGGTAAGATTGGAAGCATCTTTCAACAAGGCTGTTGGTTTGATTCTGAGAACCCCAGAGCTGTAATGAACCTCTTAATAAATACTTCCTGGATTCAGCCATTAGAGAAGGAGGTCAAAGCCCATGTTCTAAGTGGATTTCCAACAAGCATACCCCTAATTTCTTTCAGGCACTGGCCCAGGTACTGCAGGCATTGAGTGAACAAAACAGTACCTGCTCTTAAACCAGATTTCTCCACGCTTTGGGATATTTATGGAGGCGATGCAGGAATGTGGCATTTCTTTTTATGGAGATGTAACATAAATACAGTGCACAAGTCTCAGGTCATATGGCTGGTTGAATTTGTGTATGTATGTATACCTATGTAATAACCATCCAGATGGAGATAGAGAAGTTTCCAGTAGCCTGGAAGGTTCCTTCGTACCCCTTCCCATCAATAACATCCCCCCCACAGAAGGGAACCATTCTGACTTTTATCATTATGGATTAGGTTTTGATTTTCTTGAACTTTACATAGATGGACTCATGAGGTATGTTTTCTTTTGTGTTTGTCTTTTACTCATCATGATGTCTGGGATTCATGCATGTTGTTGGATGTAGAAGCCATGTGTTCTTTTTCATCGCTGTATAGTATTCCATTATAAGAATTTTATTCATTCTACTGTTGATGGAAGATAGGATTTGTGTAGTATAGTTACCCTAAGGAATAAGCACCTGAGTAGAGAGCATTTTGAGAAGTCTGAGTGGTTCTACAGCAGCAGGTGCATGATTGCACGGGTAGTGGTTGGTGATGCTGTGGTCGTGCCCAAGACCATCTGTGTCCTGGAGGAATCAAAGTATGTTTTTGGTTGTCTTTGCCAGGGACTCCCAAAGACCATGACTCCCCTGAGAATGGTGCGGACAGCTTTGAGAGCTCAGACTCCCTCCTCCAGTCCTGGAACAGCCAGTCGTCCTTGCTGGATGTGCAACGGGTTCCTTCCTTCGAGAGCTTCGAAGATGACTGCAGCCAGTCTCTCTGCCTCAATAAGCCAACCATGTCTTTCAAGGATTACATCCAAGAGAGGAGTGACCCAGTGGAGCAAGGCAAACCAGTTATACCTGCAGCCGTGCTGGCCGGCTTCACAGGTGCGTGTGAAACTCCGAGAGCCTGGCCGCCCAGTCTCCTGGGTCCTGTCCCTTGCTTCCTTTCGATCCACAATACCACGTTCACCAAGGGTGTTTCTAAGCTAGGTACACCAGTGCTCTACACTCCATGTTTTATGCATGGCTTGCTGTATCTCTGAATTCGACAAAAGCCACACTTGGAGGAATTTTCATGTACACAGAGCTCCACGGAGTGAATGAAAATCGACAGGCCACTCCCTCCACCTGGGACGTTCTGAGGAATAGTTGCAGCAGGGGACATGGCCTGTGCAGTCTTCAGCCCTGACTCACCCACTCCAAGAATCTCAAAGAACGTAAACTGGCTTAGGGAGGGGCAGCAGAGCCAGTCTCAAATAATATGGGCACTGTTTACCTTTTCTTGCTTCTAAAATCTATCTGCTCTTATTTTTGAGGTTTGGGTGAGAGCTATTCTAGGCAGAGGACAAATATAAAGCTGTTTTTAGAAACAGGTATTTCCAGTACTTTGGTGAAAATACTGGGGCTTTGTTTTCATTGCTTCATGTATCCTTAAATGCGTTTTTGCTTTTTTTTTTTTTTAACCATATGGAGCCACTGTGGATTGAAATTACCTAACTTTAAAAAATCTGATAAGTTTAAAATAAGGATACTGAGGCATTCATTCTTTTTCTGTCGTCTAAGAACAATCAGCCACGTAAACGTATTAAAATGCACAGAAAGAGTGTGTGAAAGCTATTATCGGTTTCATTATTGGGAGTTCAGGGCCTGAGAAGAACAAACAGCCATAACGTTAGTGTGGTTCATTTTAATAGTAACATAAGTTTCTGTTTATTGACTGCCAACTCTGTGGTTAAGTAGGCATACAGTCTGTAGTATGCAGGACGGCCTGGCATGGGGGTGGTATGAGGCCGTTTTACAGATGGGGAATTGGCTCACAGGTAGATAGCTATCGGTGGTCACACAGCTCTGGTTCTAGAATGCCTGTCCCGTGCTTTACAGCAAAGCTTTATTGATAACGGCCATTGCATTTCTGAGGAAGAGCTATTTGGTAGAAAGAAGTTGGGCTTAGGGTTGGAAGATCTAGGCTTTTCTCCTGTTTGCTGTGATGGGCGTGTGATCCAGGACAAGGCACCTGGCCTCTGAGCCGCATCTTATCCTTCCTCTTTAGAACAGGACCACACTGACACTTGCTTTGCAAGGTGGTAGTTCTAAATATCAATCGAGAACAGGTGCACGAGAAGCTCTTGGCAAAGCATGCTTCACCAGACAGAGGCTGTGAGGCAACGGATGTGACCCCACGTGGCTATTGCGTAAACTGGGCTCACATTAAGCAATTTACACATGGTCATTTGGCAGGAAGGTGGCATGGGATCCCACGTATGACACGCCTCATTCTGTGATGAAACACCCCTTCAGCCACCCCCATCTCTGCCCCACTGGGTGTTTCTAGAAATAAACCTTGAAGGTTTTTACATAAGGAACAATTAAACCAGATGGGGAATTTTAATGCCAAGAGTTGGTGGCCCTAAACTTTCTTCCAGAAAGAACAAACCTAGCAGTCAAGGGGAAGAGTGTCTCGTCTAGTGACCTTATTTTCTAGGAGTAGGCAGTGTGGAGGAGGAACTCACATTTGGTGCCCAGCCCCATCCCGTTAAAGCACTTAGTACTGTCACCAACACCTTGAGTGCCACCCTTGATTGTCACATCAGAACCCCATTCAGAGAGTTGGGTCTGCATTCCTAAATCAGCATGTACAATTAGGATGGTTAAAGCCTTGCTGTATTTTACATCTGTGAAAGGATATGATCCGTCTCCCTCCCTCTCCCCGCAGGAAGTGGACCTATTCAGCTGTGGCAGTTTCTCTTGGAGCTGCTATCAGACAAATCCTGCCAGTCATTCATCAGCTGGACTGGAGACGGATGGGAGTTTAAGCTTGCTGACCCCGATGAGGTATGGCCAGAGCCCTGGGAAATCTCTGGGCTTGAAAACCTGATTTCCTGGTTGCGTTCAAAAACTCAGTTCTTTGGGCACAAAAAAGGGTTCACCAGTACTGATGAGAATCTTTCCACATGAGGCATCCTTGACTGTTGGGAAAATGGAAGTGGAGTCATTGCTTTGTTGATAAATGTGTACAGTGTTTTCTGGGTATGCTTTGTACAAGGGCGTTGCACAGATTTCACTGTCTTGATCAGTTGTCTGATCAAGAGGCCCAAGCTGCAAACTGAGGTTCTCTGCCGACCATCTGAAAATGCCTTAGGAAAGCTGCCCTTGTCCATCGGGGGAGCAAGCCTCATGTGGCCCCAAGCCGGCCTTCTGTCCGCTCCTTAGCTGAGCCCAGCAGCGTTGACCCCAGCCCTGCAGAGTTAGAACCAGGAGCCCTGTCTAAAGGAGAAGGCCAAGGGCAGGTGGGATACCAACCCCTCCAGAAAAGCATTAGAGAGAAGCCCTTGGTCTCTGGCACCGGGGAGCATAATCTGTCACCATTCCCACCCCACCTCCAGTTCCCTTGGGAGACAAGCATTGAGGAATGAGTATATCACACAGCTCAGAATCCCACTCGGCACCTGTTAACTTCAGTAGTTGGAATAGAAGCCTGGAGGGTGGGTGACACCACCTTTCCCTGGTCTCGGGACCCTCCTGGCTCTGAACCCTTGGCTCCCAGGAGGTTTCACTGAGCTGGGGCCAGGGAGCAGGGACCTCACTCCCCAGTGGTTCTGCCCCTTGGGGACACAGTGCCCCTGCCATAGGTACTCAAAGGTACTCAGAGGTACTCAAAAGGTCCTCCTGCGGACCTTGTGTAGGTGTCAAGTTCTCTCTAGGGTGAACATGCCTCAGAATCATAATCAGGGAGGAATGTCATTCACTTTTTCTTCATTGACAAGTTGAGTTTAACTCTTTTCCATCCATGTTCACCAAAGGTGGCCCGCCGGTGGGGAAAGAGGAAAAATAAGCCCAAGATGAACTATGAGAAGCTGAGCCGGGGCTTACGCTACTATTACGACAAGAACATCATCCACAAGACGTCGGGGAAGCGCTACGTGTACCGCTTCGTGTGCGACCTCCAGAACTTGCTGGGGTTCACGCCCGAGGAACTGCACGCCATCCTGGGCGTCCAGCCCGACACGGAGGACTGAGGTCACCAGGACCACCCTGAGCCGGCCCCAGGCTTGTGGACTGAGTGGGAAGCCCATCCTGACCAGCTGCTCCAAGGACCCAGGAAAGGCAGGATTGAAAACGTCCAGGAAAGTCGCCAAGAAGCAGTGGCCTTATTGCATCCCAAACCACGCCTCTTGACCAGGCTGCCTCACTTGTGGCAGCAACGGCACAGCTAATTCTACTCACAGTGCTTTTAAGTGAAAATGGTCGAGAAAGAGGCACCGGGAAGCCATCCTGGCTCCTGGCAGGCCATGGGACGGGATGGTTCTGGCTGTTTGAGATTCTCAAAGGAGCGAGCATGTCGTGGACACACACAAACTATTTTTAGATTTTCTTTTGCCTTTTGCAACCAGGAACAGCAAATGCAAAAACTCTTTGAGAGGGTAGGAGGGTGGGAAGGAAACAACCATGTCATTTCAGAAGTTAGTTTGTATATATTATTATAATCTTATAATTGTTCCCAGAATCCCTTAACAGTTCTATTTAACAGAAATTGTATATTGTAATTTAAAATAATTATATAACTGTATTTGAAATAAGAATTCAGACATCCGAGGTTTTATTTCATTTTTCAATAGCACATATGGAATTTTGCAAAGATTTAATCTGCCAAGGGCCGACTAAGCGAAGTGTAAAGTATGTATTATTTACATTTAATAGACTTACAGGGATAAGGCCTATGGGGGGTAATCCCTGCTTTTTGTGTTTTGTTTGTTTGTTTTTTGGGGGTTTTCTTGCCTTGGTTGTCTGGCAAGGACTTTGTACATTTGGGAGTTTTTATGAGAAACTTAAATGTTATTATCTGGGGTTATATCTGGCCTCTGCTTTCTCCTTTAATTGTAAAGTAAAAGCTATAAAGCAGTATTTTTCTTGACAAATGGCATATGTTTTCCACTTCTTTGCATGCCTTTAAGTCAGTTTATACACAAAATGGATTTTATTTTTTAGTTTAACTGTGTTTCTCCAACAGCTCACCTCTCCCTGACCACGCAGCCATTTCCTTCCTGTGCTCCACGTTCTTCTGTGTGATTAAAATAAGAATACTATTTTTGGAAATATGCAACTCCTTTTCAGAGATCAGGAGGGATTTATGTAGCAGCTATTTTTACTGCAAAAGTAATTCACTGGAAAAAAAATGTAATTTGTAAGAAAGCTTTATTTTTATCTCAGCTCTATGTAAAGTTAAAGTTACTGTACAGAGCTGAAGGATGGGGGGCGGTAGGGGTCTTGATGAAACCTCTTGAACGAAGCACAGTTTGTCCCATCTTTGTTCACTCGTGTGTCTCAACCATCTTAATAGCATGCTGCTCCTTTTTGCTCAGTGTCCACAGCAAGATGACGTGATTCTTATTTTCTTGGACACAGACTATTCTGAGGCACAGAGTGGGGACTTAAGATGGGAAAGAGAAAGCATCGGAGCCATTCATTCGGAGAAAACGTTTTGATCGAAATGGAGACTTTTGTAGTCGTTTCAAAAGAGCACCTGAGTCATGTGTATTCCCGGCCTTTATAAATGACCCGGTCAAGTTGGTTTCAAAGTCCGACAGGCTTGTCTGTTTACTAGCTGCGTGGCCTTGGACCAGTGGCTGACATCTGTAAAGAATCCTCCTGTGATGAAACTGAGGAATCGGGTGGCCGGGCAAGCTGGGAAGAGCAAAGCCAGAGCTGCGATGCCTCAATACCCACAAAAGACCATTCCCAGTATACATAAGCACAGGATGTTTTTCTCAAGAGGGACGTATTTATCACTTGGACATCTGTTTATAATATAAACAGACATGTGACTGGGAACATCTTGCTGCCAAAAGAATCCTAGGCAGTGGCTTGTTGTATGTGAGGTTGAACCACGTGAAATTGCCAATATTAGACTGGCTTTTATCTACAAAGAAGGAGTTTCATGGGGTTCAACCTGATAGTTATGGAAACTACAGTCCTTATAAACCATTGGCATGGTAATAAACGATCTTAAGTATAAAAATTTTGTAGTTGGGCCTTTACTCTCTCAATAATAAAGTATTTTGTTTATATAAACTCTTTGTGATAGTCCTCATTCTTCCTCTCCACACCCAGCATGGAGTTGGAGGAAGGATGTTAACCCCAGATCCATTCTCCACTCAAAACATTCCATCATCAAGCGGCAAGTCTCTGTTTAACTGGTTTATACACAAGTGACTTAGAAACCACAACCCAAATTGGAATCAACTCTGAGCCCTTCCTAAAAGAATTCCCAAAAAGTGCTCCTTCAAAGCAAAAAATTCTTTTAAGAAAGTGTTATAATAGAAAGATTCAAATGTCTTTCTTTGCCAGAAGCTTGGCAGAGATAACTGAGGAGAGATTCGGGGATGTTTATATTAAGTACATTAGAATTTGAGGTCTAAGTACTTTTGGAACTGAGGCCACAACACTCTGTCCCCTCAGTGGAGTCTGACATTGGTAAGGTGATGGTGGTCTTAGGACACCTGTTTTCAAATTTGTTCTCTTTACATGCTCCAAAATTAGTGAGTATGCCAAAAAGCTTATATTCATTGGTGCGCTAGAGCCAGCTCACTGTGTTCTCCAGAGAGCTACGTGTCTCTTCCCATCACCGCATCAGTAACAGTAGCTTGAGATGGGGCATGATGAGAGTATTTACACCATGGGAATCAGCAGACACTACAAATCAGGGCCTTCTGTCCCCCAGAGTGCTGATTGTTAAACATTTACCAACACTCTACTGGTTATATCTATCAATAATTTCCATATTCGAAATTAAAGTAAATTTTGAAAGAAATCATTTAAAAATAATTTTACTTATTGGCATTAACAGCATTTTTTTTCTTGCAAAAAGTAATTATTTTCTAAAAAGTTAGCATGGCATTGTTTCACATTTGCAAATCTCTTTAATGTCTGCTTTAGTATTAGAGTTGGATTCTTCTGTTTCTGCATTCAATCTGTTCGCATATATTTTGATAGAGTATCTGAAGAAAATCCGGCCTAACAGATATGTAACAGAAACAAGGAGGAGCATTTAAGGCTATTTCAGATAATTGTAGATATTCTTTCTTTACTATGCCAAAACTTAACAAAGTATAATTCCTTAGTTGCAATTCAGGTATGAAACCATATTAATAAACTTTCCTAAGGTTACATTAAATTCCATTGGTCTACCTTGCACTTTGAATAGATCTTTTAGCCGTGTGTGATTTTGTAACATCCTGCATTGGTCATTTGGAAAATATTGCTTCAAAATGTTAACACATTTCAAAATATAATATTAAACAATTACATTACTTAATATCACCACAAATCACATCAGAAAAGTACTGGGAAACTATCAAACTCACAGTGGTGGATACACACTTTTTAAAATTCAAATTTTCACTTGAAACCTCAAATTTTATAATCAGCAACAAATACCCCTAAGTATTTGAGGAGAGATTCTCGGATGTTTATATTAAGTACATTAGAATTTGAGGTCTAAGTACTTTTGGAACTGAGGCCACAACACTCTGTCCCCTCAGTGGACTCTGACGTTGTTAAGGTGATGGTGGTCTTAGGACACCTGTTTTCAAATTTGTTCTCTTTACATGCTTCAAAATTAGTGAGTATGCCAAAAAGCTTATATTCACTGGTGTGCTAGAGCCAGCTCACTGCGTTCTCCCAAGAGCTACATGTCTCTTCCCACCATTTTGGGGGGGAAGCGACAGGCTCACTTTATTTAGTTTTTGAGGAAGTACCAGCCAAATACCCAAATCAGAATAATTTGCCAGTTATTCTCTCAGATAAAAGTGATATTCATGAATAGAGTGGATAGTTTAGCTTGCAACTCCAATACACAACTGCATTTCCTTAGAACAATCACCATATTTCAGTATGTGTGCAGACCAGTTCTTTAAGTGTACTTTCCATTTTATTACACAGAAATTAAAAAGATGTGTTTTCCATTAGTAAAAAATAAGTTTTTACTGCTCCATCAAGAGCATTCCTGAGGCCAGGTGTGGTGGCTCACACCTGTAATCCCAACACCTTGGGAGGCTGGGGCGGGTGGATCACCTGAGGCCAGGAGTTCGAGACCAGCCTAGCCAATGTGACAAAACCTCATCTCTACTAAAAATACAAAAATCAGCCAGATGCAGTGGCGCATGCCTGTAGTCCCAGCTACTTTGGAGGCTGAGTCTGGAGAATCACTTGGACCTGGGAGGCGGAGGTTGCAGCCAGCCTGGGTGACAGAGCCAGACTCCTTCTTAAAAAAAAAAAAAAAAAAAAAAAAAAAAATTCTTGAGTGAAACTCTTATTTTTTCTTTTCTTTTTTTCTGCAAGTGCATAGTGGTGGTGGAGAGTGCAGTGACACAGTGACTGCCAACTGTTCCGGTTCACGTGATTCTGGTACAGCACCACAGTGCAAAACCACCTGTGCTTTTATATCATCATAGCAAAGGTCAAAAAGTCAAGCATGGATCTGTATCCTTGTAAAAATAGTCTTAACCTTGAGGATCCTTCTGAAAGGGTCTCAGAGACCTCAGAGTCTGTGGGGCACATTTTGACAATTGTTCTAGAAAGAAGAGAGGCTCACTGAGAGCAAAAGTGGTGGACCTCAGGAGGACGAAGCGAAGGTAGAGAAAATTAGCCTTTGGCCTCCCGAATCCAGTGTCCATGCTTCCAGTCTTCTGACCTTTTCATAGCCAGGTAAGGAGGAAGCATTTCTTATTTAAAGCAAAAAGAATTGTCTAGTCTGCATGATAAAGAAAAGTTCCTTCACACAGGGTGAAATGGATACTCTCAAAGCCCTTTTCCTGCCATCCTTCTATCTTTGTTCTTTTCCATGCTCCAGTCCAATTCCAAATCTGTTTTAGGAAACAAAAAAATGTATATTTTGCCACTTTTTTTTTGAGACAGGGTCTTGCTTTGTTGCTCAGGCTGGAGTTTAGTGGCATGATCACGGCCCACTGTAACCTCAACCTCCTGGACTCAAGTGATCCACCCATCTCAGCCTCCTGAGTAGCTGGGACTACAGGCATGCACCACCAGACCCATCTGATTTTTAAATTTCTTGTAGAGATGGGGTCTCCCTATGTTGTCTAGGCTGGTTTCAAACTCCTAGAATCAAGGGACCCTTCTGCCTTGGCCTCTTAAAGTGCTGGGATTATAGGCATGAGCCACTGCACCTGGTCTTGCCACAGATTTTCTGAAACTCAGAAAAGAGGAAAGGGAAGGGAAATAAGTATTTAGAGAAATCATTTTTCGGAACATCTTCAAAACTGAGATTGTGCAGAGATGAGGTCATGGGGCCTGCCTGCCTGCCTTTTCCATGGTGGGGAAGAAGCAGAATTAAATTTCCGTCAGTCCTGCCCCACGTCCTGGCTCTCCCCCACATCACCCTACCAGCTTTCTTTTCTGATAGGGCTCCAGAACTCCACATGGTGGACACTTGTCACTGGGAATGATTCAGGCTTTAATGGGGCTGCTGGGAGTGGGCACAGGGCTTGGGGGCCAGAGGAAGTGGAGCAGGAGCTGTGGCAAGAGGTACAGGGAACAAGCTGCCCCATCACCTTTCCTGAAACATCAAGCAAGTTAACAGGAGGATTTGTTGTGGTTTGGAGTTGGACCTTGGATTATCACTGTCACTGGGTCTGTCACGCACGGTTTGTGACATTGGGCATGCTATTTCATCACTCTCTACCTCAGTTTCCCCTCCATAAAGCCAGGTCATTGGTGGCTGTGGGGGGGATTGATCTATTGGGGGTGTAAGATTGTGTGAAGTCAGTAACCTGGGATGGGGGTGCTATTTGAACAGAGCACGCCAAGGAAGGTGTGTTTGAGCCAGGGGATCTGCAAAGAAAATATGGTTCCCAGACAATCATGTCTCCATTTTCATCAGAAGAAATCCAGGGGCAGAGTTCAGTGATGAAACAAGTACTTAACTCAACCAAGACTCAAACCCTGGTCTTCTGTTTTCTGGTGTTGTCCTCTGGCCAAAATAACCCTGTCATGTTTGGTTGAAATCATTATAAGTGCTGCCCCAGATGCTACCTAGGGCTCCTCCAAGTTTCTAGTTCCTCCTTCCACAAACCAGAGGCCACAGCCCTTGATTTGAATTTTAAATTATCCAGGAACTTCCTACCCAAAGAACACACAGCCCTTATGTACAGCAGCTGGTGGCAGCTAGCTGAGTTCGAACAGATGCAAGAATCTCATAATCTGGGCCAGATATTAATCTGTCTTTTCTGTAACAGCAAAACAGAAGGGTGAGTCTTGAAGCAGTGCAGGGGGAAACCCCTTATTGTGCAACTCTTTTGTAACTCCTGGGCGGAGTTTGGACATGTGACTTCTGCTTGAAATTTAACATTAGGGGAAGGACCATTTTTGGTCATAGCTGAGGTGATGACATCTTGGCAACTGGAATGGACATGACCTCTGTTCCATGTACTATGAGTAACTGCCCCCTCCCCATTTCTCAAAGTCATGTTCAGATGGCAAAACTGCCTGGGATTACCACATCTGACTCTTGCTAGCTGTTTCTGTGTCTATGGCTTCATACTCTCCAGACATAGACCTGGGGCTCAGCACGCATGTATGTTTGAGTGGCATAAGGTCAGAAGCACAGATCCAGGAGAGACTGTGGCCTGGAGGAGGTGGGTTGGTTGGAGGACAGAAAGTGGAGGTGGGAGCGAACGAAGATAAGTAAACAAAAAAATGAGCTCTTAAGCAAAAAAGATTGCCTGTCTGCTGTAGCCTGTAAAGCTCTGATGAGAAATACCTTTATGATTTGCTGGTAAACTCCACCCAATTTGGTTCTGGAAGAGGTTATTTTTCATTGCAGTGCAAGCATGTAATTAGTTAATTGGGAAATATGGCACCATTTTCAAAGTTCACTTTCATCTGTCATCTCATTTACACCTCCCTGTGACCTGGGAGATTGGTTTTATTATGCCCATTTTACAGATGTGGAAACTGAAGCTCGGAGAGGTGAACCCCCTAAAGAGAAATTGGAGAGGCTTATCCTGACTCATCCGTGATCCCTGATTCCTTGTGCTTGAGATGCAGACTGCGGCTTGGGAATACGGGAGGGCTCAGAGGGCTGGAGCTCAGCTGAGTGGCCGGACGTTCCCTCAGAGGGTACCCTCCTTTGGCTTCCTGGTGACCCTAGTAGTTGTCAATAGTGCTGCAGGTGCTTCATGCCTTCCCACCGTCTGGATGAAGCTCATCCTAAGGAATTAGCATCTCATTTCTAATTCTCAGGTCCTCAGCAATCAGACTTGTATTTTGGGTCAAATTTGCATACCTTGGGGCTTCTGTCTTCTCGAGCTATATATGGACCCCAGAGCAAATCTCAACCATGGTTCAAAGTCAGCCTCTGGGAATCTGCAGATCACTGGAAGCCAGGCTGTCCACACTTGCTGGAAGCCACTTCCTAGTGAAGGAGCCCTGGAGGAAAGAGGCAACGGTATAGGAGTCTCCCTAGAGTGAGAAGCATGGAGCCCAGCACTTCAACTATGTCTGTGGCTGGAGACAAAATAACCAGTTGCTCCTGGTCGCTGCACGTCAGCAATTGTATCACAACAAGAGGCCACAGGGCATCACCCTACCCAACACTGTGATGCGGGCCGGGGTCACATGTGCTTAAGTGTCTCTGTAAATCAGCCCTTCAGTTGGGATTAAGACAGTTCAGGATCCCAAGAACACACATGCACACACACAACCCACTTGCACACACATGTGTGCAGTCACACATCCAGAGACACACATATACATACATATACACACATGTGCATGTGTGCATACAGGTATTCACATGCACACACACATGCACACTGATACACTAACACACATGTGCATATGTGCACACATGCACACACACACACATACATCACTCCTTTTGCTTGCTTCACCTTTTCTGTCTCTGCTCCTCCTGGTGGTCATAACCTCCCATGCCCTGTCTCCTGTATCAATGCCCCGGGACTACCTACTATAACAAAGTGTCACAAACTGGGTAGTTTAAAGCAACAGAAATGTATCCTTTCACAGTTCTGGAGGCTAGAAATCCAAGATCATGGTGTCTATAAGGTTGGTTCCTTTTGAGTGCAGTGAGGACAGAGCCGGCTCCAGCCCCCTCTCCCCTTGGCTGGTAGATGATCATCTTCTCCCTGTGTCTCTTCATGTCACCTTCCCTCCTTGCTCCTCTCTGTGTCCAAATTCCCCCTTTTTATAAGGATACCAGTCATATTGCATTAGGGCCAGCTCTAATTATTTCATTTTAACTCAATTACCTCTGTAAATAACCTACCTCCAAAGACAGTGTCATTCTGAAGTTCTAGGGGTTAGGACTTCAACATATCAATTTGAAGGCACACAATACAGCCCATATACCCCTCAACACTAAATAAGTTACATGGTAGTTCTATTTTTACTGCTTTGAGAAATCTTCATCCTGTTTTTCGTAGTGGCTGCACTAATTTTCACTCCCATCAACCGTGTGTCCCCTTTTCCCGGCATTTTGATTTGCATTTCTCTCATGATTAGTGATGTTGAGCTTCTTTTTTCATATACCTGTTGGCCATTTGTATGTCTTCTTTTGATAAGTGTGTATTCATGTTTTGACCACTTTTTAATGGGATTATTAATATTTGTTGTTTTTACTGTTGACTTTGTTGAGGTTTTTGTATATTCTGGATATTAGTTCCTTGTCCAAATGAATAGTTTGCAGATATTTTCTCCCATCCAAAAGGGCATCTCTTCCCTTTGTAGATTGTTTCCTTTGCTGTGCAGAAGCATTTTAATTTAATATAGTCTCATTTGTCTATTTCTGTTTTTGTTGCCTGTGTTTTTGAGGTCTTAGCCATAAATTGTTTGCCTAGCGCAATGCCCTGAAGTGTTTTTGCTATGTTTTCTTCTACCAGTTTATGGTTTCAGGTCTTATGCTCAAGTTTTTAATTCACCTTGGGTTGATTTGTGTACAAGGTAAGAGATAAGTGTTCAGTTTCATGCATCTATACGTGAGTATCTAATTTTCCCAGCATCATTTATTGAAGAGGGTGTCCTTTTACCATTGTATGCTCTTCATACTTTTGTGGAAAATCAATTGGTTGCAAGTATGTGGATTTATTTTTGGATTGTCTGTTCCATTGGACTATGTGTCTATTTTTATGCCAATACCATGCTATTTGGGTTACTATAGCCTTGTAGTATATTTTAAAGTCAGATAGTGTGATGCCTTTTTCTTTTTTCTCAGAATTGCTTTGGCCATTCAGACTCTTTCACACTGTTTTTTCTATTTCTGTGGGAAAAAATGATGTTGGTATTTTGACAGGGATTTCATTGAATCTGTAGATTGCTTTGGGCAGTATGGTCATTTTGATTATATTAATTCTTTCAATCCATGAGCATGGGATGTCTTTCCATTTGTTTGTGTTCTCTTTCATTTTTTTTCATTAGTATATTATTATTTGTGCAGTGAGCAGAGCAAAGTCAAGCACACACTGTTTCTAGAACCTGGCTGGCTCCCCTCCCCCAGCCCAGCTGATTGTCCTGGTTGCCAGGCACTTGTTTGCATTAGAGACAGAACACTCTGCAGGGTTCTGAATGGTCAATCGCGGTCCTTAGGCCACTGGCAAACAGAGGCAGAGCCACAGAGGGGCTGCTACTCCTCAAAATGTCTCTCCAGCCACTCTGGAGCTGGTGGGGGCTGCCCTGCTGGTGATGGCTTGAGAGAACCCCTGGGGGTCCCTGTGCATCCCGGGGAGGTCCCGGTTTGTGCCGCTGTGGTGATCTTAGTCATCAAGAGATGACACACTTTATGACAGAGGAAAAGAGCTGAGCCAAACGCTGTTTCCATCAGGAAGTCCATGTAGAAGGCAGCCAGAACATGTAGAAGGATGGGAGTCAAGACACAGGCCCAGGAAGCCTTCAATTCACCCTTGATGGAGGCCAGGCCTTGAATGTTATAATCCCTCTGCTTGTCAACCATTAAAACAAATCTGAGCAGGTCTTCCCTGCAGGACATAGGAGGCTTTCTGGAAAAAGCATGGAAAAACAAGCCTCCTAAATGTTCTCAAGTGACTGATGTAGGACACATCCTGAAAGGATCAAAGGAGGATGAAGAAAAACTTCAGAAGAAAATGACAGGTGGTTTGAATGAAAACACTCATTTTGCAGAAAGTCCAGAAGTGCTCAACCAAGAAATTACAAGATGGAAGCAAAGAGTACAGAAAAAGGAGGTGAAAGAAAAGCTGGAACTTTTGAATGCACAAATAAAAAAAGTCATAAAAGATACCACGAGCCAATTAAAATCTATGGCTGAAAACTTGCTGGACACCATGTGGTTGCGAGATTTCCCTAGGGACCACAGTGACGAGAACTAGAAAGCAGAGCTAAAGAGGAAAGCAGAGCTAAAGAGAAAAGCAGAAAATGAAGACCGCCTCCCCCAGCCCCAGCCCTCCCAACTATAAGTCAGAAGAGTTTGCTGGGTAACGGTGACTTAAATGTGTCCTGTGAAAGTCAAGAAAAATCAAGAAATAGCCAGACAATTGTGGGAAGAAAATGCAATGAATGAGAGCTCACAGGAAAAATCAAATGCCTCCAAACTGAGAAAGCATCTTTGCAATTTGAAAATTCCTAGCTGGGCCAGGTGTGGTGGCTCATGCCTGTAATCCCAGCACTTTGGGAAGTGGAGGCAGGCTGATTACCTGAGGTCGAGAGTTCGAGACCAGCCTGGGTAACATGATGAAACCCTGTATCTACTAAAAATGCAAAAAATTAGCTGGATATGGTGGTGTGCACCTGTAATCCCAGCTACTTAGGAGGCTGAGGCAGGAGAACCACTTGAACCTGGGAAGTGGAGGCTGCAGTGAGCCGAGATTGTGCCACTGCACTCTAGCCTGGCAACAGAGCAAGACTCCATCTCAAAAAAAAAAAAAAATCCTGGCTCACAGGTGGGATCCAGAACCTGCAGCTGAAGTTTCAAATCCTGCCTGAATCACATCAACAACATATAGTGCAACTTCAGAGATCATCTGAGGTGGAAACACACAGCTTAGAGATGAAGAAACTTCCCAGCGTGTGTAGAAACGTGAACACACACAGCGGATTTGAAGCCTCTACAAGGAGATGGACAAAGACATCAGCAAAGAATTGGAGAGAACCACTTCCTTCTGTCAGAAGGAGATTATCGGCCGGGCGCGGTGGCTCATGCCTGTAATCCCAGCACGCTGGGAGGCCTAGGTGGGCGGACCACGAGGTCAGGAGATGGAGACCATCCTGGCTAACACAGCGAAACCCCATCTCTACTGAAAAATACAAAAAATTAGCCGGGCGTAGTGGCGGGCGCCAGTAGTCCCAGCTACTCGGGAGGCTGAGGCAGGAGAATGGCGTGAACCTGGGAAGAGGAGCTTGCAGTGAGCCGAGATCGCGCCACTGCACTCCAGCCTGGGTGACAGAGCGAGACTCTGTCTCAAAAAAAAAAAAAAAACAAAACAGAAGGAGATTATCATCTGTGAGGAAAGAGCTCAGGAAAGCTGGAGGGCAGTTCTGTCCACTGAGAGAAAGCTCCAGGAGCTAAGGAAAGAAGATGATTGTAGTAGGCCGATCCTGGCTGACGTGGAGTTCAAGTTCCAGGCTTTCCCTGGGGGATCCTTTGCTCCTGCTTCTCCAGGCACAGCCCACAGAGGCCCAGAAGTAGCAGGGGTCCCCTGGGTCATCAGGTCCCCAGCAAGGAGGAGGGAGGTGCTGTGAGGCTCAGGGACCCAGGCCACCAGGTTTCACTCAACTCTCCCAGCAGTGGGGCCCTGAATGCGCAGGACCTCAGCGGGACACAGCAGCCTGGGCTGTCTCTTTAAAGTGATCTTGATTTATCTCTTTTTAGTTTAGCTATTGTTACTTGGGATGCCACGATTTTCGTTTTTGAAGTTTGGTATAGCATTATAATTTTATGTTAGTATTTTAAAATATGGACTTATTAATGTAATTCTCATAAATATAATTCCTCATCACTGGACCCTTTAAATTACATGGTATGAGTATTGCACTTTTATTTAAGTTCACCTTTTATGTTTGAGATGGGTGGAGATGTTTAAAACAATAAAGTTCATTTCTGAATGCCATAAGCTGTTATTGTACATCTATACAAGTAACAATATTTACCTGAATAAATTTTAATTGTTTTTAAAAACAATGCAAAAAAACTTAAGAACAATATACCATTCAAACTATCTAATATTTGTATTAGTTTAGTCCTAAATTTATTGACTAATCTGGGAGAGTCGATATTTTATAACTATTTGTTTCTTGTTTTGTATTTTTCTTAACCATTGATGTTTTAAGACAATGTTGTTTAAACATTTCTAAACTACATAATCAACAAAAAGATTTCCATTGATGGCAAACCCATTCTCTGTTACACACACACACACAACACCCCGAATGTTGAGAGAAGGGGCTTTCAGTTTTTATGTCAGTACCTGAAGAAAATGTAGAATTGACAGAGATACAAAGTGTTTTTTTAATATTTATATAAATAAAGGAAAAAATTTGTACGTACACAATTTGTACACACAGAAAAGACAACTAAATTATCTATACACTAAAGGAGAGTTGCCTGATGTATCAGACAAGATTTCAACAAGAAACAGTTCATTCCAAATGGTGCAGATGAAGAGAGTTTGATAAAGGAAAGTTTCCTGAGCTGTCAGTTTCCTATGACAGTTTCCTGGGCAGAGATAAAGGCTTGGACAAGAGATGGTGAGGCTCCCAGGGGCTAGCACTAGGGAAAAGGTAGTCTCACCTCTGGGCCTGAAGGGAGGATGTGGTGTCATCTGAGCCCAGTGAGGAACTGTCTTGGGACCTGGGGAAACTAGAGCTAGAGGTGCCTACTAAGGTGGCCACAGCTCATTGCTGGAGCTGTGCCCCTTGCTCCAACTGTCTCTGCAGCTGGCTGGGAAGGGTGGGAACATCAAGGAAGGCTCTCTGGAGGAGGTGGTCCCTGAGCTTAACACTGATGGATGAGTAGGAGCTACCTCCAATGCTTTTCACACATGAAGGGGTAGATGAATCACTTGGAGATCTTTCACTAAGCAGGTTCAGATTCATCAGGTCTTGCAGTAGGAGCTGAGACCCCGGGTTGCTCCCAGGTGATGCCTACGGCAGGATGAGATGTGGAACAGCAAGAATCCTTCCATAAATACAGGGCAGGATCCGGGGAAGTTGAAGGGACAGGAGCATTTCCTGCAGACAGTACAGCCCAGGCAAAGACATGAGGGCACAGACTGCCTGGTCTGCGTGAGCTGCACCATGCGACTGGGGTCCTGCAGCCCAATATCAGGCAGGAAGGACAGGACCGTGAGAACCAGCGTGCAACATATGCAGGGTGTCTTCCCAATTATCCTCAGAAACACTCATCTGCCATGGGCGAGTCTTGTCCTGAGGATACCACCTGTCCCAGAAAAGCATGAGGAACCGTAGGCTGAAGGTCCCCCTTGGAGAAGCCACCATGGAGGGTATGCTTGGCCTCCAGAATCTCCTGTGTGGGTCAGCAGCTCCCTGCTCTCCCAGTTGCTCAGCCCAGACATCTGGAAATCCCTCCTGACTCCTCCGTATCGATCCATCAGGTACTCTCCTAAATTCCGCCCTGCAAAGCCCCTCTACTCTTTTCTGTCCATCTCAACCACCACCATCCTGCAAGCCACCATTACCTCTTCCCAGGTGCTCTGTTCCTTGGATAACCACCTCCCTTACTAGGCCTCCACTTCACTATTACTTCCTTCAATTCATGTCTGCACACGGCCAGAGTGGACCTTTTACCAAAGACTTGAGCATGCTTCATACGAAGCCAGACCTTGGCCTGCATGCGGTGAGTGTGCAGCAGCCCTTGGCCTTGGTCCTTGTCTCCTACCTCAGGTCATGAACAGCAAAGGTGAGCACACATCCCTGAGTGCTCTGGATGGGTCTGGCTGGGGCCAGTGTATCATGCTGTGCCCAGTATATTATTCACAGCTCCTTTTCACTCTTAAAATTGCTTCAGTTACGACAATAAATTATATGATCACACAATGAATGGGTCACTTGAATTCAAACTTTTCAAAGAGAACTGCAACATTCTTAAAATATAGAAGCTCATGAGAAAATAGACAACATGAGTCAAATCAAACTCTAAATACAGCCGTGGACAGTCAAAGAAATGCCACTGCTTTGCCAAGTTAGCCCATGTGGGAACATTACGTTTTTGGTTAAGACCATTCTATATTCTTAAAGGCCAAATATAAGCCACCTCAATTTTGGGAAGGTCCCAATAAAAGCTGAATGGTGTGTAAGCATAGTTTAAAGTTAAAGCCCCTCTAATTTATCGTGGACCTGAAGATATTACACTTGAAAAATCATTTCACAAGAGTCCATTCTAAAGTTTGTATGATGCAACGTTCTTGTGAATTATAGACAAATGATTCATCTGTTTGACTCAGATTCAAGGACATTTTTTGTGGTGAAGTAAAACACTGAGTCTCAAGATATAATGTAAAGATATGGAGTTGCTATGCCAGGAAAAGAACTATAGAAAGGGCAGCTAGGAAGTCAATGCAATAGTCAGCACACCTCTGGGGCCCTCCCTGGGAGCCTCTGATTCCATTACTCTTGGGTGGGCCCTGGACATCTATATTTTCTCCAAGTTCCATTTATGATTCTAATGCTCAGCAAAGCTGGGGAACCACTGCAATAAGGCATGATCTCTCAAGACATGCATCTGCCTCTGACTCAGCACAAGGGGCACCCCACTTCTCACGTCTTGTGACTGCACGGTGCACAGTGTGGTCAGTTCGGACTTTATGTCAATCTCTGTCCTTCTCCACCCTGTGGGGTGCTGCTGACCTGTGGGGTGTTGACCACAAACAGATTCCTACCCCATGCTTCTTCGGGGTTCATCCCATGGGGATTTCCACAAGGAGACAGGAGGTTCACTCTCCTGCCTCCCCTGATCTCTGCTTTTGTTTTTTTTTT